>NC_136905.1:21390854-22075861 GCF_949606895.1 Notothenia rossii
AAAACCTCTGGATCGAGATTGTGCTTTTAAGAAGCGGTTTTATCACTGCTACTTTGAATGATTGTGGAACATAGCCGGATAATAAAGACATATTCATAATATTTAATAAAGAAGTGCTAATTAATGAAAAACGTCTTTTAACAGCTTAGTTGGAATCGGGTCTAAGATACACGTTGATGGTTTAGAAGAGAGAATCATTGAATTTAATTGTTCAAGGTTTATGGCTGAAAAGCATTCTAGTTTACTATCTAGTGTAATATTAGAACTTACGTTTCCGGGAGCTGTTCATAACACTATACTGGTCAAAGGCAAGAGGTCATTAATTTTGTTTCTAAGAGTAACACTTTTATCGTAAAAGAAGCACATAAAATCATTTCTACTGAGTGCTATGGGAATAGAAGGCTCAATCGAGCTGTGGCTCTCTGTCAGCCTGGCTACAGTGCTGAAAATAAATCTTGCATTATTCTTATTCTCATCTTTTAATGAAGAGTAGTAGGCTGCTTAATTCATACACACAAAGATGAACAAAATTAGTAGAAGCGGGAGGGCTGAAGCATAGCTTTTGGAAAGTAGCCCTCCCGTGCATCATCCTAATACAGCGGCATTATTGCGTCAAAAACAAGTACAAAGAAATAAAGAAAACAGGAGAAAAAATCTAATAAAAGTTAGGGCAGGAAAACAATAAATGCATTTATATACATTTTCTGCACATGTCAATAGCAGTTGACTATCTTTTTTTGGAAATTAAAATACTATATATAAATATATACATATGTACACATGTACTTGGCAAATGAATAATAATAATAATATATGCATAATTGCATATAAACATTGTGAACACTTATTTTCAAGTGACTTTTTTTACATTCATATGTTCACGCTGTGGTTTGGAACTGCTTTTGAATGTTATTAGGCATTTTCTTATGGAAAATGTGCATAATCAGTACTGTTTTAAGCAGTACTATCCCAACACACTTTAATAGATTGAGTTTTTTAAATATGGGAGTTGTGTGTTCATATTTACCAACACCTAAGACTATTTGTAATACTTTTTTTTGGGATGTTATTATTTTTTGTAGATTTGTTGAGTACGTGTTTCCCCATATTTCGGAGCAGTAGTAAAGGTAAAGGAGAAATAGACTGTTATAAAGAGTATATTTTCTTCAAGAATGTTCTTATTATGATAAAAAATACCTATTGTTTTTGACAGTTTAGTCTGTACATAATTTATATGGTGCTTCCAATTGAGTTTTTCGTCAACAAGCAGTCCTAAAAATGTACATGCACCAACTTTTTCTATCTCTGTATTGCAAATCCGTATAATGCAGTCATTTCTACTCTCAGACTTTGTATTGAATAACATGTAATTTGTTTTGGCCACATTAAGGGATAATTTTATTAACTGCAAACTAGTTACATAGTATTTTTAATTCTGCATTCACAATTTTAACAAGATCGTCAAGATTATGATGGGAGCAGAGAATTCAAAGTTCAGGTTCAGCCTCAATATATTTGGGTAGAATTTAAATGAGCCGTATTTATTTGTAGACAGCCAAGCCCCCTCCTGTGTTCGCAGTGGCGTTTTTATATGTACAAAGGTGGTGGGGCACAAAAAACGTAGATGTCTATATATAAGCTTCTGCAGTGAGGTTCAGGCTGGTGAGGCACTGGCACTGACTCTTCAGGTTTACAAATATTATATTTTGACCTAAATCAAAATATAATATTATTTTCAAAAGCTTTTTTTGTCTGATGCTTCGATTAATTTTAAACAGACTGTTCAACAAAAGGATACCCAAAAAATGTAATTTTATCATTTAAATATTGAATTGTTCTCTCTTAGTAAGATCCCATTTTCAATAAAATTGCGGTCTTACCTTGACCAGAAGATGAAGTCCATTTGCCTATCCCTCTGGACAAAAATCTCTATTACTTTTTTGTAAAAGTCCTCCTCTCTTCTTGTAGTTTCAAAAGTCTATCATAAAGCTAATCGATAGATTTATGATTAGAAAATTATAAAAGTAGGGTAGACATGTGGATATTATCCGGCTGAACAAAATGTGCATTTATCAGGTACGTTTCCCACAGATCTTATTTTGAGCTATTTTTTAAAATCCCATGGAGAATTATCATTGCTTTTTGTGGAGGGAAGCCATGCGCAGCTTACCTCCTGGTTTTAGGACGCGTCTCTCTCCTCCTCTTCACACACCACACTTTTCGCGGCACACACACTTACAGCCAATCAGCTCTGAATTATGTGAGATGACGTATGGTGGAGATGGCAGCTCAGTGCCCTATGGTCATTATTTTTTTGCCACACATATTAAATAGGACAATACTCTGAGCTTGCGCAGTGTAGTTTTTATAGTCACCGTTCACTTAGACAGTGAGAGGGAGGGCATGATCGGGTTTTGTTCCACATGGTTCTAAACAGCTCAATAGGCACACACTGTAGACACTAATGAGAAGAACACAGACTAAAACAGCAATGTACAGACGAATCAGATGATTAACCATGATCTTAAAATATATTTTATATATTTTGTTATTTATTTTGCATTTCTTTGTAATCATTATTTGTAATACTTTCTGCTGACACAAGGCAGGGCTGTGCCCCACCTGCCCCTAATGACCAGTCGCCACTGTGTGTTCGGTGAAGCATTATATGCTTACAGCCCAACGATCACTCATTGGCTGACAGCCAATGAGTGACGTCTGAGGAAGAGGAAAAATGTAAATTAAAATTGTTGAGAAAATGCTGCATCTCTTGCATTTATTGACATAGAGGAGCCTTATTGTTTACCTTTTTAATATCATTTTTTGTAATTTTCAATTGCTTGGTTTTCGTGAAATTAGCCTGTTTTCCTATTAAAGTGTAACAGATTGATGCATCTCCACAGATCATCTTAAAGGCTTCGGAATCCCCCCAATTGTAGTTAAAACACTGTCAAAACTAGGGCCCCCAAACAGCATCTTGCATAGGGCCCCCAAAAAGCTAGAAACGGCCCTGGTCTCCAGCTTCTAGTTGAAATTGTAAAGCAGGGAGTAAACTGCTACTTTATAAAACTGTTGGGAAACTAAATTATTAAAAGATGATGCTCCGACTTTCTTGCGCAGGGTAAAGGGAGGGGGCATTAGAATATCCAACCTACGTGTTGTTGATTTGACTGACAAATGTATACAATATGTGCCACTAAAAACAGTAACATGTAGCATTCTTCACTTCTTTTGCACTGTATAAATCATATCAATAAAGCCAATGTGTTGTTTTAGAAAATGAGGAGAAAATGTAATTACAGTGCTTAAATAGTTTAAATGTGACCGTGCACAAAATATTTAGTAGACTTTAGGGGACTTCCTCTTCTTTTTTTTTGGATGATGGATGGATTGTGCCAGTGATTGCGCCCTCAAGTTGGTCAATAGTTTCCCTACCCACAGGTTAGCTAATATTATTCTGCCAACCTTATTACTTCTGCTACAGATTTATCCTCAACCAAATTCAGAACTTCAAGGAAGGTATGTTAGCAATTATTAAAATGGGATTTTTTTAAACAAGATTAATCTGAAGAGGTTATTAAAAGGGAACATGAACATTGATTTTGGGTTTAGAGGTATAGAGAGCTATTGAAAATGCTTCAATATAAATAATAAAGCTAACAATTTAAATGTATACTGAAACTAAATCACTTTATTTAAGTTGGCTTACTTGTTTGGGGGCCAATGGTTTGAAAACAGTTTGTACATTTTTAAGCTTTTGGTCAACAAAACATGTTCCTCATATATGCATATGGCAATTTAGATTTGTATCTCTTTTTTTTGTAAAAGAAAAAAGAAGAGAGAAAACGTACAGTTAACAAGTTTCAGTGTCAGTGAAAATAGTCAAACACGCAAAGAACAGTACCTATTTTAAAGGTCTGGAGAGTAGATGCTTTGTTTGGAGTTTAGATGAAATTACAGATTATTCCATGAGAGTGCAGCACTGACAGCAAAAGCAATTTTTAGATTAACCTCAGGGGAGAACAAGCATGTTCATGTCTGAAATCCCCATAGCCTACACCACAGAGAGAGGCAGTTGATATTTAAGCTTGAGTTAAAGTTTATCAGCAATCACGTCTATACATCATTTAATGTTAATTTCTCATCAAGTCAAATGACAAGATTTTATTCTGAAGTATTCTGTGCAATTCTGTGATTTGGCTAATCTCTTATTTCATTTTTAATTTTTTCTTTGAATCTCTAGATGTCACAGTCCAAACTGTGTCCCTGTTTGTTCCCCTGTGTGTGTGTGTGGAGAGGGTGTGGTGTCCCTTGCAGGCAGCAGCCTGATTGCTCTCACCTGGCCGTCCGACTCAGCTGTCCCTCATCATCTAATCAGGACACAGCTTATCTACTCCAGTCTCCCAGCAACTCACCGCCAGATTGTTTTCTACACCAGTGGTATTACATCCTCCTGGCTGCCCATTCAGTTATCCTGTCTGCGTGTAAATCCGTACTCTTTGTAACTAGTTTCTCTTGTGTTTCCAGTGCAATCCCTCGGCCATCATCCACCAGAGCTTCCAGCCAACCTGCCTGCTTCTTCCTGCATCCTACCTGCCTGCCTGGTAATCAGTCCAGCCTCTCACAGCCTACCTCCACTCCGGACCTCCATAATCACCAAACCTGCCTGAGTCTCCGAAACAATAAACCATTTAAACATCTTCAGTCATTGCCTGTGCCTGGGTCCTGTTTAAAACATAATCCTAACAGAACAATCTGGCCACCATGGACCCAGCAGGCCCGGACCCAATTCGTGAGGCTCTCTCCAACCAAGGCGTCCTCGTGAGCCGGCATGACCAGATGCTCAGAGAGGTTATGGATAACCTCGCATCACTAGCCGCCAATGTAGCACAGATGGGACATCACCTCAACCTGGTTTCAACTCATCTTGCTCCGCCTGCTCCGGAGGATCCAGCTCCCTTAGCATAGGTTCCAGCCCAGCCCGCTCTCCCTTCACGTGAGCCAAACATTCCCACTCCAGAGCGGTACGCAGGTGCCTTAGGGACATGTAACTCTTTCTTAATGCAGTGTTCTCTTGTGTTTGAGCAGCAGCCGTCTACTTATGCTAATGACAGAGCTAAGATTTGTTATATGATAGGTTTACTTACAGGTAGCGCCCTAGCCTGGGCATCAGCTGTATGGGAGAGTCAGCCCAACCTCTGTTATTCTTATCCAGAGTTTACAGAAGAAATGAAGAAAGTTTTCCACCACCCCGTCAGCGGTAGGGACGCTACTAAACGCCTCCTCTCACTGCGACGGGGCTCCCGTAGTGTAGCCGAATACTCAGTGGAATTTAGGACCTTAGCGGCAGAGGCGGGGTGGAATGACACAGCGCTTCAAGGGGTTTTTCAAACCGGGCTAACTTATTCTGTTAAAGATGAGTTAGCAGTCATTTTTATTTTTTTTTATTTTTTTTTTATTTTTTATTTTTTTTTATTTAACCTTTATTTAACCAGATAAAAAGCATTGAGATAAAATCTCATTTACAATGCTGACCTGGCCAAGAAGGCAGCAACGTTACACATAACACATAACACAAACATATAAAATACAGAGAACATAACTAAGAAAACAAAAGACGAAAAAAAGCAGTTACTACATTGTGCACATTAGGACAGTAAGAAAGGCACTACTTATTACTGCAAGAGCAGCTGGTGGTAAGGACTTCTGACAACTTCAATTTAAAACAGGCTATAGAAACAAGTGCCGTCAGTTTGAGGCGTGATTGAAGGTCATTCCAAGACCAAGGACCATAATAAAAGAGACTCCTTTTTCCAGCCTCAGTCCGCACAGCAGGAACCTGGAACCATATCAAGGCACTGGATCTGAGGTTGTAAAAGTCACAAACTGGAGCAAATCTGGCACATTATGTAGAGTGGAAGATTTCCTAAAATGGCTTTATACATTAATAAAAACCAATGCTGCATCCTACGCATAGTGAGTGAGGACTATCCAGTTAGGCTATACAGTGTGCAATGATGAGTCCTATAGGGTGCATTTGATATATAATGCAGTGCAGCATGGTAGAGTGGGTCAAGTTTGGCCAAGACAGTGGGACAGGCAAATCTATAAATGGTGTCACCGTAGTCCAGCTGGGACAGGAATAAGCCAGAGACCAACCTTTTACGGGATGAAGTTGAAAAACAACATTTAAGTCTGTAAAGGAAGCAAAGACTGAATTTCAATTTCTTTGTTAGAACTTCGATATGGTGTTTGAAGTTCAGATTACTGTCCAACCAAAAGCCAAGATATTTGTAGATATCAACAAACTCCACAGAGACGCCATCAAGGGTGTCAATGGAGAGGCAAGAGGACGCTGACTTGGGACCAAAAAGCATTGCTTTGGTTTTCTTACTGTTCAAAAGCAGTTTGGAATCAAGAAGTGCATGCTGCAGCGTGATAAAATCAGATTTTAAATTGGAAACGGCCATGTCCAGAGAAGGAGCACATGAATATACAATAGTGTCATCAGCATACATATGATAGGTAGAAAATTGCATCTGATTACAAATATTGTTTACATATAATAAAAAGAGCAAAGGCCCCAAAATAGAGCCCTGTGGAACGCCCTTCTCCAAGGTGACAGGGTCAGAGACAGTGCTACCCAACCTGACGCATTGAGTACGGTCGGTTAGATAACTCTGAAACCAACAAATGGCATTATGACCGAAACGAGACACCAACATAACATTAGACATAATGTGGTGATCTACAGTATCAAATGCTTTGGCTAGGTCAATAAACAATGCAACACAAACAAATTTTTTATCCAAAGCAGCCTTGATATCATCTAAGACTTTCAGACTGGAAGTCACAGTACTGTGCTTTGATCTGAATCCAGATTGCATAGGGTTAAGGATGTTGTGTGAATTTAAAAAAAGTTTTAGCTGAGTAGAAACTAGGGACTCAAGAATCTTTGATAACACAGAAAGATTTGAGATAGGACGATAATTATTTAACTCAGTGGGATCACCAGCTTTCAAGAGGGGCGATACCAGAGCTTGCTTCCACAGAGCTGGCAGTGTGTGAGTGGACAGGGAGAGATTAAAAATATCAGTTACTGGTTGTGCTATAATCTGAGCTGCAATTTTTAAAAAGAATGGGTCGAGGCCGTCAGGCCCGGCAGACTTTTTAGGATCAATTGAGTGCAAACCCTGTAAGACTTCAGAGACCGAGAAAGAAGCAAAATCAAAAACAGGGGAGCTCATCTCTTGACTAGGGCTGTGAGTACGACCATTTAGAGAGTCATGACTTTGCTCATCAAAAATGTGACCAGCCTTTTTGAAGTGAGCATTGAAAGCATTAGACATACCATCTGAATCTGAAATAAAATAATCACTGACCTTCAGTTTTTGTGGGAAACTAGAAACTTTCTTGTTCTGAAGTGATTTAATTGTTTTCCAGAACTTAGAATGGTCATTAAAACAATCAGTGGTTAAGCTAAGATAGTAATCAGTTTTAGCTTTTTTAATAAGGGCTGAACATTTATTTCTGAGGACGAATCAGCTAACTTGGATGAGTTGGTCTCCCTAGCCATAAGACTGGATAACCGCCTTAGGGAGCGCCGTAGGGAAAGAGCCAGTCGATCTCCTGGGTCACTCCCCTCTCGCCCTGTCTCGTCTCCTCTCGCAAGATTCAGGTCGGAGACTTTCCCAAGTCCTAGTGCTCCATCTGAAGTCTTTTCTCCTCTCCTGTCTTCAGAGGAACCGATGCAGCTAGGCAGAGCCCGACTCACTCCCCAAGAACGTCTCCGGAGAATGAGAGAGGGACTTTGTGTCTACTGTGCTCACTCCGGTCATCTCGTGGACACATGCCCCCAGCGCCCAAAAGAGGGTGCTCGCCAGTAAAGGTGGGGATACTGGTGAGCAAGGCTGTTTCTTCCTCAACCCCCCAGACCCGCAAGCCTCTTGAAGCCACACTGCTGTTAAATCAACAGTCTCTCTCTCTGCCTGCCCTAGTGGACTCTGGGGCTGATGAGAGTTTTTTGGATGCCCAACTGGTTGCCTCAGCCGGCATCTCAACTCAACCTCTGACAGCTCCTCTCAATGCTCGAGGTCTGAATGGGAAGCTCCTGGCACGCGTTACCCATGTCACCGAACCCCTACATCTCGTCCTGTCCGGTAATCACCATGAAATGATTCAGTTCCACGTCATGTCCTCCCCTCACACACCCCTAGTTCTGGGCCAGCCATGGTTAAGACTGCACAACCCCCACATGGACTGGTCGGAGAATCAAGTAAGGAGTTGGAGTTCCTTTTATCACTCTTCATGCCTGCGGTCTGCAATTCTCCCAGCAGAGGTCGGTATTCCTCCAGTTCAGCAGGAGCCACTCAACTTGTCCGCTGTCCCTCCGGTTTATCATCGCCTGGGAGAGGTTTTCAGCAAGCAGCGAGCTCTTTTTCTGCCCCCTCATCGCCCTTACGACTGTACAATAGATCTTCTTCCTGGGGCATCTCTCCCATCCAGTCGCCTGTTTAACTTGTCCCGAACTGAGCGTGAGGCCATGGAGACATACATCAAAGACTCACTGGCTGCTGGCATCATAAGACCCTCTTCTTCTCCCGTCGGAGCAGGCTTCTTCTTTGTATCCAAGAAGGACCGCTCCCTACGCCCCTGCATTGACAACCGGGGCCTTAACAACGTCACCATCAAGAACAAGTATCCACTGCCCCTCATCAATTCAGCCTTCGAACCCCTACAGAAGGCCACCATTTTCTCGAAACTCGACCTCAGGAATGCTTACCACCTGGTCCGCATACGTCAAGGAGACGAGTGGAAGACGGCGTTCAACACCCCACTAGGCCATTTCGAGTATCTAGTGATGCCCTTTGGACTCACCAATGCCCCAGCTGTCTTCCAGGCTCTTGTGAACGATGTCCTCCGTTACTTCCTGAACCGTTCAGTATTTGTGTATCTTGATGATATCTTGATATTCTCACAGACCATGGAGGAACACACCCAACATGTGCAGCAGGTTCTACAAAGGCTCCTCGAGAACAAGCTGTTTGTCGAAGTAGAGAAATGCAAATTTCACGTGGATTCAGTGGATTTCCTGGGCTACATCATTGAGCAAGGTCAGCTGAGAACAGACCCAGAGAAGGTACAAGCAGTGGCACAATGGCCCAAGCCTTCCACCAGGAAGCAGCTCCAACGTTTCTTGGGCTTTGCAAATTTCTATCGCCGGTTCATCAGAGACTACAGTCGTGTTGCCGGTCCTCTCAACCAACTCACCTCCCCAGCAATCCCCTTCTCGTGGACTACTCAGGCTGAGGCTGCCTTCTCTGAGCTGAAGAGACGTTTCACCTCGGCTCCTATTCTTATGAACCCTGACTCATCTCTTCAGTTTATTGTTGAGGTTGATGCATCCAACACTGGTGTGGGGGCGGTTCTATCACAACGCTCAGTCTCCGACCAAAAGCTTCACCCTTGTGCTTTTTTTTCCCGACGACTGACAACCCCTGAGCGCAACTATGATGTTGGGAACAGGGAGCTGCTTGCTGTTAAGCTTGCGCTGGAAGAATGGAGGCACTGGCTGGAAGGCTCTGAACATCCATTCATTGTGTGGACAGACAACAGGAACCTGGTCTACATACAAACTGCCAAACGACTAAACTCCCGTCAGGCACGCTGGGCATTGTTTTTTGGGAGATTCAACTTCACCCTTACCTACCGACCTGGTTCTAGAAACCTTAAACCTGACGCATTGTCCCGGCAGTTTGCAGTGGATCAGGATCCCATAGCTCCTGACACCATAATCCCCGCTACCAGAGTAGTGGGCGCTGTAACATGGGAGATTGAGAACTCAGTGAGGAAGGCACAGAGAGACCATCCAGATCCAGGAAAGGGTCCAGCTAACCGTTTGTTTGTACCTGACTCTGTCCGCTCACAGGTTCTCCTATGGACCCATGCTTCCCGCTTTGCCTGCCACCCGGGTGTGAGTCGGACCCTATCCCTCCTGAGACGACACTTCTGGTGGCCTTCTATGGAAGCGGACTCTCGAGCCTTTGTGCTGGCCTGCACGATTTGCGCCCATAGCAAGTCTTCACACCAGGCTCCTATCGGTCTACTCCAGCCTCTCCCAGTCCCTAGTCGTCCCTGGAGTCACATCGGCCTAGATTTTGTTACCGGCCTCCCGGTTTCACAGGGTAACTCAACCATTCTCACTATTGTTGATCGCTTTTCCAAAGCAGTTCATTTTGTGCCTCTTCCTAAACTCCCCACAGCCTCTGGAACTGCTGACCTCCTGGTCAATCATGTTGTCCGGCTCCATGGCATTCCAACAGACATTGTTTCCGACAGAGGGCCACAGTTCATATCTCAGGTATGGAAAGCATTCTGTCGAGCACTTGGAGCATCTGTCAGTCTCTCCTCAGGCTATCATCTTCAGACTAACGGGCAGGCCGAAAGAGCCAATCAGGACCTTGGAGCTGCACTTTGCTGTTTCACCTCCCGGAATCCCACCTCCTGGAGCTTACATCTCCCCTGGGTTGAATACGCTCATAACTCACTGTCTAGTGCTGCTACCGGTATGTCCCCATTTGAATGTTCTCTTGGATATCAACCCCCTTTGTTCCCAGCCCAAGAGGATGAGATCGCAGTTCCCTCTGTCCAAGCCCATCTCCGTCGTTGTCGTAGGATTTGGAAGGATGCCCGCTCTGCCCTTCTCTGCTCCGATGAACGCAATCAGCATATTGCAAACCGCTACCGGACCGCAGCTCCCCAGTTCCAACCAGGTCAGAAAGTTTGGCTTTCTTCAAAGAATATTTCTTTACAAGCTGAGTCTAAGAAGTTGAAACCACGCTTCATTGGCCCCTATGTGATCGAGCGCATAATCAATCCATCTGCTGTTAGACTCAAGCTGCCTCCCTCCATGAGAATTCACCCAACCTTTCATGTGTCCCAGTTGAAACCAGTGTTGTCCAGCCCTTTGTGCCCTCCAGCCATCTCCCCTCCACCCACCCTTGTTATTGATGACCACCCGGCCTACACGGTCCGACGGCTGTTGGACATTCGCCGCCGGGGCCGTGGGTACCAGTATCTGGTTGATTGGGAGGGTTATGGTCCTGAGGAGAGGAGCTGGGTGTCCCGCAAGCTCATTCTATGTCCCTCTCTCATTCGGGACTTTCGCAGGGACCACCCAGATAAGCCTGGTGGTTCGCCTGGAGGCTCCCGTTGAGGGGGGGGGGGTACTGTCACAGTCCAAACTGTGTCCCTGTTTGTTCCCCTGTGTGTGTGTGGAGAGGGTGTGGTGTCCCTTGCAGGCAGCAGCCTGATTGCTCTCACCTGGCCGTCCGACTCAGCTGTCCCTCATCTAATCAGGACACAGTTTATCTACTCCAGTCTCCCAGCAACTCACCACCAGATTGTTTTCTACACCAGTGGTATTACATCCTCCTGGCTGCCCATTCAGTTATCCTGTCTGCGTGTAAATCCGTACTCTTTGTAACTAGTTTCTCTTGTGTTTCCAGTGCAATCCCTCGGCCATCATCCACCAGAGCTTCCAGCCAACCTGCCTGCTTCTTCCTGCATCCTACCTGCCTGCCTGGTAATCAGTCCAGCCTCTCACTGCCTACCTCCACTCCGGACCTCCATAATCACCAAACCTGCCTGAGTCTCCGAAACAATAAAACATTTAAACATCTTCAGTCATTGCCTGCGCCTGGGTCCTGTTTAAAACATAATCCTAACACTAGACTTGCAGGGATTTTGCTTTAGAGGTGGAAGTTTTATCCAAACGTTCTAATTTTAATCATGTCAATCCATTTTTTCCCATTGATTTTTGATGTACTAAAATAATTATTATTTAAAGATTAGCATAATGCATCTTGCAATACATGAATTATAGACAGGATAAGTAACACAGTATTAAACAGTATTGTTTATGTAAAGATGGATTATACACCACAGAAGATGCAATCTCATTATATGTGGTGAATGGAGCCCAAAAGGGAGCCCTGTGGCACACCCTTGGTAGAAGACAGAAATTAATAATAATAATAATGCATTTATTTTATAAGGCGCCTTTCAAGGCACTCAAGGTCGCCGTACAACAAGGTTAAAAACAGTTTTTACAAACATAGTTAAAGCAAAACACAGTTTAAAAACATAACTACTAAAAACATACAGCTTGCAGCACAGGTCAGCCAGGGAGATTAATCTTATCTACTTGACTTGTGTTCTTTGCTTTTACTGTGATCGATTATGTTACACTTCAAGACTTGCTTGAGACCTGTCTTCATGTTGTTTTCTCATTTCGCTATTGCAGGTTTCAATGCAACAATGGAGATGACTGCTACCCCTTCTTATAACATCAACACAACAGAGGTGTCTGAAAATAATGGCTCTGTGTTTACTGACAAGTATGCTGATCTGAGAGAGTCTCTCAATACCATGTCCCTTGTAATGTACTGCCTGACCTTTGTTCTCGGTGTGCTCGGGAATGTAGTGGTTATCTGGGTGACCGGATTCAAGATGAAGAAAACAGTTACCACAGTTTGGTTCCACAACCTCGCCATAGCCGACTTCATCTTCACAGCATGTTTACCGCTGAGTGTTTACATAGCTCAGAATTCTCACTGGCCCTTCGGCAAGTTAATGTGCAAGCTGAACAACACTAAGCTTTCTGAACATCATTGCCAGTGTCTACTTCCTGGTGGTGATCAGTGTGGACAGATGTGTGTCTGTGGTGTGGCCCGTCTGGGCCCAGAACCACCGAAGTGTACGCAAGGCGTCCTGTGTGAGTCTTGGTGTTTGGGTACTGGCTCTGACTCTCAGTGCTCCATACTCCGTGTTTAGGGACACTTCGCCATCATATTTCTATTAAGACATCATTAATTGCTTCGACAACTATGCTCTTTCTCTAACAGCACCTGTGAATCAGCTGCGTTTTTTACGTAATCAGGCCATGACCATCACCCAGCTCCTCCTGGGATTCGTTGTCCCCTTCACTGTCATTGTCTCCTGCTATGCTGTGATAATCCATCGTCTCAGAAGAAACCGTACCCTGGCCAGCCAGTTAAGTCGTCTTTTTAAGATCATCGCTGCAGTTATCACCACTTTTTTCCTATGCTGGGCTCCTTTTCACATTGTGGCTTTAATTAAGCTGGTGAATTCCTCTCAACGCAGTGAAACATTAGGCTATGTCATCACCATTGGGGTCCCTATAGCAACCAACCTGGCCTTTCTCAACAGTTGCCTAAACCCACTGCTGTATGTGTTCATGGGCCAAGATTTCAAGAATAAGGTCTGTAAATCCATCATGGCTGTACTGGAGACTGCCTTCCATGAGGAAGTCTCAGGATCCCACAGTGACACACAGCCAGGGGACACCAGACGGTCAGCTCTTCGTGCTGAAGGGTTGTCCATGAGATGAGGGATCAAATACTGGAACTGTATGAAGCAAATTATCTGGACACAAATGCGAATGTATATTGAAAATCCCTTTTTTTTCTTGAGGGTCCTTCATATAAGGACCCTCAAGACAAGCTGTAAACATGATGCCATATAAAAGCATTTAGACCTGATATAGTCTGACTTGGGAGTTTTGTATGAACTTTAAGTACAATTAAATAGTAAATTGTGATGCCTTTGTGTGCTAAAAATGTGTTTGCAAATGACCACAAGAGATCTGCAGTTCTGTGGTTGGTTGATTGTTGAATCACAGCAGTGCCTTAAGTCTGTACCATAATAGAGATAAAAGGATTGTAAAATGTCATTTCCTGAGCAAAATAACCCAGCAGTTGTTTCAAAATAGATATTTCATGAGTTTTTGGTCAAATGTGTGCAACACAAGCAATTACAACAAAATGTTATGTTGACAAAGAGAGCTTTGTTTTTTTCCATCTCTCACTTACAGAAGCCATTTCCTTGCCTGTATGTGACAGTAAAGAAAACCTTCAAAAAGAATAAGTCTGAATTGTTTATATCTGCAGCATTGTCCTATTCTAATGTTGATTTGCTTTATACATTTACTCTTTCACCACAGAAATATCGTTTAAATGTATATTGCTCATAGTGCAATGACTGGAGGTCGTTAATCAGCAATTTAGTCTTTCATACTGACACCATATAACGTGTTTCACCAGAATTTGGACTGCTGGTTTTATAAATCTTTTTATTTTTCAATGGTCTAATCAATAGAAATTGCTTGATTTAACCGTCAGATACCCCAGAACCAAAGTTAAGCGTTATGATCCATTAAAGTATGTAAGAAGTGAAAATAATCATTTGTTTCTCAGACAGTAAAGGTAAATAAAAACTCCAGAACATTGAATTATTAGTACACACTGATTTGTTGTTATCATAAGCTGGCAAATTGTGTACTCCAATTTGTGTTCCTAAATGTGTTTATTCCAGTCGATCAACAAAGTGGGCACCTCATGTCAGTCATGATTGTCTTAAAATTAAGTCAAACCCAAGTCAATCATTGCTGGTAGCTTTTATTATATGTATGCTATATATATATTTATATTGTTGCCAATCTCAATTCTGTAATGTATATACATAAATAGTTTGGCAATATGGAGAAAAGAATATTACAATATTTAGATTCCCTAAATAATTGACAGTGTGATTTTGTTGTCCCTGTAGAATTACAAAGAGGAGACATTTAGAAGCTGTGAGTGAATTGTGTGAACATTTCAGCCAAGGCCATGTTGCTGTTTATTTTCCAGCCTGTCCTCCTCCAAAAACTACCAAATAGGTCGATTGTTCAGCAGCTTATTACGACCTATAGTCACGTTTTAGAGTTTAGCACCTCTAGTGGTTGTGTAAGAAACAACCATTTGCGGCATATGGGCTGATGCTCCTGTTGACTGCAAACGCTCCGGTGGGTCGTATATTCACAAATAACACAGGTTAACACAGATAAGACGACCAGGAAGGCGACAGTCGTAACACTCCCCCCCCCTTAAGACACAAACCCACAGGTTTTGTGAAACTAAACACACTAGCCCTATCTAATAACACACCCACAAATAACACCAACCAATCTGGATAAAACATTGGCCAACACACTCTCTGAGACATTTTATCTGACGGGTATCTAACCTGGTAGTCCCGCTCGATCAGAGCCCATAGAGAGCCGCAGTGACGCATCCTTAAACCCGGAAGTAAACTTCTTCCGGTTCCTTCGTCTAAAACGCAATGCAATTTCTCCATAGGATTTTGGAAAATAGCTCGAAATAAGGTCTGTGGTTGACACATATTCAAGAGATGGATCACGTTTTGTTCAGCCGGATAATATCCACATGTCAACACTACTTTTATCATTTTTGAATAATAAATCTAGTTGGCAGAAGCAAAATGCTAACGTTATGCTATAAACGAACTACAAGCCAGTACAGCAGCAGGGTCGCACGACTTCAACGTCACGCCAACTTAAGATCGTTTCAACTGACTTGCACTGAAACTGCACTTTGAAAACTTTAAATATATTAACATTTTAAACTGTATACCCCGGTTATCTGGGCCCGTTTTGTTTAATGTATACATGTCACACTGTGGGAAACGATATTTCTGTATGTATAACACATGTCGAATTTTTGACAATAAAGCTGAATTTGACTTTCGCATGCTTGCATATTTTAACAAAGCTTTTCATTTTAGCCACACTGAATTTAACTAGAAGTCATGGCTGTGTCAATTACCAGTCTGATATCGTTTTACAAAGATGACAAGAGTGTAGATAGAGGAGAGAACCACTACAAGTCAGGACACGTTACAGTGCAGCCTAGATGAAGGTGTGCTTACCGGTGTTGTCAGGGCTAGCATGAGGGACAAGGTTTATAGTGTCGGTGAGTAGTGATAGCAAGAGTACCGTTAACTTTTAAGACCGAGTTAATTTATTCACATTAATTCCCATCAACAAATCAATTTTATGTGTCACATTAAATCTTTATTAGGCAAGGCAAGTTTATTTATATAGCACTTTTCAACACAAGGCAATTCAAAGTGCTTTACAAAAAATGAAAGACATCAAGAAAATGGCATTTAAAATCAGTCATTAAAAAGAAAAGCTAATAAAATAAACATTAAAAGAAAAAATACATGGATAAAAGTTAAAGTGCAGTCTAAGATATTAATAGTTCAATTAAGAGCAGCGACAAAAAGAAAAGTCTTGAGCCTGGATTTAAAAGTAGTAAGAGTTGCAGCGGACCTGCAGGTTTCTGGGAGTTTGTTCCAGATATTTGGAGCATAATAACTGTACGCTGCTTTACCATGTTTAGTTCTGACTCTGGGGACAGAAAGCTGACCAGTCCCTGAAGACCTGAGAGATCTGGATGGTTCATCATTTAGCAGGAGGTCAGAAATGCATTTTGGTCCTAAACCATTCAGTGCTTTATAAACAGCAGCAGTATTTTGAAATCTATTCTTTGACACACAGGAAGCCAGTGTAAAGACTTCAGAACAGGAGTGATGTGATCCACTTTCTTAGTGTTAGTGAGGACTCGAGCAGCGGTGTTCTGAATCAGCTGCAGCTTTCTAATAGATTTTTTAGTGAGACCTGTGAAGACACCATTGCAGTAGTCCAGTCTACTGAAGATAAAAGCATGGACAAGTTTTTCCAAATCCTGCTGTGACTTTAGTCTTTTAATCCTAGATATGTTCTTTAGGTGATAGTAAGCTGATTTAGTAACTGTTTTAATGTGACTGTTGAAACCAATAACTAATTTAACCCGCTGACAAGAGAGCCTACCTCCGAAGATCGTGACTGGCTGAGGGACAGACTCGGGGGCAGGTTCTCAGGAATTTCTTGGCTTCTCTCCCCCGAGCCAGAAGAGGAACACTACAGCTTGGAAACACTTACTGTTCCTGAAATTATCAAATCTGTTGGGCATCAGGGACCTGAGGCAATTGTGGCAAGCATGGCATTGTCTGAAGAGCAACAGAGGGCAATTCAGGTGGCTACCACTGGTCAGCGAACCAGCCCAAACTGGCATTTGTTCAGGAAAGGAAGGTTGACTGCCAGCAACTTTGGAGCTGTCCTGAGGTCAAAGCATGTGACTGCTTCCTTTATTGCCAGGGTGCTAAGGCAACAACAGGCCCTTGATGGTGTTTTGTCTGTACAGTGGGGGACTATGAATGAATGTGAGGGCGTCAGGGCATTCACCACTGCAACTCAGATGCAGGTCCATGAGTCAGATTTGTGGCTCTCCCAATCAGGAATGTTGGGGGCATCTCCAGATGGTCTGGTAGGGTCTTCCGCTGTGCTTGAGGTAAAGTGTCCCTACGGAGCAAGGGAAATGACAATTAGTGAAGCATTGCAAATCAAGGGCTTCTTTGTCAGTAAGGAAGGAGAAACATTCAGCCTGCGTGAGGAAAATCCTTACTGGCACCAAGTGCAAGGTCAGCTTCACCTCACTGCAAGAAAGAAGAAGAAATAATAAAATTGTGAATTGTTTTTGATTTACATTTACTCGCCTTTGCAATGTTGTGGTTGTTAGAGTGTTAGGTTTTCTAGTTTTGCTGATATAGGCTTAGTTTGTCGGGGGACATCTTACTTCTTCCTTCTCTCTGTCTATACCTGTGTACTCTCATGTTCCGATTAACCCAGCTTCCCCAAATTTCTTTCTTTTTGGTGTCTATATACGCCGGGATCCGGAGTCATGGATGATCCTGCGGTCCTGTGTCATGGATTGCGAGTCCTGGATCTTGAGTCGTGGCTGCGGTCCTGGATCATAAGTCCTGGATGGATATCCTCGTGGATTCATCTTCTTATTATACACACATGCATTTCAAAACATTTGGACTACCTATGTTGCAAATGTATTATCTTTTCAATTTACACACGGCATCTATTGCACGTCTGTCCGTCCTGGGAGAGGGATCCCTCCTCTGTTGCTCTCCCTGAGGTTTCTCCCATTTTTCCCTTTAAACTGTGGGGTTTTCTCTGGAAGTTTTTCCTTGTACGATGTGAGGGTCTAAGGACAGAGGGTGTCGTATTGTCATACTGATATTCTGTACAAACTGTGAAGTCCACTGAGACAAATGTAACATTTGTGATATTGGGCTATATAAATAAACATTGATTGATTGATTGATTGATTTTCTGTCAGCTCGTCTGTTGGGAAGATATAAAATATAGTTTCATGGAAGTCACACCGTCACATATACTGTAAGAGCATTAAGACATACAGTACATAGGCTAAAACAAAACATCTAAAGATATAACCTTGCACTTTGATAAGTCTCGTGAACATTTTCACTATTTTGACATTTTTATAGATGAAAATTGAACTAAAGAAATAAATGGTAGATTAATCCATATTGAAAATAGGTGTCAGCTGCTACACTAATTATAATAGTTATATTTCTTAATTAATTAAGATAAGATATTACTGTATTGATCCCAATTTGGGAAATGTTTGTGTTGCAGCAGCATAACAAGAAAAACAAAATATAAGTTATTATATATACAAAAGTATGTGAGGGATGGAATATTAAATTGAATATAAATGTAAAATGTACATGTGATTTTACGTCCAAGAGAAGCTATGGAGCAGAGAGTTCTCTGCCAGCCAGAGGTGATTTGTTATTAGTTCAATATGTCAAACTGATTTCCCTGACTACAATCTTTAGTTACATGGTGAAACGTTATGCTGCTTGTACTAATAAGACTTATCATATAAGCCACACAGGTTTTAATAGGATGTATTCATTATCTTTACTTGTGTTGCGGTCTTTTCAGCAGCGCCATCTCTATAACGGCGATACAGTCACTACCCATTATTTACATTTCACCGTGACATGGACAAAAATGTAACGTCAGCTTACCTCATGGCACGAATCCAGACTCTCCTTTGGAAAACATTGGCCGGGAAACGATAGAACAAGCACGTTTCATGCGAAGACCTGTGGCTGCAACCCGGAGCAAAGGAGCAAAGCAACAAACCATTGCGTAGCTAACTAGTAGCGCTAGCTTTAGCTAACGTTAGCCAACGAAACGAACTGCCGAGTAAAATTGGAAAACACTGGTAATTAATTATTCTATAATTTGTAAAACTACGGTGTTAAAAACGACAATTTCAAAAATACAGATTCTAATGGTCAGATATATATATACAGATACTAAAGATAGGCAGGTACTTGCTTTTAAGCAGAACACAGGGGAAAACAAACTTAGCGGGAGTGTTTACGTGTTCGGCGTAATGACGTACAACGGCCTCGACAATTTCTGTAGTCCTATTCAGTCATTCGGTAACAACCATCGTTTTTCAGACACGTAAACTCTTCAAAAATCCCCAGTGGGGTCACTGCTGATGTATTTAATGTCGTAGAACAAAACGTCAATTACCTCTTAAATTTGTGTCAACCACAGACCTTATTTCGAGCTATTTTCCAAAACCCTATGGAAAAAATGCATTGCTTTTTGAGGAAGGAACCGGAAGTGCTAAAAATGCTAACTTACTTCCGGGTTTTACGACGCGTCACTGCGGCTCTCTATAGAGAGGCGAAGTCCGTCCCCTTCCGGGAGCCTCCATGGGACCCCGGAAGCGGAAAATTATACATTGAATTCAATGGAGAGAGAAAACGTATCTTTTGATCCCGTTTGAATTGTGCCACGAATGACACATATGATGTTTGTCAATTTAAAAGAACATTTTGCAAGTCAAAAAAATTAAAATGTGTCGTAAAACTGTGAAGTAACACATTTTTTTGTGTTAAGCCGCTCAGTGAACTACATGTCTCTGGTCCCGCACAATACGCGTCACCAACACAAATATGACCGTCACGTTGGCACATTTCACCTCATTCTTTCAGAATGAGAATAAAAGTATAAAACGATGTGAAAATCACTACAAGTCTGGGCACGTTGAGAGCTGTACATACACGAAAGGGGAGTTAGTCGGTTCTGTAAGAGCCAGCATGCGGGACCGGCTTTACAAGGTTTCGGTGAGTAATATGAGTGCAATGTTTAAGGTTAATGTCAGTCAATAAGGAGGAGAATGAAAAAGAAGATGATGAACCACAGACCCGGCATATAATGACTGCAGTGTGCAGGGCTGTGTTAATTTATGTTACTGTTATCAATAGCATTAGTTGACTGAGAAAACCGTCAAGAAAAAAAGTTTAGCGATGTTACGAGTCGACTAGCATAATATGAACCACGGCTGTGATTGACAACCTGGACAGCCAGTCAGAAGCTAGAATTCCAACCTAGAGAGCCAATCAGAACCTAGAACGGGTATACCGGTGTGTATGCTGTGGATAACATTAGTGTTCACAAGAACAAGGTACACTCCCGTGTTTTGTTTTAGTTGCTCTTCAGATTGAAGCGGCCAGTTTTATATCGACTATATGTGTGATCTCCTTTTTACATCTCGTTGTGTCATTTGAGTTTATTTGCTGTGTGTAGATTCAAGGATTTTGGTTATCTTGTCAATTTGTTTGGTTATCTAGGCACAGCTGTGTGTGACTCCCTCTGGTACACTGGTATGTTTTCCTAATGTAGAGAGCATTGATTAATTCATAAACTACACACTGAGTCTAGATCCTGACCAAATCCTTTTTCGTTGATCAAATGTTTTTCAAAAATGTAATACACATTTAAAAAAATACAATGTACAATCACAACCAATACAACACAAATTACAAAAAATTCAGAAAAAACCAACAACAACAATCAGACAAGAGGACAAAACTATGGAAAAATAAACCCTCCCACCCCCAGATCTGGACCATCCTTGTATTGCTCATTCAATCTATTATAGCATGTTAACAAACATGGTACTTACTTTATTTGTACAGATCTACATGGGAGAGGATGGCGTGATGCAGAGCGCTATCTGTGGTTGTGCACGGGGGATGTACAAATGCAGCCACGCTGCAGCATTGGCAATATTTGCCATGTGGCAGATCAGCTCCACAGAAGTTGAGTGCCAGTGGAGGAAGCCTGGCACTTCAAAAGTAGTCCAGCCGGTGTCTCAACTCTACCAACAGCAAGAGGAAACATACAACCCACTGGCCAGAGACATCGCCACTGAGGAAGTAGACTTGTTCAGGTCTGCACTGAGGGGCGCAGCGTGGCATGGCATGGCTTTTGTCAACTGAGCCAGAGCTGCAGCCTCAACATCAGGCCATTTTCAACGTGCCGGAGCTGGTGAAGGAGCGTGGGGGTCGGGGGCTTGAGGCAATTCTTGCCTCAATGCGACTGAGCAGAGACCAGCAAGCTGCCATCCAGACAGCCACCGTAGGACAGCGGACAAATCCTCAGTGGCAGTTACACAGGCAGGGCAGGTTGACAGCCAGCAATTTTGGTGCTGTGCTGAGGTCGGGACTTTCATCCACTCCATGCGCGTCCCTCATGAAGAGGGTGCTTGGGGGGTTCAATTTAGACGGAGTCATGGCTGTCAACTGGGGAGTTGTAAACGAGGTGTGTTTGGCCAGTGTGTTTGGCCTTTTAAGTGTGACACATATGTAGTGATAAATGCTTCACCTGACCACTGTTCCTAAATAAAAAAAGTTTTCTGCATCGTCAGTCATTTTTTCCAAATAATTACCAATATTTCACAAATTCTTCTTGTCAACTTAAGAGCACAGCTGTATGTTGAGTGTCAGCTTTGCTTGGTTCATCTTACTGGGGGGCAGCTACATGGATGTCGGTGCAGTCCACAATCATTTTGCAGTTGAAGGCAGAATGAATTTATTATTGACTCAGAATGAAGCACAACTTCATGGCATACAATACATTGACTTTATTTGTAACTGTGTAAAAAAAATAAAGCATTTATTAGCAAGCAGGACCTGCAGGAACAGAGAATGGTGATGGATGGAGCTGGGAAGAGAGAAGAATAAAGAAAACAGATCAACTTTATTATCGGATATTAAAAATTCAATTTCAAAACAAGTTGCCGCTCCTACAGTTTTCTAGTATGTAAAGATGATTTCACATGACCTATGCAAAATATCACACTCAATACATGTGTCTCTCTGGGGGGTGCATTGTGCCTTTGATGTATATAAATAATATACCATAACCAAATACTATTACGTACAGTGGAAATCAGGTTGCCAGAGCAGGTCAGTCCAGTGTGCATGTTCCTCAGGGTCTCAGCAGTTACAGGTGAGGTAAAGAAAATAAAAGAGAAAAAGGTCAGTAACAACACTTTAAAGTAACAACACTGAATAATTATCTATTTTAATAATTTTCTCTCAGTAATCACTCAACTACTCTCTTTCCAACCAACAGATTGACTCACCCTCACTGTCATCACAATGAAACATGTCCAGAAGAATGTCATGCAAAGCTCCCTGCCTGCCTGCCTTCCTTCGACTCTCTCTGAACTGCTTCCTTAGCACCCGGTGGAGGGCGCAGTAGGCCACTCTTCAAATGTTTCACGAAATACTTACCATGATGACTACTCTTACTGTTTAACATTTTGGTGTACTTCATGTAATAAAATAATAACTTAATGGTAAGGCTACTAAAAATGACAAGGCTAAGTAATGTAATGCTAACTAACGTGCTCGCTACTCGTCGCTACTAGCTAGGTAGCTAACTTGACTATGTTCCATGCACAACATGTATATTACCTATGATATTACCTGATATGTCTGATCCAGCAACTCCTGGTCCTTTAATAAGAGGGGAAGCGATAGAACGAGCAAGTGGTATGATCACTTTTGTGATTACAACATGGTACAAAGCACACAGGCATCTTATAAAAGCGAATTTATTGGAGCAATCTCTTATATTTATTGGAGGGAATAAATCAGTTATGAAATCTTCTTCTTCGCTTTAATTACGAGTCGCAACCACTTGGAGCATTATCGCCTGTGACATCACATGCGCGACCCAGAATGGGATTTGGGATTTGTAGTCTTTGTAGTCGCGTATTTTTCATAGTCTTATATTTCAACAGTTTTACGACAAAATGTGACTTTTTTGACATGGAAATGATTGTTTAAGATTGACAAACATCATATGTGTAGTTCGTGGCACAATTCAAACGGGATCAAAAGATACGTTTTCTCTCTCCATTGAATTCAAGGTATAATTTTCCGCTTCCGGGGTCCCATGGACCGGAAGTAGATGGGCGTGACTTCGCCTCTCTATTGCGTGAGCCGCTGGCGGTGCCGTTACAGGCGAGTCAATAACATGAAGGGATCGTAGCAAATACACATCACAATTAACCAAAAGCTAGATCCCACACCAATCTCAAAATAACGTGAAGCTAACAACATAACGAAGAGGACTAACTGATAACCTATAGTAGACACTGTACTACTTTTTCTGACTGGGAGAGTCGAAAAGTCGAGAAGCTTGTCTGAGCCGGCGTGTTGCGCTGGTCTCGCGACATCCTCATGAGGAGGGGAAACCACAACTTTTGGCTTTTCCTCGGACACAGCTTCATCTGAAAGCACCGGCACACACACAGGATCAGACAATGGGACATCAGAATCACTTTTACTCGCCTGTGCACGTGTATGTGTATGTGTAATCAGGCCTCTTGGCGGGGACATATTCTGCCGCTGTTCTTTACGCTTCAGAGCTACACAGTTGGCGATGACATGTCCAGGTTGGTGACAGTAAAAGCACACTTCTCCTCTCTTGTTACATTATAAACATTTGCTGGCTGAGTAAACGGTGCGGCTGACAACCGGCGGGATCTCTCAGAGACCGAAGAAAACACAGATTTATGATTGAGCACATACTCATCAGCTAACACAGCAGCAGCCGAGAGGGAATTTAGTTTTTTTTCATTTAAGTAAACAACAATGTGCTCAGGCAAACATTTCTTAACCAGTTTAGCCCTGAGCCTGTTTTTCAGGTCTCTGGCTCGAAAATGACATTCTCAGAACAAATGACCATATCTTCCCTTCTAAAAGGGTTAAATTAATAATCTTTTTTCTCAAAGTAATGATAAATCTGTGAGTTGGATGTAAAAAAGTGAGAATCAATATAGATGTTTTTTATTTTAAAGAAAATTCAGATTGTACATAGTAAAAAACTGTAAATTACAGTATAGTGTCCGTCCAAAAGTTATTTTTTACTTATAGTGAAAACTACCCTTGAATGATGGTAAGGTAGACTAAAAGCTTTAGGCATCCAAAGTACAACATATAATAAGTAACCTGTATCAAGATTGATGCAAAACAACTGACATTTGACCTTTTTAGAGAGGTTTAGCAAAAAAAACTCCACCTCTGAGGTGATTTGGGTGGAAATGGGGGTTTAACCGTTTCTCTGGAAACCATTGGTCGATTTTGGTGATTGACATCTCTTTCTGACCGTTAGAGCCAATAGAATCGAAGGGGAATCTCCCCACTCACACACATGGTAAAGCAAAAAGGTGGGGGCTTTGCGCATGTAGGTTTGCACCAGAGTGAAGCTGTCTGTAGCTCTGACTTCTGAAAACCGAAAAGCAGGTTTATTGCTCATGGATGATCAGAAATCATTGAAAGGGACACAGACACATTGGATTAACCTATGGATTAACTTCAGCATCGTTTTTATCGTTTTAATGCCATTGAAGACCACTTTTGACCAGACTACAACACAGGTGAGCCATGTTAGCGTTTTTAGCTACCTAGCTCCATATGGTTTGATGTCTGTTCTTTTTATTATCTCCGAGAGTTCGTATAATTGAGTGATAATGAAGGGTACCCCTCGTTTCTGTGTCTCCTCACGATGTGAAACGGTGGGTTGGATGTGCAGCAAAGACAAATAGTAAGGTTTTGTGAGTGAATTTCGGTGCAGTCACCTGTTAGCATTTTTCGCTCGTTGCTAATTCCGAGGCTCAGCGTTAGCATTGTGTTTTTAAAAAAAAAAGAAATTAAAATGATCAGTTAGATGAGTTTCTATCCGTTACATGGATATAAAACATTCATAGTTTATTAAATGAACATGCCCTCAGACACTGTTTCCTGCAAGATGTTGCAGGAGGCCCCCGGTACCAGGGTCTCTCGGGCTTAACAGGTTAAACTCCTCCAACATGATCAATTCCCTCAGAGAAGAATGATCAGTAGCATTACATGAGGCAATCCACTTAGCGAACAACATTCCCTTTTTCCGAGTGAACTCTACGTGCGTTTGATAAGGATCCTTCCTATGGTGTCTAAACTTTTGCCGGTAAGCTTCGGGAACTAATTCATACACCCTGAGAATGGCAACCTTCACTGAGTCTTACATTACATTATTACATTACATTGCATTTAGCTGACGCCTTTATCCAAAGCGACTTACAATAAGTACATTCGACCAGGAAGATACAACCTTGAAGAAAACAGAATCATATAAGTACATCAGATTTCATAGAGCCAAACATTGCAAGTGCTACTCAACTGACTATAGATAAGCCAGTCCTTTATTAGTATATAAGTGCTCTGTTAGCAGTTCTTTGTTGGTAATTATATCGCTCGAAGTGGAGTCGAAAGAGATGAGTTTTTAGTCTGCGCCGGAAGATGTGAAAGCTTTCTGCTGTCCTGATTTCAATGGGGAGTTCATTCCACCATTTTGGAGCCAGGATAGCAAACCCACATGTTTTTGCTGATGGGAACTTGGGTCCCCCTCGCAGTGCGGGTGCAGCGAGCTGTTTGGCCGATGCAGAGCGAAGTGCACGCGCTGGGGTGTACAGTTTAACCATGTCCTGGATGTAGGAAGGGCCAGATCCATTCGCAGCATGGTCTTAGTGTAGGCTGTCCTCTAACGTGCGAGCCGCAACTGCTTCCTGAGCTTTTCCATATAATTTACACGTTACCATCAGAGGCCAAACTTCAGCCGGCCACCGCAACGCTGTAGCAATGCGCTCGAAGGCACCAAAATAGGCATCCACATCAGTCTCACTGAAGGTTGGCACTAGCGAAATGTTTCTACTCACGTCAAAGGCAGGTGAACGAGCAAGCACCGGATGCGCGCAGTTGTGAGACGAGCTCCAGCTGACGCATCCTGACTTCCTTGTCTGCCTCTATTTTTAGCCTCCGCACCTCTAGCTGGAACTGTGTCTGCCTGCTCTGCTCTTTATCCTCCGCCTCTAACTGGAGACGGGCGAGACGGACCATCAGTTTACTCCCTTCCCGAGAGTCTGAGCTGCCAGGAGACGGTGGATTGTAACGAGGCGGCGTAGACGGTGCTTCAAATTGCCCGCCGCCCTCGCCGTCACCAACTTCTCCTTTAGCCAGGGCATTAGGCACAGTGAGCTCAGCTTGTGCAGGCAGCACCAGAAAATCCCTTTCCACCAACTCATCCACCACCAGAGCCTTTAATTCTTTTTTTACCGTTTGCTTATTCACTGCGAGACTGAAATGTTGCGCTATCCCATACAAGCAGGGACGTCGGAACTATTTTCTGGGGGGGGGTGCGGGATTTTTGCTGGGAGGGTCGGGGGGGAAACTCACACTATCAATGATTAACGAACTCGACACGTAGGCCTAATAGCCTAGGCCTATACATAACAGATATAGGCTACATAAACACACGCAGCATCTTAATTGTTACGAAAATGTATGAAACAAAATGAATTAATGAATTAATCAAGCCTTTATTAAGGAACATACTGTAGCCTAATAGGCGATAACATAGGCCTACAGCCTTCAGAAAATCAACAGAATAATACAGCCTTTACGAACATAGGCCTAATGGAACATTCAGAAAAATAACGGTTTACTTTGCGCTCGTAAGGGCTTTTAAACTGTTCCAAAAGTAGACCTTCTCTCCGTTGTTTTGCTGATAAATTCTTTAAGCAGGGTCGAGACATCGCATTCATCGAGAAGGTCGCTATGCGCATTCATAATGGCCAAATGAGTGAGTCTCTCCTGCTTAATAGTATTGCGCAGCCACGTTTTCAACCTGCGCAACGCAGAGAACGAGCGCTCGGATGCCGCGACAGAAATGGGCAGAGCCAGACAGAGCTTTATGAGCCTCTCCGCTTCCGACAGCATGGAGCGGGATTGGGGCTGCAAGGTGTGCAGAATGGCCAATACATCCTGAATGGTTTTCACTTCTCGCCCCCTACACACGTCGCTCAGGATGTCCAGCTCAAGGCTTAGCTGCTCTCTTGAAAAGGAAGTCAGTTCCAGGGAACCCACATCCACTCGTTTCCCTTGGGCCGCCTGTAGAACTGCCTGCTCTCGCCCTGCAGCTACGCGGAGTCCTTCCTGGTCAAAGCGCCGCTCCACCTCTGTGCGCACCAAGTCCAGGGCCTCAAACAATTCCCTCTTCCACAGGCTTGGATATTCTTTAATAGTTAAATATAACAGTTAAACAACAACCAACAAATAGTTTCCATATGGGCTGCCTATTTAAGCTGGGTGGGTCAACCTTACATTTTCAATTTAAAATTCAAATTATGAATATGGTTTGTTATGAAAGTAGGCCTATACGTTATTTAGTCAGTTGATACCGTTGTAATGAATTATTAATTGCAGGCTAATTTTGCAAATAAGCGTACATGGATGTAGTACATTATTATGAACTATGATATCGTTTTCTATGGATAGATCAAATCTGTCCACAAATGCTGGAGAGCACGCTCTGTGTGCGTATTTGTTGCATTCTTTCAACATTACAGACCGATGAGCTTTATGATTAATTTTAAAATACTGTTGGCATTATTTATTTATTTATTTAGGCCTATTTATTTACCCTCGTTCTCCAACTCCCGTTCCTCCTCCTCCGATGTATGGCGAAAACGCGCTGGGGTCTTGCTGGTGCGCACTGGATGAGGAGGCTTCAAGTTGTAGCGCTCTGTGTATTGTTTGGTCTTGGCCACAAGGTCAGCGAAGGTGTCATCTTGTCTGAGTGTGTTCAGTCGCTGGCAAAGAAGTTTGGCAGCTTCCATTGATCCAAGGGCTGTGACTTTGGTGCCTTGCAGTGACCGAGCCACGGATTCACATGGCGTAAACATGGTAACGCAGGCAAACAAACCAAATACTGTGCGCGTAGTGGTGCCCTTTTTGAGCAATCCTGCCACTTTGGCACGCGTCTCCCCCTTGACAATCCTGTCACTCTCCAAGGTCCTAAATGTCTGCAGCATCTCTCCATAGCATGCCAGCAACCGTGACAGTGCCACAACTCTGACGCACCACCGAGTTGGGCACAGGGCAAGCAGGTTGATCACTTCTCCACATCCAAAAAGAGACTGGTATAACGTTTTTCTCTTTGCTGAATCATTAATCACAACTGTGACTTCCCGAACAAAGTTCAGTGTATCGGCAACAAGGCGCACTTCTTTTGCCACTTCTTGCAACACTAAATCCAGAGAGTGGTTTGCGCAGTGGACAAACAAGGAGTCAGGACATGTTTCCTTTAATCTTGCCTGCACTCCCTTGAACCTCCCTGACATGTTGCTGGCTCCATCAAAACAGTAGCCTTTCAGCTTCTCCAGCGGCAGATTTAGCCGAACAAGGACATCTTTAATGCACAGAAAAAGCATCTCGGCGGTTGTGTCTGGAGCGTTGTAAAAGCCCAGAAAGAAATTCTGGACTTCAAGATTGTCATCTGCAAATTGTATACTGCATGAGAACTGTTCTTTTCCACTGACGTCGGTGGTCCCATCAGCAGTTAAGCCGAAAAAAGGACTTTCGGATGCTTTGGCTCCGATTTTCCTCTGGATGTCATGGGCAAACAGCTCCAGAACTTCATTCTGGATGCTGCCCGACATCCAATTGTCCCTCCTCTTCATCCAGTTTTGCAGGTCAGGATCAGCGCGTACCCTCTCGACCACTAGCTGCCACAACACCCCATCCCGATTTGCAGCTCCTCTCAGAGGGAGTCCCTGGCGCCCCAGGAATCTCACGCTGCTGAAAACGAGCTCCAGCATTTTCCGGGCTGTTATTTGTTCTTTAGCAGCAGCCTCAGACAAAAGCGCATTAATTGGCGTAGTTTTCAATGCAGACAATCTTTGAGTCGCATCTAAATGAATGCGTGTTTTCTCGTGGTCTCTGATTTTCTCCTTTGCTTTTCTCCAGTTTGAAAAGCCCGTATCTTTCAAAAACGGACTGTCAGCTTGTTCTGACCCGACCAACTTGCGCTTGACAGCTGACCTGCACACACCACACACAATGCCATCACTGACCGCGATGTATTCCAGCCACGGCCACTCTCTGAACCAGGCGGCCTTGCAGGAACGAGTGAAGTTCTCACCCAACTTCTTGGCAGGAAAATTGTAATCCTGTGGTGGTTTGCATGATATTGCCTCTTCTTGGCTAGCACCGGGTGCTGGTGGTGGCGCTGGGGAGGGAGGACGAGGCCGAGGGCCGCCGGGCCCTTCGGCTGCCTGCTGCTGCTGTCCGGTTGCTGGCACACAGCCTCTAGGTGTCTCTCTCGGACGTTTAGCTGGGTCGGGCGGATTTGTAAAAAAATCTGAAATTCGTTTTTGAGACATAGGCTAGTTCTAGCTGGCGTAGTTGAACTCAAATCATGTAGCCTATGCATATGCTAAAAACAAATGAGAGCCGCGAACACAGCAAACATAAAAAAAATTCCCGCTACTTTTTTTTTTTTTTTTTACACATAGGCCAACGTCACAGTGAGCTGTCAGATGCAGTCTGCATAGCAACAGCTATGCCATGCCAGCCAGGCTGCTGTATTGAGCCAGGCAGGGTGCATATCACATCAAAAGATCTGTATTAAGAAATACATGTAAGTCAGACAAATTGAGTTTAAATTCAGAATCTTTATTTTTATTTTTTTAACGTAGGCTAATCCTGTGATTCCTGAGGCTGACGGGAGGGGGTGCTACCGCACCCCCCGCACCCCTAGTTCCGACGTCTATGCATACAAGTCGTATCTACGACACTGATCTAACTGCTCATGAGAAGGACAGACCAAAAAGGACTCCAACTCCAAAGTTGCCATACTCAGGTGAACTGCTCACAAACCTTACCAAATTGCTTTTAGCTATACAAACCACTTATAACCCCAGGAAAGTAGTTAAGATCCCGGACGAGCTCCCATGTATGTTACGTCCCCACTAGGGATGAGGAAATGCAACACACACCAGTTGGAATTGGTATAATAAAGGGTTTATTTTAAATAGAAGAGTAACAAAATGGAAGGCATGCAGCCTAGTATGCCTTTTAGACATACTAATGCCCCGTACGTCCGGGATGCCCCGTACGTCCGGGGCATCCTGGACATACAGGGCTTCCCGGACGTACGGAGCATTCCCGAACATACGGGGCATCCCGGACGTACGGGGCATCCTGGACATACAGGGCGTCCTGGACATACAGGGCTTCCCGGACATACGGTGCAACCTGACTTAGCAGGGACACATTTAATACGGACCCGAAGGTTACAACCTGGACGTACAGGGTTAGACATGTCAAGATAAGCATGAGCCGCGGGGCGAATATACGTGCTGACATGCTAAAGAAACACCACCAGTTATATGCATACGTACCAATTTAAGGTTGGAGAGACCTTTGGATAGCCAGCACCGCACTGAGGTCCGGACGAATGTAGGATGAGAAAGCGGAGGAGGACCACCGTCCGAGTTGTTGCAGGGATGAGGATGAGACGCCTTGATTAGCAGCAGAAGTAGCTGCACCTATTCTAAATGAATGCCCCGTGTATAGGAGGGGGGATAACCCGGATTTCATGAGAACTTGCTTTAAATAGTGGTTGAACTGTCGTTGAGTTAAGGGAAAATTCCCTGAGATGAGAAATAATGGAGAGAGGGGATTAGAGGTAGGTCTAAGCTGTAGGAATTTGATCATGGGTTTATAAGGGCAGAACTGGGAGTCGTTGCGGGCGGCGATGACGGAGCAGGCGCCGCCGCATTTGGAGTGCTTAAGATGTAAGCTAAAATGGCTGGCGTGAAAGGATATGTCAGACAAGCAGACGTCTTGATTGGAATCGAACGTTAGCTGTGGTAAATTCACCTGGTCTGAGGAAAGCATAAAAAGCTAGGAGAAATAAAGCATCAAGTAGTGCATCGATATAAGGGGAGAATAACCCACTTCTAATTTTGGAGAGCTTAAGGCGTAAAGTGGAGAGTGTAATAGGACGTCTCCGGTCTAAGGCAGGGGGGAAATGTTTTAATAAGACCTTTGAGAATGAGTTTGAGTGACTGGTTTGTGAACAGGCTTGGAAAGCCGAGATCGAAACAGCGAATGTTAAACTGAACTCCTGCTAAGAGGCCCCGGATGTATTGGGGTTTGAGGTGGCGATCAGTGGCGCAGTAGCACATGAAGGCGCACACGGTGGAGATGAGAACAGGTTTAAGTGTAATGCCTACGGAAAAGCAAAATAAAGCGAACGTTCTCCAAGCGAAATCATATGTTTTAAGGGTGGAAGCGGCTAAGCCCTTCCTCATGAAAAACCTGGCGGATCCGAAGTGCCTTGCTAGGGGGCTTCTACTTAGAAGAGAGAGAGAAGATGCAGGGGAGGAATCCTGACGGGTTGAGCGCTGACTTCTGGGCAGAGGTTCCGGAATTTCTGGAAGTGGAAACGAGAGAGGGAATCAGCCACTGAGTTGAGGTGGCCGGGAACGTGATGAGCGGAGATGAGAAAGTTGTGGGTGATGGAAGACCACGTGATGCTTCTCATGAACGGCATGATGTCACGGCATGGGGAGCGCGCTTTATTAATAATTCCGACCACTGATTGGTTGTCACAGAGTACTGAGATCCGCTGCCGGGGCCAGAGGTGACCCCACACGTGGCAGGCAACAGCGATCGGAAAGATCTCATGCAGAGCGGAGGAAGAGGCATGGCTGGGGAATGCCGGAGGCCATGAGCCTGCGAACCACTCTCCCTGAAAGAAACCCCCAAAACCATCGGATGGGGCAGCGTCCGTGAAGAATCTCATGGAGTCGGAGGAGTACACGAGGTCGTCGTGGAAGAAGGTGACGCCATTCCAGTGTGCGAGCAGGAGGGACCAGAACCGCAGGTCAGAGCGGCAGCCTTCATCTGAGAAGACGTGGTCATGGAGGTTTTCTACAGCTGACGCTGTATCCAGGAGCCAGGAAATAAAAGAGCGCCCCTGAGGGATAATACGCATGGCGAAGTTGAGGTGCCCGAGCAGGGAGAGCAGCTGCTGCTTGGTGATAACTTGTTGCTCACAGAAGGACTTTGTAATGTCGCGAATGCGCTGCAGTTTGTCCGTGGGGAGAAACGCTTCCATGTCTACGGAGTCGAGTGCAATGCCCAAAAACCCCAGGCGTGTGGTGGGACCTAGCGTTTTCTCTCCTGAGAGGGGAACACCTAACTCCTGAAAGCATAGTTTGAGAGAGGCGCCTGAGCTGTCCCGAGGGGGATCTATGAGGAGGAAAATCATCCAATAGATGCAGGACGGAGGGGATTCTGACGATGTTCAGGATGATCCAGCAGAGGGCTTCGGAAAAAGAATTAAAGATGCAAGGGCTACTTCTGCACCCGAAGGTTAAACGGACAGCGAAGTAGAATTTGGACTCCCATCTGATACCGTGTGTGCCACTGAGATGGGTGAATGGGAATTATTTTGAACGCGTCAGTAATGTCTGCTTTGGAGAGCCACGCTCCTTGCCCTGCGAATTTGATGAGCTTGATGGCATTATCAACTGAAGCGTAATGAAGAGAAAAATACACTGGGGGAATAAGGCTATTGATGCTGCAAAACGGGCCAGCGCGAGGAGCGGACAGATCAAAGATGAGTCTTTTCTTCTCAGAGTATTTGCGTGTAGCGACCCCTATTAGGCTTGTCCGGAACACTGGGAACGGAGAGGAATGGAAAGGACCAATTAAATATCCTTTGTTGAGCTCTTTTTGAATGAGCTGAGAGACTATGGTGGGTTATTTGGTGGCTGACTGCAGGTTTTTTGCCACTAAAGTCACTGAGGGGGGGGGAAAGGACCCCTACCCTGAACCCTTGAGAGAGCCCTGACAAAAGATAATCAACGAACACGGGATTTGGGTGAGTCGAAAGCGCAGCTGCTTAATGTGTGGTGTTAATGGAAGTTGAGGGGTGATGTTTTAAGAGGTTTTTCCACCACGTTGATTCTGGCGCGGGAAGGGGGGCCGGCGCCTTGGGCAAACTGACCTCGGGTGAGCATCCCTGCAGGTACTGCAAATATGAAGAACATTACAATGAGGGTAGGAGCACACGTTCTCATTAAAAGAAACGCAAATCTTATTATCCCCTTGTTTGATCACCTGACGGTTTGGTTTATTGTTCCCAGAATACTGCGTGGGGAAAACGCTAGACCCGGAAAGAGGCACTGAAGGGCAGAGCGGAGAGGTGCGGCCCTGCGCTCCGCAACTGATGCACGAGACGACTTGTTGCCCGCCGGTAGCCATAACGAGCAGCTCGGTATCCACCACGGACCAGTCTAGGCGGATGTTAGAATGAGCTAAGTGCAGCGCTGCTTTGCTAGAGAAGCTTTTATGGTATTGGTAAAACACGGATTTCACGTATTTGATGTGAAGATCGCCGATCATGGCCAGATAAGCATCTAACTCCACTCTCCTTTCAGGGTAAACTGTGCAGAGGGCATCGCGGAAGATGCTAAAAGCTACCAGAAATTGCCCTATAGAAAGGTCTTTGAGGAGCCGGGGGTCTGCAGATTTAAATATCGCAGTAATGCTTCCTCCCGAGGCGATGGCTTTGTCGCACTCCGTGGACGGCAGAATAAGGCTGACTAAATTAATGTCTTTCCCGTCGAGGATCTTAGCTCTGAGCCGTGAGGAGATGTTAGCGGCTTGGGGAATGTAGGGCCTACCTGAGGGAGGAGCCGGGAGGGTGGAAGCCAGAGAGTGAGAAGGAACTACCGTGCCTAATGCAAAATCCTGACCAGGCGGGGCCGCCGCAGAGGTTGAAGCTCCGGCCTGGCCTCTCTCCATGGACTGGAGGTGAGCGTCGATTAGGAGCATAGAACTTGCCAGAGATTGCAGTGTGTTGACTAGGCTGCCATCGAAGAGGGGTTGAGTGCCGGAGCTCCCGGGCTGAGCGGTGCTGGGCTGGGCGGCGCTGGGCTGCTGAGCGCCGCTGGAGCGAGCCTGAGGAGTGGAGGATTTCTTGGCCGAGCTAGCTCCTGGAGGACTCGCTTTTTTAGACCTTTTGCCCCCGCGGCCGCGAGAGCGCCCTCGCCCTCTTCCGGGGGGGCTGGCTGGAGCTGCTGGCCTGGGCTGGGAGACCGCGCCGGAGGCTTGGTCCGACAGCTCACGGAGCTGGGAAAGCAGGAGATCTGGGGCTGCTTGCGGAAATGGGCGACGAGGAATTCTGCCTCTGCTGTGCGAGAGCCGCTGCGGGCGCTCAGACGAGAACTGAGGCGACGGTGACTTGAGGAGTTTGACGCTTCCTCTGGAAGTGCATCGGAATCGGGATCAAGATCCTTCGAAAAAGGTAAGATCTCTGAAGAGTCTGAATTAGACATGTTTTTTTTTTTTTTCGTATCCAGTGTTTTTTAGGCGTAAGAGGAGTGTAAGCTACCAACTTAGCGCGTTGACACCTGGAAGACAGCTGATGGAAAAGGGGAGAGCTATATAGAGGGATTAACAGGGGCGATAATTAGGCTTGTGGATGGAGGGAAGTGATAGGTTAGCTTGAGGAGTGGCGCTCCCTATCAATTAGTGAAGGGAGCGAGTATTGCCATGACGTGCAATACGAAGTGATAGGTCTTCCTGCCTGAACTTGCGCTGAGCTTCATTAGTTTTACCACAGTTAACATAATTCTCTAAGGTGCAAGTAGCGAGAGGCGTCTGTCCACATGTCAGAGCCTCCAGAGTGATAATTGTCCCCAGTAGAGATGTTAAGATTCACCGATTCGCATCGGTGCACCGGCATAAACGTTCAAGATGCGAGTGCACCGATTGAAAGAGTGCACATCGGCTACAGTTTGGGTTGAACTCGCGATGCATCGATTGCGTAGCGTCTTTGCATCGGTAAAAAACCGATTCATTCATATAAAATCCCCTTATCTTGTCAACGTTCAGCAGAGACGATCTTTGATATTTGCTTCGCCACTACGGAGAACGAGAGTCTCAGTTATCAACACACACGGAAGTTGAGGAGAAAGAGAAACACAGCGCACCGAAGAATACCTACAAATCAAACGTTTGGCAACACTTCGGATTGTTCAAGAAAGACGGTGTAATAGTCATTTATGCTATATAGTTGACCGCAGGTCATGGAGAGTAATAAGGTATCCGTAGACCTTTGTATGAGGTATCTTTATTACTTAACAGGTCTACAGCCATTATACATAGATCCGTCCTAGATGCGGACTTGCATACACACAGTATCACTCCGCAGCCGCACCCCATCAGTAACGTCCTGATGGTATATGTGCGCGGCACTATTACTACAGACGGTCAACTTGAAAAATCACTCGCAAATTGTTAACGATGCCGAGCCGCTTTAAAGTACACAAGTAGTACGAGGAACTTAGCGACGCACATAAAGAGGCGACGTGGGGTCTGCGGCTGAAAAGAGAAACCTGAAAGTGAGACATATGAGTTAAATCACTCAGTGAGGTGTTCTGTCAGAGAGGTGTTTAGCTTACAGCAGCCTGTGACGGCCAATAATAATGTAAATGTCTTCCTTACTGTAAGCAGTTATGAAATACCTGTTTGTGAAAGGTTATTTGTTTTCTTTATTGTTCATATAGAAACCACTGCTTTCTGCTCACTGGTGAGTTAGCCTTTGAGTGTTAAGCACATCAGGCTGGCAGCTGTATGGGCATTGCTCTATGGTAGCTGTTATTTGCACATTGTTAATCATGAGCAATGCATCTTTACATTGTTTAACTGTGAGGTGTTATACAATTGTACTCTGGAGAGCTTTTAAAGGTACAAAAATAAACGGCATGATGGGATGTGCAGTACCAAATATGTAAAGCACTTTTTTGTTAATGTATGATTTGCTGCATATAAGGAATAAAACAAAAATCCTCTGTCGTACCATATTGAAGTATCATTATTTTTGCATCGTGTTGAATCGCATCGTATCGCCCCGAATCGCATAATGTTGAATCAAATCGTATCGAACTGTATCGCAACAGGGGTGAATCGTATCGTATCGCATCGCCTGGTGTTTCAAAGGTATCGTTAATGTATCGTATCGTGGCAACGTATCGAGATGCGCATCGCATCGGCCTCAGTGATGGAGATGCACATCCCTAGTCCCCAGGCTTTGTAGTCATCCCCAGCAGGTGTGTGCCGGCTGTGCGCTGCGATTGGAGTTTGTCGGACCCGGCGTGCTCCAATCACAATCTTCAGGAGGTGGACCAGGAGATGGCAGCCAATCACGTCAAGGCAACCGCACAGCTCATTTACATACAAAACAGGTTAAAACAGTTAAGACGACCTGGAAGGCGACAGTCGTAACAGCCACTTACAGACTCTGCGTATGTGCGACAGCGGCTCCAGCGGGTCGAGCGGTCTCAAAGTGTTTCTTGAGCCGATACCGTGTGGGCGGAAGACTTTTATGATATCGAATTTGGTTCGCTCTCCGTTTCGTCTCCATGTAAACAGAGCCTCAATGGTCACGAGTTGGAGCAAAGACAAGTCTGTTTCTGATGCAGAGTTATAAAGATGTCAATGATATGGATACTGTAATTGTACATAGATGTCACTGTATATAACAAATAACTAAGCTTTGGTTTTGGAGCTAAGCTTGAAGACCCTCAAGGCGATATGTAAAAATATTGTAAGTTTTAAACATAGCACCTGGTACTGGTACCTGTATTGATATTAGTTACCCAAAGTATTTACAATCTGTTAGAGCAGACTATGTTAATATTATACTCCAACTTCTAGATTTTTTAATGCATTTGAGAGATAATGCATTTTGAAACTATGGCAAGTTATAATATAATGGACTACTGTTTCCTTGCCATAGAATAAAGTATGTTTTAAACTAGCATATTGAAAATCAATAGCAATTAACTGAGGAATTTGCCCTTCAAACATCCGAACCAATGCATCCAAGATGCAACAAAAGGCCATCTTTTGGTTCATAAAGGGAAATTAAGTGGGCTGATACTTACACTTGGTGTTCTTATTATTCATATATTCTGGCTCTATGAAAGGCTAATGTAAGCCTAATAATAACCTTTTCACCTTTGTGCTTAAAATAGCAGCTACAGTTGGCATCGATTGATCTTTAAATCATAGTGATTTTAAAAGTGCATAAGTCAATGTGAGTAAATGCATAATGTTTAATAATCTGATCATTTAAATGTATAATTTTCTGATTTATTATCGAGCAAACACATTTCCTTTAAAAAACAACCCTTTCCCAGAGCCAAGGAGGCCATGTACTTGTGTCTTGATTTGTAACTACCTAAAAAGATAATATATCCAGTTCACAATATAAAAAAAGACAAAAATATTATCTATTTAAAAGCAATAAGTGAATATTTGGCATGTTTGAAAACATCAATTAACTATTTTTGATGGAATATAAGGGAATGGCAAACATTTTCTATGATCTGTATGACTTTGGTATGGTGTGGCAGATGTGATTTAACGTGAAGTTTTTATACAATATTTTATATTATGTAAACAATGTAAATGATTAAACCTTTTTTTATATTTTGTTTTAGACATGTTCAAATGTACCAAGAGTCCATAGAAACTGATAAAGACCGCTTTTGTGTTGTTACCATTATTTTCATTATTAAAATGTTATTTCACTTGACTGTTTCCATTTCATAATCACCACTTAATTCCATCAAATAGTGAGCCTCTTATCTCTTTATCGATCCGCATAATCTGGTGTCACACAAAATAAAAAGTTATCGTACAAATAAACCAAACACAGGATGAATTTATTGTTATTGTTGGTGTTATAATATTTGGCCAGTAGAGGGAGCTGTTTCACACATCAGGCGCAATTACAGTGCTTAAATTGTTTAAATGTGACCGTTGAATATTGAATAGACTTTAGGAGATTTCTTCTTTTTTTTTGGATGATGGATGGTGTCTCCGCCCTCAAGTTGGTCAATAGTGTCCCTTCCCACAGGTTAGCTAATATTATTCTGCCAACCTTATTACTTCTGCTTCAGATTAATCCTCAACCAAAATGGAGAACTTCAAGGAAGGTATGTGCATGATTTTTTTAAACAAGATTAATCTGAAGAGGTTGTTGAAAGGGAACGTGAACATTGATTTTGGGTTTAGAGGTATAGAGAGCTATTGAAAATGCTTCAATATAAATAATAAAGCTAATCATTTAAATGTATACTGAAACTAAATCACTTTATTTCAGATGGCTTACTTGTTTGTGAGCCAATGGTTTGAAAACAGTTTGTACATTTTTAAGCTTTTGGTCAACAAAACAAAACATATGGCAATTTAGATTTGTATCTCTTTTTTTTGTGAAACACCTTTGTTACAGTTTGGTGTAATAATGTACAAGAAAAAAGAAGAGAGAAAACTTACAGTTAACAAGTTTCAGTGTCAGTGAAAATAGTCAAACACGCAAAGAACAGTACCTATTGTAAAGGTCTGGAGAGTAGACGCTATCAGCAATCACGTCTACACATAATTTAATGTTAATTTCTCATCAAGTCAAATGACAAGATTTTATTCTGAAGTATTCTGTGCAAATGTGTTTCATTTTAATGTTTTCTTTGAATCTCCAGACTTGCAGGGATTTTGCTTTAGAGGTGGAAGTTTCATCCAATTGATTTTTGATGTACTACAATTGTATTATTATTAAAAGATTAGCATAATGCATCTTGCAATACATTAATTATAGACAGGATAAGCAACACAGTATGAAACAGTATTGTTTATGTAAAGATGGATTATACACCACAGAAGATACAATCTCATTATATGTGGTGAATGGAGCCCAAAAGGGAGCCCTGTGGCACACCCTTGATAGAAGACAGAAATTAAGATTAATCTTATCTACTTGACTTGTGTTCTTTGCTTTTACTGTGATCGATTATGTTACACTTCAAGACTTGCTTGAGACCTGTCTTCATGTTGTTTTCTCATATCGCTATTGCAGGTTTCAATGCAACAATGGAGATGACCGCTACCCCTTCTTATAACATCAACTCAACAGACGTGTCTGAAAATAATGGCTCTGTGTTTACTGACAAGTATGCTGATCTGAGAGAGTCTCTCAATACCATGTCCCTTGTAATGTACTGCCTGACCTTTGTTCTCGGTGTGCTCGGGAATGGAGTGGTTATCTGGGTGGCCGGATTCAAGATGAAGAAAACAGTTACCACAGTTTGGTTCCTCAACCTTGCCATAGCCGACTTCCTCTTCACAGCACGTTTACCGCTGAGTGCTGTTTACATAGCTACGAATTTTCACTGGCCCTTCGGCAAGTTCATGTGCAAGCTGAACAGAACTATAAGCTTTCTGAACATCTTTGCCAGTGTCTACATCCTGATGGTGATCAGTGTGGACAGATGTGTGTCTGTGGTGTGGCCCGTCTGGGCCCAGAACCACCGAAGTGTACGCAAGGCGTCCTGTGTGAGTCTGGGTGTTTGGGTACTGGCTCTGACTCTCAGCGCTCCATACTTCGTGTTTAGGGACACTGCGCCATCATATTTCTATCAAGACATCATCAATTGCTTCGACAACTATGCTCTTTCTGATGACTATGTAACAGAATCTGTGAATCAGCTGCGTCTGTTACGTTATCAGGCCATGACCATCACCCAGCTCCTCCTGGGATTTGTTGTCCCCTTCACTGTCATTGTCTCCTGCTATGCTGTGATAATCCATCTTCTCAGAAGAAACCGCACCCTGGTCAGCCAGTCAAGACGTCCCTTTAAGGTCATCGCTGCAGTCATTACCACTTTTTTCCTGTGCTGGGCTCCTTTTCACATCATGGCTTTAATTGAGCTGGTGAATTTCTCTCAACGCAGTGAAACATTAGGCTATGTCATCACTATTGGGGTCCCTATAGCATCCAACCTGGCCTTTCTCAACAGTGGCCTAAACCCACTGCTGTATGTGTTCATGGCCCAATATTTTAAGAATAAGGTCCGTAAATCCATCATGGCTGTACTGGAGACTGCCTTCCATGAGGAAGTCTCAGGATCCCACAGTGACACACAGCCAGGGGACACCAGACGGTCAGCTCTTAGTTCTGAAGAGTTGTCCATGAGATGAGTGATCAAATACTGGAACTGTATGAAGCAAATTATCTTGACACAAATGTAAATGTATATTGAAAATCCCTTTTTCTTTGCTTTTGTTGTCTTCATATAAGGACCCTCAAGACAAGCTATAAACATTGTGCCAAATAAAAGCACAGACCTGATATAGACTTGTGAGTTTTATATGAACTTTAAGTACAATTAAATAGTAAATTGTGATGCCTTTGTGTGCTAAAAATGTGTTTGCAAATGGACACAAGAAATCTGCAGTTCTGTGGTTGGTTGGTTGTTGAATCACAGCAGTGCCTCAAGTCTGTACCATAATAGAGATAAAAGGATTGTAAAATGTCATTTCCTGAGCAAAATAACCCAGCAGTTGTTTCAAAATAGATATTTCATGAGTTTTTGGTCAAATGTGTGCAACCCACGCAATTACAACAACTTGTTAGGTTGACAAAGAGAGCTTTGTTTTTTTCCATCTCTCACTTACACAACATACTTTGATTGCCATTTCCTTGCCTTGACAGTAAAGAAAACACTCAAAAAAAATAAGTCTGAGTTGTTTATATCTGCAGCATTGTCCTATTCCTATTCTAATTTGCTTTATACATTTACTCTTTCACCACAGAAATATCGTTTAAATGTATATTGCTCATAGTGCAATGACTGGAGGTCGTTAATGAGCAATTTAGTCTTTCATACTGACACCATATAACGTGTTTCACCAGAAGTTGGACTGCTGGTTTGATAAATCTTTTTATTTTTCAATGGTCTAATCAATAGAAATTGCTTGACTTATCCGTCAGATACCCCAGAACCACAGGTAAGCGTTATGATCCATTAAAGTATATGTAAGAAGTGAAAATAATCATTTGTTTCTCAGACAGTAAAGGTAAATAAAAACTCCAGAACATTGAATTATTAGTACACACTGATTTGTTGTTATCATAAGCTGGCAAATAGTGTACTCCAATTTGTTTTCCTAAATGGGTTTATTCCAGTCGATCAACAAAGTGGGCACCTCATGTCAGTCATGATTGTCTTAAAATGAAGTCAAACCGAAGTCAATCATTGCTGGTAGTTTTTATTATATGTATGTTATATTTATATTGTTGCCAATCTCAATTCTGTAATTTATATACATAAATAGTTTGGCAATATGGAGAAAATAATATTACAATATTTAGATTCCCTAAATAATTTACAGTGTGATTTTTGTTGTCCCTGTAGAATTACAAAGAGGAGACATTTAGAAGCTGTGAGTGAATTGTGTGAACATTTCAGCCAAGGCCATGTTGCTGTTTATTTTGTATTTGTTTTACTGTCAAAAAAGTATTGTCAGTAGTGTTTGGGGAAAAGTTGTGTGCATGGTCAAACTTTAAATAAGTTTCTAAACTGAATATGTCAGTTGCATGTTGGATGTTTTTAATTTTCCACAGGAAATTTGAGTTTCGAAAAATACGTTTACAGGAAGGAAACTAGATAACACAGACATGTAAAATTCCCCTCATACTTATCCTGATTAATCAAATATCAGTTAATTATATTATCTTACGTCAGGTCTCACTCCTCTGTTTCAATTAAAAAGAATAGACCTTTAGAAGATTTGAGTTAATAGTGGGAACATACAGTAACAGCCAAGGCCAATACTGTTGTGTATTTATTGTATTTGCTTTACTGTTAAAAAAAGTACTGCATGTAGTGTTTGGGGAAGAGTTTTGTGCTTTGGCAAACTGACCAGTAGCCTCTAAACTAATTATATCAGTTACATGTCATATGTTATTTAACTTTCCACAGGAAGTCTGACTTTCACCGAAGAAGCTAACAGGAAATAAGATAACCTATAATTGGGAAATATCCCTCATACTAATACTAATTGCAATGAAATATCTATTAGTCATAGTTTATTCAGGTCTAATTTTCTTTTAGAGATAGAGCTACTTAAGCATTATGGTCTATGTGGCAAAAGGGCAGTAGTCTGTTTTTATTAAACAGCTTGGCAACCTTAAATTACTGACAAATTCTGCAAATAACTCTAATTGTGAGCAGAACAAATGTAGACTCCCTCCCTGCCTTTTACTTGAGTAATATTTGATATTCTGTTTTTGAATATGTCCAACTAGTTGATGCCTCCCAACTTTTTTCACTTAAGAAATAATTAGAGATCTTTGTGAGGCTGATTATAAAGTAATATATATACAGTATAGTAATATCAAAAAAGTGGACTTGCATTTCTGCTGGAATTAGTAATGAGTTTCTATAAATGTTTTCATTCATATGTGCTTGCTATGTGATCACACCTCAATGTGAAGTGATATAAGTCATGAGTCTTATCAGGGGCATTCGGCTTTCATAAATCTGCCAGCGTCCTCATCATTCCTTATTCAACTGATTAACTTTGAGAAAGGTACTGTTGTTTTATGTTTTCTTTTATAATTACCTGATAAAGGCTTAACAATACCTTGACTAACACCGTATGAAGTTAGCCCATATTTACCAAAGGCTTAAATAATGGTACAAATATTTTCAAAAATAGTTTGTTTGCTACTTTGATAAATTAAGATTTTAATAGGCCTAATAAAATGCAGAGTTACAATTAAATGTATAATTGTATGTATATATATAGAAACTGACATTTAAGTCCATAACCATTTTATCCTCTTCCATCAGAACAGGATAAATAATCTGGGAATTATATAAAAATAGAATGGGTTCTGTGTATTAAAGAAAGGTTGGTTTTTGTATGCAACCATTCCAGGTCTCAAGACAGCATGGGGAAAGTTACTACTGCACATTCTTATCACATAAATGTCTTGATGTCTATTGGGGTGGCTCACGTGAGATACATAAAGTCCAAATAGAAATTGGGACTATTGTCATGTCCATGTGAATAGCATTTTCTATTGGCCTTTTTGTGAACATTATTTATGAATACATTACGCCTAAGTATTATTAGGGAATTTTGTTCCCATCTAAATAAAATACTTAAAGGTTTAATTTGTTTGCTATGTTTTATTTTTTACCAGGTCTTAAGACGATGATGGATCTAATGACAGCTACTCCTCTCTATCTCATCAATTCAACTGATGACAATGGTAGAAATGGCTCTTATTAAGAAGATGAGGATGAGTTTGATTTCAAGGAAGCTGAGCTGAGACAGTCTCTCAACATCATGTCTCTCATACACTGCCTGGCCTTTGTTCTCGGTGTGCTCGGGAATGGAGTGGTTATCTGGGTGATAATCCGGATTCAAGATGAAGAAAACAGTTAACACAGTGTGGTTCCTCAACCTCGCTGTGGCCGACTTCCTCTTCACAGCGTTCCTGCCTCTGAGTGTTGTGTACACAGCTATGAATTTTCACTGGCCTTTTGGCAAGTTCATGTGCAAGCTGAACAGCACTATAAGCTTTCTGAACATGTTTGCCAGTGTCTACATCCTGATGGTGATCAGTGTGGACTAGGGATGTTAAGATTCACCGATTCACATTGGTGCACCGGCATAAACGTTCAAGATGCGAATGCACCGGTTGAAAGGGTGCACATCGGCTACAGTTTGAGTTGAACTCGCGATGCATCGATTGTAGCGTCTTTGCATCAGTAAAAAAATGATTCATTCATATAATATCCCCCCATCCTGTCAGCACTCCGCAGAGACGATCTTTGATCTTTGCTTCGCACTACGGAGGCTGAGAGTCTCAGTTATCAACACACACGGAAGTCGAGGAGAAAGACAAACACAGCGCACCGAAAAATACCTTCAAATCAAACGTTTGGCAACACTTCAGATTGTTCAAGAAAGACGGTCAACTTGAAAAATCGCTCGCAAATTGTAAACGATGCCGTGCCGCTTTAAAGTACACAAGTAGTACGAGGAACTTAGCGACGCACATAAAGAGGCGACATAGGGTCTGCGGCTGAAAAGAGAAACCTGAAAGTTAGACATGAGTTCAATCACTCAGTGAGGTGTTCTGTCAGAGAGAGTAGTGTTTAGTTTACAACAGCCTGTGACTGCCAATAATAGTTTAAATGTCTTCCTTACAATTGTAAGCAGTTATGAAATACCTGTTTGTGAAAGGTTATTTGTATTCTTTATTGTTCAAATAGTAGGGGTGTAACGGTATACGTACCTGCACCGAAATTATTCTGTACGGGCCCTTAGTGTACCAAAAAGTTCAGACCGAGCCAAAGCTATTACAAAACGCCAAATATCCTTATGTTGCCATGTTAGCAAAGCGCTACCCAGCAGATCTGCCCTTTCAGCAAGCAAGTTCATTTTTCTTTAAAAACACATGAAAATACAATGACAAGCAACTCATAATGTCAAACTGGCTGCTTAGGTACTAGTACAGTAGGCTACAGTTCAAACACAGATTATTTCAGTTCATCGAAATGCTGCACCTTAATGTTTATTTTATTATATTTTGTATTTATTTGAGTGAATATTCACAGTTTAATAATAATCAACAACCCAAAACTAATAGTTTATGTTTTGTGTGTACTAGTACAGTAAAGTTCAAATACAGATTATTTCAGTTCATCGATATGCTGCACCTTAATTTTTATTTTATTATATTTTGTATTTATTTGAGTGAATACATTATTCACAGTTTAATAATAATTAAAAAATATATATATATATGTCATGTTTTGTGATAATTGTTTCTGCTGTACCGAAAACGTACCGAACCGAACCGTGACCTAAAAACCGAGGTACGTACCGAACCGAAATGTTTGTGAACCGTTACACCCCTATCAAATAGAAACCACTGGTTTCTGCTCACTGGTGAGTTAGCCTATGAATGACCGTGAAACACATCAGGCTGGCAGCTGTATGGGCATTGCACTATGGTAGTTGTTATTTGTACATTGTTAATCATGGGCAATGCATTCTTAAATTGTTTAACTGTGAGGTGTTATACAATTGTACTTTACTCTGGAGAGTTTTTTAAGGAAAAAAGGTAAAAGATAAACAGCATGATGGGATGTGCGGTACCAAATATGTAAAGCACTTTTTTGTTAATGTATGATTTGCTTAATATAAGGAATAAAACAAAAATCCTCTGTCGTACCATATTGAAGTATCATTATTTTTGCATTGTGTTGAATCGAATCGTATCGCACCGTATCACATAATGTTGAATCAAATCGTATCAAACTGTATTGCAACAGGGGTGAATTGTATCGTATCGCATCGCCTGGTTTTTCAAATGTATCGTTAATGTATCGTATAGTGGCAACGTATCAAGATGCGCATCGCATCGTCCTCAGTGATGGAGATGCACATCCCTAGCGTGGACAGATGTGTGTCTGTGGTGTAGCCCGTCTGGGCACAGAACCACCGAAGTCTACGCAAGGCGTCCTGTGTGAGCATGGGTGTTTGGGTACTGGCTCTGATTCTCAGCACTCCATACTACATCTTGAGGGACACTGCACATCATATAACAACGATGAAATCATCAATTGCTATAACAACTATGCTCTTTATGCTGAATATGTAACAGAATCTATGAATCAGCTGCGCCAGTTTCGTCATCAGGCCATGACCCTCACCCGCTTCCTCCTGGGATTCGTTGTCCCCTTCACTGTCATTGTCTCCTGCTATGTTGTGATAATCCATCGTCTCAGAAGAAACCGCACCCTGGCCAGCCAGTCCAGTCGCCCCTTTAAGATCATCGCTGCAGTTATCATCACTTTTTTCCTGTGCTGGGCTCCTGATCACATCATGGCTTTAATTGCTTTGGTAAATCACATGGCTAATCAATCAAGTGAAATATTAGTCCATGTCATCAACATTGGAGTTCCTATAGCAACCAGCCTGGCCTTTCTCAACCGTTGCCTGAATCCACTGCTGTACAGTATGTGTTTATCGGCCAAGAACTCAAAGGCAAAGTTTATAAATATATACTGAACGTTTTGGAGACTCCCTTCCAGGAAGAGGTTTCTGGTCGTCAAACCAAAAACAAGTCTAGGACCACCACCAGTCCTAACATATAGAAATCCTAGAGATGCTTCCATATAAGGTTATCCAAGAAATTAGGCTAAATACTGTAACTGCACAGTTTTTTACACACATTTTATTTTCAATTTCATATATTGTTTAAGTGTTTTAAATAGCTAAATGGTTATATCTCTCACATGGTTCGGAGAAAGACCTTGTCATCCACAGACAGGGCTGGTTTGTCGTCATCAGGTGTTTTTCGAAACACACTTTCTCCTATACAATCTAAACCTTTAAGGACGTTTTCCAGGCTGTGAGATGGGGCTGGAAGATGATGCTTGGCTGGACCGTTTAACCTCTCCTTCGCCTGAATGCTGTTTGTGCACGGCTTAAGAAAGGATGGGCGTCCATTTTGAAGGACATGGGTCTTGTAGACCTTGACATTGTTTGAATTGTGAGTCCCATCCAGGCATATTTCTCCAACTATGACCGAGCCAAGGTCAAGGCGCTGGGCGTAGGGTGAGTCGTGAGGCCCGTTACACTGTTCACGCACCTTATGTAGACGCAAAATGTCTCTTCCGAGGAGAAGGAGAATAGGAGCATTGGTGTCGAGGGGAGGAATCTTGTCAGTCACTTGCCTGAGGTGTGGAAAATACTGTGTGATCTCCGGAGTGGGAATCTCTGACATGTCGTCAGGCAAGTTGTTACATTCCAACGGAGGAGGGATTGCTGCTTTGGTTTTCCCATCAAGTGACTCCACTATAATGTTGCATGCTTTTCTTCCTGCTGTCTCTATTTTGCCTAAGCATGTTGTTAGAGTATAGGGAGATGCATTGCCAACGACCAATTACTTTGATCATCCAGCACTGCATACACTCTGTGTGACTTGTTGGGATAATCAGTCTGGTATACATTCACCAAGCAGATTTTCGAGCACGATCTGGGCTTGGGAGCACCACAGCAGATTTCTGTACACATGGGAGTTACTTCAGGTGGCCTTTGTCCTCCAGACTCGCTGCTTTGCTCAATCTAAGGTCTGAACATACCAAAACGACCAAGGAGCTGGACCAGGATACATGGCTGTGGTGTGTTTTTCACTTTCGTACTCCTTGCATTTAAGTGTTGCCTCGCAATCTTTGGCAATATGCTTTGTGGATTCACAACATCGAAAGCAGATGGATTTCTCCTTTAAATAGGTTATTCTCCCATCAAGGTGTCTTCCTCGAAACCAACGGCATTTTTACAGTGGATGAGGCTTGTTATGCACTGGGCATTGTTTGTCTGGTTCCTCTGTCTTGATAGCTGAGCTAGACTGTGAGGCAGAAGAAGTCACTTCAGTTTTCCTAACTGAAACAGCTGTTCTCTGAGTGTATTTAGGTGTTCTATCCACTCTAATGTCACATTGGGAAGAGGAGAGACTGAATGCAAAACTTGTATCATTTCTGATATTTGCCTGGGAACATACAAATGTCACAAAGAAGCTGAAAGGTGGGAAAGGCACAAGATAATCTTCCTTATACCTGGAGCCTTGCGTTACCCAGCGCTCTCGTAGGCTGTAAGGAAGCTTTTCCACTATTGGATTAAGACCTCCTGCAGTGTCCAAATATGCTAGGCCAGGCAGGAATCCACCAGATTTAGCAGCATCTATCTCCAGTAGCAAGTCACCTAACGGCCCCTACACACGGCGGCGGGCGTTGTCGCTTGCCGGCGGGGGGGGGCTGAAACTCGACCAAAAACCAATCACATGAATCTCCCGCCCCAGACACACAAGCACGCGGTTTGATTGGCTAGAGCTTGCACTGGCATGTGATTTGATTGGTTGACGCCTCCGTCGAGGCGGCAAAAGTAGAACATTGCTCTACTTCTGCAGCGAGCACCACGAGAGAAGCTACGCTTTGCTCCCACAATGCAGTTCGGCGAATCGTGACGTCACCCCATTCGAGGTGAATGGGCAGAAACGTTGAAGCGGCAACGCACGCCGCCGTGTGTAGGGGCCGTAACTCTCTGGTGGATGTCTTTGTTTGAGATGGTTGGAAATCTCTCTATTCGTTTTAGAAGGGCATTTTCGATCACCTCTGGGCATCCATAACATTCCTCTAAGCGCCGCCATATCATATTGACACCTGCTGTGGGGTTATAAACGTGCACTGACCTTATCCGGTTTGCATGTGCTTCTGAATCCGGTCCAAGCCATTTGACAAGGAGGTAGAGCTCTTCGTGGTCAAACAGATACAACTCCCTTGTAACTGCTTGGAATGATGATTTCCATGCCCAGTAATTTTCTGGACGATCATCAAAGGCAAGGAGCCCAGAACTCACCATCTCTTTTCTCACGAGATACTGAGCAAGATCAGGAGTATGAGGAGTTGATGACCTGTGACTTGAGGCCCGGGACCTGGTCTCCACAGACCGGAGTTCTTCTTCCTGGTCATTCATCTTACTCAGGGCTCGACATTAAGGACTGCCCGATGGCCCGGGGCCATCTAGTATTTAGCTCGGGCCATGAAGCCTCACCTGCTGGTTGCCCGATCGGGCAATCTATTATACCAGTATAATGCAGCTCGCGGATCCAGTAATGAGTGACCCGACAGTAAAACTAAACATATCTATAACTAGTTTAGGTAGTTTGAGAGGTAATTAAAATAGCTACGTGTTATATTCTAACCTGAAGTGTGTGTTTTGTTCCGCTCACCGCTGCATGTGATCATGCAGAGCTGCGTGTCGACTCGTCAGCAGCAGCTGATCTCTTTCTCCCGTCAGATTAGACTTCACTCGCGTTTATGTCCATATCGATCAGATCCAGCTAGTTTTAGCTAATGATATGACTACCTGCTTATTAAAAGACACCTTGACCTAAACAATAAGTGTCGCTATGCAACTGGGTGAGGCCACAAAGTATAGTGCAGCATTATGCATTTGTTTACATGCCCACCGGAACCCCGAGGCATTAGCAACAGATCAACGCACAATCAACCCATACAGCACATATCTTTCTCCACATTAAGTGTTACACATTACAATGGACTACTCTTGTCTGTCACATACTGTTCTTGTCTGTCACATAAGTGGCGCAACTGAAGCGTTATTGCGCTAAAGGGAAATTATTTTGACCGGACATTTTGACCGAAGAGATTTAGATTTGCTTGCTAACGGGAACTCTGACGTCGCCATTGTGTGTGCTTCGCGGATGCACTCGGCTGCTCGGGTCTGCTCGGTCAACTTCTGGATGAGGAGGCATTCCTTCGACCAACTTACAGTAGATAACATTACAAACATTTTTAACAGGGGCCATAATAGCGTAAATATTAGGGCTGCCCCCGACCAAAGATTTTTGAAAGCGCACGCAGAGACAAACCGCCTTTTTCGCGCAACCGGCAAGTAATTAAATTATGATTGTGAATGTGTTGGAAAAATCAACAAGGAGACTGTCTTAACATTTTGTTAATTTATTTCAACACAACACACCATATAAAAACATCACACAACTTATGAACTTTTAAAACCAACACAATAACTTTATAAAACAAACAAAAAACAGTCTTCTGTTAAAAAACTAAATTTAAACTATATTTTTCGTTTCTTTTAAACATGTAAAATAAATATAAATTATATAAACAAACGAATAAATAAATATAGGCTCAAGCCAACTTAAATATTTAAATATCAGTGCAAAAGTAAACAGGCCTACAGAGAACTATTCTCAACATGAAAATAAAACTTTCAGTTTTTTCCTGAGGTCGGAATGCAAATTTTTTTTATAAATATACCGCAAAACTTAACTTAAACACTTCAGTTGAACGAACAAAGAACGAAAACTATAAACTACAAAACTATGGTGTTATATTAGGCTAGGCCACTACCTGACTTTCAGGGTTTCCCTCCGATCTTAGTCTTCTCATATTATGAGACAAGAACACAAGTTTGTCTGTGTTGTCCGGGAGAAGTGAGCTCCGTGTCTTGCTCACAATGAAGCCGGCTTTGGAAAATATGCGCTCCGATGGCGTGGATGTGGAAGGGATGGAGTGGATGCGCTTAGCTGCTCTGGCAAACTTGGGATAGCGTTCCTCATTCATTTTCCACCAAATCAGTGGTCCCTTGTCAACCTTGGTTCGGTCCTCCAAGTATGTCTTCATTTCATTTTTCTCTTCTTCCGTCTGTTGATCTTCATCAAAGGCCATCAGCATTGATATGTCCTGCTGCTTTTCCCTTTGCCTCTTTGGAGTGGGCTCACTTTCCTCTGCGCCGCTGCTGTCCTCTCTCTGAGCAGTAGCTTCTTCTGCTGGAGATAAACTCTCAGCCAGATCCCACACCGTTGTGTATGCATCGTCCCGTTTCTCTGCACCGAGGAATGACAAGCTCTTGAACCGTGGGTCAAGGACTGCAGCTTGAATATATATGCTGCCCTCCAGACTCCCTGTGAGCTCCCACCTTTTGTCGATTTCCTCTGTGATTTTTTTCTTAACTGCCTTCACGGTCGTGCTGTCATCATCACGACTCAACAAGTGGCGCCTCTTCATGTTGACGAGCATCGGCAGCTTAGCAGACAGAGATGCGTTTATATCTTGTGAGAGCAGCTCGGTGAGGGTGATCATGGGCCTCAGCACGGAGACAATGTCCTCCGCTGTCCTCCATTGGGCAGTTGTGAGATCCAGATCTCGGTCAGACTGGTGGGTGGTCCCGGGTTCTGAAAGCACAGCTGTAACCGGACATCTCTGTTCCAGAAGACGCTCCAGCATTGAATAAGTGGAGTTCCATCGTGTGGACACATCTTGTATCAGTTTGTGTTCAGCCATATTCTGTTGCTTCTGTTTCAAAGTGAGAGTTGCTGTTGCCTTGGCACTTTTTTTGAAGTGTTCCACAAGGCGTCTGGCAGCAGCAATCACTCGGCAGATGGGATCTAATTTAACAGCCGCGTTTATGCACAACTGCAAGGTGTGCCCTGCACAATGAATTCCCTGGACATTACCCCAGCACGGGTTTTGAGATAGCTGTTTAGCGCACAACACCATATTAGCGGCATTGTCGTGTACCACAGCGACCCTCTTTTCTGGCGGAATCTCAAACTCCTCCATCACTTCGCTGAGTCGCTCTGCTATGTTGGCAGCTGTGTGGCTCACCTCCAGCACTTTAGTCTCCAACACGAATGAATGTAATTGCCATTTTTGGGAAATAAAGTGTGCCGTCACAGTCATGTAACCATCCATTTGGTTGGAGGTCCATGTGTCAGTAGTGAAGCTGACTGCTTTGCAGGCTTTAAGTTTCTCCAAAAGTACCTGTTTGGTCGTGTTATATTTGTTTTTAATGGCGTGCATTACTGTGTCACGTTTGGGTACAGTGTAACCCGGTTCGATGAACTTCATCATCTGTTTGAACCCTTCCCCCTCGACAATGTTTACAGGTCTCATGTCCAGTGCCACAAAATCTGCAATTTTGTCGGTGATGTCTCTCTTCCTTTTCTCGGAAAGAGGGGGCTTCAAAACGAGTGTTGTCTGTGAGAGTTTAAATGGCGGCTGCGAAGATGAAGTTGAGGTAGATGCGGTGGCCCTATCAACGTATAGTGGATGAGCCTATTGAGAGAAATGCACATTAATTTAAGTTTACACTAAGCCTAATAGCCCGTAATATGACAATACATTTGATCTAACAGGCTTTTTAGTAAGGCTAGAGCCGCAGAGCGTCCATCTTTTAATGGCTTGAACGGTACTTACATGTTTCAGGTGATAAGTCATGTTTGTAGTTGATGAATGATAGGAGAATATTTGCTTGCAAAGTTTGCATATCACCTTCTTCGGGTTGTCTGTTACTTTTTCGAAATGCTCCCAAGCTCTTGATTTTACGCCTGACATGGTTAAAACTATCAGCTTATCTGACGTGAAAACAAGTGACTCACTGTCACCTCCTGTTTCCCGTTTTTTTTTTTTTTTTTTTTTCTCAATCTTTTTTTGGGGGGTTTTCGGCGACCAACGACCAATTAAATCTTGACCGACCAAAGACTCTTTGGCCGACTAACCTTTGGTCGACTAATCGGGAGGCAGCCCTAGTAAATATTATAATGTTTGTTTTGGCAGTTATAACTGCATGTAATGTTTTCTACTTTTTTACATCTGGGAAGGCATTTGCCTTCATCAGATGGAAAGTTTCTTGACCAACAACTTAAGTATTTATTATAGCTATGCAGGGCATGCAAGCGAGCAAACACCAACAAGTGAAATGAAGAATACAATTGAAATTATAATATTGTGGTGGTTCATCTTATAATTCAGTCTATAGAATGCACCAGACAGCATCTAAGACCTGCAAAAATCTAAATGTTCTAGGGGGAGGCCCCCCAAACCCTTCGTGAGTCATTTCGTCCGCGCGCATTTTTCAGGGCAATCTCTATTGGGCTCAGGGCCATCTGTAAATTTGCTTAAATGGCCCACAGGGCCATCTCCCAAAATCCTTAATGTCATGCACTGTTACTGCTGTCTGATGAATGAGTCTTTAGATTGAAGTAGTAGCGTGCTGATCACAGAATTATTTTGCTTCCTTTCCAGCTGAGTAGTGTCTTTTTACTATTCTGCCCTTGCGTATGCATCGTACTGCATAGCTTAACAGAGAGCGAACAAAGACAGAGAAGACAGTTGTTGAGTTGACCATTTACTGAGGCTTGACATTTGCAAGAATAAACAGAAAAATACAACACAAGTTACACAATTGAAATAATACATGTGCAACATAATGCAAATAGAGTGCAGTGCAGTATAATCAACAGCCTATGCTAAGAATGAGCTATGTCCGTTAGCTTAGCAGCTAGTTAGCTTAGCAGCTAGTTAGCTTAGCAGCTAGTTAGCTTAGCAGCTAGTTAGCTTAGCAGCTAGTTAGCTTAGCAGCTAGTTAGCTTAGCTTATCTTAAACATTGAAACCACACAATCACAAACCACATTTTTGAAACACATAACTTGGCCCACAGATAAGTTTGTATACTTACAGACAGATCTACACCAAGGATTAAAACAAAATGATCTGTGGCATAGAATTGAGCTACGATGTGCTCTGCATCGCTTTGCTGTATAAATTAAAACACAAGAAAGAGAGTCGCGCTTGGTGCCTTAAAGCTACAGTACCGACTTTTGCCACTAGGGGGTGCAAGTTTTGATAACAGTTAAATATTATTTTGATAATAAAATATATTTCAATGTTTATGAACTTCATACTGTTCATTCATAATCTGATTGTCTTTGTAGCTCACTGTTGAAATAAAAAAGAAATTACAATTACAAAATAATTATATCACAATTTTATAACACACTTGTTCTGCAATAATATGTTTTATGTTTCCTTTCATTTTTGTTAGGAAAGGACATGCCTGAAAGACACGACTCACCATTTTCTCCTTCTCCGAGGGTCCAGAAGAACATCCAAGAGGAAAATTAAAAGCTGATGTTATGAGATTTTAAGACCAGTACAGGACATTCACTAAGGAACTACTTTTATTGTGAAAAAAAAAGATCTGCACACCGAATATTTTTGTAGTCTATCAGGACCATCATTTGTTTGTGACGCTGCACCTCAGAGAAGGTGTGGTTATTGTAAGGCTTATAAAGTGTGGCGAAAAACATATAGTCAACTGATCAAATGCACCTATTTCCACATCTACACTCCATCAGCTGATTATTTCTATTCGCCTCACTTTATGAGCTTCACAACACATGTGCCTTGTACCGCAAAGTTTGCAACGTCACAAATAAATGGGGCCAATCTTCGGTCAGATGTGAATGTGTAACCTAACATTTTCAGTAAGAGTAATGGACCAAATGAGTGCAAATACAAATTATATTTATTGAAATGTGAACCAAAAGTTAATCAAAAATGTTTTAAATAAAAAGCACTTATGGACAGAAGGTGTTAAATGTATAAAAAAAAAAAAATGTAAAAAATTAAATGTAGGATAAGTAAACACATTTAGTCAAATAAAGTGACAGACTAGGCCTGTGCAGTTCTTGTCAGCTATGCCCAGCATGGGCTCCTCCATCAGGCCTGGTCCTCCTCGCAGAGGAAAGACCCTCAGTCCTCTCCGGCCAAACCAACAGACAGGATGTCCATCACATGGAGATTTCTCCCTGAAGTCTCTGCAGCTCTCTGGACAACACGCTGTCTCAATCCGTCCACCTTGAATATGAGAGGGGGAAATGAAAATAATAAATGCTTTAGACAATAAGTAATATAAAGGTAACCGTTGAGTTGCTCAGTTGTTTTATATTGTCAATACTATTACTGTATAACTAATATCTCAGGTTAAGACTTATAGTTAGGGAAAGTTAGGTATTTTTTTAGCCATATCGTGAAATAATTTATTACCAATAGCTTTTTTTACCATATGTTCCTATAGGTGTCTAGTAACACCTCCCGATTTATCCACAGCCAAATCCTCTGGGAATTGCCTTGAGAGCCAATCAAAGTTAGGGTGCCCATAGGGCGTGGGTAAAAATAGTGAAAAAAATGTTTCTACCAAAAGTGACTTTTGAGATGTCTAACTAGGGGTTTTTAGGGGTGCTGAATCTGTCCCAGTCATTGGTTTTGAGTAAAAATGACTCCAACTCCATAAACAATCCATAAAAAGTGGTTTTATTGAACAATTGCAAATCAAAACTAGCGTTATTAGTTGACATTTTAACAAACCTCATCAAACTCCCCTGCATCTCCCTCACTATTATTATCATCTGGCTGGTTGATGTTCTGGCAAGAGTTACCATGACAGTTCCCACAAGCAGAAATACATTTGACTCCTTGCTTTTTACAGCAGCACCTGAGAGTGCCACAGTCACCTGCGCAGTTGCAGCAGACTAACTTCAGAAGGTAATCTGGTGCCATGGGATCTGTTGTAGGGACTGGTTCATAACCATGTTTTCCTTGTTTCCATCCATACTCAAGGACATCCAAAGATGGACTTTGTAGCATTAGCCAATCTCTGGTCTGGAGATATGCCCGCAGTGAGTGCTGTGCTGCAGCTCCTGTAGTTGGAGGCAGTTTCTCAGGCTTGATGCTCCCAGCTGCCGCCCGCTTGCTGAAGATATCAAATCTTAAATCTTCCAAATCTCCAGATGGATTACCACGGAATATGTTCTTGAACAGTTCGCAGCCAGCTTCGATGATGTCACTTTTCTTGGCTCTGATGTCACAGAACACATCCATGGCCCGCTCTGATTTGTCAGTCTGGCAGAGCTTGCTGAGCAACGTTGGTTTGCTAAACCCAGAAATTGCTGATACAGTATCACAGCCAGAGAAGCTATGTAGGAATATAAGGTATTTACGGTACCTCTCCGGGAGTGCCTCTCGAATCTTTCTGACATCATAAGATGTATCTTTAGCTGTCGTGAGGAAGACCGGGTGGTTTGCCCTATGATGGACCAGCATAACCAGGACGTCTGTGTCCTCAGCCCTCACCTCAACAGAAGACTCTATTGCCTCATTTAGTGCTGCAGACACGATGGAGGTGTCAGCATCATCAGAGCATAGTTGAACACTGATCCTAGCTCTTTGGAAGGTCTCAGCAAGGAGCAGAATGAGCTGAGCCTTGTTGTTCTTGTTGTCAAGAAACCTTTCCCGCGGAATGATGTTTTTTAAGTCTGGACGAATCTGAATGTCACAGCATGCATTCTTGGTTCGTCTCAGGTGGTCATGGTCCTTGGTGGAGCTACCATATCCATCAAAGACCACAGTGATCCGGACGTGCTGGCTACCCATGGACATCACAAACCGGAGGTAGCTCTCAGTGATGTCCTTCCACGTGAGGTTAGCCTCCCATTTGACGCTGTGCAGGAGCCAACCGCCATCAACCACCAGGCTTGTGCAGGTTAGTTTTTCAACAGGCTCCACAAAAGCCTTCAGGAACTTTGCTAGGGCAGCCTTGTCTGGCTTTCGCAACTTCTGATTCTTGTCAAATAGAGACATTGGTGTTGGCGTCAACTCAAAGCGCAAAGCTTCTTTGGTCTTGACTTCACGCTCACTAATGATGATGAGGCGGTTGAAGAGCTTGAGTGAGTCAGTGATTAGCTTCTCTCCATTGATTTTAGGAGCAGATCTGAGGCTTGCCAATGACTTGACCTTGTGCTTGGTTTCCATTGCATCCAGAACAGTTTTCCCATCCATCTTGGCCTGTATGGCTCTGCCAACCTCCTCTGCCTGATCAGCATTGACTGAGTCCCCAGGAGTGCTGCTGAACCCCGTCGAGAAAGATACCAGGGTCTTACTGTCCCGTATGGAATCAAAGGGGTTGACTTCCTCCAACCATCCAACTATGGCATTAACAGAGTCATTGTCTTTCTCCATCTGGGCTTTTGTGATGTCTGTGTGGATAGGTACCCTACGTTTGTTCATTACTCCTTCAAGCTCCTGGTGAATGAATGAGAAGTGGTTGAGAGTCTGAACCCAACACTTGTGAGCAGATTTGTTCCGGAACCGCCCTCTGCTTAAACCACCTGAGGATTTGGCCTCACGCATGAGTGTGGTTTCTATTGTGATGTCAGTCCATGTGCCTGACCACTCATGGTCTGAGAACCGGACTACATGGTTGCCATACACAGTAAACTTGGACAGAGTTTCCTGGAACATGGGACAGTCCTGTCGCTGCTGCATTAGTTGTACATAGAGCCTTGCTCCCTTTGCGTACTGATGGTGCCCTGCTGCTGCAAAGGTGTTCAGCATTCCAATGATGCAGCTGAGGTGACCTGTGTGGTCTGGGACACGCTCACTCCTGATAAATACCTTGATTAGATCGATTCTGCCATAGTACCAGACCCAGAGTGCAGGTGTTCTTCCAGCCTTAGACAAAGTCTTCAACCTCTCCTCCATCCTCTCCTTGAACACAGTGACTATCCTTGGTGTGTCCATGGAACCTGTTAGAGATAGACAGTTTTAATTGTATTACTACATAATGAGAAAATATAATTCGGCATACTCCGAGATAGTTTGAGACACAGATTAGGGAAAGGTCAAATTACCTCTTTTCATTTCTTTTGCAGTCCTGATGAAGTTCTCCATGTCTTCATAGTCCTGCTCGCTGAACGCAACATCTTTCAGCAAAAACTTGGTAATTGCCGCTGATGCAAGAAGGTGGAACCGGATGGCCTTAGCATAAGCCCTGCCTGAGAGAATGTGTTCTGCAGTGTTGCTGCCTGGGTAAACTAGCTGTATCAGCTCTTGCAGCCCTGAGTCTGCCATAATAACCCCAATAGAGCCCAGGAAGCTTTTCAGGAGATGAAACCCTCCTAGTCTAGTGATGATGGGCAAGTCAGACTGGAGAACTATCTGAGTTGCTTTCAGCCATATTGGCATGTCAAATGTGATGACAGCAGGAGACTGACCGCTGCGTACTCCATTAGAGTAGTGTAGATGGTTCTGTACTCGTTTGGGTCACCCTCAATGATTGGAAGAAACTCAATGAGGGACTTTTTCCTGCATTCAGTTTGATGTATGGATTTCATGAAGCCATTCCAGTTCGGATGTTCAAATGTGGCGTTGTAATTCTTGATAGCCCATCCTGCCATCCAACCAATGTCCCCTGACTTCAAAACCGGAGGGTCTTGGTGGAGATCAGCTATGGGAACCAAACGGATGTCTGCCAATCCTGCTTTGTTTTTTGGTACAAAGGACAGTATTTTCACCTCTGTTGCTTTGAGAGTTGCTACCTTTTCCTCAACTGCCATGTTCCTCCTTGGTATGGTTGTGTGAAGCTCATGTTGTCTTGTTGCTGGAGCAGGAGAAGTTACTCTGATCATGCCCATTGCATGGAATGCTGTGTTTCCTTGTAGTGAGGCAATGTTGAGATCTATATTATCACCAACACATTGATGAACAGTGCTATCGGCAGGAACAAAGAGGGCAAATGTTTGCTGATTCTCTTCATGCATTCCAGAACCACTCTCCTCTTGCTCCTCTGGCTGTTCTGCAGATAGGACTGCATCGACCTCTGCTTCCTCATGCTCCACAACATCTATACCATCTTCATCTGTGATTATGGTATCCTGGTCCATGCTACCACATCCATTTTTCACGTTCAAGTAACAATACTTGTAGTGATGGAGCTCAACATATGATTCAGAGTATCCTAAGTGATGAATACGGTCAATCAACCACTTTGATCCAAACATGTGGTCAAGCTGAATTGTAAGTCCAAGTTGGGAGGGCATAACTCCTGATCGAGGGCGGCATGCTTTCAGCAGGTTCTGTCCCCACATTGCCACCTTTTCGTCAGTTTTTACAATTGCCTTCAGCAACTGCTTGAGGCTGTCAGGAATCAGAGCAAGTTGGCTCTGTGTATTGGTCATGCTGTCTACTGAGGGATACTGCTTTGTGTCGAGTGAAACTCTTGCCAAGTCTCCACAGATCAGATGAATGGCAGTGGAAATTATGAGGTCTTTAAGTGCAGAATCATCCATGGTTTGTGAGGGGTTGATGACCTGCTGATGGTAGTCTCGGAGGATTGCCTCTGTAGTGTCTTTTAGCCACACAATGAATCTTCCTCCCTCATCTAATGTGAAACAGAGAGACTCCTCATAATGTTCCTGAAGCTTTTTTTTAAGATACATCCGTCCATATGTGAGACTTTTGTCCTCCGTGGGGTCAAGTTCTTCCATCTTCATGTGGATCTCAGCGAGACTTGTTACACCATGCTCCACTTCTTCATCCATCCATTTGCACAGTTTCTCAAACAGCAACTGCCTCTCCTCATCTGTAGGCCGTCCGACCTGTGGGGGAAAAACAACTTTTAATTGAAATGATTGGCTTCAGAACCTTGTCTACAGAGTCTGGGACTTCTGGTCTTGAAAAAAATATATTACCCCAGAGTTTGTAACTGGGTTCTCGAACTGGGACCTGCACCGAAGATGATACAGTGCCTCTTCAGCTACCAAATCTATTATTCCAGACAGGCGACCAGCAACTTCAACTCCCCAGGCATCTCCTCGTCTCACAGCTGTCTCCAACAAATTCCTTTTCAGTCTGTCCTGGAAGCGATTGTCAGGTGCACGATACAACTTCCGGGCTGTGTCTGGGTTATAGCCACATATATGATTTACTAAAGAGAGTTTTAATTTGAAAAAAAAGAAAGACCTTTCAAACTCATTCATGAGAATGTAGAAGACAGGCAACTTACTAGGGTATTTTACAAGCATTTCAACATTGAAGCTCTTATTGCAGAGGATACAAACATCACGGTAGACCAGGTGTGCTGATGGGGTTTGGAATGTGGAGCTACCAGCACTTGAAGTACTTGGCCCAGACAGTACGCTGCGTCTTTTCATCCTGTCTGATCGTTGGTCTTGAGCATCTTGTCCTTTGGATGGATGAAAGACAATTTCGTGAGCTTTTATTCATGCCACAAAATGTATTGGATTGAAATGATGAGTTGAACGGAATGATTGACAGAAAGTGGCAACAACATTGACATAATGAAAAAGAAAACCTGAACGTTTCGCAATGGATACACTTCTCGAACGATGGTACAACTCGGTTCTACAATCCAAATGGTACTTCAGCTTGGGGTCATCTCCATCATTCCAGTCCTCATGTAGTCTGTTGATCAGCATTGCATCATCTACGATCTCAGAATAAGATAATAGCTGCTGATAACCTTTGTGAGTGACTTTTGAGAGTTTTTGCATTTCAGTCCCAGGACCACCACAGATGAAGCACCTCAAACCATGACAATTTGTGGTATCAACTTCCATACTGTCCTAAAAAGACAAGACAGCTCGGTGAACAATTACTTTTTCTTTTTGTTTACTAGGCAAGGCAAGGCAAAGGCAAGACTTATCAAACATATCATGCAGAATGGGTCCACACAGCCACATTAATAGATTATGTGTAACTATGAACAATAATCTCACTTTGAATCATATAGTGAGCCCACTATAAAATGACACAATTTACAACACAATTAATGTTGATCAATGACACAGAGACTATTTATAATGGTTTATTTAGCTAAGGTACTAGATTTGATATTAGCCTAATGTTAGCTAACTTAAGCTGGATGCTAGCTAGCAACATTCATTTTAGGCTGTAACTAAGAGATAAAAATGATGCATGGGCCTATAAATAAATGTATAGCCAACTAAACTTTAGAAAGCAAAATTATTTACTTACCATGTCAGAAAGTAACTTTGTTGTGGGCGTGTTGGAGCAGTGGTTAGTGTCTTCGACTGGTATACGGGAGGCCTGGGTTCAATCTGCACGCTTTGAATAAAAGCAGCTGCAAAATACCTCTACCTTGATATTCTCCACGTGCAGAGAAGTAATTATACTGAGCACGTACCTAGCAGATGTCATTACTGTAGTGTCTTTTAAATTCAGAGTGGATTATTCAATGTGTAGAATACATTTTTCACCCCAAATCCATAGGTTAAATTTGACAGATCAATATTTCAGGGTTAAGGAGTCATTTTGACTCAAAACTAATGGCTGGGATAGATTCAGCACCCCTAAAAAACCATAGTTAGACATCTCAAAAGTCACTTTTGGTAGAAAAAATGTTTTCACTATTTTTACCCAGGCCCTCTGGGCACCCCAACTTTGATTGGCTCTCAAGGCGATTCCCAGAGGATTTGGCTGTGGATAAATTGGGAGATGTTACTAGACACCTATAGGGACATATGGTAAAAAAAGCTATTGGTAATAAATTATTTCACGATATGGCCAAAAAAATACCTAACTTTCCCTAACTATTACCTTCAAATAAAGATTGGTCTTTAAATACATTTAGTTGATTTTGTCTTTTGAATTGTTTGTCTAAAGTCAAGGATCTAGAACTGGTAATTGTAATTTTAATGATACAGTCTGGTTTTAATGCTGTTTGGAGGAGGCATCACAGGTAAGAGCACTAACTAGCAATCATCACATGTACCTTAGCTTGACTTAAATGTATTAAACGTATAATTAAGTACGGAGCCCCCCTGGTGACATTGGTGAGAAAAATATTAATATGTGGCGACGTATTAATAATGCGTGGCCACTAATTAATAATGCGTGGCCACGAGTTAATAATGTGTGGCCACAAATTAGTTATTATGTTCCCATGCATTAGTAATGCGTTGCCACACAATAATTATTGAGGCTAAGGTCAGTAGCTACTTTTACTGACCATGCTACAGATGTTAGTGCAAATTATACAGCTCCTCTACCACAACCATCAGCAACAAGTGGACATGGAGAACTACAGGTACTACATGTAGCTAAATCCACCGCGGAGAATTAACAGAAGGGCAGCCAGGCAACCATGCTCTGGGGGTCTCCTTCGCTGCTTTTGGTGTATTTTGTGGCGGAAGTACAGCACCACTTACAGGCCCGGCATATGTGCGACAGCGTCTCCAGCGGGTCGATCGGTCTGAAAGTGTTTCTTAAGCCGATACCATGTGGACGGAAGACTTTTATGAAATCTAATTCGGTTCGCTCTCCGTTTCGTCTCCGTGTAAACGGAGCCTCAATGGTCACGAGTTGGAGCAAAGACAAGTTTGTTTCTGATGAAGAGGTATAAAGATGTCAATGATATGGATAATGTAATCGTACATAAATGTCACTGTATATAACAAATAACTAAGCTTTGGTTTTGGAGCTAAGCTTGAAGACCCTCAAGGCGATATGTAAAAATGGTGTACGTTTTAAACATAGCACCTGGTACTGGTACCTGTATTGATATTAGTTACATGATCGACAACTTCACCTAAAGTATTTACAATCTTTTTGAGCAGACTATGTTAATATTATACTACAACTTCTAGATTATTTTTTAATGCATTTGAGAGATAATGCATTTTGAAACTATGGCAAGTTATAATATAATGGACTACTGTTTCCTTGCCATAGAATAAAGTATGTTTTAAACTAGCATATTGAAAATCAATAGCAATTAACTGAGGAACTTGCACTTCAAACATCCGAACCAATGCATCCAAGATGCAACCAAAGGCCATCTTTGGGTTCATAAAGGGAAATTAAGTGGGCTGATACTTACACTTGGTGTTCTTATTATTCATTTATTCTGTATAATAATTCTCATTAAAAATCATTCATTATGTAACTTATGTCTATTTTTCATGTTGTTTAAGATTCAACTGCTACATGTCTACTGCATGCTTTAAACATTTCTTTAATCATTTTTATTCAGCTCTAGGAAAGGCTAATGTAAGCCTAATAATAAACGTTTCACCTTTGTGCTTAAAATAGCAGCTATTGTATACTTGGCATCGGTTGATCTTTAAATAATAGTGATTCTAAAAGTGCATAAGTCAATGTGAGTAAATGCATAATGTGTAATAATCTGATCATTTAAATGTATTATTTTCAGATTCACAGTTTTCTTTTTATTATCGAGCAAACAAATGTGCTTTAAAAAAATAACCCTTTCCCAGAGCCAAGGAGACCATGTACTTGTGTCTTTATTTGTAACTACCTAAAAAGATCATATATCCAGTTTACAATCAAAAAAGACAAAATATTATCTTTTTAAAAGCAATCAGTGAATATTTGGCATGTTTGAAAACATCAATTAACTATTTTTGATGGAATATAAGGGAATGGCAAACATTTTCTATGATTTGTATGACTTTGGTATGGTGTGGCAGATGTGATTTAACATGAAGTTTCTATACAATATTTTATATTATTTAAACAATGTAAATGATTAAACCTTTTTTTATATTTTGTTTTAGACATGTTCAAATGTACCAAGAGTCCCTAGAAGCTGATAAAGACTGCTTTTGTGTTGTTACCATTATTTTCATTATTAAAATGTGATTTCACTTGACTGTTTCCATTTCATAATCACCACTTAGCTCCATCAAATAGTGAGCCTCTTATCTCTTTATCGATCCACATAATGTGGTGTGACACAACATTTTTCATTTAATTTCAAACCTTTATTTAGACAGATTGGTCCCTTGAGATCATCGATCTCATTTACAAGGGAGACCTGCATCATTTAGTTCCACATGAAACATAAAAACAACATACAAACAACAGAGGATATCATATTTACATATTCAACATTTACAAATACCCAGAGTGTCAGAAAGCATTTCATTTAGACATGCCTTAAATACATTCAGAGAAATAAAAATGCTCAATTTCAATTTTGCCTGTAGACTGTTCCAAGCAAGTGGAGCTGCGCACATAAAAGCTGTCTTACCTAAGACAGTCCTTACTCTTGGCACATCTAACAAGACTATATCCTGTGATCGCAGACAATAGCTGCTTGCAACTTTCTGCTTTATCAATGAACAGATATAATACGGGAGTTTGCCCAACATAGCTTTATAGATAAAAGTGTACCAGTGACTGAGCCTCCGTACAGTGAGTGATGGTAAACCTGCCTTGGTATACAATGTACAGTGATGAGTAAGTGCTTTACAGTTTGTGACAAATCTCAGAGCACTATGATACGCAGCATCTAGTTTGCTCAGGTAGTTGGCAGGTGCATTCATATACAGCAGATCACCATAGTCCAGCACAGGTAAAAAGGTCACAGTGACTAGCCTTTTCCTGGCCTCAAGTGAGAAACAGGACTTATTCCTGAAAAAGAAACCTAGCCTAACCCTCAGTTTTTTAAGTAGGTTATTGACATGAAATTTAAAAGAGAGACAGTCATCAAGCAAGATACCAAGGTATTTGTAACAGGCAACAACTTCAAGTTGTGTTCCTTGCGTTGATACAATATCTAAAACAGGCTCTGGTGTCTTTTTAGCTTTTGAAAAGAGCATTATCTTGGTTTTATCCACATAAAATAAAAAGTTATCGTAAAAATAAACCAAACACAGGATGAACTTATTTTTATAAGTTGTTATTGTTGGTGTTATAATATTTGGCCAGTAGAGGGAGCTGTTTCACACATCAGGCGCTTCTCAGATAAGGGACAGAAAACTTCAAGAGGGAAAAGACAACACTTGATTCATCAGCAGCCTTTGAGATAGACCTACCTCTAATAGTGCTAAAGGATTGGTAGCACTGTTTGCAGCATTAAAGCCATTCAGTCAAGTAGTCAGGAAGTGGGAAAATCATCAGTCTTTTGTGATTATGTATAAATATTTTGAGTAGATTTTCAGTGCCAGACTCGGTAATTATGTCTTCTACCTTTGGTCCTACAATTCAGATGAAACGTTAATGGTGAATTTGTAGGTGACAAAGTATTTATGATAAATTATTTATAAATAAATAAATACATTCCTTATGTAAAGACTATACAAACCTTATACAAAGTATTTTGTAAGTCATTGTGAGCTTTAAGTTGTTGTTTAATATGATCTAAAAGTAAAGATAAGTGTTGGCCAATACTCTGCTGCTAATGAGGGTAGTATACTGCGAATTGTAGACATGTTTAAATAAAGTCGAAACTAGTGAGTTCAGATACTAAACAGCTCCAATAATGTATGCAAAAAGTCCACTTACTAATTTATAGTTTATCAATTGGATTGATAAGAGCTGACATTCATCAATGGGGTCAACTTCAAATAAAAGTTCAACATTAGGAATTAAGGAAAATTCAAAATGGTGTTTTAGGGTATGGTGCTATTTATATAATTTATAATAGTACTTGTAGTAGTAGTATAGTAGTAGTAGTAGTAGTAGTAGTAGCAGTAGCAGTAGCGGTAGTAGCAGTAGTAGTAGTAGTAGGAGTAGCAGTAGCAGTAGCAGTAGTAGTAGTAGCAGTAGTAGTAGTAGCAGTAGTAGTAGTAGTAGTAGTAGTAGTAGTAGTAGTAGTAGCAGTAGCAGTAGTAGTAGTAGCAGTAGTAGTAGTAGTAGTAGCAGTAGCGGTAGTAGCAGTAGTAGTAGTAGTAGTAGTAGCAGTAGCAGTAGCAGTAGTAGTAGTAGCAGTAGTAGTAGTAGTAGTAGTAGTAGTAGTAGTAGCAGTAGCAGTAGTAGTAGTAGCAGTAGTAGTAGTAGCAGTAGTAGTAGCAGTAGTAGTAGTAGTAGTAGTAGTAGTAGTAGTAGTAGTAGTAGTAGTAGTAGTAGTAGTAGTAGTAGTAGTAGTAGTAGTAGTAATATTATTATAGCAGTGGTAGTAGTTGAAAGTGTTGCCAACACTTACTTTGGAAGCGATGTGTGCTTCTTCAAAATGTTGCCTATATGCAATGGTGTAGTGGGCGTTGGACGCGGGGGTACGCCGTACCCCCACTTATTTGGATCATGATCTTTTTTTCAATAGTCTAATACATATGAAATCATTGCCAGTGTTATCAGTTGCAAGTGTGTATGTGTTGTAATAATGACAAAAACATAATACATTTCACAGCAATTATGATAAAAAATAAAAACGATTTCCTTAAAAAATATATGATTCGTCATCACGCTCGTGACCCCGAGAGAAACAGACAGAGAGACAGGCAGACAGACAGACAGACAGACAGACGCTGTCTGCTTAGCTGCAATACTGTAGCTTATGCAATTTAGGCCTATAAATTGTTTATGTGCCAGTGTGTCCATGGTTTTGATTCTGTGTGTGTTGAGCGCAGCGCCGTCTGCTTTTTGCAGTACAGTAACTATAGGACTAAACATACCGGTAGATTCTGTGGACCTGTCTGCCCGTTTTGTGAGTGCACTGCGTGTGGCATCGTTTGGAGCTAATTAAAATAGCGTTCCCCCAGTAAAAAAATCCCCACTACACCACTGCCTATATGAGGAAGCACTTGTGAGTAAAGACCAACTGCAGTGTCACGATGTCTTTCAAAATATTAAAGGAAATTAGCTTGATATTATAAAACAGGATGAAACTAGAATGGTTGAACTTCCCTTATACTAATATTTATCAAATCAACATGACAGAGAAAGAAACAATCTGATTTCAGTTCTCTTTTGGCTTGCACGGACAGATGTACAGAGGCAGCACAATGTCTCCAGCTTCTAGTTGAAATTGTAAAGCAAGGAGTAAACTGCTACTTTATAAAACTGTTGGGAAACTAAATTATTAAAAGATGATGCTCCGACTTTCTTGCGCAGGGTAAAGGGAGGGGGCATTAGAATATCCAACCTACTTGTTGTTGATTTGACTGATAAATATACAGTATGTGCCACTAAAAACATGGCAATGTATTGGAGACTGCCTTCCAGGAAGAGGTTTCTCACTCTTATACCTATTGTACAATCCTACACAAACTCAGGACACGTTTAGATGGAGACGAAACGGATTGCATATGCTACAGTTCTTTATCGTATGGATGGTTCGTCCACACGAGGCCGTAACGGAACCGCCGAAACGGAGCCCTCAAACGGTAATGGGTCCCAAGGTGGGTAGATCTGCGGAGGAAACGCTCTGGGGGGCCTAACTGCTCCGTGTGTACGTCCTAAACGATAATTTCCTGATAACGATGGATGAAGCCACAGCCCCGCCTCTCCCCACCTCTGCTGCTCACTGCTGTAGCATGGTCAGTAGCTAATGCTGACCATGCTAAAGATGTTAGTGCAAAATCTACAGCTCCTCTACCACAACAATCAGCAACAAGTGGACATGGAGAACTACATGTACTACATGTAGCTAAATCAACCGCGGAGAATAAACAGAAGGGCAACCATGGCAACCATGCTCGGGGGGTCTTCTTCGCTGCTTTTGGTGTATTTTGTAGTGGAAGTACAGCACCACTTACAGGCCCGACATATGTGCGACAGCGTCTCCAGCGGGTCGAGCGGTCTCGTGTGGACGGGCACATATCTTAAAGGTCCCATGTCATGCTTTTCCGGTTATTACCCGTCCCCTTGTGTGTTATGAAGGTTTTTATGCATGTAAACGGTCTGCAGAGTCAAAACCCTCAAAGTACACCCTGTAGCGAGTAAAACTCTAACACAGAAAATACCTCCCCAAAACGCCTCGTTGGAGATACCTCACTGTCCATTGATTCTTCCGGGTAACTCATGATATCATGCGTTACCCGGAACCAAATGGACCAATCCATGGAGCCGTTACGTTACGTCCGCGGATCCGTTACGTTAAGACCCTGCTGATTCGTCCAAATTGCCAATCCACGCACTTCCTCACACACACACACTCAGTGCATGCAGCTCTGCTGATCTCTCCTCCCTGGCTGCAGGCTGATAACAGACAGTTGGGATCGCGGCGAAATTCTCTCTGCAGACCCATTCTCACAGCGTTTATCAACCTTTTTCTTACTCAATATCAAGCCACACTTATTGTTTTTACTTCGGCTGTGACTTTGTTTGTGCTCAGGATGAGTTTGGCTGTGTTTCGCTGTGTATCGCTAAACAAGGAAACCACACCTCCACGGAGCTCAGCGCGATTCACAACGTTCCGACCAATCAGAGCACACTGTGCTCACAGGGAGGGTGGGGGCTGGAGCTATTAGAGCTAAAACGAGCCGTTAAAGGCAGAGAGTGAAATTCAGTGAATACACGTAGTTTGCAGAGATGCTGTATGAGAAACCAAAGTGATTTTGGAAAATTGCACAATATAAATCTATTCTAGTAGACCTCAACCTTGGAATTATGATCAGTGGAAATGGCCATGAAATGGGACCTTTAAGCCAATACCGTGTGGACGGAAGACTTTTATGATATCGAATTCGGTTCGCTCTCCGTTTCGTCTCCGTGTAAACGGAGCCTCAATGGTCACGAGTCGGAGCAAAGACAAGTCTGTTTCTGATGAAAAGTTATAAAGATGTCAATGATATGGATAATGTAATTGTATATAGATGTCACTGAATATAACAAATAACTAAGCTTTGGTTTTTGAGCTAAGCTTGAATACCCTCAAGGCGATATGTAAAAATGGTGTAAGTTTTAAACATAGCACCTGGTACTGGTACCTGTATTGATATTAGTTACATGATTGACAACTTCACCTAAAGTATTTACAATCTTTTAGAGCAGACTATGTTAATATTATACTACAACTTCTAGATTATTTTTTAATGCATTTGAGAGATAATTCATTTTGAAACTATGGCAAGTTATAATATAATGTAATACTGTTTCCTTGCCATAGAATGAAGTATGTTTTAAACTAGCATATTGAAAATCAATAGCAATTAACTGAGGAACTTGCCCTTCAAACATCCGAACCAATGCATCCAAGATGCAACAAAAGGCCATCTTTGGGTTCATAAAGGGAAATTAAGTGGGCTGATACTTACACTTGGTGTTCTTATTATTCATTTATTCTGTATAATAATTCTCATTAAAAATCATTCATTATGTTATGTCTATTTTTCATGTTGTTTAACATTCAACTGCTACATGTCTACTGCAGGCTTTACTGTAAACATTTCTTTAATCATTTTTATCCAGCTCTAGGAAAGGCTAATGTAAGACTAATAATAACCTTTTCACCTTTGTGCTTAAAATAGCAGCTACATTGTACACTAGGCATCGATTGATCTTTAAATCATAGTGATTCTAAAAGTGCATAAGTCAATGTAAGTAAATGCATAATGTGTAATAATCTGATCATTTAAATGTATCATTTTCAGATTCACATATTTCTTTTTATTATCAAGCAAACACATGTGCTTTAAAAAATAACCCTTTCCCAGAGCCAAGGAGACAATGTACTTGTGTCTTTATTTGTAACTACTTGGGCTTTCAGTCGATTAAAATATTTAATCGCGATTAATGTCATGATTTTCCATAGTTAATTGCGACAAATATGCTTTATGCTAATGTTTATTATCATTTGAACAATGACAAATATACTCATGAATATTAAACACAACAACCTCTGAACATTACAAATATTCGCCTCAATTCAACCTGGAACCTCTATCATACAATAATACAATACAAATGGTGTGTGTGTGTGTGTGTGTGTGTGTGTGTGTGTGTGTGTGTGTGTGTGTGTGTGTGTGTGCGTGTGTGTGCGTGTGTGTGTGTGTGTGTGTGTGTGTGTGTGTGTGCGTGTGCGTGTGCGTGTGCGTGTGCGTGTGCGTGTGTGTGTGTGTGTGTGTGTGTGTGTGTGTGTGTGTGTGTGTGTGCTGAGCCGGCCCGACCCATTAAGCGACATAAGCGGCCGCTTAGGGCCCCGCAGCCACTAAGGGGCCCCCTAGCAAAAAAAAAATGTTTTTATTTATTTATTTAAAAAATAAATAAATCTCAGTACACCGTCGCCGTGTTAAGTATGTTTAATTAATTGTGTTAATATGCCTAGATTGCCTAATCTCAAAGTCATGTATTATATTATTGAGTCAATAATAAAATACATTAACCGTGCTTTACCTGAACCTCATCATGACACAAGAGAGGACGGCAGGATTGAAATTTCCCGTGTTCAGTGAATGCAACAGAGGCAAGACACCAGACCAACCAGAGAGTTGAAAGGAAATAAACATTGTCTTGTTGGCTCACAGGTACCTATCCTGTGAGCTGTGACAATGTTTAAAATAAACTGTCAGTCGGACTCAGAGTTTTTGAAGATGAACATAAGAAAATATCTCCGATAAGAAAACATTTTCTTAAAAAATACGACAATTCTCAAGTGGTGGCTCACATAACAACCCCAGAGCCACCACTTGAGCCAGGTAAAAGGTATGTAAATGTCAGTATACTTCCAAGTTATGCGAACATGTAAGCAAAGCATAAATTACATCTACGTTGATGTTACTTTGAATCGCAGGGGTAAGCTAAACCGTTAGCAAGTAGCTATAGCTAGCCAGATATATTAAATAAACACTTTGTCATATAATCTAAATGTAATGTTTTTTAGCATTACCTGGTGATTTCAAAGAAAGCTCTCTGGGAAATGTTGACTGTTCGACATGAAGCTAGAAGCTACCTTACAGTACACAGTTGATCAAGAGTCCTGTCAGCTAAAGTGTTTCACAGTTAGCTTAGCTAAGCATCAACCTAGCACTTAAATATATGGATGTTATGTGACAGTATTTCTGAGAAAAAGTCAGCTGAAATGGTGGCATAGTTGCCACTGCTTTACATGTCAACAGCATGTTTGAACGTATTTGCAGCACTAAATGTGGCTGTTTGGCCACTGACGTTGCTGTAACAACACCTGAATTTAAATGTGCAACCTCTTTTTGTGACAGATTTTTGCAAGAAATTATAATTCTTCTGAATGATATTCTTATTGACAGCTAGTTTCTATGTGAACATTATGAGATGGACAGCCAGAGAGAATACATGAGAAACAGTTATGAAATACTATAGGACAAAACAAGAATACAGTTTAAGTGATTTGTAAAATATCCATAAAGAAAAATCTGTATAAATGTTCTGTTTCATATGGGTTTTGAGAGATGTATCCATAGATCTCTTAATTTTTCTCTCAAAGTGCACCAGATTGATGCTTTTAACTTCAATATCTAAAAAAAAATCTTCCCAGAGGAGCATGCCCCCGGACCCCCCTAGAGGAGGTGAGGACCCCCCTAGAGGAGGTTAGGTCCACGGTGTGTACATGCTTATTTATACAATATGTGTGCTTATGCTAACATCATCAGACAAAAGTTGGTTCCGTGTTATGTGTAGTGAGAACGCGCTAGAGTGAGGGGGGCCCCCAAGCCAAAGCTCGCTTAGGGCCCCAAAAAGTCTAGGGCCGGCCCTGTGTGTGTGTGTGTGTGTGTGCGTGCGTGCGTGCGTGCGTGCGTGCGTGCGTGCGTGTGTGTGTGTGTTGGAGTAAAGATAAGTCTTGGCCAATACTCTGCTGCTAATGAGGGTAGTATACTGCGAAATGTAGACATGTTTAAATAAAGTCCAAACTAGTGAGTTCAGATACTAAACAGCTCCAATAATGTCTGCAAAAAGTCCACTTACTAAGTTATAGTTTGTCAATTGGATTGATAAAAGCTGACATTCATCGATGGGGTCAACTTCAAATAAAAGTTAAACATTAGGAATTAAGGAATATTCAAAATTGTGTTTTAGGGTATGGTGCTATTTATATAATTTATAATAGTACTAGTAGTAGTAGTAGTAGTATTAGTAGTAGTAGCAGTAGTAGTAGTAATATTAGTAGCAGTGGTAGTAGCTGAAAGTGTTGCCAACACTTACTTTGGAAGCGATGTGTGCTTCTTCAAAATGTTGCCTATATGCAGTGGTGTAGTAGGCGTTTCCAATAGTCTAATACATATTAAATCATTGCCAGTGTTATCAGTTGCAAGTGTGTATTTGTTGTAATAATGACAAAAACATAATACATTTCACAGTGATTATAATAAAAAATAAAAACGATTTCCTTAAAAAAATATATGATTCGTCATCACGCTCGTGACCCCGAGAGAGACAGACAGACAGGCAGACAGACGCTGTCTGCTTAGTTGCAATACTGTAGCTTATGCAATTTAGGCCTATAAATTGTTTATGTGCCAGTGTGTCCATGGTTCTGAGTCTGTGTGTGTTGAGCGCAGCGCCGTCTGCTTTTTGCAGTACAGTACAGTAACTAAAGTAGGACTAAGCATACCGGTAGTTTCTGTGGACCTGTCTGCCTGTTTTGTGAGTGCACTGCGTGCGGCATCGTTTGGAGCTAATTAAAATAGCGTCCCCCCCAGTAAAAAAATCCCCACTATACCACTGCCTATGAGGAAGCATTTGTGAGTAAAGACCAACTGCAGTGTCACGATGTCTTTCAAAATATTAAAGGAAATTAGCTTGATATTATAAAACAGGATGAAACTAGAGTGGTTGAACTTCCCTTATACTAATATTTATCAAAACAACATGACAGAGAAAGAAACAATCTGATTTCAGTTCTCTTTTGGCTTGCACGGAAAGACGGTTCATGTCTCCATAGTTGAAATTGTAAAGCAGGGAGTAAACTGCTACTTTATAAAACTGTTGGGAAACTCAATTATTAAAAGTTGATGCTCCGACTTTCGTGCGCAGGGTAAAGGGAGGGGGCATTAGAATATCCAACCTATGTGTTGTTGATTTGACTGACAAATGTATACAGTATGTGCCATTAAAAACAGTAACATGTAGCATTATTCACTTCTTTTGCACTGTATAAATCATATCACTAAAGCCAATGTGTTGTTTTAGAAAATGAGGAGAAAATGTAATTACAGTGCTTAAATTGTTTAAATGTGACCGTTGAATATTGAATAGACTTTAGGAGATTTCTTTTTTTTTGGATGATGGATGGAATGTGCCAGCGTCTCCGCCCTCAAGTTGGTCAATAGTGTCCCTACCCACAGGTTAGCTAATATTATTCTGCCAACCTTATTACTTCTGCTACAGATGAATCCTCAACCAAATAGAGAACTTCAAGGAAGGTATGTGTATGATTTTTTTAAACAAGATTAATCTGAAGAGGTGGTGGAAAGGGAACATGAACATTTATTTTGGGTTTAGAGGTACAGAGAGCTATTGAAAATGCTTCAATATAAATAATAAAGCTAATCATTTAAATGTATACTGAAACTAAATCACTTTATTTCAGATGGCTTACTTGTTTTTGGACCAAACTGAAAACAGTTTGTACATTTTTAAGCTTTTGGTCAACAAAACATGTTCCTATATGCATATCGCAATTTAGATTTGTATCTCTTTTTTTTTGTGAAACACCTTTGTTACAGTTTGGTGTAATAATATACAAGAAAAAAGAAGAGAGAAAACTTACAGTTAACAAGTTTCAGTGTCAGTGAAAATAGTCAAACATGCAAAGAACAGTACCTATTTTAAAGGTCTGGAGAGTAGACGCTTTGTTTGGAGTTTAGATGACATTACAGATTATTCCATGAGAGTGCAGCACTGACAGCAAAGGCATTTTTTAGATTAACCTCAGGGGAGAACAAGCATGTTCGTGTCTGAAATCCCCCATAGCCTACACCACAGAGAGAGGCAGTTTATATTTAAGCTTGAGTTAAAGTATGTATCAGCAATCACGTATACATCATTTCATTTTAATTTCTCATCAAGTCAAATGACAAGATTTTATTCTGAAGTACTCTGTGCAATTCTGTGATTTGACTAATCTCACATTTTATTTTTTATTTTTCTTTGAATCTCCAGACTTGCAGGGATTTTGCTTTAGAGGTGAGAGTTTCATCCAATTGATTTTTGATGTACTAAAATTGTATTATTATTAAAAGATTAGCTTAATGCATCTTGCAATACATGTATTATAGACAGTATAAGCAACACAGTATTAAACAGTATTGTTTATGTAAAGATGGATTATACACCACAGAAGATACAATCTCATTATATGTGGTGAATGGAGCCCAAAAGGGAGCCCTGTGGCACACCCTTGGTAGAAAGCAGAAATTAAGATTTGGCCTTCTCTACTTTACTTGTGTCCTTTGCTTTTACTGTGATCGATTATGTTACACTTCAAGACTTGCTTGAGACCTTTCTTCATGTTGTTTTCTCATATCGCTATTGCAGGTTTCAATGCAACAATGGAGATGACCACTACCCCTTCTTATAACATCAACACAACAGACGTGTCTGAAAATAATGGCTCTGTGTTTACTGACAAGTATGCTGATCTGAGAGAGTCTCTCAATACCATGTCCCTTGTCATTTACTGCCTGACCTTTGTTCTCGGTGTGCTTGGGAATGGAGTGGTTATCTGGGTGACCGGATTCAAGATGCAGAAAACAGTTACCACAATTTGGTTCCTCAACCTCGCCATAGCCGACTTCATCTTCACAGCATGTTTACCCCTGGGTGTTGTTTACATAGCTCAGAATTTTCACTGGCCCTTCGGCAAGTTCATGTGCAAGCTGAACAGAACTATAAGCTTTCTGAACATCTTTGCCAGTGTCTACATCCTGATGGTGATCAGTGTGGACAGATGTGTGTCTGTGGTGTGGCCCGTCTGGGCCCAGAACCACCGAAGTGTATGCAAGGCGTCCTGTGTGAGTCTGGGTGTTTGGGTACTGGCTCTGACTCTCAGCGCTCCATACTTCGTGTTTAGGGACACTGCGCCATCATATTTCTATCAAGACATCATCAATTGCTTCGACAACTATGCTCTTTCTGATGACTATGTAACAGAATCTGTGAATCAGCTGCGTCTGTTACGTCATCAGGCCATGATCATCACCCAGCTCCTCCTGGGATTCGTTGTCCCCTTCACTGTCATTGTCTCCTGCTATGCTGTGATAATCCATCGTCTCAGAAGAAACCGCACCCTGGCCAGCCAGTCAAGTCGTCCTTTTAAGATCATCGCTGCAGCTATCACCACTTTTTTCCTATGCTGGGCTCCTTTTCACATCATGGCTTTAATCGAGCTGGTGAATTCCTCTCAACGCAGTGAAACATTAGGCTATGTCATCACTATTGGGGTCCCTATAGCAACCAACCTGGCCTTTCTCAACAGTTGCCTAAACCCACTGCTGTATGTGTTCATGGGCCAAGATTTCAAGAATAAAGTCTGTAAATCCATCCTGGCTGTACTGGAGACTGCCTTCCAGGAGGAAGTCTCAGGATCCCACAGTGACACACAGTCAGGGGACACCAGACGGTCAGCTCTTAGTGCTGAAGGATAGGGTTGTCAATGATATGAAGGAACAATTATTGGAACTGTATGAAGCAAATTATCTTGACACAAATGTAAATGTCTATTTAAAATCCCTTTTTTTTGTGCTTTCTTTGTCTTCATATCAGGACCCTCAAGACAAGCTGTAAACATTGTGCCAAATAAAAGCATTTATAGTCTGACTTGTGAGTTTTATCTGAACTTTAAGTACAATTAAATAGTAAATGTTGATGCCTTTGTGTGCTAAAAATGTGTTTGCAAATGGCCACAAGAGATCTGCAGTTCTGTGGTTGGTTGGTTGGTTGGTTGTTGAATCACAGCAGTGCCTTGAGTCTGTACCATAATAGAGATAAAAGGATTGTAAAATGTCATTTCCTGAGCAAAATAACCCAGCAGTTGTTTCAAAATAGATACGTAGTGAATTAAGTTTTCCTGCACTCTTGCAGGTACATCTCCGCAATGGAGCGAGCTTACCTTTCGATTGCATGATATAGCCCAGCGCAACACCTTCGTCAAACATGTTGCCACTTGTTTGTACCATTTTCAGGCGATTTGTAATCTGTTCAAGAAAGACGATGTGTTTTTTGGGATTTCAAGAAGCATATGAAACAAACAATGGATGTATTTTATGAACATTTATCCATGCCGAAAGTAGATTTAGATGTTTTCGGAGTGAGATACAGTAGAGATTACTATCTAATATATGCATCCGATGAAGCATTGCATGAAGTCTGTTGATGATCCGAGGCTGTTCTTGAGGCTGCATAAACGTTTTTTTATTTTTGTTTTGTAGGCAGACCATGCAGGCCTCAGAGAGTTAAACTTGGGCCTGCAACCATCGGTTTACTGTATTTTGTTTTGAAAATCCACAGCGGAGGTTTGTGTCCTACTACATGCATTGTATTTAGCATTTCTCTCAGTAGCCAACGATCTGTGAGTCTGTTGCACATAAACTCCGTAATAAATGTAGTCTACATTTCATAAGAGGTGTGTAAAACCTGAGAGGCATTTTAAAACGTATATTTGAGCTAAATGCTTATATAATCTGTAGTTGTATTTGTATTGTTGATTTAATGTGTGAACGAGGCGATATAGAGAAGGTTAAGCTGTCATTATTAGGCTGTAATTTGTTATATACTGTTGGAATGGTAAACAGGCCTATTGTTTCTGGATATGTGTGGAGTCAGGTGGTCAGTGAGTGTTTTTTTATTGGTTAAGTGGTCCTTGGTACAAAAAAGTTTGAGAAACACTGCGCTAGTGGATTGTCAAAGGGGGAGCCTCGTTGCGGGGAAATTATACAGATGGCTAGTCCGCCCCTGAAAAATGTATATGCATACGTTATCATTAATAATGATATATTTTATTTAATTGATTAAAAAAATTGATTAAAACTATTTTTTTTTCTATTTTTATTTTGTAATCATCTCGTGATCCCCACTTTGGGAACCCCTGGACTCTAATCAATAGAAATTACTTGACTTAACCGTCAGATACCCCAGAACCACAACTAAGTATTATGATCCATTATAGTATAGAAGTGAAAATAATCATTGTTTCTCAGACAGTAAAGGTAAATAAAAACTCCAGAACATTGAATTATTAGTACACACTGATTTGTTGTTATCATAAACTGGCAAATAGTGTACTCCAATTTGTTTTCCTAAATGTGTTTATTCCAGTCGATCAACAAAGTGGGCACCTCATGTCAGTCATGATTGTCTTAAAATTAAGTCAAACCCAAGTCAATCATTGCTAGTAGCTTTTATTATATATATTATATATATTGTTGCCAATCTCAATTCTGTAATTTATATACATAAATAGTTTGGCAATATGGAGAAAATAATATTACAATATTTAGAGTCCCTAAATAATTGTGATTTTTTTTTTTGTCCCTGTAGAATTACAAAGAGGAGACATTTAGAAGCTGTGAGTGAATTGTGTGAACATTTCAGCCAAGGCCATGTTGCTGTTTTTTTTGTATTTGTTTTACTGTCAAAAAAGTATTATCAGTAGTGTTTGGGGAAAAGTTTTGTGCATGGTCTAACTTTAAATAAGTTTCTAAATTGAATATGTCAGTTGCATGTTGGATGTTTTTTACTTTCCACAGGAAATTTGAGTTTCGAAAAATACGTTTACAGGAAGGAAACTAGATAACACAGACTTGTAAAACCAACAGACAGGACGTCCATCACACAGATGTTTCCCCCTGAAGTCTTTGCAGCTATCCTGACACCACGCTGCCTCAATCCGTCCACACTGAATATGAGAGGGGGAAAATGAAAATAATGAATGCTTTAGACAATAAGAAATATAAAGTTAACTGCTGAGTTGCTCAGTTTTTTTTAGATTGTCAATACTATTACTGTATAACTAATATCTCAGGTTAAGAGGTACCTTCAAATAAAGATTGGTCTTTAAATACATTTAGTTGATTTTGTCTTTTGAATTGTTTGTTTAAAGTCAAGGATCTAGAACTGGTACTTGTAGTTTTAATGATACAGTCTGGTTTTAATGCTGTTTGGAGGAGGCATTACATGCAGTGGCGGTGCCAGGGTATGGCTGGGGTAGGCTACAGCCATACCAAGAAATGGCTTAGCCCCACCATGAAAAATGATGTCAAAGTAAGCAAAATAAAGAGTAAATTGCACAGACAACAGTTAGTAAGATTGATTTCAGTAGCCACTTGTCTGGAAATACCGAAGACTAGAAACGGTTTTGAAAACTTTTGTCACGTAGTGATCGTCTTCTCAACAGAACATCTTTGATAATGTCTTCTGGCCAATCAGAATCAAGATAACGGCGTGGTGTTGTTGCAGGAAGTCCCGACGGAGAATACTTTTGCTGTAGTACATCTCTATATGACTATATACATCGATACAACACGTAATGAAATAAGACCCCACGGTTTGATGGTTGGATGGATGGGTGTGTGGGCTGTCTTTCATTTTGACAAACAGAACAATGGGGGCTATCCACCCTTATCCACAATGTAAAGTAATTCACAGCCTCTTCCCTCTTCTCTCTCTGAGGAGCAGCAGGTTCAGCTTTCAGAACAAAGTAACAAAAAACTAAAATGGCATTCATTTTTTTTTTTAAATGTGTAGTAATAGATTTATTTTATTATTTTAATTATATACATGAGCCCCACCACTGTATGGGTTAGCCCTACGGTACCATAGATTACCCAACTAAAATATTCTGGCGCCGCCACTGATCACATGTAAGAGCACTAACTAGCTATTATCACCCTTAGCTTGACACAAATGTATTAAATATATAATTAAGTGATAGCAAAATATAAATAAATAATTTCATGCAAACATTAATATTTGCTTGATTCCATTGTTGACTTTAAGATTCTGAAGTATCATGCTAATGTAACAGAGTTATAAAGGTTGGTGTAAAATCCGGGTTAAATTGGAGAATCACGCCATCTGGTGTTACAAACGCGTGCCTGCATTACTGTAGCTTTGTTACCGCAATGGATTGTGGGAGATTCTCATACCGCGTGAGGATCTTTTGAGAGTAAGGTTCGATTTTATTATGTCGGTGGACAAAATGTATGTTATTATTTTATTAGGACAATAACATTCTGTTGTGTTGTTTCGTTTAATGTTAGTCGTTTAATGCTCACAGCAACATGTTTTTTGTGTGATTGGCTATTTGTTTTATATGATTTATTAATGTGATCACCAATAGCTAATCTGAGCTAATAAGCTAACGTGAGCGTGGTGCTATCTCCAGAACGTGTCTTTTTTATGTGTCCATTCAAACGCAGGTATGTGAGTTTTGTACACCAGTTTGTATATGTTTAATTTTTCACATTGTTTACTACCACTATACGATCATTGGTGTGTTGTTGGAGATTTAGATACCGCGTGAGGATCTTTTGAGAAACGTTTCCTTTTTATGTGTCCATTCAAACGCAGAAACGCAGTGAAATAAACCAAAGTATTCACCAGCTCTGAGTGGTCTGTTGCCGAGGGGACACTACACCGGGGGTTACACTAACAACTCAATAACTTAGATTATTATTTATAGTTTGCTGAATAGTTTAATGTCCGCTTACCTTAGAAACGTAAAATGCGACGGCAGAATGTTAGCTTAGCTTGGTAGCTTCAGCTAGCTCTTGTATGAGGTGTGATTAGTGCCAAAGACTGAACTGAGCAGCCAACCGTACAATATTATACTATGGGCTGTATGATTAAATATTGTACTGTAAATGTTGTATTAAATAAAGTTAATATTACCAACGTAGATTAACGTCCCTGTAGCTTCTTATTGCACTAAGAAGCTTATTGCACTGTATATATGTATATATATTAGGGCCGGGACTTTAACGCGTTAATTAAGATTAATTAATTACACAAAAATGAACGCATTTTAATCGCACTTATTTTTGTACCGCGGAACGTTTCTCACTGGATGAGTTTCAGGGGTACCGATTATACTGGAGCACCAACTAACGTTCATGACTTCAGACAACAACAAACCACAGTGAACAATAGTCAAACATGAACGAAGAAGCTGATGAGACCGCTTTGGTTGGCCCCGTGGATAGGACATTTTGTTTTAAAAAACGGACGGATGGAAGCGTCGATAAGAGCAAGGTTGTTTGCAAATTATGCAAAAAGGAATTTGCATATCACCGCAGCACATCAAGCCTCAAGTATCACCTCAATGCAAAACCTATAGCAGCTAGCGTGGACGTTAGCCCGACTCGGAGTACAAGGACCCACACCCAATTCGCGTTGATCAAACAGTGGCCTATGCAACAGAGAGATTTTATTTTTCATCAGGATATTGGAAGAATAGGAGGGATTGAGGTCAATCACTGGCACTTTTTTATTTTATTTTAAATGGTACACTTTATGTTGAACTATTTATTATGTTGTTGGTGCAACTGGCACTTTATGTTTATTGTTTTGGCCAAGGTTATTGAGAGAGTTGGACTGAAATGTATTAGATTTTTTAAATCAACTGTTGGTAAATCAACAAAGTCTGTTATGGCCTCTGAAGCAACAGAGAGATGTTTTCTAATAGTCAGGGTTTCCAATGTTCTGAATGTACTTGAAAGTATTGTGTTTTACTTAAAAAACAAAGTGTTATAGTTTACAGAAGGTCTACCTACCTATAGGCTACCTGAATCTCTGAAATGTACTATATTCCTAAATATGCTATTGCTACACTTTATGGCAAAAATTTCACTTTTCTGTTGGTCTTGGTTAAGTACCACCTTGAAAAAAATAAACAATGTTTTGTTGCTTAAGCTTATGTATTCAGTCATTATTCAATGGTATACTAAAATCCATGTGAAAAAAATTGCTTCTCACTGTTCTCAGGTCAAATATTTATATGTGATTAAAAATGCGATTAATTGCGATTAATTAATTACACAAAGCCTGTAATTAATTAGATACATTTTTTTTATCGAGTCCCGGCCCTAATATATATATATATATATATATGTATATATGTATATGTATATATGTATATATGTATATGTATATATGTATATGTGTATATATTAGGGCTGCAACTAACGATTATTTTGGTAGTCGACTAATCGGTCGATTATTTTTTCGATTAGTCGACTAATCTAACGATTATTTCTGTCACACCCTCCATCTCTGCTTGCTGTGGGCACGGCTCCTTTTCCGGGCTCCAGTGCATGTTCTACCTCAAGTCTGCACACCTGTGAATGTCACCCTGTTGTCCAGTCCCAGGATCAATTCAATCGCATTTTATTCTTGTCATTTCGCAGACCCTTGTTAATTATTATTTTAAGTTTGGAATTAATTACAGCGTCCATAAAGCTCTAGTGTGCTCTACTACGCTGTAAGCTTGGCGCTGTTTAGCAGCTCGTTGGTGGACACGCAGCCTCAACATAACTGAAATAGCGTTTGCTTAGCAAGCATTAACCATGAGACGTTCTGTTTTCCAACATGTAAGCTAACGTAAACATGACTATGGCTAACTTGCTCAAACTTACCCATGATCCAAAGTAGCAGTCCTCACGGTTCCAGGGTGCTTGCGTTTTAAATGCTCGTGCATCACTGTAGTGCTGCCGTGGAATGCCAATTCCCCTTTACAAATTCTGCATTTCACTGACTTCTTTGGCTTGTCGTCTGTGAAATACTCCCACACTTTCGAAACTCTCGGTCTCGCTTTTTTGAGCTCTTCATCACCCTCATTCTCTCTCCTTTCCGCCATCGTTCGTATTCTTTCTTCTTTGTTGTTAGTACAGAATGCAGTCATGGCAGACAATGGAGAGTATACTGCCCCCAGCACTTCCTGTAGTGCATTGCAGTTACAAATGAACATTTGCGCAGTTTTGAATTAACGTTACCGGCTCTCTGATTGTTTTTATACGACGCGTCGACACTAAAATTCCGCGTCGACGAATTTTTATGATCGACGTCGTCGATTATGTCGACTAATCGTTGCAGCCCTAGTATATATGTATATATATATATGTGTATATATACAGTGCAATAATTATTTCATGCTAAATGAAGCCCTGTTGCTTGGATATCACTAGATCCTGTTACAGCGTAATATAAAAGTACATAACGATTGATGTGTAAATTAGCATAATTACTAGCTAGCCGCTAGCTGCTAACTGCCACAGCCGCCTCGTTAATATCAAAATCCATCGTATAACAATCCAGTACCATGCTGTCATGAATGTGCGGTGTTGTTACGTGTACAAATTGACGTGCTTAATGTGAATGGTTAAAGTCGCGCATGCTCTACTGTATGAGCGCACATGCGGGTACTTCTCAGACATGATGGTAATCTGTGACGTTTCGCTCTCTCAAAAGCTGGGCCATTTTATCTTCATGCGCCAATGAGCAGCTCTCATAGGAATGAATGAGGCCCCCCCTCCCACGCTGTATCCGGTTCTTTTTATACATCCATGGCTAAAACAGGGTGGATTGTCTGATAGTGTTATTCAGTCTATCCAGGCAGCTAGAGCGGGATCCACCACAGCCTGTTACAGGCCGAAGTGGCTGGGATTCCTCCGAAGGTGTGAGGAGTGGAAAATAGAGCCCCTATCTTGTGAGTTGGGATCTATTTTGTCATACTTACAGTTATTGGTGGAGAGATGGCTTGCTCATTCCACAGTGAAAGTGTATGCAGCAGCCATCTCGTCCTGCCATTCGGGGGCGGGGTGATCGGGAAAGCCCTGTCCAAGAAACGCCTGGCAGGCTGGCTCTGCGAGTGCATTGCACATGCCTACGGACAAGCGGGGAAAGTCTTCCCCACTCGGGTCCGTGCACACTCTACACGAACTATGGCTGTGTCAACAGCCTTATTTAACGGCGTGAGTGTGGAGGACATATGCACGGCGGCGTCTTGGTCAACGCCAGGCCCCTTATTAAAGTTTTATCTCTTGTACATGTCTGGCTCCTTTTCATCGTCTGTGCTTGCTGGGGCAACACAGGACTGGTGAGGAGGGAGGGGGGCTGTGGGTCAGTGGGACGTGACGCACACTGGGCCCATAGAGGCTGGAGGACTCATTACCCCTGCTTTAGGGGAGGGGGAGTCCTCCACGTCATAGCACACCTCCGCGGGGTAAGCGCGTTAGGGTGTGGTGCTGCAGCTGTGTCAGCCCCAGCCCCAATTTTTTCTCCACGGTTACGACCGAGGGAAAGGTGAGTGAGACGCAGCGGCTGCTAACCAGAGACAGTGAGATGGAACAGTGTTGTTGTGGGACAGACAGACACGTCCCCATCTGACCCAGAAAGCGACGCAGGTTCTGGTCCAGGCCAAGGGCGCCGGAAGCAGGGGGGCCAGGGGGCCATTGGCCCCCCCACTTTTCAGCCCTGCCCCACATTTTCGCAGCAGCAGATGCCGCGGAAAACTGTACAAATCCCGTTTCAATAATTCCCCTCTACTCTAAAGTCGCATCTAAAACGCGATCTGATCCAGCTGTGTACATTTTGTTATTTTTGATTGCTATATTCAGTCTCACTAGCTTCAGGCATGTTTGAAGCTTGTAAAGGGAAGATGACAGCTCTCACTCGCCACTCTGCTGTTCCTCAGCGCCGCTCCCCCTCCCTCCCGCTGAAATTATGAATGTAAGGTGTATAGTAATCATAGATAACACGGCAGGGTCCGTTACAGTTTGTTTTTATCTGATTTCAAATAAGCAAAGTCTTGGCTTTCAGTACATTAAACTTGTTTCGGCAAATTCAGATGATAAATAGGCCTACAACTTTGAAGCTTGTAACGGAATAATTACAAGCTGAGAACGGAGTAATTTAACGTCACTGCAGGCATAATAACAGCCGGTGTTTCTCGTGAGTCTTTTCCCCGGGAAACAAACACAACACACACAAACGCAAAAATACACAAACACGCACGTATATACACGCGGCGCGGAACACTGTACAAATCCCGTTTCAATAATTCCCCTCTACTCTAAAGTCGCATCTAAAACGCGATCTGATCTAGCTGTGTATATTTTGTTATTTTGTATTGTTATATATATTCAATCTCAGTAGCTTCACGCATTTTTTAAGCTTGTAAAGGGAAGACCACAGCTCGCCTCTCACTGGCCACTCTGCTCTTCCGCAGCGCCGCTCCCCCTCCCTCCCGCTGAAATTATGAATGTAGGGCATAGTAATCATAGATAACACGGCAGGGTCCGTTACAGTTCGTTTTCATCTGATTTCAAATAAACAAAGTCTTGGCTTTCAGAATATTAAACTTGTTTCGGCAAATGCAGATGATAAATACAGGTTTGAAGTTTGTAATGGCATAATTACAAGCGGAGAACTGAGTAATTTAACGTCACAACAGGCATAACAACAGCCGGTGTTTCCCGTGAGTGCAGTAATCCAAACGAAAATATCTTCCCTCCGTAGTATTTTTGATCATTTGCTCCGCTAATAATCAATCAGATCGATGGATTCCAGAGAAGAGAAACACTTTAAAGGCCTTTTTCTCAAAACGATGACTCTGTAACAGTCATTATATAATGTGACATATTTTGCTTAATATTTGGAGTACAAAAACAATCCTGATCTCATTAGAAAGCTAGGAATCAAAATGTGTCTTCGGGTCAATGCGAACGATTTCGATGGAGCAGGTCACTTTGCATTAGGTAAAATAAAGCAGGCAGACATAACAGGAAGAATATGTACATTTTAACCCAATCAAATAGGACATTGTCACACCATTCAAATGTATCCATGTAAATTACAACCAATAAAAAAGCTTAGATTTGTTTATTTGTTACGTTGTTTACTTTATTTGTTACGTTGTTCTGCTGTGTGTGTCAGCCGTTAACCTAGAGATATAAAGAATATATACACTTGCAAACATGTCAGAAGAACCAGCGCAGAAGAAAACTAAATACGGTCAATCTAAACTTAAATTTAACAACTGGAAGGTCACATCCCTGACTACCACATCTCCGGAGGCTGGACCTTCTTCAAACAGCGAAGCCAGATGAACCCAAAAGCAGCAGCTCTAGTCTGCGGCCGCAGAAACTGTCAAAACCGCCGCCGACCCCACCGCCGCCGTTGTTGAACCGAAACAGGCTGGTTCCAACTGCATGGAGGTTTGCTGTCGGGACATTGAGGCGGTTAAAGCTGTACAGCTAACTATCAGAAAAAAGGAGACCGCTAGTAGATTATTTGGGCAAAGAGAAAGTACTTCAACGCAGAATGGTACAAAAACAGAGTGGTTAATTCTTTGCAAAACCACTAAACGATAGTGATAAATTGCGATGTTAACAACCTCATGATAACCTCTTTTTTTTTTTTACTTAGGATCATACCTGTGTTTAGTCTAGAAAAAGGTGAATGTGTGCATTTTATTATAAAATTGTGTATATTTACAGACTGTTGCAAAAACTAAGAAGCTTATAAACATCAGGTTTAAAACTAAGAGCTTTACAAAAAAGTAACACAATTAAAGATGTTTGGAGTTTTATTTGAGTTATTCATTTACATTTTTTGTCAAAGAGATGCTGATTTGAAACCGTTGTAGCCGTTACGGCATTTCCTGTTTCTGCCGGAGAGAGGGGAGTTTGTCCCAAAGCTTGCCGCTGTATTTACTCCCTCCATCTGACAGGAGGGAGCCTCATGTGTCACTCCACGGAGTTCACTCCGTCACGGAGGGGGAGTGTCTAGGGCGTAGTTTGGGATTGGGCCATACACACGCACTTTTTTTGGCCCCCCCAATTCTAAAATGAATCCGGCGCTCCTGGTCCAGGCTCTCGTCATCTCACGCCTAGACTACTGCAACTCCCTCCTGGCTGGTCTACCTGCATGTGCCATCCGACCTCGGCAGCTCATCCAGAATGCAGCTGCTCGTCTGGTCTTCAACCTTCCTAAATTCTCCCACACCACACCACTCCTCCGCTCCCTTCACTGGCTTCCAGTAACTGCTAGAATCCACTTCAAGACAAAGGTACTTGCGTACCATGCTGCGAATGGATCTGGCCCTTCCTACATCCAGGACATGGTTAAACCGTACACCCCAGCATGTGTACTCCGCTCTGCATCAGCCAAACAGCTCGCTGCACCCGCACTGCGAGGGGGACCCAAGTTCCCATCAGCAAAAACATGTGGGTTTGCTATCCTGGCTCCAAAATGGTGGAATGAGCTCCCCTTTGACATCAGGACAGCAGAAAGCTTACACATCTTCCGGCGCAGACTGAAAACTCATCTCTTTCGACTCCACTTCGAGCGATAGAACTATTAACAAAGCAGTTATATACTAATAAAGGACTGGCTTATCTAAAGCCAGTTGAGTAGCACTTGAAATATTTTGGCTCTATGAAACCTGATGTACATATATGATTCTGTTTTCTTCAAGTTTGTATTTTGTCGGTCGAACGCACTTATTGTAAGTCGCTTTGGATAAAAGCGTCAGCTAAATGCAATGTAATGTGGGACGACAGTGCGTGTATACATCGGGGCTCCGCCCACTGTACCCATAGCCTGTGAGAGATATAACGAGGGGTTACGTATGGTAACCCTTGTTATATAAACACAGGCGGAGCCCTCTACTCAGGGACCCTGTCTGTCCTATGCTGCTCGCTGAGGAGAAGTGTAGGATGACGGGAATGGGAGGCATGGCCACAGGCCAGGCTCCAGGATGAAATGACTGAGGGGGCTGTTAAAATATCCGAGGGGGCGATTTTTTTTTCACAACAACGAAAAATACTGGCAATGTAATTAATTGACACACCAAGCTTCTTTCCTTCTCACTGCTCTATGTCTTTGCTTCTTTATTTGTATTTCGGATTTACCCCCATCATTCTGTTCTTTTCCTCTGATCTTTAACGATAGTACAGATTATTAGATGGCTGCACTTTGGTTAACAGAATTTAATTTAATTGTCTTCACAGTCACAATCTCAGTATCATCTGCAGTAATGGTGGACCGGCCTTTCACTGACTTGCAGTCTGCGGAGGTCTACTCCCACCTGTTGAGTACTTCTGTGCTGAGGTGAATTTCCCCCGGAGACGGAGCAGAGAGATGGAGCGGCTCCACCCGCTGCAGCCTGCTTTCCACCTGTCTGGTGTCTGCGATCTGCGGAGGCCTGCTCCCACCTGTAGAGTACGGCTGTGCTGAGGATTTTACCCCGGAGAAGTCGCGGAGAGACGGAGTGGCTCCAAGCTTCGGGCTGGAGCCTGCTTCCACCGGGCGCCTACTGCTGTGCGGAGGAGGATTTTACCACGGCTGGGGCCTGCCCTCCACCTGTCCTGGTTCTGCTGTTGCGGAGGCCTGCTCCGGGGATACCACGGAGAGACCAGAGCGCTTCCACGCTGCTGCTTTCGCCTGTCCTTTGCTGCTGTGCTGATTTGCTCCAGGAATGTCGCGGATACTGTGTGCTGGTCTGGGAAAATGGCCCATATCGGGATTCTGCTGTGCCTGTTAACTGTTTTGGACTATGAGAAAATCACAAGTCATTCTGAGAAGTCTACTGGATTCAGGTCTGTTCTGCCACACGCAGTGGTCATCCCCTGCAAAGGTTCGGATGTGATGCACAAACAATTACCGGTTGCTTTGTCACAGACAATCTGCTTTTTTTCCTGCGATGATGGTTCTTCAGGACTTCTTCTTAAGCTCAAATCACACTCTCGCAGACTTTTCCGGTGTTTCTAAAGTAGATGACAATGTATGTGTGCCGATTAAGAGGAAAAGATGCCTGTTTTTTTTGTTGCTATTACTGTCATGAAATGTACAACCTCAATACACTCTCACTCCATAATCGTCCAGGAGCAACGTTTGGTCAGGGTCCCGTGGCGTGCAGTTGTGACGCTCCTAGGCTCCTTCAGCTTCATAAAGGGACGCAAATAGCTTTCAACTGATTGCAATGTATTCCCATCTGCGGCTGGATTTGACGCTCATGGAAGCACGGCATTCGTTTGTGTCGGCTGCCCTTAAAGGCAATGTGAGCGTCCATTCCCATTGGATAATGGAGAATTGTACACCCGGAAGTAAGTATTCCCCTTACTGTCGATTGATTTTACAGTGATATCTGCACTACTCATCGACTAAAAAACATCAGATTATCTTTGTTAATTACACAACATTGATTGGTTTAAATGGTGTCCAAAGCTTTTGTATTTTTCCCCTTCGATTCGGAGAAACAAATATTTTTTCGGAGTAAAGGATGGCAGAAAACACTACACTACCCAGAATCCCCAGCTATCGTTTAGGACTACACCTTGTTCTCTGTTTGACAAACCCCGTTTTTTTTCACCATTCATTCCAATGGCTGGCGTATCACGGGATCTTCAAATTTCTGACTGCAGAAAAAAAAAACATGACCGAACTTCGTTTTATTCTCGGTGGAAAATGCCTATTTTAAAGTTAGTTTGGCCATTAAAATGCGTTTTGATGTCATTTGATGCGAGAAATATGAGTTGTTATTTCAGATTATGTGTGCAGTGGATGTACATGATCTTTAGTTTGCTAGTTATTATGAAGATTACTTCAGGAAATTGCGTCCATAGAACGTTTTCATTGTTACCAAGGTGGTTGCTAGGGACGCTGCTATCGATATTATTTCTGTTATGTTCTGTAACTGTTTAATGGTGTTATCTTTATTGCTACCCCCTTCCCCGTCAATGTATAGTGTTGATCCGCAGCGCAAACGTATTAGTTTAACAAAATCCGCATCAAAAGATAAGTTATTTTACCCTGTGCAATTCCAGTCTCACATCTCACATCACATCGTCATTAACAAATAGACCAAAAAGATTTAAAAAAAATAATAATAATACTTTATTCCGAGTGTGCTTGCTTTTCTCTTTGAAAGTCATCACATAACGGCATTGTAATACACGGTTCGGCTGCATTAAATATTACATATCTGCCGTAGTTCTCTATTTATAGAGCCCTGGTGAGAAGACTTCTAGACAAACATGAGGAACTGCCGCCAACACTGAAAACGTGACGTGGATCATAAATATATCAGCAATTAAACAACATCTTACATTTCTTTTCACACAATACGTCTCTTTGCAGGATCAACACTAATTCGGCTGACTTTTATATTTGATCCAATTGGTAGATAGGCTGTATTTACACCATAAAGGTGCACAGCTGATAGAAAGGGACACCTGGTGGTTAAAGCATGTTATTGAATTTCATTATTTTTATTATTAGATATTAGGATCCCTATAATGTATATTCATTACTCGTTATTCTCTACTAATAGTTAATTAAAGACTGTATATAATGACTATTTTGCACATCCCTTTCAAGATTTCAAGATTTTCTAACGTTTATTGACATATATTCACAAACGGTGTAGTTATGCAATGAATGAAAAACTTGGGTCGCAGGTTCCTCATTAGCGCATTACAAGACATCTATCAATATTTGTGCATGCCTCCAGCAATGTTAACTATGTTGAAGCACTTATTTTAACTGATATTATACATATGTATTATACTCTTATAGGCTGTATATAGATATTTCATCTCCGGCCTTGTCAGGTATTGAACAATCAATAAATAAAGAACACAGAATTATTAAATATAAAACACAGAATTTGTGTGATTATACTAAATGATTTACAAATAAACACCACTGCATATTTACAACTGTTACACATGCTGATGTATCGCAAATGTTTCCAACTTGGGATCAATAAAGTATATCTTATCTTAAGATGATCGATGGCTACTGCCATATTTGCTAAATTTGCCTCTGAACCTTGACAAGTGCATGTTTTAGGCTTATCAATTAATGTAATGTAATGTTATCAATTAGCAACAGGAGGGGTCACAAACATAAGACCAGCTGTTAAATAAAGCTCTTCTGACCTTAGCTGTCATATTATATATATTAATGCTGCCCATTATGGGCACAAGCAATTTTCCCCCATTTATTAATTATATGTTTCAAAATTTGAGTGTTTCCTATCCCCTAAACCTCCAGGGATGTACACAGTATACTGGCATCTTCTTATTATGGGAAATACGAAAACATCTTTTAAAACTACAACTCCCAGTAGAGACGTGCCATAGATAGAGAACATGTTGCGAAACACAATATCGATAGCAGCGTCCCTAGCAACAAGTAACAAGTAGTTAATACATTAAGAAAAAGGCATTTTAAACAGTCATTAAAAAGCAACACAATCTACCTGCATTGCATCACTCTAAACGTGTAATAACGTGCTTTAACCAGTAGGTGGTTTGGGTTAAAAAGCTGTCAAGTTTACAGTGTTAAAAAAATAAAATATACTGCTGTTTCTGGTTTAGTTTACTACGGATATATTTAGTTATTTTTTTGATATTTGTAACACAAAAGCGATGGAAAAAACCCACAGCAACACAGAAAAGATGGTCTTAACATGACCCAGCGGTCTAGTAGTTAATAAAAAACAATAATATCAAAACAAAATAGTACTACTAACTTTATTGTGAAATTCAGACTGAATGGTAAAAGAATAGTTTCCGGTCTATTCTGAGCCCGACCTCTGTAGATAAATAAAAATAAAGAACTACGACAGATTTGTAATATATTTAATGCAGCCGAACCATTTATTACAATGCATTCATGTGATGACTTTCAAAGAGTAAAGCAAGCACTGCTGAATAAAGTATGATTTTATCTTTTACGAAACTTTTTTTTTTCATATGGAATGCAGTTGGAGGTCAACCAATCACAGAGCTTGAGAACTAATCACGGGGTTTGTCAACCAGAGCACATGGTGTAGTCCTAAACCACTGGTTCTCAACGGGGGCGGTACCGCCCCCCAGGGGGCGTTCAGAGAACATCGGGGGGCGCTGGAAGCAATATTTTTGAAAGGGGGGCGTTGAGGTGTTCTTGGGGGGCGTTCACGAATAATGTCTTTTTGTCATGAAAAACGCTGGCCACAGCGTCTTTTCCTGTACAAAAAGCAGCTGTCAGCATCTTTTGTTGCTATAGGAAACCACAACTCTGCTTGCGATTGGTCAGCTGTCAGCAGTGTTATTACGGGTACGTTCGTAAATGCACGAACGTTCAGTCCGCTCGGACAACCCGTCTGTTCCGCCAGAGCACCCAGCTGTGAGCGCTCAGAGCGCAGCGCTCTGGACTGTGGAAAGGGGACGCTCGGAGCGCTCTGAGCGCATTTACGAACGTACCCTACAAAAAGCAGCCGGGAGCGGACCGGAAGTCGTTGTAATTTTGGGATCGCGACTGTTAATAATCTGTGTCACTTTGTTAAATTTTGATATGTTTTGATATGACAAATTCCACTAACAGATTCGAACTAAGTGGTCAGTTTATGAAAATAATACCAGTTTCTATGTCTGCTACGACATGGAAGAGCTGGCTAGCCAGGCTGCTCCACACAGAGCTATGTTTGTTCAAAATTACAACGACTTCCGGTCCGCTCCCGGCACGATGTCTTGTCATGTCACCAGCTAGCCCTCTAGTGTTATCGTGACACTACCCCCCCCCCCTAAATATTAGCATCATCAAACAACAAAAATCATATCACATCAGCAAAATGTCCGTGAAAAAGATAAAATGCAGACAGTACTCTATTGAATATCTTAGCTATGGCTTCATACCGTCTCCTACCAATGCACAACTCCCAATGTGTTTACTTTGCGAACATGTATTTTCCAATGAGGGAATGAAACCCTCACGTTTAAAGAAGCACCTTACCAAGATCCACCCGGATAAGGCAGATAAGGAGCGTCCGTTCTTCCAGGCCCTCAAAGAGAAACATGGTAGGAGCACCATCAGCAGTCTCTTCGCTAGGAAGACCACCCAGACTGACAGCGGGCTAATAGCGTCATATAACATCTCCTTGCTGATAGCCAAATGTGGGCAGCCGTTCACAATCGGAGAGAAGTTGGTACTCCCTGCCATCAAAGAGGTCATATCTACTGTGATGGAGCGTGATCCCACACAGGTGCTGAAATCCATCCCACTCAATAATGACACCGTAGCACGCAGGATTAATGAAATGGGTGCTGATACAGAGGAGCAGCTGTGTGCCATCCTGCGGGAAACTCCATTCAGCCTTCAGCTGGATGAGACAACCACTTCTGACAACAATGTTCTGTTGATGGCCTATGTCCGCTATAGCACCTCCAACAGTCAGGAGATGGCTGAGGAATTTTTATTTTCCAAATATCTGGTCACAGACACCAAGGGCCAGACAATTTTTAATGCACTGGATGCTTATCTACAGGATAAGTCAATCCCGATCAACAACATCCTCGCATGTGCTACTGACGGCGCCCCTTCCATGGTTGGCAGGTACCGTGGCTTCACCACTCTGCTGAAGGAGCAGGTCCCGCATGTCCTCACAGTCCACTGTGTCTTGCACTGCCACAACCTTGTGGCCAAATCTAAAAGTCCACCTCTCCACAAGTCTCTCAATGTTGCAGTAAAGGCAATAAACAAAAAAAAGCCCACGCCCTGAATAACAGATTGTTCCGACAGCTGTGTCAGGAAAATGATGAGACCTTTGAGCGTCTTCTTCTCTACACTGATGTCCGCTGGCTCTCAAAAGGAAACTGCCTTGCTCGTTTTTGTGAGCTGTTTGACAGCATCGTGGAGTTCCTGGAGGAGGTGGATGCAGCTCTCGGGGAACAGGTGTCATCCAGCCGCTGCGACATCATGTACCTCACAGACTTCTTTGGCAAAATGAATGAAGTAACGCTGAAGCTCCAAGGAAAAGGAGTTACTCTGATCCAGAGCAAGGCGGTCATCCACAGTCTCACCTCCAGGCTGGATCTATACTGGCAGAGCATAGGCAGGAGGCAGTTTGCTCATTTCCCGCTGTTGACCAAGGTGATCTAGCCTAGGCTACTAAATAATGATAATAATAAATAATACATGTAATAAATGTAGGCTACTCTATGCAACACTATATTTGTGTTCCTGGTTAGTATAAATAACTTATGTTCTGAATGTATTATGAGAATAAAGAAACATAAATTAGTAAACTAATTAGCAATAAAATAACCAGTTTAAAATCGGATGGTAACATTCTGCACCGATAACAATTTCCTGGTTATACTCATTGCAGGTGTCTGAGGCTCTTACCGATGAGCTCCTTCTCATTTACACAGACCACCTGAGGATGGTGAATGCCGACTTGAAGATCCGCTTCAGAGATCTTTTGGACCTCGATGTTCCCACCTGGGTGGTGCAGCCCTTTCAGGCGGACGTGGCGGAATGCGAGCCAGCAATACAGGAGCATCTCATCGACATCCAGAGTGACGATGAGGCCCAGGCTATTTTCCGCACCTCTGGCTGGGGCAACATGTGGGTCAAATACTCTCAGCATTACCCGGCTCTCTGGGAGAAAGCGAGGCTGCTTCTTCTGGCTTTCCCAACCACATACCTCGTGGAGCAGGGATTCAGCCAGGTCCTCCACATGCAGTCCAAGTACCGCAATCGCTTGAACTTGACGGCCTCAGGTGCACTGCGACTGAAACTAAGTTCTCTGCAACCCGCAGTGAAGAAACTGGCGGAGAACCACCAAGCACAGGGCTCACACTAACCTTCCCCCCCCCCGCAATTTGGCGAAATGCAACACCTTTCCGACCTGTTAGTTCTGTAGGCCTAATTTACAGTTTTGTAGCCTACTGTTTGTTCTGCACTGGACATGTGTGAAATTGCTTCTGTTCCGTAGCAGTCTGTTTGTATTCTCTGCTCTTGTCTGAGTTTGTTTAACACTCATAAATATCATTTTTATTCACATTCACATGGCTTTTCTGCTCTCTGGTAAACTAATGATAATGATATTCCAACTGCCCAGTTAAATCAAATCTATTATTTGGCATTCAGTGACATTCTTTTTAAATGATATAACACAGAATTTGTGTCAACATTAATATTCAGGGAAGAAAAATAAGTCTACTTTTTTTGATGGGGGGCGGTAAGAGACCTGGTTAATGGACAGGGGGGCGCTGGCCCAAAAAAGGTTGAGAACCCCTGTCCTAAACGATAGCTTGGGATTCTGGGTAGTGTAGTGTCTTCTGCCATCCTTTACTCCGAAAACATATTTGTTTCTCCGAATTGAAGGGGAGAAAAACAAAAGCATTGCACACCATTTAAACCAATCAATGTCGTGTAATTAACAAGGATAATCTGGTGTTTTTTAGTCGATGAGTAGTGCAGATATCACTGTAAAATCAATCGACAGTAAGGGGAATACTTACTTCCGGGTGTACAATTCTCCGTTATCCAATGGGAATGGACGCTCACATTGCCTTTAAGGGCAGCCGACACAAACGAATGCCGTGCTTCCATGAGCGTCAAATCCCGCCGCAGATGGGAATACATTGCAATCAGTTGAAAGCTATTTGCGTCCCTTTATGAAGCTGAAGGAGCCTAGGAGCGTCACAACTGCACGCCATGGGACCCTGACCAAACGTCGCTCCTGGACGATTATGGAGTGAGAGTGTGTTGACAACCCTGGTCCGCCCTCTAGTAGTAGCCAGATCGCTACTCCTGCTGATTTTAAAGCTAGGTCTGGGTTGGGTTTCATCCATTTGAAGGTGCGCAGTCTGTTAGGCAAACTAGATTTTATCCGCATTTGGGCAAGCTCGACTGACGCTGACGTCATTATTTTATCAGAAACATGGCTAAATAAATCTATTTTGGCCTCTGACATTGCCTTAAATGATTATAATGTGTATTGTTCCGACCGGCCTAATAAAGGTGGTGGCGTTGCCATTTATGTTAAGAATAAGTTCTGTGTATCCACATTAGTTTCCAAATCTATCAGTAAGCAATTCGAATTTTTAGCCTTAAATATAGAAGTGGCAAAGGGGCAACAGGTCATGGTGGTGGGCTGTTACAGACCCCCCTCAACTGTCAAGGACTCCTTGTCTTCGCTAGCAAATCTTTTATCGCAGCTAGACTACAAAGAAATAGTGCTACTTGGAGATTTTAACTGGGACTGGTTAACTGCAGTATCAGAGGATTTTAAAAACCTTTGTATCTCCTTAAATGTTACTCAGATTGTTGACAGTCCTACTCGCCCTAACATTAAGTCCCCTAATAAATCCTCCCTAATTTATCTCATTCTACACTGTAAAAAAAAACACGTTGTTTTTACGGTAAAAACCTGGCAGCTTTGTTGCCAGAATAATGATGTAAAAAATATGGTAAACTGTAAACAACTTTACAGAATAACGTGTATATTTTACAGTTTAAAACAGTTGTAATTTACATTTTAAATCTGTAATTTCAACAGCCCTTTTCTGCTGAATTAGCATGATCACGTTGCTATTAAACTGATTATTTCAGTAAGATTTACATGCAGTTGTTGTCTATTGTACATTGAATCCCATTCAATTTTACAGAAAAATACCAAACAAATAACACTGTTTAACTGTAAAAGCATCAGTGTAATGCTGTAATTTAACTGAATTTTCCCGCAAATTGTAATCAAAAGTTGTGTATAATTTAGTGTATTTTGCCGTAGTAATGACGAGTTTTACGGTGAAAGCAACCTCTAACTACTGCAATTTTAATTTTCTGTAAAATGTATTTATTACAATTAAAATGCAGCAAAAACTGTTTTATGAATAACAATCTCAAATATATAGTATAAAAGCGCCTGTAAGGATTATTGCTCAGTGGAAAAAAAATGTTTTTCCTATACATTAGTCAGATTGAAAGATTTCATTTAAACTACACTGCCTTCGTATATATGTGTTTGACATTACCAGAAATGTGAAGAATGTAATCCAGGGTACACAGATTAAGCATTTAAAATAAAAAATGCAAAGCTAGATAAACCTCAAGAGCCACTGTATTAAAAATTCCAACAAGAACTTGCCTTTCCAAGAATTTATTATATATATATATATATATATATATATATATATATATATATATATATATATATATATATATAATAGCAGTGATCAAAAACATCTGTCATTTCTCAACATACATATTGGTAAAACATACAAACTAAAGCTGCACAATAAACAAACTTCAAGCTGAACAAAGTTGAGAGGTTACTTACAAATGATTTATGGGAAATAATGTTTATAAAACAAAAAACAAAACAAAACCACCCAGTGGAGTGTAACACGTCAACATTTTTACACTCAACAGTGATGTCCTGAGCTTTTACATCCACATAAACCAACCGAAGATTGTTTAAGCAACTTCACTTTGTAACAGCAAACCCCAAGAGTGGCTACAATGACCTTAAAATAATAGTTTGACATTTTGAGAGTTACATATTGCATTTTTTAAAATTAGTTAAAAGAACAATTTAATTAGAAAAAAGGCACTTCAAATTTTAAGTACGATTTAAACAATCAAACAAACTGTAACTTGGGCACATCGCCACATGCCATTGATCTTACTGTCCATATTTGGACATCACGCCACTCATGGTCCGAAAGTTCCTGTATCAAGGTGAGGACTCTCGGGTTCACCTGAAGACGGGATGCGCGTGTCTTCTCCACTTTGGTGCCCTTCTCTGGGTTGATGGAGAAAAAACACCTTAAAATAGAAAAACAAACAAACAACAGAATTAATAATGAAATAGCTTGCCTAACAACAAAAAAATTCACATCAATCTTATTATTTTGAAGCCAAAATGACAATTATCTTAACCCCCAATTCACTGAAGCAGCTGCTTTAGATTTGTTGCAGTTTAATAAAATTAATTGTTGGATAAAACCCATCCCAAAAAACACATACCTCTGGACAAACTCCAGGGTGGATGCCAGCTCTGACGGGTAGGCGATGTTGAAGCAATAATAGCTCCCAAACATCATGGACAGGGCAGAAACCAAGGAGGGGATGTTGTCCTGTACTATGTTTCGATCCACACTCAGCATGTATCGCTTTGAAGAATAGCATGATCGTCCTAAAAAAGAAGAAAAACACAATTCAAACTAAATTAAAACAAGACTTGTCTTCCTGAAACATTTCACAAAACAATTTTAGCACATATGTTATTACATTTTAAGGTCTGTTAAATTGCTCTCACCATCAATACAAAAATGTATGTATGTGTATTTGCAGGTTAAGGGGAGATAAAGGGGATAGTTTAGGGGATAGTTCATATTGTTTGAAGGGGGGTTGTAGGAGCTACAGTTTGGAGAAACAGAGAGGAGAACCAGCAGACAGCTAAGCAATGCACTGCTGTGGACATAGTTAAGCCACCAAAAAAACTAAAACAATATTACTCTTAGTGTATGCTATATTAAAGAATATTTTCAAAGCTCTACCTTGCTGTCAGACAGCTATACAGTCTGTTTCTGATAGGGACTGAAGCAGCAGGGTACATTTGTGACAATATTCTAAATATAGCCTACATGTAAACTGAATTTTTAGGTGGCTAAAATACGTTTCGCTGCTGCACCCATCCACAGCTTTACATACGTACCCGTACTCCTGCCTGTTCCTCCAAAGACATGCAAGTAATACACTGACTATGGATAAGTATCCATAAGCATCCAAACTAGCCCTTTACGAGCTTACAGTAACAAAAAACATTGTGCAACATAAACGTCTCAAATTAGACAGAAAAGAGAGAAAGAAGTGCCAGAAAGAACAGAAAAAAAGTAGTGAACGTTTTTACTTACCACACACAACAATGGTGGGAGTCAACTGAACTTGGTCCATCTGTACTTCCCCTGCCAGGCATGTGTCCTCCACATAACAGAACATCGTGTCTTCCTTCTCATCAAAGTAGGACAGTAGAAGCAGCACCATGTCTTTGACGTCTTCAGAACAACCACTTAGCTCTCCTCTCATCACTTTGAACTTGGTTAAAGCCTGTAGCAACCTTTTGCTCTTGTACACAGCAACCGTATTCATGTAGTTCAGGAGTCGTTTCCCCTTCAGATCCAAATTCCGTGTGAAAGTTTCTTGAAGCTCACTTCCTGTGAGTTCCTTGAAGTGGACTGCCATGCCAAGGTCGTCGAACCAAAACGGCCACTCTTGCAGGAGGGATTTTATATTTGTCCCCTGGTTGACTTGTTTACGCTGCGTGTAGAACGTTGACTTCATTAGAAGTTTGACCTCCTCTGGATTTACATCAGTTTGCTTAGACATCACCCTCAGTTTTTCCTTTTTCTCCTGCTGGCTCTCTTCGGTCTCTCCAAGGGGCAGGAATTTTAAATCCCATTTAATGCACCCATAAGTGTCCTGGATTGCTGCTCTCTGTTCTGGAGGGACTTCATCTGTGTCTGACTCGTCGGTGCCATTCTTTCGTTTTCTTATTTTTGGGGTCGTGGATCGCTTCACATTCTCTATCCTATTTTGCAATTGCTTGACCAGAGAGTGATACCCTGGCCCGATCACGTCTCCCTCTATTATGTCTTGAAGAGACGTAGGATACTTTGCCACTATCTTTTTTGCAACTTCAATATTGTGTCTTTTACTTAAGCAAGTACTTTTTCGCTTCATTTCACACACCAGAATCCGTACCATCTCTCTTCTCATTTGTGGACTAGGTCGTTTTCCTCTGTCCAGTGTCTGCATCAGTTCCTCTGGGAACTTATCCCACGGTATCACAAAGCTATCCATCCAGTCTATATCAGGCCTTTTACAGCTTTCGGAAGAGGTTGAGGATGAACTTCTGGGTGAATAGGACATCAAGGATGCAGAAGGTCCTGGCGAGCCACCAACAGATGAGCTGCTGGATTCAGGAGTCTGGCCTGCAAAACACACACATATTAACAAAAAGAGTTATGAGGAACACAGTTTTAATGTTTCTATATTTCTGATGTATCTTTTATGCAGGCCACTTTGGGCACTGGTTGCATCCTGTACTAAAATAGTCACAAGTATACATACATCTCAGCTTCCAAGCAGCAAGGACTTTTCTGGCTTGAATTGGCCTCAAAGCTGACAGCAAATCTGCTTCATTAACAAACTGGAAATCCTCATAGGTCTCCACCCCAAGGGATTGTAAAGTCTCTTCCAGAATATCTTTTGTCATCTCTGGAAGGTCAGGCAAGACCTCAGTGATGGCACTGCGTATAAATGTTTGCTCCATGTCTGTCATCTCTGGAATCATGGAAGAACGACACTTTTCGGTTTTCAAAATTACAAATGAAAGACAAAGATAATTAGACATTTAGTCAAGTAATACTGTACATACATTATATACAGATAAGAGGAACCTCTAATTTGGGTATAGGGTGTGATTGAGGATGTATACTCTTTATTTCTGTATATTGCAGAACAAAAACTGCTGTCACTTTAATATTTTTCAAATAGTATTTTATCATTTTCCCTAAGCATACATGTGCATTGTTAGAATGGTTTCAACACCACAGTAGCCAATATAATGTTTATTTTGAGAACACACTGTGTTTCAGCGGGATGACTTGGTGCCCGTTAACAATGTATGATGGTAACGGATAAAAATCTACCAAGTCGTTAATGTTAACACATTGCAACCTTGCATTCTGTTTTGTCACAGAGTACAGGTGGTATTCAGAATGATAGTCAGTTTTATGTATATCCATCACAAAATACACAGCTGAATCATTTTGAATTAAAATAATGAGCAGTTCTCCGAACTCCATGGACTCGTCATTTTTGGACACAAGGAAAAGCCCTTTTTTATATGATGTACCTTTATACTGTATGTCTGTGGAAACACTAGTATTGTTTTCTGAAAAGCCAAACTCTCTCACTGCATGTTTGATTGAATCACTGTAAAGACTGGAGTAAAAATTACAACTGTCTTTGACTTGCAGAAGTTGACTGCATCCTGGCCCAGCTGAAAGATATGCTTGAAACATCTGATGTCTTTCGGATAAAGTTAGGCAGATGTTTTTAAAGTTTTTCAAATGCCTGGCACATCTCTTGAAGTAGCTGTGTTTACTTTCAAAACGCATTGTCCATACTCTAATCAAGGGGCCAAATTTCAAGATGAGTGCCGGATAGTGTCTCATGAAATGGTGCTTTGGTTTTAGTGGACTCTCAGGAAAGAAACACTTCCTTGTTTCCAAATATTCTTGGATTGTAATGTCAAGATAGGCTACCTGTGACAACGAAATCTTTTGTGCACAAATCAGATCAACAATATCTTTAAGCTGGAGAGTCAACTGCCACGCATCATCTTCTGGATTTTGCACTTTGTCTCCAATTAATACAGGCAGCAATCTTAACAAATTCCAGTTCTGAATGGCTTGACCTGAGAGCTTGAATACGTCAGAGTTGACAGCACAGGGCTTAGTGAGAGCATCAGATCCTTTGTACTTGAACTGTTTTATGTGCCGGTTCAAAAGTGAATATGTAAACCATTTATTTTTCTTAATAAAATACTTTAAGTACAGTGCAACATCGTAGGATAAGACACCCTCAAATATGTCATGGCCTAAACAAGGTGGGAGACCTGGCTTGCAAACATGAAAAGATGTCAGAGCATTGAAGACAGAGTTTGCCTTTATGCCTTTGATGTGTGGACTGTCTTCAACTTGTAGATCAGCAACAGCAGAATCGTAACCTTCGGGTGTGCGCTGTGGCCCACATACATTTGGATCATCACTCTTAAACTCACTTTGTGTGATTTCACAGTACCTGCAAAAGTACTTTGAACGACTAAAGTTTTCAGTGAACCCACCAATACCGTGTGAACCCAAGTTATCACCCGCAATGCAGTACAGAGCCCCTTTGACCATGTCTCCAACTGTTGTAACTATTCCATTTTCCTCCAAATCTTTTAAATCCACTAACATCTCTGAGAACACCTTAGCAAATCCAAATTGTTTTAGGTCATTCTCTCCACACAATAAAACCAGGGACATGTGATCAGTATTAGAGCGCACATGAGCAGGTAGATTTGCCACAGAAAGATAGACTGCAACAACTTTGTGTTTTTTCCTAGCAGAGCCAAGGGGGTTGACAATTTCAAAAGCATCCTGGTACAGAATTAGCTTCAGGCATCCTGGATTTTCAATGAAGAACTGGTTGGACTTAAAGTTGTGTCCATCACTTATGTCACCAAAAACATCTGAGTCTGTTTCACATGACTGCTGTGACATTGAATTCTTCAAAAATTCTGATTCTAATAAGCCACTTACTGTTTGTTTCAGAGGTATGTAGTAAGCAAACCTTTGTGTCATATTTTCATCATTTCCTAATGTTACTTTTTTAGGCTCTATGTATTTGAACATCTTTTTGAATGTCTGAGCTCTTGAATATGTTGTTCTCAGTGGTCCCTGGTGACAGACTGAGAACAGATCGGAATCCTTCACACAATCACAGATTTTAGCAATAGCATCATCAGTTAGAGACATGTCATCTTTTAAAAGTAAACGTAGTTTACTTAAATATGTAATCCTGTCCCAACTCATGCACATTTTGCATCTCTTCGACAATGGTCTGTATTGTTGAAGCTGGAAGAAGGAGCTGCCCTTGCAATTTTAAGTAGAATAAGCATACATTCCTAAGATAGGTCTCATTGAAATGCTGTGTCAAATCAGTGCTTTCATTTGTTGTTGCATCATTTGGGCTCTGGGAAGCATCTTCATGTGCAGAACACGGAGAAATGGCTTCCCTGTACATGTCACTTATGCTATCAACAGAACATGCTCTGTGTTTTCTGGACATATGAGCAGTAAATGACGATTTCACAGTGAAAGTATTTGTACAACCAGTTACTGGACATAACACAGGTCGTCCCTCCACTATATGATCTTTTAAGTGGGATATAAGTTCTTTCACTGTTTGAAATTGACGCGGACATAACGAAATTGCACATTTCAAATCTGTAACAATGGCTCTAGCAGTGGCTGCAGGCACATTGTGAATCCGATAAAAGTGAGCTTTAAAAGATGCGTAAGTACAAAATGTTCGCTTGCAGTTCGTGCCAACACATTTGAAAAAACACGGGTTCGTTCCTATGCACTCTAGAATGCAGCACATAACCCTTCAAAGTCTGTAGCGTTTTGCTGCAAAAACGGCAGGTAATCATTTTTAGGGGTTCCTATGCAATGCAGAACATAACCCCTCAACGGTTAGCTTACCAGTGCTACAGATGTGATCCTCCGCTCATGTGCACACAGCTCCACGTGGTCCGTGGCAGGCAGACTTGAGGCCGACTTGGCCGCGTAACCGTTAACCTGCAAATACGGCAGGTAATCATTTTTAGCACGCTAACACGACTGCCCGTTAACTTTGAACCCGCTCAGATGTAGCTTCAAACCCCCCGCTTCACAACAGCATGAATTAAATGAAAATAAAGAGTTCAGCTTTTAGCATGATACTTCAATAACGTTACCAGACTATTTAAATTAACTCCCGGTCAGTAGACGTTATAACTATGACTGCAAAATGCACTCAATCACAAACAGAAGTTAGTATTGTCCTGACAACACACCGTGTTATAATTGAAGTTTGAAGAAAATAAACGGTTAGCTTACCAACAGAAGGACTTTTAGCTGTTTCCCAGTAGAGACTAGAGAGAGCTGTCAGAGCGGTTGCTCTCAGAAGAGCAGCATTGGGCGGATCAGATAAGACCAGAGAAGAACCAGTTAAGCACCAGAAAAGCACAAGAATGGTTCTTGAACCGGTTTGGTTTATTGGCAGTTTGCAAACCACTTAAGAGTAGTGGAGTGTGAAAACAAAAGCTATTGAGTCAGTGTTGTGGTGCTGTTGCTTTGGTCTGGGTCTCTGGATCTGTGAGCTAACCACGCCCCGTTCATTTGCATATAAGGAATGGAAATGTCTCCTCATGAAATGTCTCATCATGAAATACAAGTCACCTGAAATAAATAAATGCGTCATTATGAAATACAAGTCATCTGAAATAAATAAATATGTCATTATGAAATACGATTTCTCCAGCCTCCAGAAAAAGCGTTTTGCATTTTGAAATGCTCCCGATTTCTGAGGTCTAAAGGTTGGCAAGTATGCTCACAGGCGCTAGTTGCCTCCCGCAGCAGCTCAGCTGCAGTCAGAGCAGAGAGGAGACAGCCACACCCTCCCGCGTCGAGACTGTAAATGAATTGCGTATGCGCCAAGCCGTCCTGGTGTCGAACGGGGATTTAAATGTAAATGTTTCTTCACTGTCACACTATAATAAATAACTGCCTTTGCTTTGCATTGACTCACACAGCCTCAGTCACTTAATCACCTTGTCCACTGTGTGTGTGCCTCTCTGTGACAAGCTAAACATTCACTTAGGTCATCATGTCACAGTCTAAACTGTAATCACAAAAGTACATAAAGGAGTGGGAATCAAACCCTGAGTTTAAAGGATGGTTGAAGCCATTTATTGGAGATGACACACGGGCATACTGCCTTTATTGTAAGGGAGATTTCTACTAAAAACTATTTCTACTTTCTACTTTTTCTAATAGACGCATTTCTGATCTACTGTCGTCTGAATTTACTCTGGTTTCAAGTTTTGATCCTCCTTGAAGGGGGTGGAAAGTTTTTTTACCGCCATTAGATGATATGCAAATTAGGCAATGACGTCATTTAGGGACTTCTGGCGACTTTTCGGACAGCCAATAGCTACTTTCCTTACTATGGAGTTGGCAACACTGACAGGCACTCTGCCTGTTCAGCTCATGCAGGGAACACAACTTGCCCCCGGCCGTGTTTGTTTGTTCTTCATGCTTATATATCGGACTATTGTGACTCGCTCTGCGGTTGAAACAGACGGTGCACGAATGCGGTTTTGCGGTAAGTGAAATTCGAGTACTTATTTATGTGTTAATGATTTTAATCAGCTACGTGATTAATGTTAAGGCTTGGGTTAGCGTGTAAGCGAGTGGTAGCTACATCGGTGCTAACGATGCTAATAGTAGCCTCCAAGTTAAAATCATAGTCATAGACTATATTTATAAAGGTTAAAACGAAATAGACAAGTGTTAAAGAGCAACTTCCAGGTTAAAGACACCTGTGAATAAATGTGTAGGAAAATTATGAATACACTAGATTTTCAAAAAAATATACAGAAATATACACTACAGTGACGTCTGGCGTCGTTTTTGTAAGAAATGTTCACTTCCGCATAAAAAAGCCTCGGCACGTGACCTCCCGCTTGTGACGTAACACGGGGGACACAAGGGGGAGAGCGGCCGGTGTAACGTATTAATAAACATGGATCCCAATGCTAGTTTCGACACAGAAGACACAGAAGAAGTTGAACATGAATGTTCGAATGCATATGACGGACAACAACCTTATAATTATGAGCCTGCTAGGCGTCCAAGAGACCAGGAGCAGCCAAGGATTAGAAGAAATAACGGCCATCGGAGAGAAATTGAGCTGTGGTGTGAGGAGAACCAGTGGAGAACTGGGCAGCTATCTTGGTGAGTGACCGGCGTTAGCTACAGAATGTTAGCTAACGTCACATCACAACATTGTAAAGTTAGCTATCATATATCAGGCTATAACTAAAGTAGCATTGATAATATAGTAACGTTAGTGGCAGGACTGTTGATACTGATCCATAACAGAAACTAATGCGCAAACTTCAGCCGTATCTCGCGTTACCTAATGCAAATCCACACTATGTCTTACGGTGCTGTGTACCGGAGGGGAGGGAGAGAGCAGCGAAGGGGGGGAGAGAGATGTAATACGGTTTCCTGATAAACGTTTTGTTTTGTAGGTGCTTGTGTGGGGAATGCCAGCCCATGACCTCAGCTGTGGAGAGCATGTGCTGCAGGGAGGTGGTATCCTTCTGGGCCCTGGTGGAGAACCTCACCCCCAGACCAGACATAACATGCCTGACACTGCACCCAGGCTTTGAAGCATGCTGTCTGAATCCCTTTGTGCTACAGATTGCCTACATCAGGGGTTTTCAAAGTGTGGGTAGGTGAGCCTCCCCTCAGAGAACATAAGAACAGCCGCGCCCCCCCCCTCCCAATTATTATTGCTGTTATTATTATTATTATTATTATTATTATTATGGTTATTGTTGCTATAATGCAGGGGTATTCAATTGCATTTCAAAGAGGTCCAGTAAGAGAAAATGTAATTAAATGCTCTGTTTTCGCTGTCTACCTTCCACCATTTGAAATTACTCCGAATGCTTCTCTCCTCTTGTCTCGTCTCTGTGTTTGAATCTATCGTGCTGACTGCACCGATTTGATTGGCTGAGTAGCGTCACCTCCTTAAAACATTCAACAATAACTTTTTTAAACCTTTTTATTTTTATGTTTTAAACATATTGTATAAAACTCCCCCACTACTTGGACTATTCCTTGAACCCCTCTAGAATAAGCCTGAATGGTCTCAACCATATTGCATCAGTAACGTGCACTTGTTATTATAACAAGATCGCAAGGACGCTGGTAGCGATCGAAAAATTGAGTGTTGTTCAGTTTGTGTGTTGTGGAACATGCATGTCCGTGCATGAAAATATACCACACACCCAATTACAATTGCATGTTCAATTCACTACCCTGGAAGTTAATACAGTTGTTAAAGTTGGAACAGCCTGTGGACAGCCGTTCTTCCTTGCATGTAAGTCGCCGACACCTTCTTAAAGAGGACAGGCACATCTAGCTGCAGCACGACCCGTATATTTCCGCACGCCGTGTTCTCAAGACATATTTTTTTTAACATTTTCAACATGGTGGATAAATCCTTATATGCTCCCGGTTTTGATTGATTGATTGAAAAGTTTATTAACAGCTTGTATATTGGGTACAGGACAGTACAGCTCAAAACATACAATTGTTAAGGGGATGCAGACCAGAGAAAGACTTTTGTCTTGTTTACATCAGGGTCCCCCATTTCCAATTCATCATAAACACCGGTAACACACTGTGTTAAGTTACGCTTAGTTCTGCAGCTTAACGTTGCATTCTGAGAAAAACACGGAGATGTAATCCATTTAGCCAAGCCTGGCATATTTTATTACAAGGGCTGCACGCATCACTCTCACGGGGACAGCCTCCACTGGAATGAACTGGTTCCACACACACGTGGCAATCAAGAGCTGTGATTAGCCTATAGGAGGCAGGCATGCATCCTATATCCCTTGTCCTTGCGCCTCACTGTGGCACAAGCACAACATTGCACATCACATGGAACAGTACAGTACCACATACAAGTGAGGACATATATCCCATCAAATCTCAACACCCCCACTTGTTCTCAGGTTGTTATAATCTTAAACAAGAAAAACAAAACAAAAACATCAGAAAAAAAAAATACAGAATGAATGTGAACCCCTGTGTCTTGTTACACATTTCAAACTCCAAAAATAATTGCACCAAACCTCTTCAGTTTCAATTTAGTTGCAGGTTTCGTCATTATATCAGCAACCATATCATCTGTAGGACAATACATCAGAATGACTCTCCCCTCACTCAAAGTGGATCTGATAAAGTGGTACTTTATGTCCACGTGCTTACTCCTCTGTCTGTTTACAGGGTTTTTGGCGAGAGCAATCGTTCCCTGATTATCCTCATGTACTACAGTTTGTGTGTACTTGTAGTTATCTATACCTTCTAGTAACTGTTCTAGGTATAGACACTCCTGTATGGTTGAAGCCAGTGCCATGTACTCCGCCTCGCATGTGGAGAGCGCTACTGTGGGCTGTTTTCTAGTTTTCCATGAAACTAGACAGCTGTTCTTACTAAGACTCACACAGTATCCTGTGGTACTGCGCCTGTCGCTGACATCAGACGCCCAGTCAGCATCACTGTAGGCCTGTATACCTAGCTTCTCACTGTTGTTTCTTTTGAAACTTAACCCTTTCTCAGAAGTACCGTTGAGGTATCTTAGAACATGTTTCACAGTAACCCACTGCTCTTCTGTAGGCTCAGCAAAATACTGTGATAACCTGCTTACCACAAAGCTTAAGTCTGGTCTGGTACAAGTGGTTAGCTATATAAGGCTTCCTACAGCCTCCCTGTACATCCTGACATCATTCATTTTTACTGCATCCTCAGTATATTCTAGTTTTGGTTCACAGGGCGTTTCTCTGGTTCTACAGTTTTCCATATTAAAACGCTGTAGTATCTTGTTAGTGTACTTTTCCTGTGACATGGTTACACATCCATCAGATTGGCTGAAATCGATACCCAGAAAATGTTTGAGTCTGCCTAGATCTTTCATTTGAAACTTTCCTGCGAGCATCTCTTTCACCTCTCTCAAAATCTTCTCATTGCTCTTGATGGAGTAAACCCATTTACCCCCCACTGTTTTCTTGCCTATTGGCAGGGTTGTTGGGGTAAATGTTTTGTTCTCATTTAATGAGTGGACCTCCTCATCCATGGCTTTTACCCACTCTTTTGAGTTAGCCGACCTCATAGCCTCCCCAAAAGTCTGTGGAACACCATATACCGCTCTGTAGCAGTAGTCTACAGTGGTATGAACCCCATCACTATCACTGTCTTCATCTACGAGTCATCTAAGTGACTAGGTTTCCTCCTTTCTCTAGTTGGATACCTCCTAGTCTCAGGTTCATCACCTGTCACACTCTGTTGTGTTTGGTTATGGCCATTTGGCCTCATAACTGCACCTGGACCACCACTATGTGTACTTCTACTCCGCACACTTGGCTCTTGAGCATTCTCCGCTCCCCTATTGACCTCTTGCGTGGTCTCGCTAGTCCTAGGCTGTCTCATATGGCCATAGCCATAATTTGGGTCTGTCTCTCCTGTCTGTGTCTGTTTCTCTACAGCTGCCCTGCTCACAAACTTCACTAGCCTGTGTTTGTGTACTTTATTAGTATCTGGATTATATACCAAATACGCTGGGCTGTTTTTGTCATATCCCACAAAACACCCCTGGTCACACCTGGAATCCAGTTTACCCTTATCCTGTTTGTACATGTAGCATACAGACCCAAATTTCTGCATGTTAGATACATTAGCCTTCTTGCCTGTCAGCAGCTGGTAAGGGGTCTGCCCTGTACGCCTATTAAAGCATCTGTTACGTACCACCGCTGCTGTTTGTATTGCATAGTGCCATAGCTGTTTTGGTAGCTTGCTTTCAACTAGCATGCACCTGCCCATCTCAAATAGAGTACGCCAACCCCTCTCAGCAGTCCCGTTCTGGTGCGGGGAATACAGAGCTCACGTTTCATGTCTGATTTTATTTTTCCTCATCAGTGTTTGGAAATCATTGCATGTATACTCCGTTCCGTTATCTGATCGCATGCACATCACTTTCCCATAAGGGGATATATCTGCTAGGAACTTTTCCGTAGCTTGTACTGTGTCGCTTTTCTTTTTCAGAAAATATACGAACACTGCGCTCGAGTAATCGTCAGTGAACGACAGCGCATATTTGTAATCATCTGCTGACTGTGTGGCTACAGGACCTGCTAGGTCTGTGTGCACCATCTGTAAGGGAGCCTCTGCTCTGGTATCAGGGTTTCTATTTCTCGTTTGGGCAAACTTTCCTTGAATACACACCTCACACTCATGTTCGGGCCTAACTGCTTTGCCCTTGATCTGCATACCCTCAACCACATTCTGCAACTTAAGAACATCGTCATAATTACAGTGGCCTAATATCTCATGCCATGTCTGAATGTCATGATATGCATTACATTTGTCATTAGACTCACCCTCAGTATGCAGAAAGTACAATTTTCCATAAACATGAATGTCAAATCTGGTACCGTCTCTGGTTATCAGTGCGTCTTCCTCTTCTTTAAAGACAACCGTGGCCCCACTGGTAGTCGCCGCCTTTACCGAGAAGATGTTCTGGGGGTACGACGGTATGAATAAAGCGTCTCTCAGCGTCGCCTTGTGTCGCCGTCCTCCGCTGTCGATTAGGGAAACCTCAGCATTTCCCCTTCTCTGAGCGACCCCGCTGCATCGGGTGCCGTCTGCCAACTCGACGCTGTGCTTTTCTGGTCTGAACGCGCTGTCGAAATCTTTGAACTGGGTCACGTCGGTGATGATATGTGATGTGGCTCCCGTGTCCACCATCAGGCCCTTCTCCTGGATGCCGCTCGCCGGCTGCTGCTCCCCGTCCCTCATCTTGAAGGCGAAGTCGGCGCCGTCATCATCTTCTGTGATTTTACACGCTCCATCCCTTTTGTCCTTACCATCCTTATCCTTACGCCTAAATGTGGCGTCTTTGTGTGTGTCGCTTCTGCATCGACTACACCATGTCTTCTGTCGACAGTCTTTCGCTCGGTGACCTTTGGTGCCACACTTGAAGCACACCATCTCTGTTTCTTCTTTGTACCGGTCACGTTCGTTTGTCTTGGCGGGTCGCCACCCGGTTCTCCCCTGGGTCTTCATCACACTGTCGCCCAACTCAGCTGCATTTGTCTTCTCTGTTTCTTCAAAACTTCGTAGCTTAGTCTTGAATTCAGCAAATGTGATATTATCATTTGTATGTGCCACATGTATTGCGAATGGCTTAAAACTCCCAGGCAGTCCTTTTAAGACCATAGCTACTAGTAGACCATCTCCCAACGTCTCACCTGCATTTCGCAGTGCTGTGATGGCTGTTTCTGCTCTGATGATGTAGTCCATAATACTTTCGTCGCCCGCTTTCTGGAGCGATGTAAGCATGGTGTACAGGTTAATTATCCGGGGTTTTCCCTTCCCGGCATAATACTCTCTTAATATGTTTAGAGCCTTTCTTCCATCGTCGGCAGCATCCCTCATAACTAATGAGAGGCTCTTGTCGTCCAACAGTTGAATCATCTCGGCATACGCGTCGGCATTTTTCTTGTCGTCTGCCGCTCTTTCCGCTTCAGTCCTCGGTTCTCCCAGGACCGTGTGTTTTAGTCCAATTAAATGGAAATGTCCCAACATTTTGGTCTCCCAAATCTCATATTTGGTCTCATCTCCGTCGAACGCCAGTCGAGGCAACCTGCTTGTTCCTCGTTGATCCATGATGCTAGCTTGCTCTCCTTGCTAGCTTAGCAACCCGTTAGCACGCTGTTTGTTGCGACTACTACACGGTGGAAACCGACAAACTTTTCTTCCGAACGACTCCTGGGCCCATAACCTGTTAAGTTACGCTTAGTTCTGCAGCTTAACGTTGCATTCGGAGAAAAACACGGAGATGTAATCCATTTAGCCAAGCCTGGCATATTTTATTACAAGGGCTGCACGCATCACTCTCACGGGGACAGCCTCCACTGGAATGAACTGGTTCCACACACACGTGGCAATCAAGAGCTGTGATTAGCCTATAGGAGGCAGGCATGCATCCTATTCCCCTTGTCCTTGCGCCTCACTGTGGCACAAGCACAACATTGCACATCACATGGAATAGTACAGTAGCACATACAAGTGAGGACATATATCCCATCAAATCTCAACACACTGAACGTCAACTTTGCCTCCTTATTACACTCACCCCTACTTTAGTGGGAACAATGAGTCTGCGTCTTTGATGCACAGAGGAATAAACGCAGATCATCCTCTGGCTGCAGCCTTGACCGGTACTTGCTTTTGATCAAAGTCAATGCGGAAAACCTGCACTCACACAGGTAGGTGGAGGTGAAGGGAATGAGCACTTTTACAGCCTTTTTGGCGAGGTGGGGGAACTCGGTCTCCAAAGAAAGCCACAAGTGGGCAAGTGTCACTTTACTCGTCTTTTTCTCGTTCTTTTGTGTCTCACGCTGTGCCTCCCCTGAAGCTCTCTGGCGCCCCCCAGGGGAGGCGCGCCTCACACTTTGAAAACCGCTGGCCTACATGAACTTCAGGCAGGAGCATGGCCCGCTTCAAGCCAGCAGACATGAGTATGTTTAGATTACAATTAAAAAGATAAATACTATTAAAGATAATACAGTTGCTATTGACCCCGAGTGTTTAGCAGGTTTCAAAACCCAGAGCCTGTAGATTATATACTATAGAACACTTGTTGATGATGTTAACAAGGCTATCAAGTTTACTTGTAGATATTGTGCCCCTATCCCCAGGCAATACCGCTACACAGCTTACAGGCAGGTCATCCGCTGGGCCTATGGAGTTCTAGGCATGCACATTAGGAAGCCCTTACCCTCATGTGTAGTGTCTGCCATCAGAAGACAGTTCCCAGAAGGAGGAGGAATTTACAAAGGTTTTGAGTGGCCTCATTTTGGTGACGATCAATACAATTAATCACAATCATAGTGTGTTCGCACTGTGTTCGCATACACATGCATTTCCAAACATTTTGTCTACCTATGCTGTAAATGTGGTATTTTTTCAATTTACACAAATAAACATTGATTGATTGAGATAGTGTCTTTTCATTAATAACCACCAAAATACCTTATTTGAATACTCCTCTCGATCGATTTACAAAAAAAAAAATAGTATGGCCCGCCCTAATACACCAATGCAGTTTTTAAAGATATACATTTTTCAACACAGAATCATTTAACAAATTACACCATATCTAATCATTTTACGAGTCAGAAAATGCTATCTGTTCATTGCAGTTATTGTTTATTGAATTAGATTACCATGAGCTCAACATAATTATGTAGAGTACAAGTCCACAGCCAAGAACATTTTATTTGCATATCATTTCATTTATGAATATGGAATTATTTATTTAATATTATTATCGCAGCTCAACAAGGCTCCCTCCTGTCAGATGGAGGGAGTAAATACAGCGGCAAGCTTTGGGACCTGTCCCAACATATCCTATGAAGAGAGAAAGAAAATATTGTTATTATATATTAATATTGATTTTTGCACCATCGAAATCTCTTACCAGGTGTTATCTAACAAATAAACAAATGTCAATTTAGAATAATCTTACCCTGAAAACTGAACCACAGAATCTGCTGGTTTCACACAAATTTCCTGTGTTAAACCGGGAATGCCGTGCCAGATAAAGGTCAACTGCCTCATCCTTGGCGATCTCCTGGCAGGAAGTGGAAAGGGGGGCCGGGGCAGTGGAGGACAAGACTGCACTGCTCTCTCGTAGAGTCTCTGGTGACCTGGAGTAGCCCTCTCTCAGAGACTCCATCAGGGCTGCAGCGTATGCTGAAGGAAGGAAACAAGTGATCACATTCAGTGATATTATAGATGCATCACACAATAAATAATATTTAGGGACCGAGTAAAACAGCTAACCGTATGATGGCTTCTCCTTGATAGGGCGAACTACCCGGCCACCTTTGCAGAACCTTGGGTAGCGAACTGCATAACGCACCTCACCATCACTGGTTCGAGCAACCTCTCTGCTGCTATTGTGGTTAAAGTGCAGGGCTGCCATGAGAAGCTTGTAGAAAAAAGCAGATTATGCAGTTCACAAGTTGTTTGTACATATTTGAATAAACTGTTTAACTGATAGCATTAGTCGGTTAAACTTCGTATTGTTCGTTAACGGTTAAATGGTTAATTATTAACATCCCTAAGCCGCACACATTATTTCACCATCACATCATATTTACCTGCTGTACATAAGGAAGGGGAACCCAGTGTGCTTTGGTGCAAAGTGGAGGATGAGGGAGTGAAATGCCTCCAGGGAATAGGTCTGATGCTGTGGAGACAACTTCCGGACATCCTTCACCAATGCTGTTCTCAAAGGTCACCCTCTCCAGTTTAATGGCTGCAGTTGTTCCTGTACAAACACACATTTTGTTCTGATGTTACTAGAATTGTCTACATATGCATGTATTACCTACACTGATAAAGCCAGATTGTGTGATACTATCAGGTGTTATTTATATAACGCCTTGTTAATGTGTTAGCACACTTTGGGTCATATATTGATGGAGTGCTCTGGAACCAAAATAAACTAAGCACCAACAAGCACTTGGACGACTAAGATGTTTCAACAACACAGTGTACAGAGTATGTTACCTGGTTCCAGCCACTCCTTGTCCCTTGCTTCTCCCTCCAGAGGTGGATGTGCACAGCAGGGAAATGCAGGAGTGCCGTGTTCATGGAGGTCCTGAACATGATTCACCATACTTTGCCACTTGGCTTCCATCACATCTGGATCTCCATCAGGAGCGGAAGCTGCAGTCCAGTACAGGTGATTGATGATGGCTGGCCTCCACAGCTTCAGGTCCTCACACTCCCTCTCCTTTGCAGCAGCATCCAAAGCTTTCCCTAGACCTGTTTCACAACAGAAAAAAAATGTTAAAAAAGAAAATGTAATTATAAACAAATTTCAGCCTAATCAAACCTAACAACATCAAGATACATACTTTTACCAATATGCCAGATATCAAAGAAATTAGTCGTTCCTCATGGACACAACTCCTCCCGCACCCACTTGGCAACCTAAAGAGTGAAACACAACACCTTAATTACTTACTAACTAGTAAGAAAATACATTTTTTGCTGTTAATATGGTGCGCCAAGAATCTTTGTGTGTACATATGTCTGTTCGTTCTTGTGTGTCTTTACCTGGCGATTTCGGTCCGTAATAAGGGCTGAAACTTCCATGTGTTGCTCCTTAAGGAAGTTGATGCTGCGTTTCAGACCCTCTAGTTCACACCAGGTGCTGCTTGGGACCTCTGGGCTCTGTGGAACAACATTATGCAGTCATATCACTAACCGTGTCACATCAGACGAAAGCACATCTGATTTGTGTGACTGATAACGATAACTTACCTGGACAAGTTGAAGATCCAAAACCTTGTTTATTCTGTCCTCGATCAAGGAATAGGTGCCATATTTGGCACAATGGCCAGGAGAGTCTGACCTATGAGTGTCAAAAACAGTTTAATTCAGACGTTAAAGCCCAAAAAACAATGCAATGCAGTTATTGTAAGTTGCTTTGGATAAAGCTAAATGAATGTAATTTAAATATTGTTTTGACCTCTTTTTGATATCAATAATACAAGCTGAAGTGTTCTACCTGCAGTCACCAGAGAGGATTTGCCCAGCCCCCATCTCCTTCAGTTCTCGGATGATCCCAGCCTGCTCAGTTTGCCAGGCCTGCACGATAGTAGGGATTGTGTACAGGCGTTGATGGCGGAAGAAGGTGCCGACACTGATGCACTGAAGCCCTAACAGTTTCAACATCCGTATTGTCTGGGTAGCCATGCAACCTGAAAAGTGGATGGCCCCACTCAGTAACAGGTTGCAGGCTGGCATGTTTCTGTACAGCATTGGCTGGTTCTGCCAAAAACGCTCATACCCACATGCTGCACATACCTAAGAGATGTGAAAAGCAGAACATTGCCAGTACAACTCTTAGTCAGTCAAAAATCAATTATACCATAAAACTAATGAAGTATAGACACAGTGAATTGATAAAACATAAAAATAAAATAAAACAAACATTTATATACAGGTTATGATACAACCTTTATTTTTACATCAGTGGAATTCACACATATCCTCTTACTTGTTTTATCTTTATATACGTTCCCTTTTGCTGCTCCACATTACCCTGGGTTTCCCCACAACAGGAAGGGCAAATGGTGAACAAGGACATCAGCTGGGTTTGGCACACAATGAACTTGTCAGTAGCATTGAAAAAAAAAAAAAAACGTTTTATTTCTGACCGACACAATTTGGTAATACAGTACACATCATCTAAAATTAAAAGAAGCCTTTACTTGAGATCAACATTAGTTCGCTGCAGTGGCTCTTTTGATGGTTCCTCGTCAGACGACTCGCTCATCATTTCCTCCTCTGGGCTCCATGGCATATCCCCAGGGTGGTCCATGGTTACAGAAGATGACTCATCATCACTGTGTGCAGGACTGGACAGTGGAGATTCTGTCTGACACCCCACACTGACCATCCTGGGCTGTACCTGGACAGCTAGGATAAAAAGATATATATTATATAATTGTGCCTGCCATAAACATCAGCCCTGCCATACAATCTACCTTTACAAAGCTTATGTTCAGGTTTTGTTGACATTCGGGCTGAGATGTTTTAATTCATTTATATGTTAATTATTGAGGTCATAGCAAGTCTTGGAGTTGTAACAGCCTGCATCATACTGAGATGTTTTTCTAATATGTTTTTAACATGTACAAAAACTATGCAGACTCTTTACCGCGTTTTGATGTAAAATGGGCGCGCTACTTCTGTGTTACATTTACCTGATGAACGATGGAAAGGTCTGAGGTTACACTGTGAGCCACAGTGAAGCACAGATGTTGGCTGAGGAAGCAGTGGAGAGACGACCTCTTGCTCTGGGTCTATAAGCCCAGCATCACTGGCTGTAGGTGAATCTGCAGTACTGTTGTCTCCCAAAGTCTTGAAAACACACACATGAAACACATGATGACACATGAAAATAAATATCAACTGCGCCATTAGATATGCAAATAAAGTCCTCACGCCAATTCTAGCTAACATTATCCATTATGACTTAGCAAGTGGGTTTAACAAGCTAGCAACATTAACTTACAACAATAAATACTAAACACACGTTGCTTGTCATTATTGAAATCATTATACTGACTAATTTGGAAGTTAGCAAACGTTAGAAAAACAATACTTACGGTGCACAGTTCACGTTTTCGTTTTGCTGAATCTCTGACCGACGCTCCCACGCTCTCACTCCAGCCTGCTGCTACTGCTGCCGGAGCTGTGTGTATTGACGGAACCGCACTAGCTATCAGCCTCACACAGTCCTGGCTTCGATATCCCATACTGCACTCCATCACATCACTTGACTCATAATCCCCCGTCGAAAATGAGCGCCACAAACGACTGCGTTTTTCGTCACAGACGCAGCATTGAAGTCCCGTCTCTTTGTCTGCACAAAACGAACCCAGGACCGAAAGCTAGCTAGCTTTCTTTTCCTGTTTGGGAAATAGTGGACTCGATGTCCTGACAGGCTGGTATTTGTGCAACCTGCACAAACACAATACTGCACCATGATTACAAATGGTGAGATTGTTAACTGTGTTCGTTATTCTCCCGACCAGGAGAGAAGCTTTAAAATAGGAGACTAAATGGAGTCTCTGTGAAAGTTCAATTGGGTACTTTAATTAAAAGAGGCGCGGTAGTGTTACAGACAGAATATTGTTCCGGCAGAAAAACAGCTGTGATCTGGCTCTCCTCGATAGGGAAGAGAAGAGAATGGATCTTCTTCTCTCTCTCTCTTTTTTAATGGCGGGTCGCAAACAGCTTTTGGTTGCATACCGCCACCTACTGTACACGAGTGTGTATCATCATGTCAGTCCTCTAATAAACCAGCATATCACAAAGAAAACCATAAAATAAAATAAAACAAAACAAAAAAAACAAAACAAATCATCCATGGTCTACTGTTAAATTCTTTTCCCTATCCCAGTTTCCCTCAAAAAGGTGAACAGTGCTTTTCTGATAGCTCTTACTCCTTCTCCTTCTGTTCCCAGAATACCCGCTACATTCCACTCCCTCTTTGCCTCTAAAACTGTATCCCTTAATTTCCCTCTTTCAACTCTATAGGTGACACAATGTAATAAAATATGTTCCACATTTTCCCTAACTCCACAGTTCCCACACTTGTCACTGTCACTTTTCCCCATGACATACAGCGTACCATTTAATGCAGTGTGATTTAGTCTGAGCCTAGCTATCATTACTTCCTCCCTTCTGTTTCTTTCTTTATAAATATTAATTGTAATTGTCTTTTGCACTTGATGGTATTCTTTGCCTTTCTGGTCTTTCTCCCACCTTTTCTGCCAGATCTCCATCCCTTTCTTCTTAATAACTGCTTTTCCTTCTCCTTTTCCAAGTTGAACTGGTAATGTGATTTCCTTTTGTAGTGCACTTTTTGCTAATCTATCAGCACACTCGTTCCCTTTCACCCCCTCATGCGCAGGCACCCAGCAGAACTGCAGATCTATGCCGCTTCTGTGAAGTCTTAACAGGCTGTGATTGATTTCTATGAGTATGTCTTCTCTGGCAGTTGTTGTTGACTGTATGCTTTGTAAACTGGATAATGAATCTGTGCATATCACCACCCTGTCTGGTCTGACCTCTTCCACCCACTGTAATCCTATTACTACTGCCAGCATTTCTGCTGTATACACTGAAAGTTGGTCTGATGCTCTTTTTGATATTGACACTTTAAATTCTGGGATATATATACCAATTCCGACACACTCTTTGTTTTTAGAACCATCTGTATATATTTTGAGGTAATTGTGATAATTATTCCTGAGGTACAAACTTGTTTTGAGTCCTACTTCATTTATTTGCCACTCTCTTTTCTTTTCTACTATACTCACATCTATATTTACTATTGGAAAGAGCCATGGGGGTACACTACTGAATGGATTTGATGGTGAAAACTCTAACTCATGCATGCCGTATGTCCTTATTTTTTCTTTATTTGTCCATCCAAACCCACGCCCCTGAAATTTAGAATATTCCCAGCACTCCTGTAGTATTTTGTTTGTGATATTTCCTTCCCCACTTCCTTTTAACCTGACCCAATAAGCAAGAGCAATTTTCTCTCTTCTTAGCTCCAATGGAGTCTCTCCTGCTTCAACTAATATTGCATTAGTAGGGGTTGTCTTAATGGCACCTATACACAACCGTAACGCTTTATATTGTAACCTATCAATTTTTAGTAATGACGTTTTTGCTGCTGCTGCATATATTAAACACCCATAATCCAGTGTTGTCCTCATAATTGCCCGATAGATGTCGATTAATGCCTGTTTGTCTGCCCCCCAGTCACATCCAGCCACTGCTCTTAATAGGTTCAACACTTTTTTGGATTTTGTTTCCAAATGTTTAATATGAGTTTTCCATGTATATTTACTATCTAACCATAGCCCCAGATATTTAAATTCATTGACCTCACTCATCGGCTTTCCATATAATGTAAGCTTCTCAGTCTCCATCTTGCGTTTATTCGTAAATTTCATAAAGCAAGATTTGCTTGCTGACAGCTTGAAACCCCAGTTGTATGACCACGTCTCCACTTTCTTTATAGCTTTCCCTATTTTTTCAAACACATATGGAACATTTCTTCCCCGTATCCATATGGCCCCGTCATCTGCATATAGTGCAGATTTTATGCATCCATCCAAATTACTAAAAATGTCATTTATCATAACATTAAATAATATCGGGCTGATTGAACTCCCTTGAGGAATACCATTTTCTATACTGCACTCTTTTGAAACCTCTGCCCCTACTTTAACTCTGAATGTTCTGTCTGATAAAAAAGCCATGATCCAGTTATACATTCTCCCTCCAACACCCATTCTACTCAATTTGATGAGCAACCCATCCCTCCACATAGAATCATAAGCCTTTTCAATATCAAAATATACAATTGCCATAACCTCTTTCATTTTCACTGTCTTTTCCACCTCATTGCTTACTCTAATCAAAGCATCTATTGTGGATCTTCCTTTACGAAAACCACTCTGAAAATGACTTATTAACCCTCTCTGTTCTAAGACGTGTGATAGTCTATGCACTATCATCTTCTCCATCCATTTACATAAGTGTGATGTTAATGCTATGGGTCTGTAATTATTGGGATTAGCAGGATCCTTCCCTGGCTTATTAAATGGCAATATAACTGCCGTTTTCCAACTCATTGGTAAGACTCCGTTTCTCCAGATTTGATTAAATAGTCTCAGAACTAATTTGAATGTTTCCTCTGGTAGCTGCCGGAACATGGCATAGCATAGCTGGTCTTGTCCTGGTGCTGAGTATCCTGTACCTTGCAAAGCTATTTTAAGTTCTGCTATTGAGAAGTCTACATCAAGAGCTGAATTATCATCCCGTCTCTTTTCCCTCACATTTTCATTTTCTCTTAATACACACTCTTTTTGCTGTCTATGTTTGTCATCAAGGTGTTCCCCACTATGCACCGCAGCAAATGCCCTACCTAAACATTCTGCCTTCTCTTCATTTGACACTGCCACTTTCTCCCCATCAATCAAAGCGGGAATTTTAACCGACTTCCTTTTCCCATTCATCCGTTTAAACATCGACCATACATCCCCTAACTTTACTCCTCTTCCAATGGTGGAACAATACTCTCTCCATGACGTCTTTTTTGTGTATTTTACTGTTTTACGGGCTACTGCCCTTTTCCTTTGATAATCTGAAATATTGTCTTGTGACAAGTTTTTCTTTAAAGACCTAAATGCCTTGTTTCGTTCTTTAATAGCTCTGCTACATTCCTCATTCCACCACGGAACCACTTTCTTCCTACCCTCTGTTGTTCTTTTAGGTATAGTTTTATTTGCTGCTTCTTTAATGTGCATTGTGACTTGATTTGAGCACTCCTCTATACTTCCTTCTAATGTTAACAATTGCGCTGACTCCTTACAGTAAAGCCTAAATGTTTCCCAGTCAGCTTTACCAAAGCACCACCTGGTAAATACACTCCCTTCCTGTCTACATACCTTTGTATTGATGATTGTGAAAACTGGGTAATGATCACTTCCTATGGTAGAATCACTTTTAACATACCATTCACATGATTTAACTAACCTATCCGTCACCAGTGTGAGGTCCAAACATGATTGTGTCCCCCTATTCACATCTATTCTTGTTTTTTGTCCATCATTAAGGCAAAACAGTGATCTTTCCTCTAGCATTTCTTCTACGACATCCCCATTACTGTCTGTTTGACTGCTTCCCCAAAGGCTGTTGTGAGCATTAAAGTCACCACACCATACTTCCCTTCTATGAGCCGTCCCTGCTATTGTCTGTAAGGTTTCAATGTCCAGATTTTTACACGGGTTATAGAAATTGATAAGCTTTATGTTCCCTTCTTTCCTTGGGCTGCATATTTCTATTATGACACATTCCTTGTCGTCAGGGGATGGGACTACCCTATAGGCCAGCCCATCCTTTATGAAAGTAACACACCCTCCACCATTTTGATTGCTAACTCTATCATATCTGATAGAGCTGAACCCTGGAATCATAAAGTCTAGATGAGGTTTTAACCAAGACTCTTGCACACAAATTACATCTGGCAATGTTTGTAACTCATAGACATATTTTTTAAACTCCTGTCCATTAGCTATGAGGCTTCTAGCATTCCACTGGAGTATGTGAATTACCATTAACAACGTGCTAACCCTCATCCTGGTTGTCCGTTTCTCCCACATCTTTTGTTGCTAGTAATTCATGTATCTGGTCTGCTTTTATATCTCTAATGTTAAGGAATTTCTCCGCTGCCTGCACGATGGTTTTGATTCTGTCACTTTTCTTCTTCATCTGTGCTGCAACATTAATGGTATGGCAGATGAATGTCATAAAGTTGACTTTCTTTACCACGAGAATGCTATCATCTTCTTTAATTTCCACAGGTACTTGGCTTTGATTTGTAACCTGCCTTTCTGAAATGTTGCTACCACTCTGTACTAAGTTTCTTTGAACCCTTCCACTAGAAGCCTGATTGTTTGCTTCCGTTTCCCTAACCTTCTTTAGGGCTTCTGCATATGAGACTTTACTGAGTACTTTGACCCTCTGAGCTTCTCTGGCTTCTCTCTGCACTACACATCCACCAAACGCCGCACTGTGCTCTCCTCCACAATTACAGCATTTCATCTTTGCCTCTTTTTCACATTTCCCATACTCATGTTGGCCTCCACATCTCGCACACCTTAGTTTTCCTTTACACTGCATTGCTGTGTGTCCCATTCTTTGGCATGCATAGCATCTAAGTGGTTTTGGGATGAATTCCCTCACACTGTAGTTCATGTATCCTATTTGCACAGATTTCGGTATATTTTTCTCAAACTGAATAACTACTGAAAGTGTTTCCTTCAATGTGCCATCTCTTTTGCTCATAAGTCTGTTTGCCTCAATAACTTTTCCTCCTTTAATCTCCTTTTTAACATCATCCATAGACATATTAAGTGGAACTCCAGATATGACTCCTCTCAACATTGCCATTGCTCCTGGGATATGAGCCTTTATTTTTTCCCCACTGAGTGTCGTCATTTTAAGTATTTTTCCCTGCTGTTGCTTGCTGGTTGCTTGTATCAAAACTCGTTTGTTGTTCATAAACTTGGCAAATTTGATTTTACCCATTTCTTTCTCAATTGATTTTGTCAGTTGAATCGGGTGGTAATGCCCACCATCCCGGTTGAATTCTATTATAACTTTCCACTCCTGCTCTAGTTCTGTATTCGAAATTGCTTGTTTTCCATTTTGACTGCCTTTTGGTTTTTTGTTTAAGCCTGCTCCACTCGACCAATCCGACCAACTTTGTGTTCTTGGTCTGCTAACTTTTTCCCTCAAAGCCCTTTTCTTCCTCACAGCTTTGGTTTCCTCCCATTCCATATCAGGTCTTTGGGTCCCATCTGAGCTGGTTGACATGATGATACAGTCAATGTACAGTTTATGCTAACCAGTCCAATGCTACCGTTTCTGTATGTTTCGATGATTTCCGACTCTCTCTGAACTTTCTGCAGCGTGTCTCCAACTTCACTTTCTTCTTCCGGCTTCCTCCGTCCGTTTCCGCTCGCTCGACTGGTCGAGACGCCACCTCGATCAGAGAATGGATCTCTCCTCCGGTGCTGTTTATATATCCTCTGCTGGCTCCTCCCCGCCAGCCGGCTCGCCTCGTCTCCAATGTCCGTTATTGCATTTAAACAGAGGATAGGTTCTTTTCACATTCAATATATGCTTAACACGCCGTTTCTCCTCATATTCTCTTTCATCACTTTTCATTTAACACATTCTAAACGCTGTAATCAATACTCTAAACAATACTTCTCGGCTCGTTTGGTTTCCGGTCATTCCAGATGTTGTCACATGCTACTCTCGTCTGTAAACAATAATGTATTCAAATAAACTGTACCTTCATTTAATATTCAGCATGGTAGTATCTCGACATCTATAGTTGTAGTGTTAAATCAGTAGGCTTCGGTTTGCACCACTCCATATCATTTCGCTACTAAATTCACCTCTTTAGGAAATCGTATATTAGCCACATGCTAAATGCTAACCGGAGATGAAGGATTTTCAGAATAAAAGCTTAACTGCTTGTGCACAAGAATTTCTGGTTTTTCAGTATAAAAGAGCATTAAAACTGACGGCATGTTTAAACTACATTTCCCCATTAAAACATTGATTTTAATTTCTAACAGTCCCTCCTTACACACCTAAAAGGTGTGTATAATCAGGGGTGCACATAAGTGGTACGCGGGTACGCATGCGCGGCAACAATCTGAAATGCGTACCGTCACTTGTGTCACAAAGCGCATTTGCGTACCGATGTATATGTGAAGCTTTTCCAGAAGGCGGTTAGATCATCGGACGACGGAGTTGGTCTCCGTGTGCACAGACAGGGCTGCTGTTAACGTCGGCCTGTACAGCAGCACTGCGCTAAAACAGCTGATCACAACGTTCACACGCTCTGTGGTCACGAAGCTCTGCACTCTACTACTAACCCCCCCCCCCCCCGTTGACATTCGCGATACAGAGGGCTTCATCATACTCCACTAGCACCCCAACCCGCTGACATTCGCGATACAGAGGGCTTCATGGGAACTTTGAGGGGAGCTGGAAGTTGGAGTACCAAACACTGACTCCAGGTACTCATCTGAGTACCTCACTGAGAAAGTTGTGTGCACCCCTGTGTATAATACTGAAATCAATGAGTTCTTCATCTGAAATTTGCATATTACATATCTCATATTAACAAACATACAATCAAATGGAATGGTTTTACAGCCGGCTTTACAAAAATACAAAATAAATTATTGTCTGTGTTCAAACATAAAAGTTTTCCCTTGTGCATAACTTCTAGTGTTTACATTCAATATCATTCTTCAAAATAGCAGCAATGGCTTGGTATCAGAACATTTCTTCGTCCCTCCTTTCACAGAAACCGTTCTCATACCACGCTCAGTGTTAAGGCACTTGTTTTTACAAAGTGAAAAGAAATAAACCATTTTAGAATAGCAATAAAATAGTAAAGTCAAATAAAATAGACCATCTTGGTATAGTATAAAATAAATTGAAAATAAAAATACACTATCTTGGAATAGTATAAAATAAATTGAAATGGATTCACTCCATTTTAGCATTTTATTTTGCTCACTTCTTCACATGATTTCATAATGTAAAGAATCACATCAGCTGGACATTCATTGATCAATCTCATCTCCGAACATCCATATCATTTAAACTAACTCATCATTGTCATCAACATCTGAATACGGGGGTGGGTCGTCTTGTTCTGCTAGCATTTGTAATTATCTCCTCATGAGAAATTTACCCTCCCTCCTTTCATACCATTTAAGGTATGAAAGTAATATGTTCTCTAGAAGGGGCCGTCGTGATCAATCGGTACGTTCTACTCTGGGGTACGGCATTCTAGACAGTCATTTCTGGGAGAAGATTTTGGTCAATTACAACAGTTGTAGAGTTTCATCACTTAAAAGTTCCTTCTCATTACTGGTGGTCTGTTCTAATGCAGTGATAAAGTCCCTGAAATGGTGTGAGAACCAGTGGAATATCAATAACTCATTATAGTAATTTATTTTCAATTCTTGTCTACTTAAATAGCTATGCTAACCCCTTTAACAGAACCTTGGGTGCTAGAGCATGTGATAATTACTCCCTCCTTTAACAAGAACTTTAAAACAGAAGTCATTTCATTAATGGTTTGCAGTTCAATTCAGGAATTTACACCTATGGCAGATATGTTTCTCCTTTAAATAACATCTCTAAAAGTCAGGTCATCACTGATTGAATGGATGACCTTTAGGAGCTGGTGGCGCTTGTCTTTTAAAACTCATACTCTGGTGCCGTGCGCTCCCTCTGAAGCTGCAAGTAAGATTTAAAACATCTGCAGGGTGGGTCGAGCGACCCCTTCTCCCTGAACGATATTTGTTGTAAAATATGCACCATCACAATGAGTGATCCAAGGCCCCCCATGTATTACTCCCAATTATATTAGTTTTTTTAAATTAAAATGTGCTATCTCTCTTTTGTCTTTTTAAAACTCTACATCTTGGACAAAAAACAACTGTTATTTCCACCCTAATCTTCCCTCCTGAGGTAATAACCATGCTACAATGGAGAAATCAATACTCTAGATTGGAATACTATCTTTGGCTTGGTACTAGCTCTACCTTTAACATTTTCCATACAAATAAAGTAACAAATTAAATCTTACCCAAATTCACACATGAATAAAAAAAACTCTTAAAGAATATTTTGTTCATATGATGAAAAGATTGAATAATATGTTCTACCCTCAGTGTGTTTTTAGGGTTATTTAATAGTTTCCTCTTTCTTTCTTTATAAATTCACCAATTGATTAATTCATGGCTAATAAACCTTTTTCTTTACGTATTTCTCGTTGGTGAATAAGTGTGTTTATGTGTAAACTCACTCACTCCCGTTTTCCTTCTCTCCCCCTCTGGTTGTCAAGCCACGACCCCCTCACGTTCTGCCGGACCATGCCAACTCCTCCGTCCTATCCTCTTCTCCGTCCACCTTCTCCTCAGTCCATCTGCGCTTGGATCCTTCCGCTGTAACTCTCTTCAGTGTCCCATCTGCTTTGCATTTCATCTCCTCCTTTACAGTCTCTACTTTGTTGCATGGAGGGCGTATTCTGCTCTCATGTCCCACACTCTGCTCTTGTGTCCAAATCTTGTGGCTCAGCTTGGAACTTCATGTCCTGTGGGGGACCGATGAGAGTGTGCCTTTTTATGTCACCTGTAGTTCTGGATTCCTCAGGTGGAGATGGTTCAGCTCTGCTTCTCTGTCTGTTCGATGGAGGAGGAGGAGTCTTCCGTGGTGAGGTCTTTTGTCTGCTTGGAAGTTGGGGTCGTAGCGTTCTGACAGGCGGAGAGATAGAGAGAGAGATCTCGGGACGCATTATCTATAGTTAACACACTGAGGTAAAATAAATCCAATCTTTCCCACTCTATTTTCCTAACCATACTATCTTTCTTTGATGTTAAATGTCATCTAAGCCCAGTTAATGTTTTCTAATAATTGTACCATATCCCTAAACATTGTTTTCACCCACTGTAACATGTTTACTCCAATTAACTCTTTCAGGAAACCACTTTCTTCCATACATTTAAATACCTAGATGCTTCAAGCACCACATATTTCACACACTATAAAGGAACGTCTCCATATTTTCTCCATCACTTTAAATCTCACTGTTATTTAGAACATAAGTAACTTTGGTGACTGGACATATCTGCAATGTCGCCACTGTCTGCTAGGAAATTTTGTTCATAGAGTTTGTACGTACAAAGCTGTACTTTTGGGTTAGTAGCCTGTGTACTCTTATCCCTAGGGGACCCCACAATTGGTTTGGCTTTGTTCTCGTCATCATCTCTATTTTATCCCTGGTTGTGTCCGTTACAGAATTTAAATAACGAGTCCAAAAATAACATACAAAAAAATTGGACTCTTTTTCAGATGTAAAACAAAAAAATAGGTTTTCACATTAATGTACAATCTATACAAATCTATAGACAATTTGTCTTTTGAGCTGTTTCTATCTTTATCTTATTTCTATTTATTGTTTTATTCCAGCTCTTCCAAATCAGTCCTAACTCCCAATAATGTTCTGGAAGTTGCCAGTGAAGGGTGACAATGTGTGAGGTGGTGTCAATTTGCTCCTTTTTCTTTACCTTTAAACCGGAGCGCGTGTGAAGTTTGTTACAACCTTTCACGCTTCCGTCCACCGGGGATGAGCCCACTGTCTTTTGTGAACCTTCACCCTCACCCAATCACCTGGCCGAACAGGAGTCTCTTCTGGTGTCTCGTCTGGTATCTCTGTAGTTTTCCTAGCCTGCTGTGTAGACAAAACTTGCATAATATTACTCAAGAGTTCTGACATATTCATCCACTTCTATTTGTCTAATATCTAAAACTGGACCACTCCCTCCTTGGAGAAGGCCCAAGCTTTGGCATACCTCTTGTTGTTTTATGACCTATTGTTGACTACATGTTATTATTTATTAACTACGTCACTGAAATCAACATATCTGTATAATCATGACACTCCCTCCTTTGAGCATAAAGTGCTCAATTAATATTGCAATGATTACCCTATTCTAAACAGGACATGTAAAACCCATAACGTTGCATTAAATAAATATAAATTCTCCGTGTACCCACAAGGCGTACAAAAATAACATATGATGTATGGCTTTCTGATGGCATAAATGCATATTCACAAAACATTTCCCATTAGCACTTCTAATAGTTTACTTGTTTCAATAATGGCTTTTTTCATGGTATTATGCATCATCGTTGCTGCGAAAAACAATACCCCTGGTGTCGCTAATGCGTCTCAATAACTCTAGGATTAGAGGATTGGTTGACACTGCTGAACTAACATATGATAAAATAATCTGTCTCCAAACTGGAGGGAAAATATGAACTATTCTCACAGAGGGTGACCTGCATGAAGGGCTGGTGCTCCTCACTCATAATGAGATATTGCCTTACGCACTACACTATAAATCAGTAAAGTTACTCAAGAATAAATAAATAAAGACTGATTCTTGAAACTGTTGTAAAAACCCTACAACTTCTTCATCCAAGCTCTCAATCAGTGTTATGTTATTTAATCTGCGGCTCATGCCTTAAAACAGATACTTCAGACCGATTATAAAATTGTGTTTATGAGAAAAATGTAATCTGACTCCATAAATCACATAATTGTTTGATTAAAAACTGCACTTCTGGCTAAGAATAAATGAAGTTCCCCTTTAAACACAGCCCCGGTCTTCTGACGGGGTCTATCTATGTACTGGCTGGAAAATGTTGGGCCAGTCTCTGTCGCTCCGTCACATCTTGACCTCACTAGTTGTGTGGACACAATAGTTTTCTGTGTGGGGGAACAACATCACTTGTAATCTGTATCCTTCTCATAATTACAAAAATAGTCTGCTAAATGTTCTACTCAGCTACTTCTAATTGGTGGATGCTCTGTGTAAATGCAAATTCAAAGCAAAAGGAGCAAATTGAATTTGCATTTCACGAAATGGCGATTGCCCTGTCTTTGTTTTTCCACATGTGGGGTGTAAACAAGATGGCACCCGATTATTTCGCACTCTGACCTGTAGACAAAGAGATTTGTCCATGCGGCTCTCAGGTGGGAGTTTAAACAATGGCGAGGTGATCTTTAAAGGAACCGTAACAAAGTAAACCACTGGTGTGGTATTATAAACCCTGAAATCCAAGCCAAAAAAACACTTAGTTTAAAATAACAACATTTCTATCTAGCTTACTATGAAAAAAATGGGCTTTATCTTATTGATATCATCACTTAAAGTTAGGAACCCTTACGCACTAGCTATAAACCTGTTCACGTAATATTTGACTTTATAGTCGACTATGGGCTTTATCTTATTAATATCATCACTTAAAGTTAGGAACCCTTACGCACTAGCTATAAACCTGTTCACGTAATATTTGACTTTATAGTCGACTATGGGCTTTATCTTATTAATATCATCACTTAAAGTTAGGAACCCTTACGCACTAGCTATAAACCTGTTCACGTAATATTTGACTTTATAGTCGACTATGGTTAACTGTTGCTATTTGGACACGCCAAACTGGGACTAATATGGAGACCTATCAGCCACTGATAATAGACCGTCGTCTTATTACTGCACTGCTGCTGTAACTCCGATTACCGTAACCCACCCGCAATATCTTTTTTTAAACAGAACAGTTTTAACCACTGATAAAGGCATAGACCTTAACCAAGCCTTTCTTGAAAAGGACTTTCTTTAAAGCACTGACTTCGGTCTTAACCCTTAGTTGATTCACTATGCCCCGCTGGTTTTCACTTACTCGGCCCTTAACCGATTCGCTATGTCTCCAGATCTTAACAAAAAATCGTCAAATGGGCTATATACCCTTACGTCATAGGCTAACTAACTATTAACGTAACAAGAGACACCCATGTGAAAGCAGCAAGGCACCTATCCGAAGTACAATGTCCACACACTATATATTTAAAATTCAACACCCACACGTGGTTAATAGCATGCAGGGTTAATGGAACAAAAGAAAGTGTGAACTCACCCTGCTTGTGACAAAACAACGCCTCGTGGTTTTAGAGTGATTATTTTATCAATTTGGGTTGTTTTAACATTAAAATGCACAGCTATTTTCAGGATCAGCCGGCTGCCATCAAACACACAAATCTAACTTTGCCTAGTTTAACTAGTGAAGAATCTTTGTCATAACAGGCATCTTCTTACCGATTGATTTGAGCTCTTGTGTGTCGAATGGCTGCAAGCGTCTCCAGGAAACAGCCGGTTGGTTTTCTCTCCTCGGTCAGCGAGATCACGTCAGGGAACTCACCAGATTGTTAACTGTGTTCGTTATTTTCCCGACCAGGAGAGAAGCTTTAAAATAGGACACTAAATGGAGTCTCTGTGAAAGTTCAATTGGGTACTTTAATTAAAAGAGGCGCGGTAGTGTTACAGACAGAATATTGTTCCGGCAGAAAAACAGCTGTGATCTGGCTCTCCTCGATAGGGAAGAGAAGAGAATGGATCTCTCCTCCGGTGCTGTTTATATATCCTCTGCTGGCTCCTCCCCGCCAGCCGGCTCGCCTCGTCTCCAATGTCCGTTATTGCATTTAAACAGAGGATAGGTTCTTTTCACATTCAATATATGCTTAACACGCCGTTTCTACTCATATTCTCTTTCATCACTTTTCATTTAACACATTCTAAACGCTGTAATCAATACTCTAAACCAGGGATGGCAAACATACGGCCCGCGGGCCGGATCCGGCCCGGGAAGCATTTCAGCTTGGCCCACGGAGCTGAAGGACTTTGCTAAGTAGGCTGTGAGGAGGGGAAAAAAACTGCTATTTTGAATCCTTCCACTAGTGGGCGCACTACCGCACCGGTACCAGTGAGAGCGCAGCCAGACTGTAAAACAAGTGATGAGTAAGAGTAGTGATTGCAGTCAATAACCTCTGACACCCTCATCCCCAAATGTCTCTGTCAAAAAAGAGAAAAGTGGACACGGAGTGCCGAGTTTTCCAAGAAAAATGGACTGCATCCTATTTTTTTACAGAGGTAAATGGAAAACCTGTATGCTTGGTGTGTTCGCAGCAAGTTGCTGTGCTCAAAGAATATAATATTCACTGCCATTATGAGACTCACCATGGAGAGAAATATGACTGCTTGCAAGGACAATGGAGAAAAGAAAAGATAAATGGCCTGCTATCAGGTCTAAAGAAACAACAGGCCATTTTTACCCGGAGCCGAGATATAAGTGACGCAGCAGTGAAAGCCAGCTATCTCATCGCTAACGAAATAGCATCAGCCTCAAAGCCATACTCTGAGGGTGGGTTTGTGAAAACATGCATGCTGAAGGCTGCAGAAATTGTGTGCCCTGAGAAGCGACAAGCTTTTGCCAACATTAGTCTAACGAGGAATACAGTGAAGGATAGGATTGCCGATCTTTCAGCAGATTTGGATAGCCAGAAAAAAACAAAAGTCAAGTCATTCGTAGCATTTTCAGTTGCAATCGATGAGAGCACTGACATTACAGATGTTGCTCAACTGGCCATATTAATTTGTGGTGTTGATGAGACTTTGACGGTCACCGAAGAGTTCCTTGAGTTGGTTCCTATGACAGACACCACTAAAGCGGATGACATTTTTAGCGCTCTCGTTGAAGCACTGGACAGGGTTGGAGTTGACTGGACCCGTGCTGTCAGTCTGGCTACAGACGGCACGCCATCAATGATTGGGAAAAAAGCAGGTGTTGCAACGAAATTCAGGGAGAAAGTACAAGCAGCAGATGGAGGAGATCGTTTTTGGACATTCCACTGTATTTTGCACCAGGAGGCATTGTGTTGCAAGTCGTTAAAAATGGATCACGTCATGAAAGTGGTTGTTCAAACGGTTAATTTCATCCGAGCCAGAGGGCTGAATCACCGTCAGTTCGACAGCCTCCTCAGTGATAAAGACATCACCTGTAGCCTATCATATCACACTGAAGTAAGGTGGTTGAGCCGAGGTGCCGTGCTGAAGCGTTTTTCTGATCTACGCAAGGAAATTGGACAGCTCATGGAGAAAAAGGGTAAGCCAGTGCATGAATAAAAAAAGAAACAGAATGGCTGCAGGACCTTGCATTTATGGTGGATATTTCAGAGCACTTGAATAATCTGAACATAACGATGCAAGGTCGCGAAAAAGTTGTCACAGAATATTATGACAGCATACGCGCATTTAAGTTGAAGCTGGCTTTGTGGGAGACACAGCTGTCAAGTGGTGACCCTGCTCATTTCCCTCATCTAAGAAATGTGCATATGACCGGAGTTACTGCTGACATGAGACGGTACAAAAACAAAATTACGGAATTGCTGCGGGAGTTTGAGCGGCGGTTTCAAGTCTTTGGTGAGCTTGAGACAGAGTTTGCAGTTTTTCACTCGCCATTTGCAGTTAAGACTGCGGATCTGCCCGTCGACATACAACTTGAGATAATCGACTTACAATGTGATCAGGATTCAAAGGACAAATTTGCCTCGTCGGACTTGGGCACATTTTATCGGTATCTTTTGCCAGGATACCCCAAATTGACAGCCCTGGCAGCAACGGTTTTGAGCATGTTTGGGAACACCTACCTTTGTGAACAGGTTTTCTCTGTAATGAACATTACTAAAAAAAAGCTGCGCTCAAGACTCACACACAAGTGCCTGAATGAAATAATTAAATTGGCTGCTAGTCAGGATTTTAAGCCTGATATTGATGCCCTTGTGAGGGCTAAAAGATGTCAAGTTTCATGAGTAAATTAATCAGTTCTGTGACCTCAGTTCTGTGAAAATAAGAACCTACTGAAATATTTGAAAATGTTATATTATTCTGTCACTGAAAATTGTGTATTATAATGTCAATCAGCGGCTTCAATAGGCAAAAAATAGTTTGATTTGATGTGACACTGTGGCTGCACTGCAAATATAAAAATTCTATATTTTCAAGGCAAGGGAGGTAACTCAAACTCCTCACTTAATAGCTCCCACGTTTTTATTTGCATTTTGTGGTGAGTCAGTTCAGGTGGAAACTGTGATCTGTTGTAAAGAACATGTGTGTAGCACTTGAAATTGCACTTGTTTGTCTTAATACAGAACATTTCAGTTTGTTCATAACGTTTTGCGTCTCATTACATGTGGACATTTTCCGAATGTACTTGTAGCTACTTATTTGCACTTAAACAGAAATATTGTCGTTATGTAGGGCCTGTGGGTTATTATGCTATGATGTTACTGGTCCGGCCCACTTTAGATCAAAGTGGGCAGTATGTGGCCCCTTAACTGAAATGAGTTTGCCACCCCTGCTCTAAACAATACTTCTCGGCTCGTTGGTTTCCGGTCATTCCGGATGTTGTCACATGCTACTCTCGTCTGTAAACAATAATGTATTCAAATAAACTGTACCTTCATTTAATATTCAGCATGGTAGTATCTCGACATCTATAGTTGTAGTGTTAAATCAGTAGGCTTTCGGTTTGTAAGCTGACTCGCTGTCAAATAAATACTTCCAGGAAAAAGGATTTAAAAAGTTTTGGATTCTCAAAGGACCAAGCCTCGCTCCAAAGATCACATGCATGCCACGACCAGGATTATACTCCCATTCAGTACGACATATCTATCAGAAACAGCCTTCAGCGCACTTGTTGCCATCAAAACAAAAGCACGCAACACACTGGACGTTCACAACGACTTTAGACTGGCTGTCACTCACATTACACCGGACATTCCATCCCTGGCAGCGGGCGTGCAAGCCCAAGGTTCACATTAATGAACCTACTTGAACCTCGTCTTCTCTTTGCTACCTGTTCCATGGCAGACAAGCATTTGATTTACCTGCTTAATATGCCAGTTTTTCATTTTTGTTTTATACAGGCCAATGCAACCATATTACCGTTTATTTATTAGACATAGTATATTCTTTTGAAGTGTCCTGTTCTTCGACATTTGAAATAAATATTACGCATACATTTGCAAGTTAGTAGCTAATAAAAGCATACAAAGACAGAAATGTATCATTTTTTCTTTAATATAAATGTTTCTTCTGCGCGTAAAGTGTCGGTTTCAGTTGGATTATTTGTCACAGTTGCTCCGATCAGATCGGTCTCCTCCATTTTGTAGATTATTTACGATTTTTTAATCCACATAAACACATCGCCAAAATCCGGCTTACTTTGAGCATGTGTTTTAACAGTTGAATCCCTTTGTGAATTGTTTCCACTTGCGCCGTCCTTTAATTTCTTGATACAGCGGGCATCCAAATTCATTAATCCTGAGTCCAATAACCAACAAAGTCACTCCAATAGTGCTCCTTAATTACGCTTTCATCCTCCTTTAATGAAATACTTCACATTCATCCAGTTTGTGACAGTAGTTGTAGCATTTTTGAGACTTTAAACTTTAATTATCGCTGTTGCCGTGTGTGTGTGTGTGTGTGTGTGTGTGTGTGTGTGTGTGTGTGGGGGGGGGGGGGGGGGGGGGGGGGGGGGGGGGGGGGGTGGGGTGTAACCGCTGTTACCAGGTACGGCTGTCACTACCCGATCTGCCCCCCTGCCCGATCTGTACTGCGCATGTGCGAGATGGTCCGTCATACTGGACAACTACAAACGGCAACTGTAATAGGACCCTGCACACAGTGGCGTTTGGCAAAGCAGAAAAAGAACACAAAAAACCCGGGAGAGATGAGTTATTGTTATGACAACGTGACTTCACTATTATTTAACAACTCTTTTTATTGGGTTCTTTTATTTGGGGTTAAGTACATTGTCAGAATAAGTGAGACATAGATTTAACTTCTGTTAGACAGCTATATGCCATACATTTTTGCATACATTCACAATAAATATTTATTCAGTATGATAACTGCCAAACAGAAGTTAAATCCATTTTCTTTTTGTGCTTTGCCAAACGCCACTGTGTCAAGTGTCTTAGTTGGGTTGCCGTACGGAGTTGTCCAGTATGGCAGACCATCTCGCACATGCACAATACAGATCGGGCAGGGGGGCAGATCGGCAACAGCGATAATTAAAGTTTCAAAGTTTTGGGGGGTCGCAAATTCCAACAGGAGTCATTTGAGGGGGCCCTGGGTGAAAAAGGTTGGGAACCCCTGCCTTAGAGTAAACTTTCCCGAGGAGGCTGAGTAGTGTGATGCCTCTTTAATTGGCACACACCCTCTGATCCCCCTTTTTAAAAAGGGGAACCAACACCCCAGTGTGCCACTCCTTTGGTACTGTTTCCGACTTCCACGCAACGTTGATGAGACGTGTCAACCATGACAGTCCCTCAACACCCAGAGCCTTCAGCCTTTCTGGGTGGATCTCATCCACCCCCGGGGCTTTAGAACTGTAAAGTTGTTTGACGACCTCAGTGACCTCCCCCCGGGAGATTGGTGTCGATCCCCCGTCAAACTCCAGCTCTGCCTCTAACATGGGGGGCGGAGTTGTCGGGTTCAGGAGTTCCTCAAAGTGCTCCTTCCAACGCCCTAACACTCCATCAGTTGAGGTCAACAACGTCCCATCCTTACTGTACACAGCTTGGATGGTTCCCTGCTTCCCCCTCCTGAGGTGTCGGACAGTTTTCCAGAACAACTTTGGTGCCGCCCGAAAGTCCTTTTCCATGTCTTCTCCGAACTTCTCCCACACTCGCTGCTTTGCCTCGGCCACGGCTGAGGCTGCTGCCCTTCGGGCCTGTCGGTACCTTGCAGCTGCCTCGGGAGTCCCCCGGGATAACAAATCCCTGAAGGCCTCCTTCTTCAGTCGGACGGCTTCCCTGACCACCGGTGTCCACCAGGAGGTTCGAGGGTTACCGCCCCTTGAGGCACCTAGGACCTTGAGGCCACAGCTCCCCGCCGCGGCTTCGGCAATAGAGGCTTTGAACACCGACCACTCTGGTTCAATGTCCCCAACCTCCACAGGAATGCCCAAAAAGCTCCGCCAGAGTTGTGAGTTGAAGGCCTCCTGAACTTGGGCCTCCTCCAGACGTTCCCAGTTCACCCGAACTACACGTTTGGGCTTACCAGGTCTATCCAGAGGCTTCCCCCGCCACTCGACCCAACTCACCACCAGATGGTGATCAGTTGAAAACTCCGCCCCTCTCTTTACCCGAGTGTTCAAAACATACGGCCTCAGGTCCGATGATACGATAACGAAATCAATCATGGACCTTCTGCCTAGGGTGCTCTGGTACCATGTACACTTATGAGCATCTTTATGTTCGAACATGGTGTTTGTTATGGCCAATCCGTGACTAGCACAGAAGTCTAGTAACAAACCACCACTCCGGTTCAGATCAGGGGGGCCGTTCCTCCCAATCACTCCCCTCCAAGTGTCTCCATCATTGCCCACATGTGCGTTGAAGTCTCCCAGCAAGATTAAAGAGTCCCCTTCAGGAGCCCCATACAGGACTCTTTCCAGGGTCTCCAAGAAGGCCGTATACTCTGAACTGCTGTTGGGTGCATAAGCAAACACAACAGTCAGAGTTTTCCCCCCCCATAACCCGCAGGCGTAGGGAGGCGACCCTCTCGTCCACTGGGGTAAACTCCAACAATGAAGCACCCAACCGGGGACTTGTGAGTATCCCCCCACCCGCCCGGCGCCTCACACCTTGAGCAACTCCGGAGAAGAATAGAGTCCAACCCCTATCCAGAAGTAAGGTTCCAGAGCCGACGCTGTGCGTAGAGGTGAGCCCAACCAGATCCAACTGGTAACGCTCCACGTCCCGCACAAGCTCCGACTCCTTCCCCCCCAGAGAGGGGACGTTCCACGTCCCCAAAGCCAGCTTCTGTCGCCCGGGTCTGGTCCATCGAGACCCTCTGCCTTCACTGCCACCCTTCTGGCAGCGCACCCGACCCCATCGTTGTTTCCCGTAGATGGTGGGCCCGCGGGACGGAGAAGCGGAGGTGTTGCCCATGTTGCCTTTTCGGGCTGTGCCCGGCCGGGCTCCGTGGCAAGCCCGGCCACCAGACGCTCGCCGACGAGTCCTCCATCTGTGCCTGGCTCCAGAAGGGGATCCCGGGCTTCCTCCGGGCCGGGTATCCTCACTTCTTTGTTGTTCTTTCATGAGGTCTTGTGAACCAATCTTAGTCTGGCCCCTTGCCTGAGACCAATTTGCCATGGGAGACCCTACCAGGAACACAAGGTTCCAGACAACACAGCCCCCAGGTTCATCAGGGCACACAAACCTCTCTACCACGGTAAGGTGCTGGTTCTTCAGAGAGGAGGCTTTAAGTACGTGTGCCGCAAAAAGTGTGGTGTGTGAAGAGGAGACGAGAGACGCGTCCTAAAACCCGGAAGTTCCCCCCGGTTCCCTCCACAAAAAAGCAATGAGATTTCTCCATAGGATTTTAGAAAATAGCTCAAAATAAGATCTGTGGGAAACGTACCTGTTAGATAAATGCACGTTTTGTTCAGCCGGATAATATCCACATGTCTACCCTACTTTTACAATTTTGGAATCATAAATCTATCGATTAGATTTATGATAGACTTTTGAAACTACAACAAGATAAGAACTTTTACAAAAAAGTAATAGAGATTTTTGTCCAGAAGGATAGGCAAATGGACTTCATCTTCAAGTCAAGGTAAGACCGCAATTTTATTGAAAATGGGATCTTACTAAGAGAGAACAATTCAATATTTAAATGATAAAATTACATTTTTTGGATATCCTTTTGTTAAACTGTCTGTTTAAAATTAATCAAAGCATCAGACAAAAAAAGCTTTTGAAAATAATATAATATTTTGATTTAGGTCAAGTAATTACAATAAGAGTAAGTGCCAGCGCCTCACCAGCCATGAACCTCACTGCAGAAGCTTATATATAGACATCTAAATCGTTTGTGCCCCATCACTTTTTTAGCCTACATATAAAAACGCCACTGGGTATTACTATCAAAACAGACATAAAAGTTAGAGAAACATCCAATATAGAAAGTAATATTCAGAATAACAAAGTTATTCTCAACAGCTGGCTTCAAAGAGATTTGTCTATTTTTGAACGTATTCTACTCACAAAAATGCAAAGTTTATCTAGGCTTATTTATCCAGCCTATTCCTTGGATATACCTGACAAATTTATTAATAAAACTAATCAAGATAACTTCAATTTTCTATGGAAAATAAATATCATTATATAAGGAAAAGTGGTACAGTTAAATCTGCTGAAGAAGGTGGTCTGAATGTTATTGACTTTGACCCAATGAATGGTACCATAAAAGTTAAAAAAACTTTATTAGAAACTGCGATGGTTTTTGGTTTGATTTTCTGTCCAAATTATTCATTAACTTTGGTGGTATACATTTTTTGTTAAGATGCGACTTTGACATTTCCATAAATTGCCATTCAAGTTATCTGCTTTTCATCAACAAGTTCTCCTATACTGAAAACTCATATACAAACATAACTTTACACCACATACTACTCCAATTTGGAACAATAGATACATTCTAATGAAAAGAAAATCATTATTTTACAAGGAATGGATGGAGAAAGGAATCTGGTCAATCTTTCATTTGGTGGATCACTATGGTGAATGTCCGGATTTGGGAAATTGTGGAAAAGGTAGGACCCAAATGCAGACTACAAAAAGGGTAAGGGTCTATAAACAAAAGTGAGCTTTATTACAAAAGCCGATGACAAAAAACATGACATGAAACACAACGAAAGCACAAGGAAAAAACATTACCGTGACTCACATGGAAGGAGACAGGAAAAATAAACAATGAACCGACATGGAGCACAGGGGGAGACAAGACTAAATACAAAGAAGGGTAATCACAGGACAAGACACAGCTGGGCAGGGGAGGCAGAAACACAAGGGCAATCGGTGAACACAATCAGACAATGTTGATTGAGACAGGAATCAACAGACAAGACAGGGGGTGAACACTTTAAAAAAAAAACAGGAAACCAGAATCTATTAACACATGAAATATATATATATTTTTAGTGTGCTGACAGGCAATATACGATATAGTTATTAAAGCAATCCCTCAAGCAATGATTGTATTAATTAAAGGCATGCTTTTGTATTTTGTGGTTATTCCACAAGAGCAGTCCTTACTTATAAATGGATTGAGTTTTTTAGATAATAAATGTAATGACAAATTATTAAGAACTGCCCTCATTTCAATTTGCTTTCCTACACAGCTAAGAAGAAAACCTATTTTTCAAAAGTATTCAAACAATTCTATTATAAAGATAAGAACCAATTACCTCTCCTTTCCAGTTCCACCAAAATCTAAAGAAGTACATTTTAAAATCATGAATGAAATTCACCCGTGTAATAATTTCTTACACCAGAGATTCGATTTAGATTTAAATATATGCTCCTTTTGTAATTCAGACACTGAAACATTAGAACACCTTTTAATTTCTTGCAAAGTAATTCAAACATTTTGGGACGCTTTCCATTATTGGTTAACTTCTAATGAGCAAACTTTTTCGATCTTAACATATGATAATATACAATTTAGCTTTCAATCTGAAAACAAAAAAACTGAATTTGGAATGAATAATTTGATTATTTTAGCAAAATATTTTATTCACAAATGTCGCTTTTTCAAAATGGCTCCGGTCTTCAAAGTGGTCAAAAATCATTTTATTCATTTATTGGAAACATTTTCATTATCGCTTTTTTCGTTTTACATTTTCATTCATTGTCATTTCCTTTCAGTCCTTTAAGTGCTATTTAAAATGTTCATTTGCTACATATCCACACAAACAAACAAAGTGTGCAGTCCAATGAATGTTAATCTAACTGGGTTTTGATAGATAACATACCTCTTTTTCTTCTCTGAATTGTTTTATTTCTATTGTGTTTTATAGTCTTTATTGCCTTTCTCAACGAAATAACACTATACAAAAAAAGTATACAATTATGCAAAAGTATAAAAGCCCAAGACTTTACAAGTTTCTTAGCACTTTAATTTCTGAATGACCACTTCTGGGTTTTTTTTCTAATTGTTTTTTTATTCTTTCTGCTCAAATGCCCTCAGTTTATTTGTTGGAATGTATATGTTGAACATTGATGTCTATATGCCTTATTCTGTATTTGAAATAATTGTTTCAATAAAAAAATAAAAAAATAAAAAAACATCACGGACTGATACGGAAGTTGCACTACCGTCGTTTGGACCATAGATGTATAATAGGTTTGGATACTGTTGTCACTACCCGATCTGCCGCCCTGCCCTATCTGCATTGCGCATGTGCGAGATGGTCCGCCATATTGGACAACTCAGTACGGCAACCCAAGTAGGACACTTGACACAGTGGCTTTTGGCAAAGCACAAAAAGAAAACTCGAGAGAGAGAGAGATGAGTTATTGTTATTACAACGTGACTTCACTATTATTTAACAACTCTTTTTATTGGGTTCTTTTATTTGGGGTTAAGTACATTGTCAGAATAAGTGAGAAATGGATTTCACTTCTGTTAGACAGCTATATACCATACATGTTTGCATACATTCACAATAAATATTTATTCAGTATGATAGTAAAGCCGAAGTAAAAACCATAAGTGTGGCTTGATATTGAGTAAGAAAAAGGTTTATAACGCTGTGAGAATGGGTCTGCGGAGAGCATTTCTCAGCGATCCCAACTTAGCAGTCCGAAAAACGTTTACCCTTTGTTACAACCCGGCTCCTGGGCTGCAACAAAAAAGCAGGGAGGCAAGATGAAGGGTAAGAAATATAACAATTGTTTATTTCTCTTATAAACAATGTAACGAACAGAACCAGCAACAGGTCCCTGAAGCTGGCCCGGGGTCAGTGCCCAAAGGAGTGAGAGAGACGTAACCGCTGGGCTCCTCCTATATCCTTTCCCCAGGTGCAGCTCGTCAGATGGCTGCAGCTCGTCAGACAGCTGCAGTTGGAACCTGCAATCACACACAAAACACACACACAACCAGACGGCACCCCACGTGGTGTGGAGGGGTCGTCACACCTTTTAAACAGTCGTGGTAGACCTTGTTTGTTTTAAACATCATAAATACACAAACAACAATTAATACTTACAGGTTGTGTACCCGAATCTACTCACAAAGTAGGAACAGCATCGTTCTTCAGTGCCCTACGCTGTACATATCCGGCATGAATCGCTGAAAGGTTTGGGAAGCTTTGTTTCGTGAAAGGCTGGCAGAGGGTGCGGCCATAGCTCTGGGCGTGGCTACTGGGTACCCCTACATAGCTATAGACAAGTTTACGCGCCAAAACACGGGTAGCGCCATAACCCTACACAAATAGAGAGGCGAAGTCCCTCCCCTTCCGGGAGCCTCCATGGGACCCCGGAAGCGGAAAATTATACATTGAAGTCAATGGAGAGAGAAAAGTTATCTTTTGATCCCGTTTGAATTGTGCCACGAATGACACATATGATGTTTGTCAATCTTAAACAATCATTTCCATGCAAAAAAAGTCACAGTTTGTCGTAAAAATGCTGAAATATAAGACTATGAATAATACGCAACTAGAAAGACTACAAATCCCAAATGCATTCTGGGTCGCGTAAGTGATGTCATAGGCGATAATGCTCCAAGACTGGTTGTGACTCGCAAAGCAAAGAGGAAGAAGAAGACTGATTTATTCCCTCCAATAAATATAAGAGATTGCTCCAATAAATTCACTTTTACAAGATGCCTGTGTGCTTTGTACGAGGTTGTAATCACAAAAGAGATCATACCACTTGCTCGTTCTATCGCTTCCCGTCTGATGAAAGGACCAGGAGTCGTTGGACCAAACATATCAGGTAATATACATGTTTTGCATGGAACATAGTCAAGTTAGCTACCTAGCTAGTAGCGAGCATGTTAGTTAGCATTATATTACATTACTTAGCCTTGTCATTTGTATTAGCCTTAACATGAAGTAAACCAAAATGTTAAACAGTAAGAGTAGTCATGATGGTAAGTATTTTGTGAAACATTTGAAGAGTAGCCTATCGCCCCCTCCACCAGGTGCTAAGGGGGCGGGAGGTAGGCTAACGCCACATTAGTATCAGCGATCTTTTCTACTTAATGCTATCTGCACAAATGGTTAACATTGACCATTAAAAGATCAGGCAGTTCAGGGAGAGTCGAAGGAAGGAAGGCAGGCAGCTTTGCATGACATTCTTCTGGACGTGTTTCATTGTGATGATAGTGAGAGTGAGTCAATCTGTTTGTTGGAAAGACAGTAGTTGAGTGATTACTGAGAGAAAATTATTAAAAGAGATAATTATTCAGTGTTGTTACTTTAAAGTGTTGTTACTGACCTTTTTCTCTTTTATTTTCTTTACCTCACCTGTAACTGCTGAGACCCTGAGGAACATGCACACTGGTCTGACCTGCTCTGGTAACCTGATTTCCACTGTACGTAATAGTATTTGGTTATGGTATATTATTTATATACATCAAAGGCACAATGCACCCCTCAGAGACACACATGTATTGAGTGTGATATTTTGCATTGGTCATGTGAAATCATCTTTACACACTAGAAAACTGTAGGAGCGGCAACTTGTTTTGAAATTGAATTTTTAATATCCGATAATAAAGTTGATCTGTTTTCTTTATTCTTCTCTCTTCCCAGCTCCATCCATCACCATTCTCTGTTCCTGCAGGTCCTGCTTGCTAATCAATGCTCATATTTTTTTTACACAATTACAAATAAAGTCAATGTATTGTATGACATGAAGTTGTGCTTCATTCTGAGTCAATAATAAATTCATTCTGCCTTCAGCTGCAAAATTATTGTGGACTGCACCGACATCCACGTAGCAGCCCCCCCCCCCCAGTAAGATGAACCAAGCAAAGCTGACATACTCAACATACAGCTGTGCTCTTAAGTTTACATGAAGAATTTGTGAAATATTGGTAATAACAGGTTTAAATGATTATTAGTAATTAATTATATAATTTTCTCATCGTAGATGAGCAGACAGGGAGCAGATGAGAAAAGCAGAATATGCAGCTGCCATTTTCCACATGGAAAAGAGAAAGGGCCAAGTGTATTTGAGTGGACAAAAGAGAAATCCCAAATACGAAAAATAAAATTATACAATTTAGATATGTATACAAATAAATACATATCCTATATACACCATCATGTATAATGATGGTGTATGATGTAGAAGGAAGTGTGGTAGATAACAATTAAATATAGAGTTACATACAGATCCATGTTACAGCAAAAGATGGAATAACTAAGAAGCACACAGTATAATAATAATTACACGCAACAATTAAATAACTGCTCAGCATCTCCACCACAATCCCAATCTGCTGTGTCCTGTTTTCCTCCCCTCTGCATAACACCCCATCACACATACGAAACACAACGCAGAGTCCGAGGGTGTTAAGAGTATGTTTATTTAAATGTCCTCCTCTCTACTGGCCAACACAGGGAGCATATGCTGGGTGTAGAATTGTTCCAGGAGGAGGAGATTTCCATGCCATGCAGGGTCTTTGGGGATGGGGATGATGATCCCCTCCTTTGTGGTCCACAGTAGCAGAGACTCCGGTCTGTGATTTGCAGCTGTTATATAATATACAATACATTTTTTTGAAAAACATTTGATCAAAAAATAAGGATTTGGTCAGGATCTAGAGTCAGTGTGTAGTTTATTAATTAATCAATGCTCTCTACATTAGGAAAACACATACCAGTGTACCAGAGGGAGTCACACACAGCTGTGCCTAGATAACCAAACAAATTGACAACAGGGATGCAAACTCATCAGGTATGAAAAAGGTGACAAGGATCCGAGCCCCCTGACCCCACAGAATATCGGCTTTAAAATGAGGAATAACAGAGGATTTTAGCAGTCAGAATAACTAAAGCAGCAGTGTTAATATTAACAGAAACGCCATAGAGTCACATCTAATAGAAATATATAAAAAGCATTTATTTTAATTGTGTAGCAGTCAGTTTATAATTTTGGCAGCACTGTTGAGCATTTTGAAAATGTATTTTCAGGCCTCTGTGCAAGGCTTAGTCTTTCTATCTTTATAGCCACTGGTGTAAAGTAACTAAGTTCATAAACTCAACAAGTACTATACTTGGGCACAATTTTGAGATACTTGTACTTTACTAAAGTATTTCAATGTTTTGCTACTTTGTACTTCTACTCCACTACAGTTCAGAGGTAAATGGTGTACTTTTACTCCACTACATGTATGTAATACCTTTAGTTACTTTACAGATGTGGATGAATGATGTGGATGAATGATGTGAAATATAATCAAGTGTTAAATCAGACTTTAGTTCCACCTGGAGTAAATCCAAAAGCTACCCTGCAGTATACAAAGTCATTCAGACTAGCTGCACCTTTACCAGCTTTGAGAACACTTTCATGATCAATCATTATAAAACGTATCATATTATTCTGAAATGGACCAATCTGCAAAATGACTACTTTTACTGTCGCTACTTTCACTATATTTTGATAATAATACTTTTCTACTTTTACTTGAGGAACATTTGGAATGCAGGACTTTTACTGTAACAGAGTATTCCTACACTCTGGTACTTCTACTTTTACTCAAGTACAAGAACTGAGTACTTCTAATTTTAATCAATTACAAGATATATACTTATACCACCTCTGTTTATAGCCTATGAAAAAAACGATTAGAAAACGAAGGCTAAAGCTAACGTTAGCAGATAGTGACAATGTATGCTAGTTAGCTAGCTCAACGATAATATTGCGACGGGAAAAAAAAACTTTTCAGTGCACATCACGCTCTGCCGCTCCGACAGGGAGCTCTACTGTGAACACCTGAACGGCCCGTTCTAACAGCTGTTCACCAGCGGTCCAGTCTGTGCCACAGGGACTCCGGACGCACAGTTAATATTAACGAACGCACCGTAGGTAATGTAGCTGCTGAAGCTAGACCATCATCGCCGAGCAGCAGAGGCTTATTATACATCATGAGCAGAGCCGACAGGCAGGAAGACTCGAGCACACAGCTCGCGCTTCATTATAATATATATAAAAAAAGCTCGCGGCCGCACATTAATCCGGGTCCCAGACCCCCTCCCATACCCCAAAAATATTTTTATTGCAGATCTACAGGAATCACAAAAACGACCTATTTTGGATTCAAAACGGAGAATTTCGCCGAAAGGTGACAAGTTTGCATCCCTGGACAAGATAACCAAAATCCTTGAATCTACACACAGCAAATAAACTCAAATGACACAACGAGATGTAAAAAGGAGATCACACATATAGTCGATATAGAACTGGCCGCTTCAATCTGGAGAGCAACTAAAACAAAACACGGGAGTGTATCTTGTTCTTGTGAACACTAATGTTATCCACAGCATACACAGACACCACAAAGTTCTTAAGGAGAAAACTAGTTTCTAAAACAAAACACGTTAGTGTACCTTGTTAGCTAGCTGACATTAACCTTAAACATTGCACTCATATTACTCACTGAAACCTTGTAAAGCCGGTCCCGCATGCTGGCTCTTACAGAACCGCTCCCTTTCGTGTATGTACAGCTCTCAACATGCCCAGACTTGTAGTGATTTTCACCTCGTTTTATACTTTTTCGCCTCATTCTGAAAGAAACAGGTGAAATTTACTAACGTGACAGCCATCTTTGTGATGGTGACGCGTATTGTGCGAGACCAGAGACCTGTAGTTCACTGAGCGGTTTCACACAAAAAAAATTGTAACTTCACAGTTTTACGACACATTTTTATTTTTTTGACTTGCAAAATGTTCTTTTAATTTGACAAACATCATATGTGTCATTCGTGGCACAATTCAAACGGGATCGAAAGATGACTTTTCTCTCTCCATTGACGTCAATGTATAATTTTCCGCTTCCGGGGTCCCATGGGTCGGAAGTAGATGGGCGGGACTTCGCCTCTCTATGCACTTCATTTCCGCCGGAAGTCTTTTGCACAGCGTCTGTCGGTGTAAACCGGTGTAAACAGTCAGACGGGCACTGGTGTAAACACAGCGATTTCGATGCTAACAGTGATGCTAGCTTGGGAACACGATTCTACTTCTTTGACTGGAGATGGCGTTACTCTCCCCCACCCGAATTCAGTGCAAAACTGGGAGGATAACATGACGATGTGGCCCAGCATAACGTACAGCAAAATTTGCTCCTACTTCGTTCAATCCATGGCAATAGATGGAAAAGCAATGGACAGTCTGAAGGCATATCATAAGGCTGCGCACATTCTACTTTGCCCACATGCTCCCGAAAATTGTTGACGATTTTGTTGAGGGAAGGTTACAGTTCTGCAGTAAATATCTCAGCATTTTAAAACCAAAATAAACTGCCTTATTTAGGTCATGCCCACAGGAGCCAACAGTTGTCTGTTGTTTACATAATGCACAATTTACATGATCTCTTTATGCTGTGCAATATATCATATGTGCCTGTACTGTTTGAGTGAAAATAAAGTTTGATGTAATTTAATTTCATTATTGGACTGTTATTGCATTATTGCATTTCATATGTTCCTTAGAGTGCTACAATTTCTTTTAACACAGTTCATCATTCATATTAAGCTCATACTGTACATAAATAACACTGAATTAATTAATTGTTGAGAGGAAACTAAAGAAATGGCTTCAACAAGAAAGATCACATGTTTAATCCTAACAGGTATTACAAATTAAAATATAAAAGCAGCCCACACAATTACATCACTATGAAAATATTCATATATAATATTAAAAAATACAATGCATGCAGTATTTGTTGTGTTTATCTGTATTTAATGAACAACATGGCTGGGTGCTGGGTGCTGGTTTGTGGTCGTAGCACTCTCTATCTAACCACTCGTTCAGGTGCTTTCTCGAGTGATTGCAACCAACTACCGCACACGTAGTTCCCGAACCACTTTTCTTCATGTTGTAATTGTTATATCCTCTTTGTCTCTGCGATATCAGTGCTTTGTCGGCACAACGGAGCTAGCTAGCAAAACAAACCCAGTCCGCCAAAACGGAAGTGCATTGCATCGAAGGGAGGAGTTCAGGATGTAGAGCGGAAACGGCTCAATAACTTGTGTATACCCAGGAAGTAAATGAGAAATCTCCAACAAGGCCTTTTGGGGAGATCTTTTCTGTGTTAGAGTTTTACTCGCTACAGGGTGTACTTTGAGGGTTTTTGACTCTGCAGACCGTTTACATGCATAAAAACCTTCATAACACACAAGGGGATGGGTAATAACCGGAAAAGCATGACATGGGACCTTTAACATATGAATTAAAGCATGTTAGTGGATTATGCCCTTCTACATTTAGACGTTAACAGATTAGGCTAGGATACCAGATCAAGTTAGAAACACACGTTATGATCAGCCTTTTAATAGTTAATTCCGTTCTCTTAATGTCATTTCGTCCAACATTGTGGAATTAGAGAAAAGGGTTTAACGTGCTTTTATCCAGGGTGGAGGGAGTTAAATATGAGTAAAATATACTGTAACATTGGTGCGCGTGCGTATGATTGTAGTGGGTGGAGGTGGTGAAATGAGGATATCCATTTTGGAGTTCAAGCTAGTATAATATAGTTAACGTTACATAATAATAAGGAAGAGAGCTATTGTTGTGATACATTGCTATTGATATGGATTCAGAGTGCATATTTGAGACTTCTAAACAGAGAACAAAAATGCTATGGGTGAGTGTTTTTAGCAGAGTCATATAATGTCCTTGGCCCAGTGGTTCAAAACTTTTAATCTCAATCAGATCCGATCAGATTTTGAAGTCCCATTTTTTGTGATCCAGGATCAGACAACTCGGACAGATTTTGTCCCAGTATTTCAAAGCAATTCAGGATAGGATCACCCTGATCCAGATTCAGACTTTTCAAGATTACTAGATCCTGAATACCAGTGCTTTAATCCTACCGATCTCCATCTAGTTGATATGAAAAATAATACAAGGAAGACAAGAGACCACATTGTAGAGACATCTATAATGTCTAAATTTATTTTTAAATACATAAAGGACATAAAATCATAGTGGAATTCTAAAAAAAAAATAAACTCCCACTAGGGTAACAACAAAAAAACATTAATTCAAAGGCAGCATGTGGAACATTTTATCATGTCATAGCTGACAGCATGGGAGTCCACAAGACAACAGTGGTGAAAGCTGTGTCTGATGCACTGGCTCGTCTGCTGGATCACTTTGTGACTTTTCCCAATGATGGCCAGATTGCCAAAGTGAAGCAGAAGTTTTTTCTTTTGGGAGACATGCCCAACACCATTGGGGTAATCGACTGCACCCATGTGCATATTCAAGCACCTCATCAGAGGGAGTGGGAATATGTTAACAGGAAAGGGAGGCACAGCATCAATGTGCAATTTGTGGGAGATGCTGACCTTGCCATCACCAACTGTGTTGTGAGATGGCCTGGGTCAGTCCATGATGCACAAATCTTCAGAGGGAGCCGGTTGTTCACTGAATTCCAAACCAACAGGCCAACACTCCCTCACAGATGCGCTACAACAATGCCCATGGAAGAACAAGGTGTGCCATTGAGCGCTTGAATGGAGTACTGAAGAGGCGTTTTGCATGCCTCAGCTATCTGAGAGTGGAACCCCAACGAGCATGCCGCATAACACTTGCTTGTATTATGCTACACAATATCGCTGTCCATCGCAGAGTCCCCCTCTCTGACATCGATGATCCCCCAGAGCCCCTTGCACCTGCTGATGATTTAGGCACACCTATGGATTTCCCTCTAATGGCGCATTTACACTGCAGGCCTCGCTCGGCCTCGCTCAGTTTGGTTAGGCCTTATTAGGCCCGGCTCACTTCAATGCTGCGCTCACATTACAGTTTAGGAACTGGGGTAGTATCTATAGTAACGCAGTGTAGGCGGAGCCCTGACGTCATCTTCAATGAGCGCCCCAGAAAAAAAACTCAGCTGTTGGCTCTTAGCACTCAGAGCTCACAGCTCTTCATATCTGTTCAGAAACTAGACAAAAGTTAAACAAGTACAAACCACAGACTGCCTGTGTCATGGCGAATACAGTCGCTGGTTTATTTATGTCTGTATAGGCCGTTGTTGTGAGTGTGGAGGGTCGGAGCATATATAACGTTAGCTTAGCCAAGCTCCATTTAGAAAACACGCATTTTAAAAGGTTTTTCGCCTGCCGTCTGTCTGCAGACTTGTCAAAGCATTAATTCATGGTTTTTATGTATGTTGTTACTTCGGCATCATTTTGAAACGTGTATTACAATTAAATCACGGTAAAATATGTTCATCTTGTTGTAGTTGGAGCCCCCTTGACAGCGATTCTCTCTCTAGTTTAGCAAACTCAGCCCGACTCAGCCCTGTTTGTTGGCCTCGATAGAACCACGATTAAGTCGGGCCAGAAAAAAGGTGAAAAAGTAGCCCCGGGCAAGTGTAAGCGCAACCAAAAACAGGCCCTGCACGGCTCGGCACGCATAAAGCGAGCTCCGCGCTGTAGTGTGAATGCACCATAAATGAGAGACTGAGTCGTGGTGCAATGCGAGATGCTATTGTCCGCAATTACTTTTGAAAGGTGATGACAGATGATGGACTTTTTTTTTGTTGAAGATTTTTTCTATATTTTTATTTTATTATATTTTTCCTCGCAGAGAAAAGACCCTCAGTCCTCTCCAAACCAACAGACAGGACGTCCATCACACGGAGGTTTCTCCATGAAGTCTCAGCAGTTCTCTGGACACCATGCTGTCTCAATCCGTCCACACTGAATATGAGAGGGGAAAAATGAAAATAATAAATGCTTTAGACAATAAGAAATATAAAGTTGACTGTTGAGTTGCTCCATTTTTTTAGATTGTCAATACTATTACTGTATAACTAATATCTCAGATTAAGAGGCACCTTCAAATAAAGATTGGTCTTTAAATACATTTTGTCTTTTGAATTGTTTGTCTAAAGTTAAGGTTCTAGAACTGGTACTTAGTTTTAATGATACAGTCTGGTTATTATGCTGTTTGGAGGAGGCCTCACAGGTAAGAGCACTAACTAGCTACCATCACATGTACCTTAGCTTGACTTAAATGTATTAAACGTATATTTAAGTGATATCAAAGTATAACTAATGTCATGCAAACATATTAATATTTGCTTGATTCCAGTGTTGAATTTAGCACAATTGCATACAAACGTTTAGGGATTTTAAGATTCTGAAGTATTATGCTAAAAACTCAATAACTTAAATTATTATTTATAGTTTTGCTGAATAGTTTCATGTCCGCTTACCTTAGAAACGTAAAATGCAAAGGCAGTGTGCAGATGGGGAGCATGTTAGCTTAGCTTGGTAGCTTCAGCTAGCTCTGGAACTTCCAGGGTTATGGCTAGAAAGGATCCGTCTTGTGTAAATATGACGTCACGTTCTCGTTGTAACTCTCGTTGGAGCGGCTCGGAAACACACCTACAACAGTAACATGCAACATACACATTAATGCAGCAGTAATATTAATAGAGAAACATCAGACATAATAGTAAAACACTGAAAGGGAACATTGTATTGCACCAGGAGCTATCTTGGGACTTTTACTGCGACAACGTTGACTTGCCTGTGAATAAAAAATAAACCATAGTGTTGGTGATCTACAGTGTTGTCATTCTTCTTTGAACAGCAAGACCGCTAACACCCTATTTCAACAATCACACTCCCTGTCATTGACATAATTAATAGATGGTTTAGCTTCTCACCATCATTTGCCCACTGATGTTAACGATCGTAACTGAAAGGCTGCCTGCCAAACGTAAACATTCAGCCACGTGACTTGCAAACTATCGCGAGAGTTTTACACTAGACGGATCCTTTCTAGCCATAACCAACTTCCAGCTCGGTGGCAGGAGGTCCCGCCTCGGCTCCGCCTCTTTGCCCTTATTTGGAGAAGGCTGGAGAAGGCTGGAGCAGGCGGGAGTTGAACTCTGAGGTCACTGTCGAGCCGTTATGCTGCTTTCACATAGGACGCGATGCGATGTTTGGGGGGCGGCGCGATTACATGTAAAGTCAATGCATGCACTGTACACATAGTTACTGTATTTGACCCTTTAGCTTTAGCCGTGTTAGTGGTGATTGTGCCTTTTAGGGAATATTGTTAAAAATACCAGACAATTAAAATGTTGTGCTGTGCGCTTGAATGTACTAACAGAACTTCCAAGAAGTCTAAAATGATAATATTATACATGTCCCGTTCACAGGTGTTTGTGTGCTTGGTAGCTTAGCTTGTTACTTATTAGCCAGCTAAGGACGAAACCCTTTATACATACATATACATTTTAGTTTATGATTCAGCCTTGGGTAAGACTTTTATAGTCTATGACTATGACGCCCATAATACTAAACGGGAGCAAATGTTAATAGGGGACCCAATTATCCCAGTGGTGGCCGCCGGAGCTAACGGAGCCGCAGGGGGCTAGCTCCAGCCGGCGTCCCGGAGCTAGCCCACTGCGGCTCCGTTAGGTCCGGGCGGTGGAGTCCGTCTTTTCTTAACGTGTGAATGACAAGCATTAAGAATAACAAAATATAGCTAATTCTCTTGCAGATTGTCTCATTTGATTATGAATGTAACGTTTATATAGAGGAACTACACTGTTAGCAAAATTTGGTATGCATGTATTTCATGTTAGCTTAGCTTCTTAGCCTGAGCTAGCTCTGTTTACTTCCAGTTCGGAGGCAGCAGGTCCCGCCTCGGCTCCGCCTCTTTGCCCTTATTTGGAGCAGGCGGGATTAGACTCTGATGTCGCTGTCAAGCCGTTAGTGGCCGACTCTGCCTACTAAGGGCTTCTCTGCAACTCTGCAGAATCCTATGGGTGACGTCACGGACCCTACGTCCATTTATATACAGGACTGTCTCAGAAAATTAGAATATTGTGATAAAGTTCTTTATTTTCTGTAATGCAATTTAAAAAAACAAAAATGTCATACATTCTGGATTCATTACAAATCAACTGAAATATTGCAAGCCTTTTATTATTTTAATATGGCTGATTATGGCATACAGCTTAAGAAAACTCAAATATCCTATCTCTAAATATTAGAATATCATGAAAAAGTATACTAGTAGGGTGTTCAACGAATCACTTGAATCGTCTAATTAACTCGAAACACCTGCAAGGGTTTCCTGAGCCTTGAAAAACACTCAGCTTGGTTCAGTAAACTAAATCACAAGTATGGGGAAGACTGCTGATCTGACTGCTGTCCAGAGGACCGTCATTGACACCCTCCATCAGGAGGGTAAGACACAAAAAGAAATTTCTCAAAGAGCAAGCTGTTCACAGAGTGCAGTTTCAAAGCACATCCACAAAAAGTCTGTTGGAAGGGGGAAATGTGGCAGGAAACGCTGCACAACCAAGAGAGATGACCGCAGCCTTAACAGCATTGTGAAGAAGAGTCGCTTCCAGAATTTGGGGGAGCTTCAAAGACAGTGGACTGAAGCTGGAGTCCAGGTATCAAAAGTCACTGTTCACAGACGTGTCCGGGAAATGGGCTACAAGAGCCGTATTCCCATGGTCAAGCCACTTCTGAACTCAAGACAACGGAAGAGGCGTCTGACTTGGGCTACTAAGGAAAAGAAGCACTGGACAGTTGCACAGTGGTCCAAAGTCCTCTTTTCAGACGAAAGCAAGTTTTGTATTTCATTTGGAAGTCAAGGCGCCAGAGTCTGGAGAAAGGCTGGAGAGGAGCAAAATCCAAGTTGCTTGAAATCCAGTGTGAAGTTCCCACAGTCAGCGATGGTTTGGGGAGCCATGTCAGCTGCTGGTGTTGGTCCACTGTGTTTCATCAAGCCCAGAGTAAATGCAGCTGTGTACCAAGAGATTTTAGAGCACTACATGCTTCCGTCTGCTGAAAAGCTCTATGGAGATGAGGAATTCATTTTCCAGCATGATCTGGCACCTGCCCACAGTGCCAAAACCACCAGTAACTGGTGTACTGACCATGGCATTACTGTCCTCGATTGGCCTGCAAATTCCCCTGACCTGAACCCCATAGAGAATATGTGGGGTATTGTGAAGAAGAAGCTGAAAGACACCAGACCCAACAATGCTAATGAGCTAAAGGCCGCTATTGAAGCATCCTGGGCATCCATAACACCTCAGCAATGCCACAGGCTGATTGCCTCCATGCCACGCCGCATTGATGAAGTAATCCGTGCAAAAGGATTCCCAACCAAGTACTGAGTGCATTAATGGACATTTTCAAATGTTTGATTGTGTTTTGCTGTTATAAATCTTTTTTTTTTACTTGGTCTGAGGAACTATTCTAATTTTTTGAGATAGAATTTTTGAGTTTTCTTAAGCTGTATGCCATAATCAGCAATATTAAAATAATAAAAGGCTTGCAATATTTCAGTTGATTTGTAATGAATCCAGAATGTATGACATTTTTGTTTTTTTAATTGCATTACAGAAAATAAAGAACTTTATCACAATATTCTAATTTTCTGAGACAGTCCTGTATACAGTCTATGGCTAAACCACACTAATTGCGCCGCATAACCGCATAGGTGCGCCGCATTTGTGGCTCAGTTGAGGCTCTCTCTGCAAGAGGAGGCCCCCTCCGCGCAGTAGCGTGGCGTGGGTAAAAAATTAGGAGAAGCCAATAATACGTCCTTTCTTTTGGGTCGGGGGTGTGGTTGTCAATGTAATAACGTAACCAGATGAGTGATTACAGCACCCGGTATCATTTTACACACATTTGTATCATACAGATGCAGGACTTACACACGCCTGTTATCTAACCGACATGTCCGCACGTCCGCACGCACTTTCCAGCCGAAACTCTAATAAGCATTCATTCACAAACTAAATCAGGAGACCTTTAACGTTTTACATCCGATTCGCTCCTTTTTTCCTCGCTGTACACAGCTCCAGTTTGGGCATTGGCCTGTCATCAGATTTTATTCTTTGTTGCTGCTGTAGCGGAAGTTTAGTACAATTATTTTTGATTAAATACTCCAAATCTCCACCTTCCATAATTGAACTTGCTTCAGTTGCTTGCTACTTTCTAACGGCAGTGAGAGTGGTGCAGTGACACTATCTATCTTCTATCGATTAGATTTATGATTCGAAAATTATAAAAGTAGAGTAGACATGTGGATATTATCCGGCTGAACAAAACGTGCATTTATCGAACAGGTTCGTTTTCCACTGACCTTATTTCAAGCTATTTTCCAAAATCCTATGGAGAAATCCCATTGCTTTTTTGTCGAGGGAAACCGAGCGCAGCTTACTTCCGGGTTTTAGGACGCGTCACTGCAACACTAAGGCTGTAGCCTCATCCCAATACCCCTCCTCGACTCCTCCTTTCCCTCACTCGCGTCCCTTTCGTGTCTCTCGCTCGCATCTTACGGAGGCAGAGCTAAGATGCAAGGAAGGGACGCGAGTGAGGGAAAGGAGGAGTCGAGGAGGGGCATTGGGATGAGGCTGAGGAGGTGACGCGAGGACAGAGGAGTCCTCAGGTATTAATTGGGATGTCCTCGTTCACTCAAACGTCACTCTTAAACGACGTCTGTTAATGATGACATGTGTACAGCTGTATCCCCTCTCATCGGGCTTAACTGAATAACCCTTTAGAACCGGCCCATTTCTGGTTAAATATTTATTTAAATGAATGAATCTTTCTCTTGTTAGTCAAGGAATTGAATGTCAATTCGGTCCTGCTTTTGTGTTCCTTGTTGGTGTAAAATGTAGCCTACATTTAAATAAAACTATAATTATAGTAATGTGAAAGCCTTTTAGAAATGAATTGCACATAATAATTCCCACGGAGCTGTGAGCACTTATACATTTATGTGACGCTTTTCCACTCATCTTCCAGTTGTCAGTTTTCCTCTGTTGAAATCGACCAGCTGTGAAGGTGGGGGCGGGGCTTTTATACGCGAGTAGTGAAAACACTTCTGCGTAGTCCGCTCGCGTGTATCCTCCCTTTCGTCTCCTCCCTTTCGTCTCCTCCCGCACCCCTCCTCGACTCCTCCGTGTGCATTTCAGCTATTGGGACGTCCTTCAAAATGGCGTGTCTTGATCGATTTCCGGGTCAAGTCCCGGAGGAGGGGAAGAGAGGAGTCGAGGAGGGGTATTGGGATGAGGCTTGTGTCTCAATTCAGGGGTTGCATCCTTCGAAGGGTGCATTCGTAGACCGCACACGTCACTTCCGCCGAAAGAAGGCTGTCCCAATTTTTTTTTAAAGACGAGACTCCTCCGAATGCAGCCTACTTTTCCCCAATTTGAAGGATACATCTGATGCCTACCACATCCCAGGGTGCAATGCGCGCAGGGAAGAGTGTGGCCGTTTCTCAATCGCGAGGATACTGGCTTGGTAGTCGCATCACTTCCTTCAGAACCGAAGCAAGTATACTTCCAAGCCAACACACTCTCACTCCATAATCGTCAGGAGCGACGTTTGGTCAGGGTCCCGTGGCGTGCAGTTGTGACGCTCCTAGGCTCCTTCAGCTTCATAAAGGGACGCAAATAGCTTTCAACTGATTGCAATGTATTCCCATCTGCGGTGGGATTTGACGCTCATGGAAGCACGGCATTCGTTTGTGTCGGCTGCCCTTAAAGGCAATGTGAGCATCCATTCCCATTGGATAACGGAGAATTGTACACCCGGAAGTAAGTATTCCCCTCACTGTCGATTGATTTTACAGTGATATCTGCACTACTCATCGACTAAAAAACACCAGATTATCCTTGTTAATTATACAACATTGATTGGTTTAAATTGTGTGCAATGCTTTTGTATCTTTCCCCTTCGATTCGGAGAAACAAATACTTAACTTAACCCCAAATAAAAGAACCCCATAAAAAGAGTTGTTAAATAATAGTGAAGTCACGTTGTAATAACAATAACTCATCTCTCTCGAGTTTTCCCTTTGAGCTTTGCCAAAAGCCACTGTGTCAATGTTGTCCTACTTGGGTTGCCGTCCGGAGTTGTCCAATATGGCGGACCATCTCGCACATGCGCACTGCAGATAGGGCAGAGCTGCAGATCGGGTAGTGACAACTGTCGTCAGTACACGATCGGCTCGGGTATACGATCGGCTCGGGTGCATAGCCGTTGCATCCTTCATATGACGTCATATCCGGCGTCATTTTCGCGGGCTTATCTGCGTCAACCGTCACACTAGGCTTGTTTGAGACCAGACGCGTTGCGGCTCGCCTCGAAAGTAGACGAGAATAGCCGATCGCAGCCGGGGGAGGTCTCAAAAAGCTCGCCTGAAGTCGGACAGCTCCGAGTCGGCTTCTTCTTCTTCTTCTTCTTCTTCTTCTTCTTCTTCTTCTTCTTCTTCTTCTTCTTCTTCTTCTTCGCCTTCTTCTTCTTCTTCTTCTTCTTCTTCTTCTCTCTGTTTTTTGGCGGATTGCAAACAACTTTAAGGTGCATACCGCCACCTCCGGAGTCGGCTTGACTCGGTTTGCATTTATAAAGAATGCACACATGTGTTTAATTGTTAATGTCAGATATGTACTAAGTAAATACATTTGTTCCTGCAAAAGAATAGATTCAACTCTATTGTTATTGCACAGATTACAGGTACTGAGACAGCGAAATGCAGTTTGGCTTCTAACCAGGAGTGCAACAAGCAGTAAAGTGAAAAGTAATGTACACAATCTACAGAATAAAAGATAGAATGAAGTGAATGATGAATAAACAGTGAGGGGTATGAATACACTAGATCAGACGGGTCAAACTCAAGGCCCGCGGGCCAAATGTGGCCCGCCACGTCCTTTTATGTGGCCCGCGAGAGCTTAATAGGTCTGATTGTCTAAAAATAAATAAGTCAAATGCGTGCAGTGACCAAAAACTACATTTCCCACAATACATGCCGATTATGTTACCCGCGAAGTGACGGCATCCCGCCACTAGACTGCAGTGTTTCCACATCGATGCGATTTTCCCAACAAGTGGAATTGAGAAATACAAATAATGATCCCAAAATCCAGGAAGAGAAAAATTGATGCAGATGGAAGGGTGTTTCAAGAAAGATGGGAAGGCGAATACATGTTTGTGCTTCAAGGAGAAAAACCGGTATGTCTTTTGTGTTATGAGGCGGTGGCGGTTGTCAAAGGGTACAATCTACGTCGGCATTTTGAGACCAAACACGGAGGTAAGTATGCCAAATTTAGCCATCAAGAAAAACAACAAATTGCCCAAGAATTAAAAGGCAAACTGCGATCGCAGCAGAATGTGTTCGCGAAAGCCACAACCAAAAACAACGCGGCAGTGAAAGCTAGCTTTGTTGTGGCTGAAGAAATCGCCCGCGCTTCAAAGTCTTTTTCAGAGGGAGCGTTTTTGAAGCAGTGCATGCTGAAGGTCTGTGAGCAGGTGTGTCCCGACCAGATACAGACTTTTAAAAATGTCAGTTTATCAAGAAACACCATCGCGGACCGAGTTAAGGAACTAGCAGGAAACCTGGCAAACACAGCTGGCCGAAGAGACACGCAGCTACATAGCTTTTTCATTAGCTGTTGATGAAAGCACAGACAACACGGATACAGCGCAGCTATCTATTTTTATTAGAGGCGTGAAGTCGGACCTCTCTGTCACTGAGGAGCTGTTGGATGTGGCTGCCATGCATGGGACCACAACGGGACGGGACATTTTTGATGCGGTGGAGAAGTCCGTCAGTAAAAACGCATTGCCCTGGGAAAACTTGGTGGGATTAACTACAGACGGTGCACCTGCAATGTGTGGAAGAAAAGTGGGCTTGGTTGGACTAATGAAGGAGAAAATGCAAGAAAGTAACTGTCACACGCCTCTGATAACGTATCATTGCATTATCCATCAAGAAGCTTTGTGCGGGAAGGTGCTGGGGATGGATGATATAGTGACCACGGTCATGAAGACAGTGAACTTCATTCGGGCTCGTGGCCTGAATCATCGTCAGTTCCAGCTGTTGTTGCAGGAGAAGGGCTCGGAGCACGGAAACGTGCCGTACCATACAGAAGTAAGGTGGCTGAGTAGGAGCAAAGTCCTCAAACGATTTTTTTGAGCTTAGGGAAGATATTGCTCTTTTCATGCAGAGTAAAGGAAAACCCTTGTCTGAACTGTCAGATCCAAACTGGCTGTGTGACTTTGCTATGTTGTGTGACATAACCGAACATCTCGCCCAACTGAATCAGAAGCTGCAGGGACGCAAACAAGTCATCACGCAGATGTCCGACACGATCACGGCTTTCCAGCGTAAACTTGACCTATGGATGTGCCAAGTGAAACAGGACAATCTTGCCCACTTTCCTGTTTCTCGGAGCATCTCAGCCTACTTTCTCATGTGCTCAGTTAGCTACCAAACTGAGCCTGTTGATGAATGAGTTTGATCGGCGCTTCTCTGACTTCAGAGCACAGCACTCTGGATTTGCCATCTTTGCTAGTCCTTTCACCACCGACGTGTGCACTGCACCCCAACAACTTCAGATGGAGTTAATAGAGCTTCAAAGCGATAGTGGCCTGAGAGCAAAGTTCCAGGATGTTACAATCCAGGACTTTTACCGTCTACTGCCCCCTGCTTTCATGCCACAGCTTCGACTTCATGCTGCCCGTGTTCTGTCTATGTTTGGGAGCACCTATCTGTGCGAACAGATGTTTTCAATAATGAATCTAAACAAAAACAAGCACAGATCACGCATCACTGACGACAACCTCCACGCTGTTCTACGGATTGCTACAGCACAGGACCTAAAACCAGACATTGACACACTGGCCACGGAAAAACGGTGTCAGACATCTGGTCAGAAAACACATTGGTAAGCATTTGAAAAAACCTAATAATATATAATAAAATGCAATTCAACCAAGAAGAACAATAGTTAAACTATGTGCAATGTAATGATTGTGTTTGCATTTTGTTTTGTGTTTGTTATTTACAGAACATGATCAATGGATGAGGATGGTGGAGAGGGGATCCACATGGTGTGTTCAAGGACAGGCAGCATCTCCTCATCAAAAACTAACCTAAAAACTTGACCAATATAGTTGTGGACTGAGACAACCCTTATTTTGTTATTTTGAGTTTATTACATATACTACTTTATATGTGTAGCAATGTATTTAGTGTTTGCAGGTTTTATGTGTTTATGCAAACAAATGTTTACTGTAATCAAACCATCTCTCATGAGTTGGATGTATGCCCCCTGCAAGGCTGTGTGCAGCCATTTGTTTTTGTAAAATGCTACATCTGTCACACATGTTCTTAGCAGCTCACAATTGTTGGTTTTACAGTTATTTGTTATTTCAAGTTTTGAACAAAGTTAATGTCATAACTTGTGTTTGATGTTATTTTTCTTTATTCACTTGGATAGTTTGATCGTTGATTGATGGAGTAATATGGGTTTCATAACCTGACAAATTAAAAGGATTTATGTTATAATAACAGAGCAACAAGCAAACATATTTTTTACATCTATGCAAATATATATGTAATATTTGTAACTTGAATAAGTAATACATTCAGAGTTATTTAACATTAAGGAGTAGTTACATTTATTTTACATTGCATTTAGTTACATTGCATTTAGTTACATTTATAAGTTACATCTGGCCCTTTGAGGGCAACGATTATGCTGATGTGGCCCTCGGTGAAAATGAGTTTGACACCCCTGCACTAGATATACACAGCAGCCTGTGAGCAGTATGAATAGTGTGTATGAATATGCTAAGATATATAAAGTATAAAAACGGTAAGCAGTGCAAGTATAGCATAACATATATTAATTTCATGATGATAAACATTGTGGAACAATGATGAAAAATGTGAATGGAAGTGGCGACGTAAAACTGACACCAAACAACAACAAACTTTTGCCGAGCCAATTGGAGAGTTTCATCAGCAGCACGGGGTAAAAACGACCAATGAGCGTTCAGCTCGAGATACCAGCGAGTCGTTTCCCATTAAGCATTTCGCCTCCGCAACCCGTGGAGAGGAACTGCGCCGCCTCGCCGCGCCTCGCTCTCAAGGCTGCGGGCGACTTTGTCCCGCGAGATTTCCACGTCTCATGTGAGCGAGCCTCCAGAGCAAGTCGGACAAAATTACTAACCATCATGCAATGCACGAGCAAGACGTTGATCGAAATTGCGCGGGTCTGCGCAGGTCTCGCTGTCTCAAACAAGCCTATTATCATCATAAAGGCCCAGATACACCGGCCCGAAATCGGCAGTAAATGGGAGTCGGACCGAACATGAGCGTGGGCACGCCCTATTCGGAGTGGTGTGCGCCGCACCGTCGGGTCTTTTCTGCCGACCTGACGCCTTTTCTTGCCGATTCAACATGTTGAATCGGCGTCGGGAACACCACCGGAAGTCGGACAAAGGGATAACACTGATTGGCTGTTCAGCTAGCGAATCAGTGCATGAGAAGCGTTAACGGAAGTGAGGGAGGTAAACAAATGATTTAAAATGGAAGATGGAACACACACGGACGGCTACTTCACCTCATCGGTTTATAGAGCTCCTGTTCGTTCATGTTTTCAATGGACGAGAGTAAAAATGGAAAGAAAAACGCTATTTGTTGTTTGTTTATATCACGGAGTCTGTTCTTCTTCTCTGTCTTCCGGTTGTTCCGGTTGTTGCCTCTTTTGAATGATGAATACACACTAACGCTACCTGCTGGTAAGGAGAGTTATTGCCACTCACGCATACGCAGTTCATACGTGCTCGGCTTGGATTTGCGGTGTGTTCCAGAGTCCGGCGACGCAACAGTCAGTGTCGGCGTCGGTGACTTCTCAGGTGACTGGCCGGTGTATCTGGACCTTTACGTTGTATGACATTGCATGTAACGGACGCTTGTATCCAAAAAGCGACTTACAATAAGTGCATTCGACTTTTATCCAAAAGCGACTTACAATATATATTGTCTTTAACTCATTCCCCAACAATATAAATCAAATATATGATTAGTTTTTGAAAATACCCTTTGCTAGATCAAATATAACAACGGAAGTGTCCATCGTTTTTTGTGATACAAATGTAATTTATGTTAACAAAAATACACTGTAATAAAAACTAGGTTTATATTTTGCTCATGCTTTTCTAGGACAAATGTAAATTAAACATTTTTTCATTAATGTTTATTATTTTTAATCTGTTATATAATAATCAAAGCCCTGAAGGAAATAAAGCAATTTAGCAGCAATTGAAACACAAGAACAACACCTCCAAAAGTATTTCGCTGTGAAATATAGAGAGAATGAAACATCCATATAAATAACATAGAACAGATATAAACACAAAGCAAATAAAAATAATTACCAGTCACTATTCATGAAATACAGTATATCCGAAAAATTTATTGATGAAGTGACGCTGCAGAACATCATGTGAGTCAAGGGGCAAGTCTGTTTAGGAAACACATGATGTACAGAACTTATTCGTGTGTATATCACAGAGTACTTGTTGCAGTTGCTGCATGTAGTCTGTGTCTTGGAGTCCTTTGACGGTCCACAGACCTCACAGCTGGCTGTGGGGTCTTCCAGAAGCTGACTGTGGGGGTCTTCTTGCGGCTGGCTGTGGGGTCTTCCAGAAGCTGACTGTGGGGGTCTTCTTGCGGCTGGCTGTGGGGGTCTTCCAGCAGCTGGCTCTGAGTCAAGTTCATCTTCCAATTTGCTTTCAAATTCTGAGTTTACCTCCACATTATCCTCTTCTTCAGAAATGTCTTCCTGTTCCATTTCACCGTGTTCTTCTAATTCATTCCACTCACTCTCATCCATTATTAGCTCCAAGGCTCTCTGAGCAGAATATCTTTTGGCCATTTTGTTGGTAGATAATTGAAGTTCTGCACTACACTGTTACTACACTGAGGTTATGTCTCTGTTTAGTCCCTCCTCCGGCATGCAGTTGGAAGATCTAAAATATAATATAATTTGTGTACACACTACAAAGAGTAAAGATCAAGGGAAAACAGGATCAAACAGCTTCTCTATGCATACGTGTGTGTGTGTGTGTGTGTGTGTGTGTGTGTGTGTGTGTGTGTGTGTGTAACAAACATCCAGTATTAACCTTAATGTTTTTTACTAACAGTAACCAACTAATAATTTTCATATTGCAGAGATCAAATGTTTCCTTGTCTGAAAGGAGAAACCTGATTTTAAAACAACATTTTCAGTGTGTGACTTGAAAGATAAGATCTGATCAATAATAAAACCTAGATATGTGTACTGTATGTAGTGACCCTTTCAATGTCATTCCCTTGAACAGTGCAAATGTTGGGGAGAAAATAAGTTAACTTTTTGCCATTTGAGAATATCATGACTTTGGAGTTGTCTGCATTTAATACTAACTTGAGTTGAGATAAATGGGATGGAAGAACATCAAAGGCAGACTTGGCGCACACCCTTTCAAATCAAATCAATCAAATCAAGTGTTATTTCTATAGCACATTTATAAACGATTTTTGGTTGAGCCAAAGTGCTGTACAAATAATAAAAATACCCTACAGTAAAGACATTTTACAGCTAATACAACAGCAGTTTGTTCAGAATATCAGTTATTTCTATAGCACATTTATAAACGATTTTTGGTTGAGCCAAAGTGCTGGACAAATAATAATAATAAAAATACCCTACAGTAAAGACATTTTACAGCTAATACAACAGCAGTTTGTTCAGAATATCAGTAATTTCTATAGCACATTTATAAACGATTTTTGGTTGAGTCAAAGTGCTGTACAAATAATAAAAATACCCTACAGTAAAGACATTTTACAGCTAATACAACAGCAGTTTGTTCAGAATATCAGTATGAGAAAAATGACACCCTCTATCCTTAGACCCTCACATCGTACAAGGAAAAACTTCCAGAGAAAACCCACAGTTTAAAGGGAAAAACTAACCGCTAGCCGCAAAGCTAGCATCACAGCCACTGCTCCGTTTTCGGAGACTTTGCACCGTTACATGCAATGTCATATAACGTAATGATGATACTTTGACCATATCTATGACTGTGACGGTTGACGCAGAGAAGCCCGCGAAAATGACGCCGGATATGACGTCATATGACGGATGACGGATGCGACGGATATGCACCCGAGCTGATCGTGTACCCGAGCCGGGTTATGGCTAGAAAGGATCCGTCTAGTGTAAATATGACGTCACGTTCTCGTTGTAACTCTCGTTGGAGCGGCTCGGAAACACACCTACAGCAGTAACATGCAACATATACATTAATGCAGCAGTAATATTAATAGAGAAACATCAGACATAATTGTAAAACACTGAAAGGGAACATTGTATTGCACCAGGAGCTATCTTGGGACTTCTACTGCGACAACGTTGACTTGCCTGTGAATAAAAAATAAACCACAGTGTTGGTGATCTACAGTGTTGTCTTTCTTCTTTGAACAGCAAGACCGCTAACACCCTATTTCAACAATAACACTCCCTGTCATTGACATAATTAATAGATGGTTTAGCTTCTCACCATCATTTGCTGTGGCCCACTGATGTTAACGATCGTAACTGAAAGGCTGCCTGCCAAACGTAAACATTCAGCCACGTGACTTGCAAACTATCGCGAGAGTTTTACACTAGACGGATCCTTTCTAGCCATAACCCCCGAGCCGATCGTGTACTGACACCGGTCTCAAGTCAGCACCGCTGCAGACTCGCTGAGTCGCTGCTTGAGGGCTTGATAGCCCGCTCCCCCTCCACACCGCTCCACACTCGTTGGTTTGAAACAGCCAGAGCCGGCCCGACCCATTAAGCGACATAAGCGGCCGCTTAGGGCCCCGCAGCCACGAGCAACAAAAAAAAGAAATTACAATTTTTTATTTTTTTATTTAAAAAATAAATAAATCTCAGTACACCGTCGCCGTGATAAGTATGTTTAATTAATTTTGTTAATATGCCTAGATTGCCTGCTCTCAAAGTCATGTATTATATTATTGAGTCAATAATATACATTAACCGTGCTTTACCTGAACCTCATCATGACACAAGAGAGGACGGCAAGATTGTCATTTCCCGTGTTCAGTGAATGCAACAGAGGCAAGACACCAGACCAACCAGAGTTGAATGGAAATAAACATCTGTCTTATTGGCTGACAGGTACTTATCCTGTGAGCTGTGACAATGTTTAAAATAAACTGTCAGACGGACTCAGAGTTTTTGAAGATGGACATAAGAAAACATTTTCTTAAAAAATACGACAATTCTCAAGTGGTGGCTCACACAATAACCCCAGAGCCACCACTTAAGCCAGGTAAACAAGGTATGTAATTGTCAGTAAACTTCCAAGTTATGTGAACATGTAAGCAAAGCATAAATTACAGCTACGTTGACGTTACTTTGAATCGCGGGGTTAAGCTAAACCGTTAGCAAGTAGCTATAGGTAGCAAGATATATTAAATAAACACTGTCATATAATCTAAATGTAATGTTTTTTAGCGTTACCTGGTGAGGTGGGGAGGAGCTGCAGTGAGCCGTTTAGTGGAGAAAGTGAATACTGCTGAATACACATACTTTACAGAGATGCTGTATGCGAAACCAATGTGAGTTTGGAAAATTGCACAGTATTTTTTTTTTTAGTATACCTCAACAATGGAATTATGATCAGTGGAAATGGCCATGACATGTGACCTTTTTTCTTTGATAACTACAGCTCAGTGAGGTAAAGAACTCGGCCCGTCTACACTACAGGCATCAAAAAATCTTGAAGCTGGGCGTGTCTGAAGCTTGCCGATTTTTTGCGAGCAACGCGACCAACAACCAATCACATGAATCTCCCGCCCCCGACATACAAAGCAATAGCAATGTTAAAACGAAGTAAACTGGATATAAACTCTCCAAACAGGAGAAAAACCTACCAGTTTCACCCACTGTCTCTGCCACCTCCCTCCATGCCTGGTTCCTCCGGTTTGTATCCCGGTAAATAGTTCTGGTCGTAAAGAACCGGGTGATTTGCTACCGTAATATCTCGTTTGGAATATGAGGAAATGAACTGCGGTCTGGCTCTCCCAGCTTGCACGCGGTTTGATTGGCTGCGCTTGCACTGGCGGGATTTGCATAAACGGGATTTGATTGGCTGATGCCAAGCATCGAGCCTCAATGTTCATCTTTTGATGCCGATAGATGCTCGTGATGCTTGCAAAGCCATGCCATGCTCCCCACAATGCAGTTCGGCGAAGATTAAAAATCTTCTATGTCACCCCATTCAAGTGAATGGGCGAAGCGTTGAAAGCATTTTTCGATGCCTGTAGTGTAGACAGGCCGTAAGCCTCTTTTCGGTTGGCTGCAACACTGGCCTGTGCTCTGTTTGCTGTGGTTGTGAAGAGTCTTTCTTTCATATTGTCTGCCACTGCTCGGATGAACTGAGCAGAGTCAATGATGGGAGACCTGCCAACTCTTAAATCCTCTCCCTTGAATTCCATCACTTCCTCTGCCTGACTGGCATCAACTGCATGTTGTCCTGGGTAGCGATTGAAACTTTCTATGCGTTTGACATATGTCGTCATGATGTCATGGGCCTTTGGGAGTGTGGTCTTCCTGTTCTGAAGAATTTCTGACAAGTTCTTAAGTTCAGTCAGAACATCTGCCATCAGTGCAAGACTTTTCAGGAAGTTGATGGAGCACAACTTAGAAAGCAGACCTTTGAATTTGGCCCTCTCTCTGCTGTCCCTTGTATCATCCTCTGATGCCTCACGGAAATGTTGTGCCAAGGCTGGATAAGACTGCCAAACTGCAGAGACTGCCCTCCATGAAGAAGCTACCCAGCGAACACTGAACACTTTTCCAATCCTCCTGTGGGCGATGTCCAGGTTGTGAGCAAATTCACTCTGCTGCCGCATGTTTTTTGGTGACTGGCTATATAATGAATATAGGCTGTCCATGAATGCCTGGAAGTCCTTTGTTCCCCCTGTCACATCCAGTGCCTGGTCAACAGCAAGCTCCAGTCTGTGATTAAGGCAGTGCCATAGTATGATGCCTGGGAAGTCATCCTGGAGCAACTTCCCAACACCTGACTTCACTCCCAGCATGACACTGGCCCCATCACTGCAAAATCCAATGAGGATTTCTCTCAGCAACTCAACAGTGAAGCCATTTTTAAGCAAGCAACCCATAATCTGTTCCTTGATATGAGCAGCAGACATACTATCCAGCTCAACCAGGTCCAACGGAAAGGCAATGGGCTCCATGTCTCCATCAACACTAGCCTTCAGGAACACAATTAGTGTTGATTTGTGCCCAACACTGTTGACTCATCAGCCAATACTGTGATTTTGCTCTTGGTCTCTATTATCTTTTTTAGAAGTTCCTTTTTCATCTGTGATGACACATGCTCAATTATGTCAACACAGACAGTTTTGCTATGCAAAACACGCCCCAAATCAGCAGAATTTGCATGCTGAAGGTCAATCAGAATCTCAAAGTCTGTGAAAGGCTTGTTGTTCTTGGCCACATAATAGGCTGTCATGAATACCTTGGCAGTAGACTCAAACACAGACTCCTGACTACTCGCGTTCATGTTCAGAAGAATATCTTTATTTGCTGTCTGAATAATCTTGACTGCTTCATTATGTGCTGCAGAGTTCTTGTGTTCACTGATTTTTTTGCGCAGTGATGAAAGCTGGACATCCCTTGATTGACCAGCTGGGATTATCTTTCCATCAGCCCACTGAATAGCAATATTAACACCACGGGATGCCATGACACCCAGATCCTTCACATCATGGCATGGGGTACAGCCTAGCCTTCCATTGTGAGCACACATCCATTCATTTTTCTGTTTGAACTGTTCATATTGTTCTTCTTTCCATATAGAAGGGTATGCAGTAGGGCTAGCATCACCTGTGGTGGCTTCTGAGGGACCTGCTGCCACTTCTTCTGGCTGAGTCTCCTCTTCCTCCCTCTGGGCCTCAACTGTTATAAATTAGTATAAAATTGTATAACTAAATTCAGCAGACAGTCAAAAATGTACAAGTCTCTGTCTTTCTTTGAATTTTCAGAATATTGGTTGCATAAATTAAAATATTAATAAAATAAAATGTATGCCACAATGTGCAGATTAAAATAGAAGATATCAAAGCAAAATATTTAATCTTAAAATAGTATGCTGTGTACATGTTGTGTTCTGAGTAAGATAGCCATTGACTATATAGAGAAGGGGTGCACAACCTTTTTTGAACCAAGACGGCGGCGATCGTTGACGGGGGGGGTTATTAACTATAGTTATTTGACCACAATATTTGAACACAATTACAGTTTATTTTATTTTCAACTATATTCTTCTTCTTCTTCATATTACTACTACTATTATTATTATTAGGGCCCGAGCACGGAGCGCTAGGATCCAACGGCGTCCTAGCACGAAGTGCGAGGAACCTATTGTTATTGGTGGTATTATTATTATTATTATTATTTTTAGTCACCATCTTTCCTGTTTTTGAGGCCTTTAGGATGCTGACAAAGTTGTATAAATTTGCACGGACGCCAGGACCCGTAAAAATTGCAACATTCTGGAGTCAAAGGGTTCAAATTATTCAACCTGCTCGCTAGCACCACCTATGAAAATCCCATTTTCGGAATACATTTACATAGTCGCACCGTAACTCCGAATGAACTGAAATGTTGCACACATATCCGGGTGGACCTGCTCTACAAATAATCCTCTTGGAACCCTAAGTTCCGCCTACATTTTTTTCCTTCTAAATTAGCATAATGTTCAAAACAGTTAAATATTCACTTAAATTTCAATTTTCAGTTTTTCAACACCGAACTTCATATCCAGCATCGGTGGAGGCTCAGACACATTACCGTAGAAAATGAGCATGTTGGGACGATAAATATTGCCGACGTCAATCAAAAACGTACTCGCAAAAAGGCGGGGCTTCAAAAGAAATGCTCATAACTGATTAGCAATGTATCCAAACAACACAGATTTTGGTAGATAGGTTCAGACTGTCTTGGGAAATAGGCACACCTAAGCATTTTCATTTTGGACTATAGGGGGCGCCAAAAACACCACCAATTTATAACTCAAGAGCGGATGGACTAATTATTATTTTATTTTTTTAGACATACTCTCAGAGTGACTACGAACTCAGATTTAAAGTGTCGCAAAACAATCAGAATGTGGGCGTGGCCTATACATTTATTTTAAATTGCGATAGCATAAAATGAGCTTCGGACGCAAAACTTGGGACACACGTCAGAGCCCACGACCTTTTCGAGAATGTAAAAAAAAAACGTAATTTTTCAAAAAAGCTGCTCACTAGCGCCCCCTATTGTGTGGTAGTCACATATAGTTTCTTAGAACTTCACGATTTTTGGCACAGACATTCCTATTTGTAAATAGATTCCATTAGCCCCACCCCCCAAAAAGTCGGCCATTTTGAAATATCTGCGTTTTTCAGCCATTTTAAGCACATTCTTGCAAACTGCTACTAGGGGAATGATCGGAAAAAATCCAGTCCAGGACAAGTTCAGCCCCTATCCAATATGATGCCAAATTGAGAAGAACATTTTTGATAGCTCAATCGTGGAGGTCGTAAGCTAACAGCGAATACACCATTTTTGACGATTTACATGTCGCAAATGACTCCAAACTACTCCAAATTACTCAAATATTGTTGTTCCAATATTCACGAAACGCTATATCTACATTATTATTATGATTGCACACATATTTCAAATTGCCTTCCATTATCCCCGCCCCCCAGAAAGTTGGCCATTTTTAAAAATTTGCGTTTTTCATGCATTTTAAGCACATTCTTGCCAACTCCTCCTAGGGGAATGATCGGGAAAATTCCAATGCAGGACAAGTTCAGCCCCTATCCAATATGATACTTAATTGAGGAGCACATTTTAGAAAAATCACTCGTGGAGGTCGTAAGCTAACAGCGAATACACAATTTTTGACGATTTACATGGCGCAAATTGCTCCAAACTGCTCGCATAGTTTTTCCGATATTCACGAAACGCTGTATACACATTACTATTACGATTGCACACATATTTCAAATTGCCTTCCATTAGCTCCGTCCCCAGGAAGTTGGCCATTTTGAAAAATGTGCATTTTTCAGCCATTTTAAGCACATTCTTGCCAACTCTTCCTAGGGGAATGATCGAAAAAATTCCAATCCAGGACAAGTTCAGCCCCTATCCAATATGATACTTAATTGTGGAGCACATTTTTGAAAAATCCCTCGTGGAGGTCGTAAGCTAACAGCGAATACACCATTTTTGACGATTTACATGGCGCAAATTGCTCCAAACTGCTCGCATAGTTTTTCCGATATTCCCGAAACGCTGTATACACATTGCTATTATGATTGCACACATATTTCAAATTGCTTTTCATTAGCCCCGCCCCCCAGAAAGCTGGCCATTTTGAAAAATGGGCGTTTTTCATGCATTTTAAGCACATTTGTGCTAATTCGTCATAGGGAAATGATTTGAATAATTCCAATCTAGGGCAACTTAAGCGCATATCCAATGTGATGCTACATTGCGAAGGAATAGTCGATCGCTTGAACATGGAGCTCGTAAGCTAATGGAGAATGTACCATTTTTGACCATTTATGTCACAGACTACCTTAAGTTACTGAGACCTGCGTGTCTGCCTGCACCATCCACACACACACACACACACACACACACACACACACACACACACACACACACACACACACACACACACACACACACACACACACACACACACACACACACACACACACACACACACACACACACACACACACACACACACACACACACACACACACACACACACACACACACACACACACACACACACACACACACACACACAGGCGCCGTAAGGGGGTGAAAGGTTAGGACGATTCTAAGGGCCCGTGACTGACAGGGGCCCCAAACATTTTTAGAACATTAAGAAAAAATGTTTAAGTAACCTTTCATCAATCATCAACAATTAACATTAATATAAAGTTAAATTCATAATGTACCCACAACACTTCATTTTACTTTTTTTCTGCCAAAAGTTAATTATCCAAAGCCTCTGTACAACCCTCTCTATTTACATGTAATGGTTTGGTCCTGCCTCCAAATGCTGTTAGGCACCGCACTTTCTGGCAGAGTGAGAGGCGGAGCATGTGAGGAGGGATCTAGTACTTACGTGTGTGCCATGTCTCAACCACTCACAGTCAGGCTTTCAAGAAAGAAACAAAAGGAGAGAAAGAGAGAGGGACTAAAGGGCGACAGTATATCACCCAGTTTTTCAAGAGAAAAGGTGTGTGGTCCATGGTGGAAATTAGTCTGTTAGCTAAGCTTAGTCCATTGTAAATAATAATTGTAATGTTTTGCTGACATTAAGTACTGTTAATATCATCACAGAAAATGCTGAGGTTTTTCATTTCACTGCTCTTTTAGCTCACATTTAATAAATGCAGGTACATTTTTAGCAGCTATTCATATAAATCAGTTGTCCCTCCCCCTGGTGCCAGGACCAACAGATCCATCTCTAGGCTCAGCAGCCCTGTCCCCCCATAAGGCTTTGCAGTCTTGCCATGCTGTCCATTGAATGCCAGTTGGCTAGAAAGCTGGACTTCAAGGACTTTATCAGTGACTTTGCCTGTAAGAAGGCTAGGCGCTGGGCTCTTGGTGAGTAAGGCTGAGCAAGGGCTCGTAATAACTGTTAAAGGGCAAGGCTATGGTAACGATATTGGATCACTACACACAAGATGCATGATGAGAAAAAGACTGAGAACAGGTAATAGGCTCTGATTTAGCACCACCATCAGGCCTTTTCACTTCCATTTCCGTTTTGTTGTCCATTTACACTTTAATACCTGCTTATTTTGTCGTTGGTATGTATTTTATTTAATAAAAAAATCTGCTGCTTATGTTATTTTTTTTGTTATAGCATTTTATAAATGATAATATTGGTGTTAATGTTCACTTTATTTTAATTTAAGAGGTCATGTATATTTAAGTTATATTTATTTAGATTTATGAATGTTCCATTGAAAAATGTTATTAAAAAGGCATGTACACCATAAAAGATGACTTGAGATCTATTGTCAGGATTGTTAGTCTTATATCAAATAGTGAATTCTACTGTAGAATGTTGCACGTCTGCACAGTGTTATATGTTCACAGCTCAGTGTCAGTAAGTATTGTGCGGTTAGTATTGGACTACAAGATAGAGGCAAGCCTGTACAGGTAGAGTTATTTAAAGCATAAATGAGTGGGTTGGGTTCTGGAGGTGTGGTTACAGCAATTGTGCTTGGTTGGCGTGGCCTGGGTCTGGTGGTGGGGCCCAATGTGATATCTTTTCATGGGGCCCAAAATCCCTGGCGGCACCCCTGCACACACACACACACACACACATGGTACAACAAACACAAACAGCTCCTAAAGCATGACTAAATATCAGGCTACAGCCCTTGTATCTTTTATTATGTGAAGCACTATATGGTTTCATGAAAAATATCTTCTGTTTATTTGTAGATATCTCTTAAAGCCTACAAATAAAGTGTGAAATGTAGGCCTGTTACATATATTATTGAGCGATATATATTATACACACTGTTCTGCTTTCTGCACTGACCTCAGCAGCTGTTCTCACTGTAAACATCGCCTCACAATGAAAGCATAATCTAACATCCAGGGGAGATGTGATTAGTGAGTAAACAAACAAACGGTAAAGGGCAGAAAGTCTGATGCACATTTGATCATCTTGAATAACTTATAATCACAACGGGAACAGTTTGCAGAGCTGTGCTTTGTTGACATCCAGCCATACCTCACGCCTCTTTTAAACATCACTGTTGGCTGAAATCGTCTCCGGAGAATACTTCAGTGTACCCTCGGTTATAGCTCCTCCAGAGACACTCCTCTCTCCTCTAAATCAGTGTATCCTCGGTCACGGCTCCTCTAGACAGCCTCCCCGATAATCGATCCTCGACGAGCCTTCAGAGAAATTAGTTTTCCTTCCAGACCGCGCGCCGACATCCGTTTCCGGGTTGCTGCCGGAGGACCTGGGAGTCTGGGACGCGAAATTAGAGAAATTACAAATGGCTCATTTCCGAGGACTCACACGCGTCTGCTTGACGCCGGGACGACCGGCCGCCCTCCCCGACAGGCGCACGGACGCGAGGGCCCGCTCATCACTGCGCGCACAAGTGCGACCGCAGTTTTAATTATTATTGTTATTGTATATGTAATATTTTTCACTCCCTTCTCTTTTTCAAGTGAGGGTGCATAACATTCAACTGGGACCCTTATGCACCCCCGTAGAACCGGGCCTGGAGGTGGCCAAACTACGGCCCGCTGGCCACATGCGGCCCGTTGATGTGTTTAATGCGGCCGGTCCAATATTGGTATAAATGAGCCAGGGTTCCCGCGGTGATCTTAAAAAGCCTTAAAGTCTAAAATACAACGATACAATTTTAATTTATGTTATCCCCCACTGTCCACACGCCACGCACGCCGCGAAAAGTTCCTTCCTCCCTGGTCGTCGCAGCTGCGCGTGGAAGTCGCCCCGTGCGCGGGAGAATGAGATTAAAACAACCCTCAGCCCGACATGAATCAAGACGGAACCAAACAATGCCCCCCGGCCCGGCTGTCACATTGATACATCATTGTGGCCCCTGAGCCAAAAAGTTTGGCCACCCCTGTTGTAGGACATTAACGATAAAACTGAATATTGTTGTTCTACTTTTAGACATCTCCAGATCGACTGGGGATCGACTGGTTGGGCACCCCATATAGAGATATACAGTTTGCTAGTTAGCTAACTTATTATATTCATCATGGCCATGTTCATGGCCATTCTCTGGGCTAAATAAGCATCATCACCTGTGTCATCTGTGGGCGTTGTTTTTCACATTTTAAGCACATTCTGAGTTTCTTCATCTCTCTCCTTTCTCTTAAACATCTGAAGAATCGTCGTTTGCATTTTTGCTTTAATTACCACGTAGCCTAATTTTCTAGCTGTCATTCAGTCACTCCATTCTTTTCTCCTCCCGCTGTTCTGATCAAGTGGGAAAAAGCTAATATTTGACCCGCTCTATCGAAATCAGTCGGAAGTCGCAACGGCTCATTTCAAAATAAACGTGGATTTGCGTAAAAAAATAGTTTTTAGGGGTTCGGGTGTTTTGTTTGATTTTAAATAAACAAAGTCTTGGCTTTAAGAATATGAAACTTGTTTCGGCAAATTCAGATGATAAATACAACTTAGAAGCTTGTAACGGCATAATTACAAGCGGAGAACGGAGTAACTTGAGGTCACAGCAGGCATAACAGCAGCCGGTGTTTCTCGTTAGTGTTTTCCCCGGGAAACAAACACAATACGCAAAAATACACACACACACACACACACACACACACACACACACACACACACACACACACACACACACACACACACACACACACACACACACACACACACACACACACACACACACACACACACACACACACACACACACACACACACACACACACACACACACACACACACACACACACACACACACACACACACACACACACACACACACACACACACACACACACACACGAGCTTCCCCCAGACCAGTAATCCAAACCAAAATATCTGCCCTTCGTAGTATAAATTCCACGGGTGGAGCTATCAATTCTTCCTGGTCCTCCTGACCGCCTGGAAATCTCTTACCGGTACTAAGGACCGGGTAGGACCGGCACACTTTCAACACTGCCCTACACCCTAACCCTCCGTTTGTACGTTCACGCGGAGGGTCCGCCATATTGAGGGCTGTTCCAAAGCAACGAGTGTGGAGCGGTGTGGAGGGGGAGTGGGCTATCAAGCCCTCAAACAGCGAGTCTGCAGCGGTGCTGACTTGAGAACGGTCTCTACCTGACCGGAATCACGCTGTGTGTGTCCGTCAGGAAACAAGCTGTTAACAAGTAGTTCCACCAAACATCCACTGATAAACTACGATGTTAACAACCTCATGATAACCTCATGTTTTAACTTAGGATCATACCTGTGTCTTGTCTAGAAAAAGGTAAATGTGTGCATTTTATTATAAAGTTGTGTATATTTACAGACCGTTGCAAAAACTAAGAAGCTTAACCATCAGGTTTAGAACTAAAAGAGCTTTGAAACACAATGAAAGATGTTTGGAGTTTTATTTGAGTTATGAATTAAAACTTTTTTTCTAAGAGATGCTGATTTGAAACCGTTGTTACATACAGTTACGGCATTTCCTGTTTCTGCCGGAGAGAGGGGAGGCCGTCCCAAAGCTTGCCGCTGTATTTACTCCCTCCATCTGACAGGAGGGAGCCTCGTTGAGCTGCGAGTGTGGCTACTGTGGCTACAGACGGAGTTCACTCCGTCACGGAGGGGTAGTGTCGAGGGAGTGGTTTGGGATTGGGCCATAGTCAGAAACACATAAACGTATGCGGCGTGCGTCATGACGTCACGGCCGTGTAGACGGGCCGTTATGCTTCAGAGTCCGACCAGGAGAGGCTGCCTTGGCCTGCTGCGCTAAACACTCAATCTGTTCCTGAACCGTACTAACGGATTGCCGGACATGTATTTTACTTTGTGCTGAGGTGTACTATATTGCGTGGTAAGTCATGTTTACATCAGGCTAAACGGCCGACCCTTAAATGCCTATTGATTTATAAATCACTGTGTTTTCTCCCCGTGCTAACTAGCCTTAGCTAAGTGCAGATAGCGTTAGCTATCGTCTGACCACACTATTAGCTTCACGTTCAGTTGAAGCCGTTTGCGGCTGATTTTTATGTAAGCCTGTCTGTAGCTTAATCACTCCCAATGAGCCCTCGACATTTATTTACTCGTATTATTTTCAATTAAACACAAGCTTTCTAAGCGGGCTCACGTTAACCAGCTTCCTATCTACAATTGTTGTTTGGGAAATGTTCAGTCGCCCCCTGGCTGCATACGATACTCATGAAACCTTGCATATACACAAAAGTCTTGGTACATAATGGTCATGTACAACGTTTGGGAAATCCTGCCAGAGCTCAGTTTGCTCAACACAGCTCATGTTAAATGGCCTCTTCCCTATCAAATTATTTTACATACTTTATAATACTACGTACAGATTTGGTCTTTTGAAAATATCCATTTGCTATTTCAGTTTGCTGAGACATTTCTTTGGTTGAGATTCTAGTAAATAACTAGTGTTTATAGTATTGTGAATATTAAATAAAAGACAAAGCTGCGAAGTTATTGATTATATAACTTACAACAACAAAGACATTTTGTTCTATTGTAAACCATTAACATTTTGTAACGTTTCCTGTTGTGTTTTTGTATCATCTGAATAGAGTAGAATTGCTGAAATGGTCAGGTTTTAGACAGCTTTTCTTCATCAGTAAATGTTATACTGAGTTAAGAGGGAGATTTCAAACTACAGCAGCATTATTTAAGTTTTCACTTACCTGCAGAATATTGCCCAGTTTTTTTTAATGCATTTTGAAGTTAATTTTCTCACAGTGCAGGAGTTGAAATTGGATTGTTTTTACATAATGTTGCTGGTTGGACCCAGCAAAAATAATATAAATGATAAATGGCTTATATATATTTCAATACTTGGATCGGTCCTGATGCTGTAGATTGGATTATGATATCCCTGTTAGTGCATCCCTTTTGAATTGTTTGAATCCTGAGGAAATAAAAAAAAGATATCAGGGGTAGACATTAAGGGTAAAATGGAATTGTATTATCACTGGCCCCACCATTGTAACCACTGGCCCGGAGCATTCGTCCAAAAAAAAAATCGAATAATGAAGAAAATTAACACATTTGTTGCAATAGTAATTTATGCTAACTACATTACTACTTGTACTACAACATTTGAATCATCAGTTCTTCCTCACTTTCCTCAATTGATCATATTTGGTTTATTAAAATAATTATATTGTGGTCATTGTTAAAACATTTCTGCTATTATTATGAGTATTATTATTTGTATAAAGCGCTTTCTGCCGTCATTAGGAGTTAGAAATCTAATGGCTATGTCGTAGATTAGATTAGAACCTTCATTATCCTAAACTGCTGGGACATTTCCCTATAGCCAATACCTTTTTATATTTTCTACTCTTCACTTACTTGTCAGCATAGGTCGGCATTGATGTACAGAGCCGACAGAAGACCTTGTTTATATTGGCATCATATTGAGAGGTGCAGTGATGCGTCATAAAACCAGGAAGTAAGCCGCTGGTTCCCTCGACAAAAAAGCAATGGGACTTCTCCACAGGGTTTTGGAAAATAGCTGGAAATAAGGTCTGTGGAAAACAAACCTGTTTGATAAATGCAGGTTTTGTTCAGCCGGATAATCTCCACATGTCTACCCTACTTTTATAATTTTCGAATCATAAATCTAATCGATAGATTATAAAAGGGTTTTAGGACGCGTCACTGCACCACTAGAAGCCAACTCCATCGATCAAGCTGGCTGAAACGTTCTCTCCCTCTTCTTCTCATGCTCCCTGTCACTCTCCTTTAACTCCTCCGGTGACTTTCTTTTATTTGAAGATTGTTTTTTGCCCGGCGCTTGGCCGGTGACCGCTGGTATTAAAAACATTTTGGCGAATGGTTAGGTGGCGCGATAGTCTGTAGTGAAGGAGCGCGCTCCCGCTCACGGGAGCCTGCTCGCGCTGCGCTCCGCAGCAAACAGCTGTTTGCTTTTCACAAAACGCTATGTTGTAGCGTTGATAAACGAAACAATTTAACTAAATTGATTGTCAAAATACCAATACCACAGGAAACATTTTTTTTTTAAACAATATTTTTAGTGGCCCGAGCGGGCAAGTGGAAAGTACGTTATGCTGGCCCGGGGTGTCTAAATAGTGCTTCCGGGCCAGCGGGCCAATTATAATGTTGAGCCCAGGATATACATATACAATCAACACTTTTATACATATTATGCACACATTAACGACAATCAATATTTACAAATTAACAGTGACTTTAAAATCTATGAAAAGTGTACATTAGTGCAAGACTGTCCATAGCAGTGTAAAAGGTGTCTGGTGCTGGACTTGTGTGGGGGTGTTAAAGTCCATGTCCAGTAGGGGAGGCCCAGAAGTAGAATGAAATACTTTTAACAGGCCCAGGGACGCAGGAAGTCAGTCAGAGTTGGGGGTGCGGTGGGAGGGGATTTTCTAAAAAAAAATATTGACGTTAAAAGCATCAATCTGGTGCACTTTGAGAGCAAAATTAAGAGATCTACTATGGATAACTGTTTTTCATGTATTCTCTCTGGCTGTCCATCTCATAATGTTCAAATAGAAACTAGCTGTCAATAGGAATATAATTCAGAATAATTATAATTTCATGCAAAGATCGTCTCAAAAAAGAGGTTGCACATTTAAATTCAGGTGTTATGGCAGCGTCAGTGGCCAAACAGCAAAATGTACTGCTGCAAATACGTTCAAACATGCTGTCGACACAAAGCAGTGGCAACTATGCCACCATTTTAGCTGACTTTTCCTCAGAAGTACTGTCACATAACATCCATATATTTCAGTGCTAGGTTGATGCTTAGCTAAGCTAACTATGAAACACTTTAACTGACAGGACTCAGGATCAACGGTGTACTGTAAGGTAGCTTCTAGCTTCATGTCGAACAGTCAACATTTTCCAGAGAGCTTTCTTTGAAATCACCAGCTAACGCTAAAAAAAATTACATTTAGATTGTATGACAAAGTGTTTATTTAATATCTCTGGCTAGCTATAGCTACTTGCTAACGGTTTAACTTACCCCCGTGATTCAAAGCAACGTCAACGTAGCTGTAATTTATGCTTTGCTTACATAAAGCACGGTTAATGCATTATATTATTAAGGGAGAATTGTCCGGGGCCACAGAAAAAAAATTCGGGGCTTTGGTCCTGTATAATAACGTCATATTAAATGCAGTCATTTGGTCTTTAGCAACAACTTGTGAGAGCAGTGCATTCATCAGTGTTCGTTTTAATGCTGCCAGTTTGTTGACGGACTGTGTGTTGATGGGACTTCTCATGCTCCCTAAATGTTTCCTCTACCTTTCGCCAGTTCTTAAATCCTCCTTTCACAAAACTCCCATCCCTGATCTTGTCTGCACTGACGAGCTTATTTTCCATAGCAGGGCAACAGAAGAAGCACACCGCATTATCACTTTCTCTTATTATTTAGTGAAGCTTTTTATTAACTGCTTACACTAAAATGCTAACTCAAAAATAGTAACTCAAAATAAAACGTTTGTATTGATTTGTTTAGTGAACTTTTTGGTGTTGCAGTTACAACTCTCCGCCAACAGATGGGGGTGCTGCAGCCCCCTCAGCACCCGCCTTCTCGTGTCCCTGAAAAGGCCCAGCTTTCATAGCTGTATTGTCTGCCGCAAATTTCATTCAGAATTGTATTTGGTTCTGTGATTGTGCCAAAACAACATTTTAAATCTATGTGTGTATGTTTGTTGTGTACTGATATTTTGGAAATGGCTATCTCTGAATTTTGACATGCTGACTGCAGTGGGGATTGAACCAGTTTCCCCTGCTCCGAAGATCATTGCACTTACCCACGAAACCACAGCCATCCAGTTTTATTTTCAAAGTGAGCATTCCTCCTGCCAATTTCCACATGTGGTTGTTGTTGACAGGTCTTAATTAGTCTTGAGCATAGTAAGCCATTAAACCTGCCCACTATGGGTGGGGGGCAGATATCAATTACAACATTTTGAAACAATAATAAAGACCCTCTTTATTAAGAATCTTAAAGCAATGCAACGTATGTTCAGAAGCTCAGATTGGAAATCTTTGTTTCCAGTTGGAAAGTCAGAAAGCCCAACTGCTTCAAGTTAAGTAAATGGCTGCAAGATTTTCTCAAACTTTTCGTATGGAAAGGATATCTATATTATGGAGTATATCATGATACAACACCATTTGCATGGAAACAATGGCACTGTAAGTCTTAAAACTGAAACCATTTTGGGACAAAAAATAATATTAATAATTATAACATCATATACATGCCAGTGTTTCCCCTACCATTGTCTTGGCGGGGTGCGCCCTGCCAACGGAGCCTCGCTCCCCGTCTGAAATTCAAGGTGTTTTTTATTTATTTAAAAAATATATATATAGCACCAAATTGCAACTGAAGTAATCTATCTACGGTCACTTTTCACATTGAACATGTGCTCTTTTATTAAATAAACTAAACGCCTATGTTATTTATCCAATGTATGTGCATGTTTCAGTGTCCACTGCTTTGCGTATTCACGTTCTCCCTCCGCTCTATTTCTGAAGGGTGGGGCTCCCCCCCCCCCCCTCCCCCCACACACACACGAATGCAGACACTCACAATCAGAGACAAGAGCGGAGGAAAGGAGGAGAACAACAAAGTGTAAAAAAAAGTCAAATAAATCTGCATTATTGCCCCGAGCTCTGCTGTCTGCCCGTTTGTGCCCCCCCCCCCAAGTTTCAAATTCGTTTATTATTTATTAACCGCAAGTAGGGATGGGTACCGAGAACCAGTACTAACATACACTAACATTACATTCAGTTATAACTGCCAAAACAAACATTATTTACACTATTATGGCCCCTGTTAAAAATGTTTGTAATGTTATCTATTGTAAGTTGGTCGAATGAATGCCTCCTCATCCGGAAGCTGACCGAGCAGACCCGAGCAGCAGTCGAGAGGAGCCGAGCGCATCCGCGAAGCACACAACATGGTGACGTCGGAGTTCCCGTTAGCCGGCAAATCTAAATCTCTTCGGTCAAAATAATTTCCCTTTAGCGCAATACCGCTTCAGTTGCGCCACTTATGTGACAGACTAGAAGAGTATGTGACAGACAATAATAGTCAATTCTAATGTCTAACACGTAATGTGGAGAAAGAGATGTCCTGTATGGGTTGATTGTGCGTTGATCTGTTGGTAATGCCTCTGGGTTCCGGTGGGCATGTAAACAAATGCATAATGCTGCGCTATACTTTGTGGCCTCACCCGTTTGCATAGCGACACTTATTGTTTAGGTGTCTTTTAATAAGCAGGTAGTCCTATCATTAGCTACAACTATCTGAATCTGATCGATATGGACATAAACGTGAGTGAAGTCTAATGTGACGGGAGAGAGAGATCAGCTGCTGCTGACGAGTCGACACGCAGCTCTGCATGATCACATGCAGCGGTGAGCGGACAAAACACACACTTCAGGTTAGAATATCACTCGTAGCTATTTTAATTACCTCTCAAACTACCTAAACTATTTATAGATATGTTTAGTTTTACTGTCGGCTCACTCATTACTGGATCCACGAGCTGCATGATACTGGCATAATATATTGCCCGATCGGGCAACCAGCAGGTGAGGCTTCATTGCCCGAGCTAAATACTAGATGGCCCCGGGCCATCGGGCAGTCCTTAATGTCGAGCCCTGGTTGTTATAAAGTGTTATTGCTGTTGGCAGGAATGTTTTCCTCTGTCCTCGTGACAGCGGAGCTGGAGCAGTCTGTTGGAGAAGGAGCTCCGCTCTCTGTCCAGTTGCTGTTGGAGAGGGTGGTAGGGGTTATCCATGATTGACAACAGTTTGCTCAGTCTTCCTCTCCACCAGGGCTCTCGACTAACTTTTTTCACTATCCTCCGGGAACCGTCCCGAAATACAATCTAACCCGTCCCGAAATTAATGTGGACCGTCCCGAAATTTAAAATATGAGTTTTTCTACATTATCATTAGCTAGAATGATTCAAAGTGAGCTTTAACATAAATAAAACATCATACAAATCATTAGATCAGGGGTGGGGAACCTTTTTCCTCTCAAGGGCCATTTCAATGTTTTAAACATCCTCCGAGGGCCGTACAAATGATTGACCTCTGCTTAAAAATACTAAAATCACAGCCCATTCATTTCGCCTTTCTTTCATGCCGTGCAAAGAAAAAGCAACCTCTGAATCCAGATATCTCACCATGACTCGTGCATGCATTCACGTGCACGGTTGTGGCATGACCACCAAAACAGAAAGTATATTGGACACAAGATATGTGCAAATGTATTTCGTTTCCTATCCATGTTGACATGATTTAAGTGGGGGGGAGACCTAACCTCCTCTAGGGGGGCCCTCACCTCCCCGGGAAGATTTTTTTTTAAATGTTGAAGTTAAAAGCATCAATCTGGTGCACTTTGAGAGCAACATTAGGAGATCTATGGATACATCTCTCAACATCCATATGAAACAGAACTGGAAGCAGATGTATTTTTCTTTATGGATATTTTACAAATAACTCTCCTTTCAAACTGTATTCTTGTTTATTAATAACAACTTTTATTTACTGTCATATAGTATTTTATACCTGTTTACTTTATTCTCTTGTTTTTTAGAACTATAATGATCATATAAAGATGTGCCTTTACCTCACTGGTTGGAGAAAAAGCTTCTTATATTCGTTAGCATAGCTAGCTAACCAGATGCTAATAACAACAAAGTTATTGACTGTATGACAGATGAACAGATCGCCACTGGGCTTACAACTGAAGACACAGCCACGCAGAAACTGCGGCATGTGTACGGCTCCTTATGGGTACTGCACTTTTTGGAAGTGCCGAAGCGACGTTCTGGTGCTCCCCTGCCATGCTCCCCTGTCAGACGAGACATATACCACGTGATGACACGTTAGGCTCGTGTTGTGTTCAAGGACCCTGACCTTGGCCAGGAAAAACAGGCACTCGCCTGTTTAATTTTTTTGCGGTCTAGATCTCTTTAATTTTTTTCTTTTTTGCGTGTGTTTATAAATTGCCTCGAGGGCCGTAGCAAATGGTCTCGCGGGCCGTATACGGCCCGGGGGCCAGAGGTTCCCCACCCCTGCATTAGATGATAATTCATCAACCTTTTTATTTGAGTAAATCAGTCAATCACATAAACAAAGGCCAAATATATTTAAACAAACACACAAACGAGAAAATTACTCTAATATTGAATCCAAGCAAGTCCCATCTAATTAACAAAAAAATCCAACACTCTGTCCTGAAGACAGAACCCAGAGTAACCACTAACCAGGATGACAGTCTGTAACACAGTCAGGAGACCTTCACAAACTGCCCCGCCCCCTCGCACACAGACGGGAGAGAGAGATCTCGTCTGGATTAGAAAGCTCGAAAATACATCATAGACGCATGTTGTAGTCTTATTGCATATTAGAAACGGAGTTGGCGAAACTAAAACTGCCATATAATGTTTATGTAGCAATAATACATATGATATATATTTTTTAAATGTCTCCAGTACCGATAAAAAGTCAGATAACTTCGGAGCTTAACGTTACCACTGTCTTTAATAATTCCGGCCCAGGGACCGTTTAATACCGGGGCTCGGTACCCACCCCTACATGGGGAGAGGCGCAGCATATTGCTAAGGACTAAATACGATGGAGGGTTCTCATCTCAGCCTTGTTATTACATCCCATAGGGGATGAAGGGGAGTAAGTAAATAAAGAGGCCGGGGCTCCAGGGTCTGGTTCCTCTGTGCGTTTTTGTGATGTAACGGTAAAACATTTCAGAATTCCTCCACGGGATGCCATTGTCATTGTACATCACTCAACCTGCGAAATACACACACTCAGAGCCATATAATAGATAAATGGCGCTGCACACACTCAGTACATAGCTAGACCCGCAAATTTGCGGGCCAGGAATTCGCGGGCACTGGCTGACAGCCAGCGGCACAGCTGTAGCTATGTACTGTGTGTGTGTGTGTGTGTGTATTTCGCGGGTTGCTAAATGTTTTGTGCATTTATGTTGACAAGGAGGTTTAATAACTGTGTGCTACACAAAACGTGCAGTCAGTTTCATTTTCATCGCCGTTCATCTCTCGTCCCAAATTCGTCCCAAAATATTTTTTTATCCTCCCCGACACTATTTTTTCCGGCCCCGGGACGACAGGACGTCCTTAAGCTCGAGCCCTGCTCTCCACCACAACAACAAAAGTGTCCTGTTTGACGCAGATGACTGAGCCAGCTTTCTTAACGAGTTTATTGAGTCTGCTGGTGTCACCGGCTCTGATGCTGCGTGCCCAGCAGACCACAGCAAAGAAGAGTGCACTGGCAACAACAGACTTGGACAAGATTTGTCAAGATGTCCGGCGGTGGCTCAGTCAGTAGGGGTTTGGACTGTGAGCCGTTGGGTCGCTGGTTCAAGTCCCCGACCATACCTAAATATGGAGTATAGACTGCTACTTGGAGAGGTCCCCGTTCCCCGCCTGGGCCCTGCCGTGGTGCTCTTGCCACATTCAGAAGCAGATAATGTCTTCCAGTCCACTCCAAAAATGAATCAACCATCAATCATCTGAAAATGTCTGCAGGTAGCATGACTGAGTTGTATTTAAAGCAGTGTTTCCGCCAGACCAGGGCTGAGAGGGCGTCCACCCCAAGAGGGGGGGTGGGGGGTGCTTGAATTTTGACTTGGGTCGTCCCTTATAGATATTGTCTTTTTACGTTAGTGAGCCGGATCATTTGGCTCGGCTCTCTTAAAGCGCCGGCTATTTGGGCTCCCAAACGGCTCTTCATGTTACTACAGTTTACCACGGAGCCTCTGTCCATACAAAGACCCACAGAACTCTAGCTACACTGATCGATATACTTATTGGATCTGCACAAACAAGCTTAGATAACATCCTGAGAGTCCACAGATTATAGAAATATAAGGATCATAACTGAGCAATCTGAACTCGTGACAGGGGAAGCAAATGCAGACAACACACGAGTAGCTTTGGTTGCAAAACACAGAGATATGCTCACCGTAGCTGTTGTTCTGATAAAAAGTTGTGTTCAATGGCATTACAACGAGAAAAAAACGCAGCTGAAGGTTAATCCATTGGTTATAGCAATGTATCTGTCACTTTGAAAAAAGTGTTGATAATCCATAATTACATTTTTATGCAAAAATCGGAGAAGAAGAATTAGCTGCTAATGGTAGCCACCAGAGGTTAACGCAGCTTCCGGTTTTTATACGCGTCTCTCTCACTCCTTATTTGGTAAGCTGTGTGTATGGGGGACTTTCCCTCGAATTCCATTGGCTCTGACGGTTAGAAAGAGATGTCAATCAGCAAAATCGACCAAGGGGGCCAGAGATATGGAAAATCCACCCAAATGACCCCAGAAGTGTTTTTTTTGTTGCTAAACCTCTCTAAAAAGGTCAAATGTCACTTGTTTTGCATCAATCTTGATACAGGGTAATTATTATATGTTGTACTTTGGATCCCTAAAGCTTTGAGTCTACCTTACCATCGTCCAAGGGTAGTTTTCACTATAAGTATAAAAAAATATTTTTGAACTTACACTATCATTTACAGTTTTTTACTATGTTCAATCTGAATTTTCTTTCAAATAAAAAACATTTATATTGATTCTGACTTTTCTACATCCAACTCACAGGTTTGTCATTACTTTGAGAAAAAACATTAATTTAACCCTTTTTAGAAGGGAAGATATGGTCATTTGTCGGGGAATGTCATTTTCGAGCCTGAGACCTGAAAAACAGGCTCAGTGCTTAACAGGTTAAACAAATGTGACACACTGCCCGGCTCATTCAAGTCCGTAGGTTCGCCTTCTTGATTTGGCTTGAATCCAAAATACTGCCACACCGGAGAGTCGAGATGTGTACTTAGGTTTTGTAACCAATTCCATTTAACTTTAAATTCCCCGCGAGTAAGTCACACGTTGTCTCCCGCTTGTCGCTATATTATTCATTTGGCTACTGCACGCGTAGTGTCCTGACCTGGCTGTGTGTCAGCCCCGCCCCTCACAGCGCGCGTGGCCGGCAGCCACAGCGCTACTAGCTAAAATGCTGGTCACATCCTAAAACAGCAATTTATCAAGCTCAGAAAAGTTATCAAGTCCATTTTTATTTATCGTACGATAAGTCAATTTATCGATTATCGCGACAGGCCTAATGTTATATTAGCTGTGCAATTTACCACGTATGGTGTTCTTAGTTTCCATACCTCCTATGTTTTACGCGCGACTTATCAAGTAGGCTATTGGCGAACGGCATAAAACATGATTAAACATGATAGTATATAAAACCATGCTCGTATCTATACAACCTATAGAAATGCAAAACGGCGTCAGTTTAAAGTAATTCTGTCCTTCTGTTTACCGCATCATTTATGAGAATACATTTCTTAACAAGAGAACTTAATCGAGGGGTGATCAATAACATTTCCGTATTTATTTATTTCTCCAAGTTATGTTTTTGTGTGTATGAGGAGTCTCAAACAGGCGTTTGTTAAATCATTTTAAGATTGGCTTTAATCAATTTGTGAAAATTAATTCTTCATGATACAGTGGGGAAAAAAAGTATTTAGTCAGCCACCAATTGTGCAAGTTCTCCCACTTAAAACGATGAGAGAGGCCTGTAATTTTCATCCTAGGTATACCTCAACTATGAGAGACAAAATGAGGAAAAAAAATCCGGAAAATCACTGTCTGATTTTTAAAGAATTTATTTACAAATTATGGTGGAAAATAAGTATTTGGTCAATAACAAAAGTTCATCTCAATACTTTGTTATATACCCTTTGTTGGCAATGACAAAGGTCAAAGGTTTTCTGTAAGTCTTCACAAGGTTTTCACAGACTGTTGCTGGTATTTTGGCCCATTCCTCCATGCAGATCTCCTCCTAGAGCAGTGATGTTTTGGGGCTGTCGCTGGGCAACACAGACTTTCAACTCCCTCCAAAGATTTTCTATGGGGTTGAGATCTGGAGACTGGCTAGGCCACTCCAGGACCTTGAAATGCTTCTTACAAAGCCACTCCTTCGTTGCCCGGGCGGTGTGTTTGGGATCATTGTCATGCTGAAAGAACCAGCCACGTTTCATCTTCAATGCCCTTGCTGATGGAAGGAGGTTGTCACTCAAAATCTCACAATACATGGCCCCATTGATTCATTTACACGGATCAGTGGTCCTGGTCCCTTTGCAGAAGAACAGCCCCAAAGCATGATGTTTTCACCCCCATGTTTCACAGTAGGTATGGTGCTCTTTGGATGCAACTCAGCATTCTTTCTCCTCCAAACACGTGTAGTTGAGTTTTTACCAAAAAGTTATATTTTGGTTTCATCTGACTATATGACATTCTCCCAATCCTAATTCTGGATCATCTAAATGTTCTCTAGCAAACTTCAGATGGGCCTGGACATGTACTGGCTTAAGCAGGGGTACACGTCTGGCACTGCAGGATTTGAGTCCCTGGCGGCGTAGTGTGTTACTGATGGTAGCCTTTGTTACTTTGGTCCCAACTCTCTGCAGGTCATTGACTAAGTCCCCCCGTGTGGTTCTGGGATTTTTGCTCACCGTTCTTGTGATCATTTTGACCCCACGGGGTGAGATCTTGCGTGGAGCCCCAGATCGAGGGAGATTATCAGTGGTTTTGTATGTCTTCCATTTTCTAATCATTGCTCCCACAGTTGATTTCTTCACACCAAGCTGCTTACCTATTGCAGATTCAGTCTTCCCAACCTGGTGCAGGTCTACAATTTTGTTTCTGGTGTCCTTTGACAGCTCTTTGGTCTTGGCCATAGTGGAGTTTGGAGTGTGACTGTTTGAGGTTGTGGACAGGTGTCTTTTATACTGATAACGAGTTAAAACCGGTGCCATTAATACAGTTAACAAGTGGAGGACAGAGGAGGCTCTTAAAGAAGAAGTTACAGGTCTGTGAGAGCCAGAAATCTTGTTTGTTTGTAGGTGACCAAATACTTATTTTCCACCATAATTTGCAAATAATGTCTTTAAAAATCAGACAATGTGATTTTCTGGATTATTATTTTTCTCATTCTGTCTCTAATAGTTGAGGTATACCTAGGATGAAAATTACAGGCCTCTCATCTTTTTAAGTGGGAGAACTTGCACAATTGGTGGCTGACTAAATACTTTTTCGCCCCACTGTATATTTATCATATATTCATATATGATAAATATATCATATATCAAATATTCATATATGATAAATGAGGGGTAACATTCTATTTATGCTGTTATTTCCACATATTTCTCTCCATTCTTCCTTCTGCCAACGGTGTCGCAGTTTCTCGTCTCTCCCGTTTTTGTGCTTAGTGCGTACGCATGGGTCAGAGTTTTGCGTGGAGGATAATTTTTTTTTTATAAATCGCAAACATAGCGTAGAAACTGGCGTACGCCATCTTTTGAGCGTATGCACCGTTTATAAATGAGGCCCCTGGCCTGTACTCGCATACCCCTTTCCCACCAAACCAGTTCCCGATTAGGCTCTGAGCTTGTGCTTTTCTGGTTCCGAACCGGTTCTTGACGGTCAGTGGAGTTTGGCCAGATAAGAACTGGTGTTCTGGGCCAAGAGCCGGCTGCGTTGCAGTGGAAACGGGAAGAACCGGTTCTTAATCTGGCACTAGCTTCGAATTGGCCCTGGAACTGCTTTGTTGGGGAAGGGGCAACAGCGAAGCGGGGGAGGGGGCTTGATGCGTCAGTGGAGGAGAGGCAGAATGCTCAACAAGGGGGACAGTGAGGGGGGGTCAAAGGCATTGAAAGCTGTGGTGGGGATGTCGAAGCCAGGCTGTGTGATGGTGGTGTGCAGGAGATAGTTGAGGGCACTAGGCATGGGCGGTATCATTTTTTTCATCCCGTCATACCTTGCTGACATCATACCGTGGTATACGGTATATGACGGTATCAGTCCCAATTTAAGGGGTAATTTCTCCCCCCCAATTTTTTTTTACTCACCATATCAACAGCCAGCCATCTTTTTTACTAGTTGTCCGAGTTCGGGGCCGGCAAATGCTGCCGCGATCTTGCTCAGCTCAGCTCTGTGCTGAGCTCTGAGAGCGGGAAAGACTGACTGCCCTCCCCCGCCCTCTGCTGGCGCGTGCTGTGCATTACAACCAATGTCGTCCCTGTCAAAACTCCGTGTCAGTGTAATAGAATGAAACGCATCTATGATTTGGCGCACAGTCTGTGACGTCACGGTATTGAAAATCATACCGACGGTATTTCGAAATACCCTGGTATACCGTAATACCGTCATACCGCCCAAGCCTAGAGGGCACCCTCCGTCTGTCTGTCCCTCCCTTTGAACCCTGTGATGGCATTCATTCGAGTCCATTCATCTTTGCTATTGTTCTCCTGTAGCTTGGCCTCCAGCTTCCTCCTGTAGGATTCCTTGCTCTCCCTCAGCTTGTACCTTAGGTCATGCTGGACACTTCTCATCACTTCCTTGTCCCTGGACTTGAAGGCTTCCTTTTTGTTATTTGAAAGTGATTTCAGGACGCTAGTAAGGACGCTAGTAATCTAGGGTTTATTATTTGGGAAGCAGTTTACAGTTTTAGCCGGCAAAGTGGTTTGACTATGTAGTCAGTAGGGATGGGTATCGTTAGGATTTTATCGATACCGATACTCTTATCGATACTTTTCAATAATGTGGTGATCAAAATTATAGACATGAATACAAGATGTGAAGATTAAACAGTCTTTTTATTGTAATTTTCTTGCAGAAATAACTGTATAACTTATACATTAGCTTCTCAGAAGCAGAAAAAAATAAATAAAATAACTTTAAGGGGCCTGGCTCGCCCTATCATGCTTTTTTGGCTTTTCCCTCAGACAGAGGATGAAAAGAGGCATCTTTTAAAAACATTTTTTAACATTTATAAATCAGTTACATCTTCATCCAGACATTTCAAACTGACAACATAGCTCGACAAGAGATCCTTAAAACATTGTCCTACAGTGACATCATGCAAAGCTGTGACATGAAGAAATTGGTAAAAAGACTAAGATGGCAAAAAGATAAAGGCGAGTACGTATATTATTCTGGATTGTACTTTTAAATCATCACAAAATAAATGATGTGCTGAACTGAAACACGTCAAAATGTGTCTGAAGTTTTAAACATAGAACAAAGTATTTGAGCTTAAAATATGTAAATTCCTAATAAACGACCAACAATTGCTGAACCATACATTGAAACGTTGACCTTTAACAACATTTAAATGCAGTTTTCCAATTCACAATGACATCTGTAAGTTTAACTGGTTTATAAAGCATTCAATGAAAGGCCAAATATATTATAGGTGTAGGAGCTCACATTAATACACCGTCAGTGTTAATAAACTAAAAAAAGACAAGGCGATGAGCCTGCAAGACTTCACTCAGGTAAACAAAACATATGACCCGTGCGCAGCAGCTAACCTGCCTGCGAGCCTTCGCTCAGGTCACATTTACACACCGCGCGGCTGAACCTGCGAAAATGGCATCTATAGTTGCCGACAGTTTAGTATTTTTAAAATACCGTTACATTTGACCCGCAAATCGTATCAGGTTGCACTGAGGAGGACGTTGTTAGCGTGCTACTGCTAGCACTTTTAGCACTAGCAGTATCGCTAGCAGCCACATTGTTTAGGCTGTCAAATACGCTGCACCGTTTTAGATTCAATGAGTGTCTTGTTTTCAAATGCTTCATTAAGTTGCTTGTGTCAGCCCCTTTACAAGCTCAAACTAATTGAGTGCATAGATTGCACCTTGCACTATCGCCACTACATTTTTTAAAGTGCACCCAGACCTTTGATCGCTTCGCTCTGTCCGCCATCCCTGCGGGAGGCTCACAACAATAATAAGAGCGCTGTTGAGAGAGATGACGAGTGGCATTTACAGTGGCCAATCAGAGGGGTCTCAAACCGGATAAATCACACGGGATGAGGGTTCCCAACCAACCAGAATGGTTTAAAGTTAAACTAAGGAAGTAGACGTAACACATATACCGATAGCTGCACCGTTTTTCCAGCGGCTTAACGGTATACCGATACCGTCCAATCAGGTAACGGTATTGACTTGGTACCGGTTCTCGATACCCATCCCTAGTAGTCAGTGATGCAGTCATTCATGTTGTTGATGTCCTCTCCATGTGCCAAAAAAGCACATCCCAGTCCCTGGTCTCAAAGCAGTCCTGTAGAGCCTCATTTGCCCTGTGAGTCCACGTTCTCACAGTTCTTGTTGATACAGGCTGCAGCTGAACAAGAGGGACATATTTTTGTGCCAGTAAGACAAGGTTGTGATCCGATCTGCCAAGGGGGAGGGCTGTGGCATAGTATGCATCCTTAGAATTTCCTTATAAAAAGTCCAGAGTTTTATTGTCTCTGGTGGGGCATTTAACATGTGTGGAGCTGGGGAGAGCTGTGTTGTTGTCCGGGATGTGTGAGTGCAGCCACGTCTCCGTATAACACATGATACTGCACTCACAAGACTCCCACTAGGTCTGGACGCCGAGCTCATCCATCTTATTGCCAAAGGACCTCACGTTCCAAATTTATAGGCATAAACATACTTGGAGCTGCTTGCAACAGGCTGCCACCTAGCACAGCGCCATCTTGCATTGATGAAAAGATGGATGTCTGCCTTCTTGAATATAATGGAACTAGATGGCACCTGTATTGTGTTGCTCTAATGCGAATGCATTTGAAAAGCTCCGCAGCAATGTTTCCTTTGAAACCATCATGTCCTGGTTCCTCAACATGTTCATTAAAAGACAGTGCCGGAGAAAGTATGAATCTAGTCATAGATGAGAGGCCCGTGCTCATTAGCTTATCTGCTAAATAGAACAAACACTAACTTTAAGATAGCTAACTCCCAAACATCACAACGAAAAAAGTAATGTAGTTATTTACCCAATGTATGTTACTAGTGCCTAAATGCATCACCCATAGCAGGTCTTACTTTGTCAAACAGTTTCATCTGGTGGCCACAGTAAACAGTCAGGCTAAAAACCCTTTCAGAACTCAGAAAGACAGCTTTAACCAGTAGCATTAGGGATGTCAAAAGAACCAATACATGGGAAACAATGCGATTCAAGTATTCTAAAAACATGGTGTAGGTTATATAGTACCACCTACTGCCCAGTAGTACTGTCAGGGTTTGAGACGTCATCCCAGATATGATAGAAACCTGAGTTTGGGACGCAGTAAACTATCAACACCACATATTAAAGATATTGCTACATTGTGAACAACAACTCCGTATAGAAATAGGCAGGAGGACAGCTAGAAGAAGAATAAGACGTACCGTAATTTTCGTACTATAAGGCGCACCTGAATATAAGCCGCAGCAGCTAAATTGAATGATGTGTACATATATATAAGCCGCACTGGACTATAAGCCGCAGGTGTTTTAATGTTTAATTACCATATGTAAGGGTTCGTGCACAGAGGGGATTGTCGGGAAAGAGATGGCTGTTTGAGGAAGCTCCCATTTATTAACATTTCAACAAACAAGTTGCATATTTGCATAACGTATTCAAGTGTTACCATTTAGTGCAATAGTAGCTACAGAACATGTCCTGTGCTGTGTAAACTGTACTGTATCACATAGCGTTCAGACACACAAAATTTTCAACTTTCAACTTAAACGGTGCGCTCCCAGCGCACGTACCGGCAGTGATCTACAGCAGTGGTTTTCAACCAGTGGTACGGGGACAAACTGTCTCGCTCTCGTAATGTCTGTCTGTCTTCCTCTCGTTCTGTCTCTCGTACCACTCTCGGTTCCACTTTTACTTTTGCGCGCTACCTGTCTCACTCTTTTCCGGCCTCCAGCTTTTCCTGCTGGAACCCGCCGCTTAAAGGTCCGGGGCGCGGACCGGCCATAGAGCCCATAGAGTTAAAGGTGGTGGACTGTAACATGTAAAATCCATAGATTTAGGAGGTCCCCTAGTGGCCGTTAGCTGTAAAAATCCATAGATTAGCCGCACCGTTATATAAGCCGCAGCGTCGAAAAATGGGAAAAAAGGCGCGGCTTATAGTCCGAAAATTACAGTACTTTATTAATCCCCAACGAGGAAATTAACTTTGTTCACTCTGGTGTTACACACATTTCTGGGTACACACATTACACAGAGTTGTTATACAGCTAGTTAACGTTAACTGTTACCAGCTTTTTTCTAAAAAGGTTCCATAGAGTTGCAGTATAGTGAATTCAAGCTGTATTCAGTAAAAATGTATTGGCATCAAGAATTGAGTCATCACGTTATCAAACCGGGCTTGGATTATTAAAAAAATAAATAAAAAAAAGTTACATTGCATAGTCATAGGGAATATTTTTTAAATGTTCACACAAATTGGGCTCCAGTAGTTTGTTGATTTTTATTTTTTTCTTATCCCCCTTAGGTGCTGATACATCATGGGAAACCAGAGGGATGAACGTTCAGCTCGCAAGGACATCTTCTTCAAAACCAGCCTGTTGAGAGAGTGGACACACTGATTCGCACATGAAAACCAATATGTGAATGTCTGGATAACGTTTTACTCATACTTGCTCATTGAAAAGGGATGCCATCACGGATCATCATGGAAAAGCAGAAATCAGTGAATGCTGCTACTTCATCAAAATTGATCGGAGAATCCTGTACCTTTATCTGCACAGAATGTGGTGATGGGTTCAGTCAGTACTCTTATCTATTGAGCCACATGACCATTCATGGACCTCTAGAGTCATTTTCCTTTGATGGCTCATCAAATGGATTTGAAGTCCCTCGGGAATATGTGCTGCAAGAAAATGGTACACTAACAGTTGTGAACGGCTTGGAGTCACAATCTTCTGTAAAACCAGTATCTTCTGGAGTCCTGCCATCTCATTTCCCATCCGCCATCAAACGCATGTCTCCAACTCTGAAGCCACAGCATTTTCCTTATAATAGAGATGTGTTCGGGCCAAGGCCATCTGACTTGAACCTAGACAAGTCCCGCCAGGGGCATTACCGTTGTGAAATATGTAGCAGATCATTTAACAGCCTGCAGAGCTTGCATCGTCACCAGCAGTATCGAAACACAGAGCGAGGTTATAAGTGTACTCTGTGTTGTAAGATCTTTGAAGGTAGACAGGACCTTAAGAAACACCTCCAAGACCATGTCAAAGAAAGATTTCATTGCTGTAGTCATTGTGGTAAGCGATTCCTTCAAATAGATGCACTAAATGCTCATCACAAAGAAAATCACCTCCCCAAGGCTACAGCTTTGGATGGATGTGTGATTAGGCAGGAGAATAATCTGGAGAAATCATATCCTTGCAGGAAGTGCAAGTTGAATTTTTTCTGGATGTCAGATTTTCAGACTCATTCACTGCATCATTGCAAAGGAAAAGAGCCTGAAGAACCATTAGCATCCGAAATTGAAGTGAAGTCTAAGAACATAGAAGACACACCACCTAAAAATGTCTACAGTAATGGGACATCTGTTGGTGTAAATATTGGAGATAGTAAAATCTTTAGGGATACTAGCAATAAGATTGTTGCTGATTTCTCTCCAACACCATACAGATGCGGTTTGTGTGGTGATCGTTTCCAAAGGTTAACATCTCTAAAGGAACATCATCGCACACATCAAACTCAGGAGGAAATAGATAAGCTGAATCAAGAATCAGAGAAAACAATTCGGCGAAGAATGCCGCCTAAAGGCCGACGTAGAAGGACGAGTAATCCAAATGGCAAGCTGCATCCTTGCAAGCAGTGTCAACGTGTTTTTAACCATTCTAGCAGTTTATCTCGGCACATGAGATACCATAAGGGTACCATGCACACATGTGTATTTTGTGGTAGACATTTCCCACAGCGCTGTGATTTAAGAAGGCATCTAGCCATGTATCACAAAGCAGAATCGGAAAAGAAACCAGGTTTGAAACACTTGTACACAAATCCCAAAAATGGGCCAGACACCAGTCCTTTCAATGGTGAAACATACGCAGACTCTACTGATGAGAAAACCAAGAGCTCCTCTGACAATGAACAAATGTCATCACTAGAGCAGCAATCAAAGAGCAAACAATCAGGAAAAGCTGGCCGAGTTAACTACAAGTGCCAAGAATGTGGAAAGAGATTTGGGCTGCTATGTGTATACCAACGGCACTTGCGCTATCACAAAAAGGAACCTAGTAAGTCCCAGAGGCATCCAGCTCAAGTCAGGAACACTTTGTCCCTTGAGCTTCAGCTTGAGAATCACCCAAGCTCCGGAGGTGCAAATGATGTTGAACAAACATCTTACAGCAGAAGGGACGCTGTTTTAGAAAAGGGGAATGCAGATGACATAGAGGATGATTGTATGGACCATACTCAAAATGACAAAGGAAATTCCTCAGAGGTCCTTTACGAATGTACTGAATGCACCGAGACATTCTCATGCCTGGACACATTCCTTCAGCACCAGACTTCTCATGGCTCAGAAAACGGGTAATTATCGTGTCAACCCCAATCGTAACTGTAATTGCCAACAACCAAGCTCTCGGGAGTTGTCTTTTTTACTCTTTTGAATACAAGTATTTCAATAACTGTATGATGTAAAGTTTGTTACATTTTTTTTGACCAACTACTTTAATACATTTTTCTTTGGCATGAAAAGAAACATCTGTTAATAAGGAAATATCAGAAATCATGGCTTGGGTGGGAAGCATACCAAATTAATGTTAAAAAAAAAAAAAAAAAATAGTGCAGTCCCACCAATTGCCCCCTAGCAAGGACAAGGACAAGTACATTGCTACATTGTATTTTTAGTGGCAAGTTATGCTGTCCTTGTCAATTATATTGCTGAATTATTTTTTATTATTTCTTGAGATTGTCTTAAATATGTGATATGAATATGTCTTCCTTTTGAAAAGGTAGCATTGCTACCCGGTGGATTTTTACTGGTGCCATTAAAGTTGTACAGAGAAATTACTTAAAGTACAGTTTTGCTTTGACTCCCTTTTTGCTGCTATCTGGGGGTTGGAAGCCCCATTGACTATATGTGTGGTCCTTTTTAAGTGTAATATAGGTGTCCTATTGCGTTCACATTGTAGAATAGCAAATGATTTGCAATTGCACAGATATATTTATTTTTCCATAAAGTGTATTACATGACATGTTAGCTGGTTAAACATAATAACTAGGGGCAATTGAGGACACATGCTTTGTGGATTTCGAAGAGCCTTTTCTACTTTCAGACTTTCAAGTGCTTGCCTGTCTGAAATCAACCTTATGTGGAGCAATACAGCATTTTCTGGTCGAGAAACCATTTTACGTTACCATCAGGCCCGCCCCTACACGAAGATCACGCAGACTGTGTGGGGCCTCACCTCGTGGAGGGGTCCTCATCTCGTGGAGGGGTCCTCACCTCGTGGAGTGGTCCTCACCTCGTGGAGTGGTCCTCACCTCACGGAGGGAGCCTCATCTTGCGGAGGGAGCCTCATCTTGCGGAGGGAGCCTCATCTGAAACGCAAATGCGCCCCAATTAGGCGCGCCGCAGTTCATGTGCGTGCATCGCGTCGTCGACATTTTTCACAGAGGGCCTCGTCACATAACTTTGCGAGGGGCCACAAGTTGGCCCTGGTCACCATTATACTGCGCTGTGGTATTAACGTTGCAACAGAAGCCTAGCTTTGTGTCTTTAATTAAGCATAGACATCATTTTTGTTATTAGCAGCTCTATACATTTTAAATATATTAAATCAGCTGGTTATAGTGTGGCAAAGTTGTCAAATGCATTTCATTATGATAGGTCTATAGCAGTAAGTAAAACACATGTAATAGTGGTCCTTACCCCTGGACCATTCAGTTATTTAAATGAGTATCTTTGCATATATATAAGAGGAGAACATCCTGTATCAATTCTCCAACAATTCTGATGCTGCACCAGCAAAATTATTCTTGCAACTATAGGTTATGCTTGTCTGCTAGATGTCTTTTCTTCCTTGCACAATGACAATCCTGCCCTAGGACAAAAGAAAGTACTGTTTTAAGAAAAGGTGCTGTGAAGCAAGATTATTTTACATAAAAACCTCTTTCCCTATTTCAACAAGCACTGTGGCCTCATTGACCTCCATTTGCTGAAAACATTCATATTTTTCTGATCCCTCTTTATCATGTTATCAACTGTTACTTCCCAGATAACTTTTTTCCCTCTAGTGACCGGCCAGTAGGGGTGAAAAAAAGCGTCATCTGCAGGAAACAGCGTCTGAGGGCATCTTAATATTCAATAAACTATGAATGTTTTATATCCATGTAACGGGAAGAAACAGCTAACTGATCTTTTTTTCTTTTTCCAAAAAAACCACAAAGCTAACGCTCTGCCTCTGAATTAGCCACGAGCGGAAAAAATGCTGACGCATTACTGCACAGAAACTCACTCATAACACTACTTATCATAGCTGCACGTCCAACCCATCAATTTGCATCGTGAGAAGACACAGAATTGATCGGTACCTACATTATCACTCCATGATAAGAACTCACGAAGATATTAACAAGAAAAGACATCAAAACGTGGCGTTAGGTAACTAAAAATGGCTTACCTTTGTCGTTGTCCGGTCAAAAGTTGTCTTCCAAGGCATTAAAACAATAAAAACGCTGCTGAAGGTTAATCCATAGGTTAATCCAATGTGTCCGTTTCCCTTTGAATGATTTCTGATAATCCATAAGCAATAAACCTGCTTTTCCGTTTCCAGGTGTCAGAGCGAGAGATAGGTTCGCTCTCATGCAAAACTGCGTGCGCATAGCTCTCATTTCTCAATGGTACGGTGTGTGTATGTGTTTCAGAGGTGGAGTTTTTCTTTTGCTAAACCTCTCTAAAAAGGTCAAATGTCACTTTTTTTGCATCAATCTTGATACAGGGTACTTATTGTATGTTGTACTTTGGATTCCTAAAGCTTTTAGTCTTCCTTACCATCATCCAAGGGTAGTTTTCTCTATAAGTAAAAAAGAATTTTCGGAAGGACACTATCATTTACAGTTTTTGACTATGTTCAATCTGAATTTTCTTTATTATTATTATAGAGAGAGAGAGAGAGAGAGAGAGACCGGTGCCAGCAGGGGCCGTGTTGTTTGCATCTGGTTAGCTAGCTGCACTAACGGACACAAGGAGCTCAGGTGAGCTAAAGGACTCTCTGAGGGTTTAGATAGTTAACTTTAATCTAAGTTATCTCAGTGGGTCTCAAACGGTTTGGTCACAAATAATTCAAAAGATTATTTCCGCGGCACACCTTCATATGATCATTATCGTTATAAAAAACAAGAGAATAAAGGAAAAACAGTTATGAAATACTATATGGCAGTAAAACAAGAATACAGTTTGAAAGGGGAGTGATTTGTAAAATATCCATAAAGAAAAAGAAAATCTGATTACAGTTGTGTTTCATATGGATGTTGAGAGATGTATCCATAGATCTCTTAATGTTGCTCTCAAAGTGCACCAGATTGATGCTTTTAACTTCAATATTTTAAAAGAATCTTCCCGGGGGAGCATCCCCCCGGAACCCCCTAGCGGAGGTGAGGTCCGTTCCCCACTCGTAAAAAATAGCACTTTACCCCCTGCCTATATGCCGTGAGCTGATTATCCAGCCTTCATTGTAACAGTCACGGGTGTACTGTGTGTTTGCGTGTGGGGAGTGCAGTCTATGGGGGAGTTTTGCAGTAGAACATTCCACTGTAGCGCCCCTGGTGCTCGCGCTTTTGTGCGTGCTCTATAGTCCCCGTAATAGTGTTCACTGGAGTCCAGCACCCCCACTCAAAATACCTTCCCGCGGCTCTGCCTGCAACGGCAGTTTAAACTGTATTTCCTCCGTACACTGAGGTGCTTTCACTGTGTTGATCTCTTATCCTGGAACCTATCCTGCTCCGGAGCAGGCTAGCCGCTCAGCGTAAGTTACCATGGAGATCTAGCCCGCTAAAAAAAGAACCCGCGTCGTAGGACCGGAAACCCCGAGTTTTCCCTGAAGTTAGCCCGCTAAGCAATCCGGCTTCGTAGTACAGGCCTCTGAAAAACAGGCTCAGTGCTTAACAGTTTAAGCTTCCTTGCCCTTTTAATCCCTAGCCAGGGGCAGACTGGCCATCGGGACGTTCGGGACAAATCCGGAAGGGCCGATAGCCCGGTACCGAAGTGGGCCGGTCGGACCACTCGACGCGGCCCACTTCCCCACTCCGATCGGCCCACTTCGGTACAGGTGAAATTGGAATCAGCTTTATGCTTGGCCCATGTATACGAGTGAACGTGGATCGCTTTATTTAGTGATCGGATACGATCGGAAAAGCATTCCATGGAAACGGGCCTATTGATAGGTTGTCAAACTTGTCAATCTTATGTTTTCGAAAGTAGGCTAATAGATGAACTGAAGGGGTTGGGCCGGGAGGCGTCTATCGTTATTCCAACCCAGTTTCAATTTAACCACGCCCACTTCTGCATTACGCAAAAACGTAGCTTTAGCGTCATAGACTTCATCTTCGGCAGTTAAAGCAGGATATTGAATAGTTATTTTTTGTCTTTCCAAAGGATTTTTTGACTGAAAGTAAACGATCCAGAGTCCTGAGATTGTATTACTGGTGTTTTATCATCTCAGCTGGTGTAAGTGCAGAATATTGAATATAACCTTGACCATTACTGTGTAGCCTACTTCATTTATCTGACAGCATTATTTAATGATACTATTTTATATATATATATATACACACATTTATTCATTTATAAACATATATATATATATAAAAACACACTTATATGTACTCACACATGTATTTATTCATTTATACGCACAGATGTATTCATTCATTTATACACACACACTCACAAATATACACTTTATATTAATTCATTTGTGTACACACACACACACACACACACACACACGCACACACATATATATATATATATATGCAAAACAACACAATATAATACTTACACACATGTGCCATGATCTGAAGAACTAAAGAGGACCATGAGGTTTAAAATGTACTGACTTTACTCAGAACTAGAGTAGAATACACATTATACTTGCAGGCTTAAAAAGTCTGAAAATAAAAATCCAACCCTCAAAATCCTAAAACATTGGTATAGTTATGCTAAAAATGTTTATATTCTCTTTAAATGTACTTCATGTGCTTGCATGTTATTCTTTGTAATGCCTTGTCTTTTATCTGGACAATAAGTCTGTTATTAAGTGGTATAGTTTAGATGATGATGATGATGATGATGATGTGTAGGTGAGGCATTGATATGAGCAAACACATCCAATGTAATTTGATGTTCATCATAGTATTGAGAGATAGGTCTTATCAGATACCTTCAACTGCGGGTACTCCTCTATATTGTTCTGTGTGCCTCCAGAGTACACTAAAACACGAGGTCTGAAATGAAAGCCAAAAAAAAGAGCCTATTCAGGTTATTCTGATGCTAATACTTTAGTACTTATACTTGAGAATGTCTACTCTCTGGTACTTGTACCTTTACTCAAGTACAAGATCTTATCACTTCTTACACCTCTCTGGAAAGCACTTTTATGTAAAGGAATACATTTTTATAAATGTCCCAACATTTCATTTTTACATGGCAAAACGTTAATATGTTATTAATGTTAAAATAGACATTTATAACATATTATAAATGTCTATAAAATATTAAATAAACGTTAACATGTTACATGACAAACAAAAAAACGAAACATTATATATAGGCTATATATACAGATGTTTGCTAATGTATCCCTCTTATATCCATCAGGAATTAATATTAAATGATGAATTAACATTACCTCAGCACTGCATAAGTGTGATCGTCAGTCATATTGATGTATGCAGCGTTTATAAGGACGGTATTTTGCTTGTCAGATTCAGATTTCGCGGGTGTGCCGTGTCTATGACGCTATCGCGTAGAGCTACGTCGATCCTTGCGTTATGCGGAAGTGGGCGTGGTTAAATCTAAACTGGGTTGGAATAACACGCGGCCGGGAGAGATGAGTCGTCTCTTCCAATTGGAAAGAGGGCGAGGCCCGCGTCAGAGGTCCACTCACAGACAAGCTCCCTAGCTTCGTTTGATGATTGATCGGTAAGTTAGCTAGCGAACTTGAGAAAGACAAGATGAAGAACAGTAAAAAAAGAAAGGGTGGGACTGAAAAAGCCAGAATGAAAAAACGAAAATTGCTACAGGAAGATGCTGGAACATTTTCAAAAATCACAGAGCTGTTTAGTAGAAGGGCTCCCGCTCCCAGTCGCATTAATAAGGAGGAGAATGAAAAGGAAGATTATGAACCACAGACCCGGCATATAATGACAGCAGGTGCAGTGTGCAGGGCTGTGTTAATTTATGTTACTGTTAGCAATAGCGTTAGTTGACTGAGAAAACTTTCAAGAAAAAAGTTTAGCGATGTTACGACTAGTATAATATACCGGCTGTGATTGACAACCTGGACAGCCAGTCAGAAGCTAGAATGCCAACCTAGAGAGCCAATCAGAACCTAGAGCGGGCTGCAGGGCTGGCCAGACTATTATATTGTGCGTAAAGTTAGATGCATTAGGATAGAGTCATATGCTCATGATATTCCAAGTTAAATTATATAATATTAATATTATAATTTTAAATTATATTAATATTCAATAATATTAATATTCAATAATAAGGAGACAGAGATCTGTGGCCAATTCATTTTAGTGATTGACATTACTGTGCATGATATTATATTCCTTGAAGTTGGTTATTTTATACTGGACAAGTGCTCTCATGACTATTAGAATCATTTATTGGTTAGACCACATGGCATTGATTGAATATCTGAGCTGCATGTGCATTGGCACTTCTTTTTGTTTACAGCCAGGCACAGGCAACCATTTTTGACTATACCCATTTGCTATACTATTGTACTGACTCCTACATATCCACTTTGACACACTTCACACATGACACAGACATTTTTAAGAAACCTTAACTAAAAGGAAGGTTTCATTTTGCACCTTATTCCTGTTGTCCATCTCTTTTATGTTATGGCTTGACTCTGGGGAATTTAGCCATAACAGTATACAGTATATGAGCATAGTAGATGTATAATTTATCTGTAGGCTACAAGGGTGGCCCGCATGCGTGGGCGGTGCGTGGGCCGGTGCGTCTGAATGTCCCGGGCTGAATTTGTGTCCCAGTCCGCCCATGTCCCTAGCCCTTCCCACTGAAATCAGCGTAATTAGCTTTTGCAAAGCCAGGAGTTCAGTAATTCTTCTACATTATCTATAACATATGACGTTGCATTCACACCTAATAGTAGCCTACATTTATTCCAATAATACATTTAGCAGGTTAGGTGTTCAGCATAAGATCAGGGGCGCCGCCAGGGATTTTGGGCCCCATGAAAAGATATCACATTGGGCCCCACCACCAGACCCAGGCCACGCCAACCAAGCACAATTGCTGTAACCACACCTCCAGAACCCAACCCACTCATTTATGCTTTAAATAACTCTACCTGTACAGGCTTGCCTCTATCTTGTAGTCCAATACTAACCGCACAATAGTTACTGACACTGAGCTGTGAACATATAACACTGTGCAGACGTGCAACATTCTACAGTAGAATTCACTATTTGATATAAGACTAACAATCCTGACAATAGATCTCAAGTCATCTTTTATGGTGTACATGCCTTTTTAATAACATTTTTCAATGGAACATTCATAAATCTAAATAAATATAACTTAAATATACATGACCTCTTAAATTAAAATAAAGTGAACATTAACACCAATATTATCATTTATAAAATGCTATAACAAAAAAAATAACATAAGCAGCAGATTTTTTTATTAAATAAAATACATACCAACGACAAAATAAGCAGGTATTAAAGTGTAAATGGACAACAAAACGGAAATGGAAGTGAAAAGGCCTGATGGTGGTGCTAAATCAGAGCCTGTTACCTGTTCTCAGTCTTTTTCTCATCATGCATCTTGTGTGTAGTGATCCAATATCGTTACCATAGCCTTGCCCTTCAACAGTTATTACGAGCCCTTACTCAGCCTTACTCACCAATAGCCCAGCGCCTAGCCTTCTTACAGGCAAAGTCACTGATAAAGTCCTTGAAGTCCAGCTTTCTAGCCAACTGGCTTTCAATGGACAGCATGGCAAGACTGCAAAGCCTTTTGGGGGGACAGGGCTGCTGAGCCTAGAGATGGATCTGTTGGTCCTGGCACCAGGGAGAGGGACAACTGATTTATATGAATAGCTGCTAAAAATGTACCTGCATTTATTAAATGTGAGCTAAAAGAGCAGTGAAATGAAAAACCTCTGCATTTTCTGTGATGATATTAACAGTACTTAATGTCAGCAAAACATTACAATTATTATTTACAATGGACTAAGCTTAGCTAACAGACTAATTTCCACCATGGACCACACACCTTTTCTCTTGAAAAACTGGGTGACATACTGTCGCCCTTTAGTCCCTCTCTCTTCTTTCTCTCCTTTCGTTTCTTTCTTGAAAGCCTAACTTTGTGAGTGGTTGAGACATGGCACACACGTAAGTACTAGATCCCTCCTCACAGGTTATGGCTAGAAAGGATCCGTCTTTTGTAAAACTCTCGCGAGAGTTTAGCTGAATGTCACATGGCTGAATGTTTACGTTTGGCCGGCAGCCTTTCAGTTCGTTAACATCAGTGGGCCACAGCAACTGATGATGAGAAGCTAAACTATCTATTAATTATGTCAATTACAGGGAGTGTGGTTGTTGAAATAGGGTGTTAGCGGTCTTGCTGGTGTTCAAAGAAGAATGACAACACTGTAGATCACCAACACTATGGTTTATTTTTCATTCACAGGCAAGTCAACGTTGTCGCAGTAAAAGTCCCAAGATAGCTCCTGGTGCAATAAAATGTTCCCTTGCAGTGTTTTACTATTATGTCTGATGTTTCTCTGTTAATATTGCTGCTGCATTAATGTGTATGTTGCATCATGTTACTGCTGTAGATGTGTTTCCCAGCCGCTCCGATTACAACGAGAGTTACAACGAGAACGTGACGTCATATTTACACTAGACGGATCCTTTCTAGCCATAACCCTCCTCACATGCTCCGCCTCTCACTCTCTGCCAGAAAGTGCGGTGCCGCACAGCATTTGGAGGCAGGACCAAACCATTACATGCAAATAGAGAGGGGTGTACAGAGGCTTTGGATAATTAACTTTTGGCAGAAAAAAAGTTAAATGAATCGTAAGTGTTGTGGGTACATTATCAATTTAACTTTATATTAATGTTAATTGTTGATGATTGATGAAAGGTTACTTAAACATTTTTTCTTAATGTTCTAAAAATGTTTGGGGGCCCTGCCAGTCACGGGCCCTTAGAATCGTCCTAACCTTCCACCCCCTTACGGCGCCCCTGCATAAGATACCATGGAGATCTACCCCGGTAAGAAGTGAACCAGCGTCGTATGACCGAAAACCCTGAGTTAACCCTGAAGTTACCTCACTAACTGCAAATCCTGCTTCGTAGTACAGGCCACAGGAGCCAATACCAGGGGAAAACTACGATAAACTCTCAATACTTAATACACACAATGGTAATCACAAGATTAGACACAGCTGGGAAGGGGAGGTGAAACACGGGCAGCAGGTGAACACAATGAGATAATCTGACATAGGAGGGAAAACACAGGAAGGAAGAAACCAGGAGCAAATACATTAAAAAATAAAACAGGAAACTAAACAAACGCGTTCACACCAGCGATGAACCACTCCAGAGTTCACTAGCAAGCGGCCCAAAACCACCTCTTTTAGGCGGCCCAGAGTGTGGTTGTTTAGTTCACATCAGAGGTCTCGGACTGCGTTCACACCAACCCAAACAAACCGCATCAAAAGGTTAAATGCTCCAGGGTTCGATTCAACCATACTCCACAAGGCTGGTGTGAACACGACCTAAGAGTAATTGTGGCGGCTCAATCCCCAATTACGTTTGAGGCGCCGAGAGGCTAAACTTTGCTATAAACTTTGCTATAAACTTTGCTATAAACTTTGCGATAAACTGTGGCGCGTTTTCGAAGAGAAAGTCCATAGTGAAGCAAGATAGTTTTTGGGATATTTAATAAACAAAATCATAACATAGTAACTATGGACAAAACGGTCAACAGAAAAAATGACAGCACAAGCTCACCCTCTGTCATCCCCCCTCGACATGAAACAGGTGACTTAAATAGACAAACCACACCCATATGACAATTACCGGAAGTGCTCAACAAACAAATAAAATTGACGTAAACAAATAATAATAATAATAATAATAATAATAATACAAATAATGAACTTGGGCTAAGTAGCATTATGGCACCTACAATACCGGCCCCTAATTATCATTTCACAAAATTATAATTACACTATAATAAATGACAATACACACAATATACGTCCAGATCTCTTTCTTGAATTATTTTTGTTCAGAGTTCATATATTGCAGTCTTTTTGGAAAAGTGATCTTTACTCACTAATCAATAAATCGCTAAATGCTTAGTTTGGTTAGTGTGTGTGCAGGGGGCAGGAGACAAAAAAATAAATAAAGACAAAAATAGTCCGTTTAGACTTGGAAAAAGTCCTCTGCATCCTGAAGAAGGCTAACTTTCATTCAGTTCGACAAATGTTTGTCTTTCTCACTTGCCTGCTATAATGGTTCTTCAGGACTGCTTCTTGAGCTCTAATCTCACTTTCGCTGAGTTTACTTGTGACTTTAAAGCAGATTACAATATATGTGTGTCGATTAAGAGGAAAAGGTGCTTGTTTTTTTTGCTATTATTACTATCAGGGAATGTACAACTAAACCCTGGACCGCCCAGTAGCAGTAGTAGTCAGATAGCTACTCCTGCTGATTTTAATTCTAGATCTGGGTTGGGATTCATTCACTTAAATGTGCGCAGTCTGTTACCTAAGTTAGATATTGAAACTACGCAAGGAATAAAACTTGAAGTGGTTACCTGTTACAAATACCTTGGTATCTGGCTTGATGACTGTCTCTCTTTTAAACTGCATGTCAATAACCTGCTTAAAAAACTGAGGGTTAGGCTAGGTTTCTTTTACAGGAACAAGTCCTGTTTCTCGCTTGAGGCCAGGAAAAGGCTAGTCACTGTGACCTTTTTACCTGTGCTGGACTATGGTGATTTGATTTATATGAATGCACCTGCCAATTGCCTGGTCAAGTTAGATGCTGCGTATCACAGTGCACTGAGATTTGTGACAAACTGTAAAGCATTAACCCATCACTTTACCCTGTATGCAAGGGCTGGTTTGCCTTCACTAACTGTACGGAGGCTCAGTCACCGGTACATTTTTATATATAAAGCCATTTTAGGGAAACTTTCATCCTACATCTGCTCCCTGATCTCACGGCGAATTGTAAGTGGCTACTGCCTGAGATCGCATGCTGTAGTTTTATTAAATGTGCCAACTGCTAGGACTGTCTTAGGGAAGATAGCATTTAGATGCGCAGCTCCACTGTCTTGGAATAGTCTGCAATTGAAATGGAAACTGAGCAATCTGGTGCCAATAAATGTTTGGAAAGCTCAGTTGGATGCTACTCAATCGGAAGCTGTTGGTAAATGTTCATGTGGATAGTTATGTAGATTGTAATCCCTGTAATGATGCTGTAAGATGTTTTGTTGTTCTGTTTATGTTTTTTTTATGTTTCATGTGGAACCTACTTGAGCAGGTCTCCCTTGAAAAAGAGATCAATGATCTCAATGGGATACACCTGGATAAATAAAGGTTTGAAATGAAATGAAAACTTTGTTAATTAGTCTGCTCAGGAAACCAGTCTTGTTCTTGATCCGAAGCATACGTACGAGTCCCTTTTCTTCTTGTTTGCCACCATGTTCTCCATCCGAGGGATTTCAATCCTCTTTTCCTCTGTGGACTCTTTAATCGTTGGCTTTTATATATTGACACTATTTCCATATTCACACCAAAACTCTGGAAAAAAGAGAAAAGGAGGAGTTTCAAACGTCTCTCAATTTGACTTGTTCCAAGCTAAGATGGCAGCCGGAAGTGTAAACTTGTCTTATTCTTCTTCCTCGTTGGTTTCGCTTGCAATTTTAATATCTTGTAGTTCCTCTTTGACAACATGTTTTTCTGCTTCCATTCCTAGTACTTTTTGAGTGTTAATCTGGATTTCAAGAGCCTTATACGCTTCCTCTTCTTGTGAAAGTTCACATTTCAGGTTTGACATTTGGCTCATTAATCCGTGTACCTTCAGCTGTTGACTGGCAATTGGTTTTTCAAGCCCTCTCTCTTTAGCTTCCCTCTTCCTTCTCTTCTTATGTCCCTTCATCGATTTTGCTTCCTTCCTCACCTCATTAAACTCTGTACATTTCTTATACTATCTACATAGATCTTATAAGAGTATAATACATATGTATAATATCAGTTAAAATAAGTGCTTCAACATAGTTAACATTGCTGGAGGTATACACAAATATTGATAGATGTCTTATAATGCACTATTGAGGAACCTGCGACACAAGTTTTTCATTCATTGCATAACTACACCGTTTATGTATATGATATGTCAATAAACCTTAGAACATCTTGAATTATTGAAAGGGATTTGCAAAGTAGTCATTATATACAGTCTTTAATTAACTATTAGTAGAGAATAACGAGTAATGAATATACTTTGTAGCGATCCTATTAATATCTAATAATAAAAATAATGAAATTCAATAACATGCTTTAACCACTAGGTGTCCCTTTATATCAGCTGTGATCCGTTATTGTGTAAATACAGCCTATCTAACAATTGGATCAAATATAAAAGTCAGCCGTATTAGTGTTGATACTGAAAGGAGACGCATTGTGTGAAAAGAAATGTAAGATGTTGTTTAATTGCTGATATATTTATGATCCATGTCACATTTTCAGTTTTGACGGCAGTTCCTCATGTTTGTCTAGAAGTCTTCTCACCAGGGCTCTATAAATAGAGAACTAGGGCAGATATGTAATATTTAATGCAGCCGCTCCGTGTATTACAATGCCGTTATGTGATGACTTTCAAAGAGAAAAGCAAGCACACTCAGAATAAAGTATTATTTTATTTTTTAAAAATGTTTTTGGTCTGTTTCCGGTATTTGTTTATGACGATGTGATGTGAGATGTGAGACTGGGTTGGAGAATTGCTCAGGGGAAAATAACGTATCTATGCCACAATTTTAGATGCGGATTTTGTTAAACTAATACGTTTGCGCTGTGGACCAACACTATAAATTGACGGGAAAAGGGGTAGCAATAAAGATAACACCATTAAACAGTTACACAACATAACAGAAATAATATCGATAGCAGCGTCCCTAGCAACCACCTTGGTAACAATGAAAACGTTGTATGGACACAATTTCCTGAAGTAATCTTCTTAATAACTAGCAAACTAAAGATCATGTGCATCCACTGCACACATAATCTGAAATAACAACTCATATTTCTCGCATCAAATGACATCAAAACGCATTTTAATGGCCAAACTAACCTTAAAATAGGCATTTTCCTATCAAATGAGAAATTTGAAGATCACGTGACATAGACGCCAGCCATTGGAATGAATGGTGAAAAAAAACGTTGGGATCTTACAATTTCAGAGGCGTTTTTGTAGAAATACTACGTCCCAAGTTGTGGACCAACGTAGTTATTACACGTTTTTTTGTGAGACTGGGTTGGCCTGACACAACGACCTTCCTTTGACCCATAGTTCTCAGCAGAATGTTTGACCTTCTTCCTTGGAGGTTAAGTTTGTTCATAAGGCCTAATGTGCAAAACGAAGCAGTACTGCCTGGGTCAAGAAATGCATAGGTATGCACTGTTGTGTTCCCTTTTTTGGCTTTAACTTGGACTTGTACTATGGAGAGTTTGCAACCATCTTCACCGGCCCCAGTAAGGCCACCTGTCTGAATTGAGGCTTCAGCAGTGTTTGCAGATGCTTCTTCCATTTCCTCCTGCTCATTTTCCATTTCCTTCCTTTGTTGGTAGATGTGCAACATTCTGGGATGATTTAGATTGCATATGTTGCACCTCATTCGTTTCCTGCAGTCTCTACTTATGTATCCTTTAACAGTGGCGAACCGTCAGGGCCTTCAAGGTATTCAGAGAATGCCCTGGAACACTCAGATAAAACAAACAAAAAATCGATGTAATTATATAAATAAAATGCAATAAAATGTATATAAAATGAATACATGAGAACCGTATCTGTGTTTTTGATCTGTAATATTACAGTGTTACGTTGATTTGTTTTTCCTTCTCGGACCATGCACTACGCATTTCAGTGGTTTTGTGTTAGAAATGAAAGCAACCAATCACATCTTGTTCTGGGTCTCTCTGGGTAGAATATCCTTCAACCAAGGTATTCTACATCCTTGATAGAATGCCCTGGCCGTTGCACTGAATGAGAGCGTACGTTTGGACTGACAGTTTGATGAACCAATCATATATTGATTTGTAGCCAATGGGCGTATTCTTTCAGAGTTTCCCTTGGTTCCAGGGTACTCTAGAAGGCCCGCTAGTTAACTGGAAATGTGATTTTTTTTTCATGATGTGTCCTCCTTCCTAACTGTGGACACATCTCCAGAGCATGTTCACATCTACAATACAAACAGTTTTCTACAGTGCTTCTTTCATATTTATTTTCTGTAACTTTCACGTTGGTTGCAAAGATGCTTCCACTTGGATGCGGCTGTGGCCTTCTTATGTCTTTGCTTACGGGAGGGGGGGTCTTTAATGTCCCCAAATATGGGATCTGTAGCAATTTTTACTTGCCTTTCAAGGAATTCCACAATATCCTTGAAGGCAGCTCTTTGGTGGTGTTTTTCCTGGATGTTACATGCTACAGTTCTCCATAAACCCATCAGCCTATATGGAAGTGTCTTTAAAATGGCTATCATGTTTGCTGGAATGTTGAGCTCAAACATGTAGTTTACATCTTCCATTGCATTGCAACATCCTCTAAGGTAGCCCGTGTATGCCTGAGCCCTTGTGTCCTCAGCCCTTATTAATGGCCATGAAAGAGCTCTTTCCATGTATGCTGTAGCAATTTTATGTTCATTGCCAAAGTTTTGTTGTAGTAACTATTTGGCCTTGCTGAATCCACTGACTGAGGCCATATGTTGGCAACTCCGTACAAGGTCTCTGGGCAGTCCTGTTGTATATTGCTCCAGGTAGTAGAGGCAGTCTCTGGGGTTATTGTTTTTGCTTTCAATATTGAATTAGAAAGATCTCACAAATGTTTGGTACTGAAGTGGGTCACCATTAAACACTGGAATGTCTTTCTTGGGCATGGATGATAGACACCGTTGCTGGATTAATAATGCGGTTATTTCATTTTGTTTTTCCATGACTGAAAATATATTGCACTTGTCACTGTTGCTTGTGGCAGTTGCTGGATGTTCATCTAGATTCCTGATGCCTTAATTGGGTATTAGGGGAGCCGTATCAATGTTAGTGACAGTTCTGTCTGTGGTGCTTATGATTGGTTGTTTTAATGTTACAATCTGTATTTCCCTTTGTCCCGTTTCAAAATATGCATGCCATAGGATGATATAGAACAATTAGCTGATCCCCTGGGGGCTGCCAACACTTTCATTTTTGCAATGGTGGCAGCAATGTTTCCTTCTAATTCCATTTGCTTCTTTTTCCTCCTCAACTCCTCCTCCACCAGATGCGGTGCTGGAAACTCTTGATCTTGAGCTTTGCCTGCTTTTTCTGCTACTAATGTTTGATATGCTGTCACCAGGTTGTATATCATCTTGTGTGCATGATGTAGCCTTCATGTTTGACGGGGGAAAGAGAACGTCCTGCTGAGCCTCAGTGTCTTCGAATTGCGTCTGGTAGAATGAGAGGGAAATCTGTGTTTGCAGCGATTGGTTTATTGGCAGTCACATGACCTGTTTGCAGAAAGGGCCTCCTCCCAGTTTCCAAGAGCCACTGTTGTACATTCTCCATGAAATAATTGTTATGTTTTGTAATTTGTTGAAACCAGTTATTTTGTATTTCCAGGTCGTCTTCGGAAAGCAACATAATAACTGATTCATGTACTGTTTTTGCATTTTCATATTGATGAATTAATTTGTCCAGTTTGAGTTTAACATCCTTTGCATTTTCATCGTTTTTCAATAGATGTTTGATTTCCTGTGTGCGTCCTTTAATCTTCTGCACGTTTGACTAACATTCTTTTTGCAGTTGTTCGATTTTGCAAGCCAAGGCTTTACTAGTAAGCTTGACAGTCCTTTTTCCATTCCATCGTTTGTGTCATTCATATTTGATGCAATATGTGTGGTGCCTTTAGCATTCACTGGTATGAAACTTAAACCAGCGGGGCCCAGCCGCCACAGCAAAACAAACAATTCGAAGACTTCCGCCGCTCACGGCGTAACAAGCACACACAACCGCCGCTCACAGCACAACAAGCGCAGACAACAAAAGCCAAAGTCCCCAATGGACAAGCGGTCACGCTTCCCAAACTTTCATGTTTTCTTCCTGGGTATCGTGACGTAGGGGTACCCATTAGCCATGCCCAGAGCTATGGCCGCACCCTCTGCCAACCGAACATACTGTATATATACTGTTGGAAGCTCAGGTTCAGTTCAAAACTGTATCCAGTCATGCCAACGAGGGTCTGTTTCCTGTCTTGTGAGGGGAAATCTTCAATGTATGCCTTACGAGGGTAGAACCACGACAAAGTCAGTGGTTGACATTTCTTTTTAACACTGTTCCTTCAGATGTTCGAGCCGGTATTGTACTGTGTGTGCGGCATTTCACGGACCAAAGCTTCGCAAACATTGCAGCGGTTCATGCCGGATATGTACACCGTAGGAAACTGAAGGACGATGCTGTTCCTACTTTGATTCGGGTACACAACCTGTAAGTATGCATTGTTGTTTGTGTATTTATGATGTTTAAAACAAACAAGGTATCTACCACGACTGTTGTTGGAGATTTGGAGGATGTTGAAAACCAACCTCGTCTCCGTGTGTCGTTTGATAAGCTGGGTAAATTCGTAAAAAGGAAGGGATTAAGAAACACCAGAATACAAGTTAAACAATAATCTTGCTTTAATGATAAACAGTAACAATACAAATACAAATACAAACACAAATACAAAGGAAGTACTTCCTGCTCTTTCTCCTGTCCTACTCTCCTGGTCAGCCTGAAGAAAAAAGAGGTCGAACCCCTGGAAAACACAGTGTTTCATACTAAAAATACAGGAGGAGGTGTGTGCGGGCTTTCCCCCCGAGGTCATCTTATTGGCAGAGACCAACACATGGCCTGTCGTACCCAATCAGTGCGACACAGCAGAAGAAACCCGGAAACAAAAAGTCTCATTCAGTTTGACGAAGACCAGACACCTTTTGGTGTCTGGTACGAACTTGCTCTCAACAACAAGTTTTCCCTATCTTATTTCACATCTTGTAGCCAGCACACACACATCCCCTTTATGGCCCTTTGTCCCTGTGTCCATCTTCCCGCCTCAGGCTGCCACACACAAGTTAAAAGTATGTTTTAAGATATAGTTGTTATAGTTGGCTAAATATACGTAATACATGTTAATTACTTTCATATCAATAATAACGAGGAACACATTACCTATGCTCTTAAGCAGTATTAGAGATGCTTTTCAAATAGTCAAACTTCACACAGGCCTAATACAGAGAACACACTCATTTGTCCTACAGCCCTTCCATTTGTTTGAGCTATTGTTCACATCTTTACTTCAAATAAAAGGTTTCACATTGCATATTTCCAGCTTCCTTTACACATACTGTTATTATTAATACAAAGTAACTAACCACACACATCTATTGAAAACAAGTCGATTTCCCTGATAATTGACATGCTGAAACTCTTCGGAATGTGTCCCCTCCCCAACTCTCTCGTCCCTGTCATAAAAAACTGCTTCCATTTCATATAGAGTAATAAAAGATGTTTAAGCTAATTTCTCCACAATGTTTGTCGCCATTTAGTACCCACACATGAAAGAATAAGAACAGAGGTATAGTTGACCAGTAATCATGTAGCACATATATTTACTGCAATGAAAACACACACACATTTGCTCCAAGCATGTGTAACGCACACCCTTCTTTTACGAGGGAAACATTCCAGCGTCTTGGCACTATCTCCAAATAAGGGTGTCCCCTGCTCACCTCTCTCTCTAAACACAAGGACTTCACCTCAATATATTGGGGGAGGGAAAAGATACTTTGTCCCTTCTAATTTAACACACATGAATATATATAAGGTGACATTAAAAGGAATATACCAGATTGAACTTTCCTGCCATACCACGTTACTTTAATACTTCAAATAATTCAAATAATCCTTCACTGTTTAAATGGGTAAACGTTTTTCGGGCTGCTAAGCCATTGACACAGTGCTAACTGGGCTAACGAAGTTGCTAGCGTTTCCATATATCAACTCCAATGTCGGCAGATGGCCTTACATGTATCTCATAGCAGGAGAATGTCTGCATTCACACACGAAATACTCATAGACAGTATACTCCGGGTGATTTACCGTACGGTCAGTCACCAAACTTAGTTACATTATAGTTGGCGTTCCTAGCGTGTATGCTACCGAGCTAAACAAGAAGGCTACCAAGAGCTAGACATGCTAGGGAAAACATTTTATTTATGCCAGCTACAATGAATGACCGAACGAACGTAGCAGACTACCCGTATAAGATTGCAATAGAGTGCCGAAGTCACGCCCATCTACTTCCGGTCCATGGGAGCTTATTTCGGAAAAATTATGTATTGAAGTCAATGGAGAGAGAAAACTTATCTTTCGATCCCATTTTAATTGTGCCATGAATTACACATATGATGTTTGTCAATCTTAAAAAATAATTTCCATGTCAAAAAAGTCACAGTTTGTCGTAAAACTGTTGAAATATAAGACTATGAAAAATACGCAACTAGAAAGACTACAAATCCCAGAGTCGCGTAAGTGATGTCATAACTGATGTCACAATTGTTTTCCTCCGCTAAGAGATAGCTAAGATCAGCGCCATATAGATATAATCTATCTATACGGCGCTGGCTAAGATAAGATAACTTTAACAAGATGCCTGTGTGCTTAGTACCAGGTTGTTATCATACAAGCAATGGGTATTGCTCGTTCTTTCGCTTCCCGTCTGATGAAAGGACCAGGAGTGGCTGGATCAAGTTCGCTACCTAGCTAGTAGCTAGCACGTTAGTTAGCATTACAGCCTTGTCATTTTCATTAGCCTTAATATGAAGTAACATTAAGTAACCCAAAATGTTAAACAGTAAGAGTAGTAGTCATATTTCGTGAGCCCTTTGAAGAGTACTGTCACCGGTGTGATCATTCTATAATACACCTGTAGCACCATCCTTGATGGAGCATATGTGTGGGCTGGACCTGTATTTTAGGAAAGGAGTGAGCAGAGAGTCGAGTTGTCGATGCTTGTTCAGTTTTTCTGTGACTATCTGCCTCACCCTCTCAGACTTTCAGTTACGCGCGCTACTAAAGAGACGCGCTACCATGGAAACCAAACAATGGTGTAGCTGTATTAAAGTCAGAGTGGAAACAGTCCTGAGCAAATCTGATTTTGTCAGAAATGCGGGAGAAATATGATCCCGGGAGGAAACCGGGAGAGGGCAGTGAAATCGGGAGTCTCCCGCGAAAATCGGGAGGGTTGGCGAGTATGGTTGTGCTGCGAGACCAGAGATGTAGCTCATTGAGCATTTCACACAAACAAATGTGTTACTTCACAGTTTTACGACACTTTTTTTTTTTTTGACTGGCAAAATTATCTTTTAAATGGACAAACATCATATGTGTAATTCGTGGCACAATTCAAACGGGATCGAAAGATAATCTTTCTCTCTCCATTGACTTCAATACATTATTTTTTCGAAATAAGGTCCCATGGAGGTCCACCGGAAGGGGAGGGACTTCGCCACTCTATCGTAAACATGTTCTTGCTAGCCTAATATAAACCCCTTGCTGTTGTTCATAGTAGGTTGGCATATTACACTGAACAACTAGCAAACGTAGGTTAGCATATGAATCTAGCTGGCAAGCTAACGAACCTAAAACAACTAAGTTTCTCTAATATTTTGTGATTTGCTTTTGATTTCGTCCAGCCAGATCAGGAAACTCCTGGCGTGTCCGGCGGACAACACATGACGGGATGACCACTCTGATGCCTCGTCCTACAAAGCCCAAGCACCAGCTTACAAAGCTGCGATAGGCAAGATGCCGAAAACGCCTATAAGGGGAGGAATGGATGATATACAGTGTATGTATATTTACACATGTTCATTTTGTACATTTCTAAAAATAAAGTTTGATGGAAATACTTAGTAGCCTTTCTTCCCTGAATGATTTGCTCCTATAACATATCATTCATAGCCTATATAGCAAACCATGATTTGATTTTTCATCAAACACAGTAGTTTATTACAGGTAAATATAACTTACTCTTCTTCCGTTCTACTCCTCAAAGGTCTATAATCGAATCTGTACATGTTATGGAGGTTCTGCAGGGTGTGGGGTATGTATGGTGTATATCTTGGCATAAAATGTTGTGTGCTACTGTTGGTGTTTTCAGCCAGCTGGCTACATAATGTTGTAACTGTCAGCTAGGCTACCTTTCAAATTTCTTTGCAACAGACGTTTTCCACTTCGGTAGGCATCATGGCGCAGTTTCCACAAGTGCACCTAAATAACAACAGTTGTAGGTACAGTTCGTTTAGTTAGCGTATAGCATATACGGCTGTACAGACGCCATTGTAAAACTGATGTTCCGCTCAGAGCCGAAAGAAGCACTCTGTTAGACATGGGCGGAGCCTCTCTGGTGGTTGACTAATCAGAACAGAGTGGCCGAGCTGACCAATCGGAGCACACTGGGCTCACAGGGAGGGGGGGGAAGGAGCTCCAACAAGCCGTTTAGGACAGATAGTGAATACACATACTATACAGAGATGCTGTATGAGAAACCAATGTGAGTTTGGAAAATTGCACAGTATAAATCTATTTTAGTATACCTCAACAATGGAATTATGATCAGTAGAAATGGCCACGAGATGGGACCTTTAATTCATTTGACTGACCGAGTTGTGCCGCTGCTGTGAAGGAGCGGATTGCAACGGGCCTTAAGGAAAATTATGTGCATGCTCTATGAGCCCAATGAATCCGGAGGATTGCCAGAATAATAATAATAATAATAATAATAATAAATTCGATTTATAAAGCACCTTTCATTGCTAACAGCAATCCCAGAAGATTTAGGGAAGACCTGAGTATTTTTGTTTTCAAGAGTCAGGCCATTTTGGCTTCATTTACCACTGAACAACTTTCATTGCAATGAACAGTGCCTTTCCTCCAATGCTGTATCAACTGCAAGGTTGAATACATTGGGTTTAGACCATGAGCCTTTTCCAATGCACTTGTTTCTACTTGATTGTAAACGGTCTGCTAGATCCTTCTTTTCCCCTCTGAAAATGTTAACCCTAAACTTGACACATTTTGATTGTTGTTAGGGCCACAACCACTACAAGATCCCTCGAGAGCTTTCAAATCACTGAACATGTGTTTCCAATGTGAGTTGTTGATGCAGTTATCAGCAACTGAATTAGGTTTGTTAGTAGAAGTGTTGCTTGCACAATGAATGAATCTGCAAATTGGTCGTCGTAGCATATATAGTCATGGCATGTTTTGTTGCAGAGGGTCTTTCTGTTGACGACCTTCATTGCTTCCGGGGAGAATGACACTCTCCCCTCTCTGTGTCATTAGAAGAGCAGCCTGATCGTTATGTACGCCTTACAGAGATCAATTCATTCATTCTGCTATGACTTTTAATACCAATTCTGTCTATTATTGTTTGTTTTTCAAACATAGTGCCAAGTCTCCGAGCACTAACCCTCATAGAGACTCTGCTGTTTTGCTTTACCCAGAAAAGTGTTTTGCTGTACGTGCCTCACGTACTTGTGCTTCACCATTGTGTGGTTACGACTGTGTCAGCCTCAAGTGCTGTGCTTCGCTAGCTTTGCTTCGCCAGCTGTGTGGGTCCGCTCACTTTCGTGTACTCAAATGCTGCTATAGCTACATGTATCCTTGTTGTTTTGCTTGGACCAGATTCCTTAAAACGTATGAACTGTGGGGTTTACTCCCTTTTGTATTTTCCTCGTTTATTGATTCACTTGAGTTAACTATTGTTTATTTTGGTTTTCATTAAATGTCTATTTTGTTAAATCAATACTTTCTCAGATTTATTTTCATTCTGGAGACATTTATGCCAAGTGTTAATATATATTTTGGTAATCAACCTTTGTTTATTGAAATCTGTTTAGGTGAGAAACAATCTGTTAGAAAGCTGTAGCAAGCCAAACTCAGCAAGCATAAACCCTAGTACCGTTTATAACTAACTGACATTTACACTGAGGTTGTTTCTTATTTTTTCTATTTCATGGCAGGTTCTGTGTTAGGGTGCTTTATTGCCACCAAGAATAAGGTCACTGATCCGCTTGGTAGCTTTCAAGCAGGGCTGCCCCTGGCCCTACCCGAGAATGTGTTATGAGGCCGAACTGAACCGGAGCCTCGCTGCGGGGAAACCGTGGTGCGCATAATTGCACCGCAACCATTTGCGCATAAGATGAGGCCCCCTGCGCAAGATGAGGCCCCATCACACAATGTGTCATATGCGTGTGTAGGGAGGGGCGGCCCAGCTTTTTCCAGACAGGAAAGCATAGAAGTGTGTAGGCTTATGTGACAGAGCTGACTTAAACCTCTGTTCAATTTGATCCTGTTTCTTACATTCCATTTTAATGATATTGTATGGGAAAAACGTGCTTTGGGGTTGATGCTGCAATATCAATTAGGGCCACTATGTCACTATTGCTTCACGATCTGGCGCTGTCTCCTGGGGTCTTGCTCTTAACTAGCCTGCCCTGAAACTTTTATGCATAATGAAACCTTTGGTAGTTCTGAGCCTAAGTCGCTTGTCAGATCGCCATGGTACACTCGAACATCCTCCACACACCACGCACACACATTTTTTTGAGTGTTGGAATTGTTGGGGAAAACTTTTTTTCTATTTATTTTTTACTTTCACAACCATGCCCACTTTGCGCATGTATTTGTCTGGTGAAGTCCACTGAGACAAATGTAACATTTGTGATATTGGGCTATATAAATAAACATTGATTGATTGATTGATGTGCAGGGGGAGGTGGGATTCAAGCTTGTCTCCCAACCTTTCTTTTATCCTTGACCTTTATTCTGTAGAAACAAGTGCAACACCATGAAGGCCTTCCAGGAGAGTGTAAAAGTGCATGCTTGCATCTTTATTTGAACAATAGTAGCATTTTGCTCGTCTCCACAAGAGCAGAGTTTTTGTCTTGCCTAGTGTTGTACCAAGTGGACCAAAGATGTACTACAAACAAGTATGTTTCAAGGAATCCCCTTCCTTAACACTTGAAGTGCTGCTGGTGACATATGGAAACTGACTAACACAGCCACCATTGGGGGTTATTTTTGTTGAGTAAGGGAATGGTATCATCCAAATTTGCAAAGGGGGCTGTGTTTCCTTTTTTTCGAAACTCGGCATCTTGTCAGCCAGTTTGATTTCATTCTGAATTTTTTTTATAGTCAATAGCATAATTGTGGCCCTCGTGGTTCATTCCATTGGGACTTAGCTTTGGAACTGAAGGGGTTCCCAGTCCAAGTCCTCAAACAAAGGACTGAGTGTTGATTCGTAACATGGAGAAGTGCTAGTTTGCCACCCGGGTACTGCAGAGGTGCCCTTGAGCAAGGCACTAGAACCCTACCACTGCTCCCAGCACTAGCTGCTAACTACTCCTTAGATAGTGTCAAACGCAGTCTAAATTTCACGGTGTGTGCCATGCTTTCGACACATGTGACATGTACTTGGTTTATTGAGTGCTTAACTACATGAAATCAAAGAATTCCCCAAATGAGTTGTGCACTCTCACAGGAAGGGAACGAGTGAATTTTAAGGAGTAGACAGGGGGTGCAGATTGGGCAGATGTTTTAGACCTGTTTTAATGCCGGTTACAAGTTTCTTGACTCCACAAGGGAGGCAAAATAAACTTGTTTTCCCTCTAGATGGTGGGTTTGGTGGTTTGTGATTAGGACATAACGCAGTTTCCTATTAATTTGCATAATTTGTTGTACATAAATGATGTGACCAAGGATCAATGACCTGGTGATCTGCACATTCTGAGATAAAATCAAGTAAACCTGATGGGAACATTTATGAACTAATAGAAATGGACTCAACAAAGCATATCAGACATAGCCTATCCAGGGGATCCTGTTCACCCATTATGCCATGGTTGTATAGTTATTTTTCTTCATTACAACAGTGTTTTTTCCTCCTGTGAAGTGGTTCTTCTAAGACCCCTCAGCCAAAGGGATTTAAAAACAGACCAGACCTAGAAGTGGCGCCATTTTGAAGCAAGTCTTGCTCACAAAATGGTGGTAAACAACGTGTTAACCCTTTAAAGACCAACCACGTCCGGTCCAGCAGGCACATTTGATTGAGTTCTCCAGTGACGGTGATCAAACTCATCTTACATCAACACAGTGTTACTGAAACTGCACGGGGGTGCACTTAAGCTCAAGTGAGGACTTCATTGATCAGTGTAGTGACTGTCAGTGCAAGTACAACTGCCTGCGCCACAGCAAGTAGGGGGTGCGGGAGAAGCTGCGGGAGAAGCTGCAGCAGCAGCAGGAGGAGGAGGAGGAGGAGGAGGAGGAGGGATCGCGGTGCGGTTGCCCGGAAGTAGTAGTTCTGCCGCCCTGTCAGGCTGTGGCTGTGTCAGCCAAAGAACATTCAGGGGCGGGCTCTTTTTGAGACCCCGCACATTGTTATTGGTTGTAACAAGACCATCGCATAACGTACGCACAATTTCGGGCACATTGTGTGAAATTGCGCAAAGTAATTATAATGGAGGCTGATTTGGATCCAACGCTGCAACCCGGGGCACAACAAGCCCGATAGTGTAGCACACGTCCTGAGTCGAAAACGCTGGGTTTTTTATATAACTATCTTTATCGACCCACAGTCCAAAAAGAAAGATCTCCTGACGACATTCCTGAGAAGAGACGGGAGCCATTGGCAAGGAGGACAGCCACTTTGTCCGTGTACTGGCAAAGAAAGCGGACATCTTTGAGGGATAGAAACACAGACCATGTAGCTAATAAGCCACAAAGGGATTGTCGGTGAAGCACACAGAAGCTACATGGAGCACTTTTCCGGTAAGGCGTCCCGTTAAAGACCTGAGGAATCATTAGCTGTTTCCGTGCTAGGTAGCATTGTGCTAGCTGACTGAGGTACCTATAGCTAGGCTCAACCAGAAGATAAATCAGTGTTGGATTAAAATGAAACCCACACGTGGCTAGAGTTACAAACCTCACTGCTTCTGAGGATGTTTATGTGTTTTGAGTTGATTGCATCTCAGCGTTTCCTTTGTGTTCTCCGTCTAGGCTGGCTAAAAGTTCATCATATTAAGCATTCACAACCATTACAACATCATAGAGGTGGCCATGCCATTTCGCCTCCTTTTAGATAATGCTTATCTTGTATTTTATAATAATAACCAGGAACTGCTTGTGGCAGCGCTGTTGATGTGTTTCTTTAAAAGGTTAATACATTGCTCAGTAAGCTTTACAACAACAAATATGTCACCTTCGAGTTAGTAATGTTCTCTCCGGGATCCTTGAACCAAACAGTTAGACGTAAAAAGTTCAAATAGCTTGATGTTTCTATTATATCCATTCGGTAGTCCCTAGCCTTTATCATTTTTTATCAAATTACCCCATGATCCCTCTGCAAAAGAAGCAATGTCAAACCACATACACACCCTGGTACCTTTTTTATATACTCTATCGGCCTATTATCAAATGCAGAGCTCAAAACATTAGAAACTCACCTCAGTGTAGTGTAGTCAAGTTTAACAGCTCTTCAACATAAATAAAACATTTAATTAATACCTTTCTAACAGTGTCATTACATCTGGACATTATTGTTTTGTAATGTAATGAATATGACTATTTTACCTGCATGTGGAGCAGTGGATTGACACCTACTATGCTCGAAAATGTGAACATGGTGCATACATAAACAAGAAAAATAAATTGTAAGAAAAGGACCCGAAAAAAAAAAATTATAACATTAAAATATAGCAATATTTTCATGAAATATAGTCATACCAGTTCAAATTGAATAAAAGTAAAATATGTGCAGTATTGGTATGACAAGCGGAAGCCACGCAGATATAAGATGTAGCTTTGTGTACATTGTGCATTCATGTGAAAAACTTGGATGGGTTGTGCAGGACATACTTTATTAAAATGAACAAGATATTGTTTGCATTATGTGTATTAATGGAATGCATAGAATCTATGATGTGGCTGAGGGTCAGTGGGGGTCCCGGGCCTTGTTTTTGAGTCCTGTAGCAGAGGGGAAGAAACTGTTCAGGTGGTGAGAGGTTTTGGTCCTGATGGAGTGCAGCCTCCTGCAAAAGGGGAGTGGTTTGAACAGTTTGTGTCCAGGGTGTGAGGATTTGGCCCCAATCTGCCCGCCTCAGGGTCCTGAAGGCATGCAGGTCGTAGAGGGATGGCAGATTGCAGCCAATCACCTCCTCTGCATAGCTGATGACACGTTGCAGCTGCCCTTCTCCTTGGCTGTAGTTGCAGCGTACCAGATGGTGATGCAGGAGGTGAGGATGGACTCTGATGATGGCAGTGTAGAAGACCACCACCATCATCGTCTTTGGCAGGTTTAATTTCTTCAGCTGCCGCAGGTAGAACATCCTCTGCTCCGCTTTTTTGGTAGCATTGAATGTAATGGGGGTTAGACATTTGGCTGGTAGAAATCAATATGACAAGAATATAGCTATGAAATAAGACCATAACAAGTAAGTTGAGTCGTAATCTAAAGTTACGGACCCTGTAGTGTTATAGGCTAGTATGTTGATTTTGCAACTGCTAATTAGGTATTTGCTCTAGGGCTGCCCTCGCCTAAAGATTTTTGTAGTCGTCATTTAAGGCGAGTAGTCGACTAATCGTTGCACGTTTATGCTACATTATAAATATATATTTTTTTATTTATTCTTTTTTTCCCTTCCAAAATGGTTTCAGTTTCAAAGGCTGATAAAGAGCGTTATTATAACAGCATGGTACGTTGTGCTTCACATAAAGTATAAAATAAGACTGTAATAATGAACCGTTGAAATATTAATTAAATGTAGTGAGCGCATGAGTCACAGCGCACGGACGGAGCGGTATAAACAGCAGAAGCTCCAGTAAGAATTCTTATTGTGTATGTGAACAAGCAGCAAGGACACACATGGAACATTTAGTTCTAGTTTATATTATTCATATCTGAATATAACAACCCAATAAATACTACAGAGGAAACGGAAACACTGAAAATATGAGCGTCGGCAAAAATCCCTCTGCGCAGTACGCCCTCATCATGAAATTAAAGCTTTACCGTTTTCTGATGTCACAATGATTATATATTATAGGTCTATACAAAGAATCACTGCCGCTGTTTTCCTCCGAGTCTGAGAAAGTTACACACGTTGTCGGGATAATTAAGCTACGCTGTGATGGTGGGTACGGAGAAGACTTGTTGGCGTCGTAGTTTGCATGTCACCTTGTGGGACTCGTCCAACACTCGCTCAGAAACATCCACACTTTAGATTTCCTGCCTGATCAAATTAACTTAATGACCAGGCTCCGCTCTGAATGAAGTCTGAGGGGGTTTCCGGCTGACACGTCATAGCACATGCAGCACACAGATGAAGCTTCTTTTTTTTTTTTAACTAATCGACTAATGAAAAATTGCTCGATTAAGACTGAATTAGTTGACTAGTGATTAATCGACTATTTGGGGGCAGCCCTAATTTGCTCAATAGTTACACCGTAATTGTATGTCTGGTCTGACTTAACTGGCATTGGCTGATGTAGGGAGAGGTTAAAGTCTGTATTGTCTTTGGTTTATTCTTATATTGTGCACCTTGTAGAACAAATACAGCTGCGCCACTTTTACAGGGGTACACACTTAGAATGAATGCTTTGTATTCACTACACTTTTATAAATGCCATAACATCTGTTGTGCATCTCAAGTAGCTATTTCATCCTCCCCCTATCAGCTATCACTTTTTTGTTCAAGTGTCGTCAGTGGCTGTCAAATCCTAAGTGTATCATCTGGATTTTTGCAGTGTTCTTTCCCATTACAATTACCAGCAAATTGGTTCAAAAAGCTCTATAAATGTTTTTGTTCATAGTTATATTAATTGCTTTGTATCAGGGTGATCAGGGTTAGAACAATGCAGATGGAGTTGGTTGGCAGTTAATTCTTCATGAAACGGTGTGCAGTGTGCCCTTACTTAATCCTAGAAGCGGCGACCAGAGCCGAAAGAAGGGAAAAAACCATGCAACATTCAACGTTCTCGAGCAAAGGCATAGGGAGGTACACAGTGTTCTTTCTTGAATGCCCAGGAGATCACCTTGGTCAGGGATCATATGTTTTGCAAGACAGTATAAGCTTTTACGTTTTTTTTTGTTTGGTACTACGCCTAAACATAGTTGCTAGCAGAGTTTCCGAATAATAAACGGAGCGCTCTCTCTCCTGACAGCCCGTCAGTATCATGCAGCTCGCGGATCCATTAATGAGTGACCCGACAGTAAAAATAAACATATCTATAACTAGTTTAGGTAGTTTGAGAGGTAGTTAAATAATTGTGATTTTCTAACCTGAAGTGTGTGTTTTGCTCCGCTCACCTCTGCAGGTGATCATGCAGAGCTGCGTGTCGACTCGTCAGCAGCAGCTGATCTCTCTCTCCCGCCAGATTAGACTTCACTCGCGTTTATGTCCATATCGATCAGATCTAGCTAATGATAGGACTACCTGCTTATCAAGACACCTAAACAATTAGCGTCGCTATGCAACCGGGTGAGGTCATTTTTAATTCTTCCAAATGTTGTTTCAGTTAATGTTTTAATGTTTATCTTAACATTTTAGTTTCCTGCAAATGGCTTGCTCCCTCATACAACAGCAGGTTCCAAAAAAACAAGAATGAGAATTGCCAAAGTCAAGGCTTTAAAACAATAGGCTACAAATCAATTGCTAACGTCATTGTTACCTTGTCATCTTCTATACAGTATTATCCTAATAATAATAGTAATAATACATTTGATCAACAGAGCACTCCTTTAGGGTACTCAAAGACACTTCAGTCCGACACATTTGTGATTTGAATGAAGACAGATTGGTGCAGTCACAGATCTGTCAAGGGAGTTCAAGAGGGAGGGTGCAACTATGGAGAAGACTCTATTGCCCTATTAGGTCTGGTGCTTAGTGAAGTGAACCAGGGTGTTGGTGTCTTAGGGGCGGAGGTTGCGGGAAGGAGTGTGGTGATAGAGCAGTTCATCGAGTTAGAAGGGGTCCTGGTTATGGAGGGATTTTGAAATGAATGCATTGAGGGGCGGGGAGACAGTGGAGGTGCTGCAGGTCAGGGGTGATATGGTCACGGGAGCGTGTGTGGGTGAGGAGACAAGCAGCAGTTTGGATGTATGCTCTGGCAGTAGTCGATTCGTGATGAGATGAAAGCATGGACTAAGGTTTTGGCAGCAGAGAAAGATGGTTGTGTAAAACATTCATGCTTTACTAGGGTTGGGTACTGAAAATCAGTTCTTATTCAAGCGGCCCGGGAAATGTAGCGAGCAAAATACTGGGGTTAGGAAGCGAAAATCTGTACTAATTAAGAAAAATTCCTCTACCGGGATTATAAGAATTGTGAGGACAGGAGACCAAGCCCCATGGACAGCAGGTCTCTCTCTTTGCTCTGTATCCGTTGATCACTGCACGGCAATTGTGCCCCGCTCTCTCACTCACTACACACAAAGCGGCTCAGCTGCACGTAAAACACCCTTCATCTTTATCAACCCATCTTATATTCTTTCTCTACCATGTAAGGAAGGTTATTAAACGTTTTAGCTCCTATATTGTTAACCTGTTAAGCCCCATGCCTGTTTTTCAGGTCTCAGGCTCGAAATTGACATTCCCAGAACAAATGACTATAGGCGCTTTCACACCGGAGTACTTTTCCCAGGAATAGTTCCGATAGTTCCTGGGATTTTGCGTTCACAACAAAAAGATCTGGAACTAGAACTTTTTTTTTTTTTTTCCTGATTCCAATTTCTGATTGGCTGGGCGAATTGCAAACCACGGCCCGTAAAACTCCGAAATGTTTTGTGAAGCCGCCATTTTATTTGCTCACATTAGCATTTTTAGCATTAGCATTAGCCCAGCGCACCAACGGAAAGAGACTAACTTATGGCAACAAAAAATAAAAGGGGGTGTCGGCACTTCTGGCGATTTACCCGGGAGACATGCCTCGTGGTGTCCGTAGGCTTGCACTCACTGTCAGAGATATAGCTAAAATACTTCCAAACTTCGCTTCTGGCGTCTTTTTTGTCAACAAGCCGAGGCGCAGCGGCAGTTGCACTCCCACTTGCAGCCATGCTTCTCGTTTTCTTACATTCTCTGGCAGCTAGCGAGTGCACGAGAGAGGGGAGGGACTTGGAGCATGCTTGAGAGGGAAGGGACTGCAGGCACGGCTGCAGTGCAGGGAGTGGATGCAGAGCGCTGAACACACACGGCTCTTATTAAAACAGCGCTTTCTCACCGGAGTACCTTTCCTACGTCATTCTTAAAGTACCGATACTAATGAAACGGATGAATCGTAACGTTTTTAACGTCAGGGTATCACGGTACCTTTCAAGTATCGGTACACCGTGCAACACTAGTCAAGGGGCTTCTTAACATTTAACAACCTATTAATGTGTCATATGCACGATATTGGAAAAAACTGTCAATGGGATATTTTCTTCCCCTGCGATATATATATATATATATATATATATATATATTGCGTTTTTTTTAACTATATTTAACCGGATGAAGGATTTTAGTCACGGATGTCTGGATCTTAACTGGTTGACTCATCATACCTTAAGTCATGATCCAACATGTCATGATAATGCATGTTGCTTACCCTTAAATAAGGGGGTTCATCTGTGAATGAAGAAGAGAAGAACCTTTATCCAAAATAGTTCCAGTTGGCAGATGTTGCTTTTCTTTTTGGAAGTAAATCTTCATTCTCGCCGGTATTGTCCTCCTGTGCCTCGCTAATTTTTTACCGGTGTTTTGATGGTCTGCAAACTAGCTGGGCGGGGCCTGCTGTGATCTGATCAAGAATGATTGTTATTGGTGGTTTGCTGTACATGCAAAGCCTGCATGTCACTCACTCAAGTACCCCTGACATGAGTGCCGCGCACGTTTTCCTTTTCTAGCAAGCAGCAAAATAATTGTAACATGACGTGTTTGAATTAAAGTGGACCTATCATGCAAAATGCACTTTTCTACGTCTTTTATACATGAATATGTGTCCCCGGTGTTCCAGGGAACTCACCAAGTGTCAGAAAATACAACCCTCTCTATTTTCCTCCATACCCAAATCTCTTAAAAAAGGGCTGCAACGGATCTGGTACAGACTGATCCAGATTTGAACACTTCTATGACGTCACAGAAGTGGCGCTACGGCTATTAGGCCAACTCCACCAATCAGGAGGAGACAGCCACGGACATTGCCGTTCGAAAGCCCTGGAGACGCTGTAGTACATATGCCAGGCCTGTAGATGGTACTGTTCTCACAGAATCAGCCCATGCAAAGACAGTGTTAAATTGAGCGAAATGAGGAATGGCTAAAATGCATGATCTGTTTGGTGTTTTGAAAAATGTAAAAGTATAAATATGCCTTATATAGGTATGGTCCAACACTATATTATTCAAATATAGCATGATAGGTCCACTTTAATTTACCTACTTAATATCGAACGTCCTAAAAAATAAAAATAAATCGCACGTCCCTGCGATGTGAATATCGCGAATGCACATATCGCGGTTATCGCCCTGACACGATATATCGTTCAGCCCTAGTGTCATACCCACTTAACGGGAAGAAACTTAGCTAACTGACGGTATGAACCATTATGACGATAGGTTAGGGTTAGATTCCACAGATTCTAGAGGTATAACTATAATCAGGGGTGCACATAAGTGGTACGCAGGTACGCATGCGCGGCAACAATCTGAAATGCGTACCGTCACTTGTGTCACAAAGCGCATTCGCGTACCGATGTATATGTGAAGCTTTTCCAGAAGGCGGTTAGATCATCGGACGACGGAGTTGGTCTCCGTGTGCACAGACAGGGCTGCTGTTAACGTCGGCCTGTACAGCAGCACTGCGCTAAAACAGCTGATCACAACGTTCACACGCTCTGTGGTCACGAAGCTCTGCACTCTACTACCCCCCCGTTGACATTCGCGATATAGGGGGCTTCATCATACTCCACTAGCACCCCCACCCGCTGATATTCGCGATACAGAGGGCTTCATGGGAACTTTGAGGGCAGCCGGAAGTTGGAGTACCAAACACTGACTCCAGGTACTCATCTGAGTACCTCACTGAGAAAGTTGTGTGCACCCCTGACTATAATCACTGTGCGACCAAAACTCAGGGCAGCGAAGGCAAACCCAGACAACATAGCTTTACGGAGCCAAAACGGCATATGTCTTACCTTTGCTGTTTTTCTGATTTCAAAGTTGTGTTCAATGGCACTAAAACGGTAAAAATGCTGCTGAAGGTTAATCCAATGTGTCTGTCACTTTGAAAGGATTACTGATAATCCATCATTCCATTTTTGTCAAAAACTGAGATTTCATATTAGCTGCTATGCGAGCTACAACCCAGCTTCCGGTTTTGGGCAAACTGTGTGTGCATCACTCTCACTCCTTAATGGTAATATTTAGATGGATTTTAGGAATGTCCCCTCGATTCTATTGGCTCTAACGGTTAAAAAGAGGTGTCAATCATCAAAATCAACAGAGGGGGGCCAGAGATATGGCAAATCCACTCAAATTACCCTAAATTTGTTTTTTGTTGTTGCTAAACCTCTCTAAAAAGGTAAAATGTCACTTGTTTTGCGTCAATCTTGATACAGGGTACTTATTATGTGTTTATAGTTTGGATTACTAAAGCATTTAGTCTACTATCTCATCATTCAATGGTGGTTTTTGGACGAACACTATCATTTACATTTTTTTTTACTATGTTCAATATGAATTTACTTTAAAATAAAAACAATTCTATATTGATTCTGACTTTTCTAAAGCCAACTCACAGGTTTATGATTGCTTTGAGACAAAATATTATTAATTTACCCCTTCTTAGAAGTGAAGTTATGGTAATTTGTTCTGGGAATGTCATTTTCGAGCCTATGGCCTGAAAAACAGGCTTGGGGCTTAACAGGTTAAATGAATCGTACAACATTTTACATTGATATTTTACTGCCATCCATATTCTTTTTCAGATTAGGTTGTGATTAAATAAAAATATCTGTAATCACAGCTGGCATAGGTGTTTGTGTCGCACACGTTTTAATTTTTTGTTTTGTGTGGAGGAATAGCTAGCCACCAATGCAATGTTTTTGGCTTGCAAAAACAAAACTTAAAACAAGTGATAGCGGTAATAATGATTGCATTTCTTCCCCCTTTACAGGAAGCCTGCATCGATGTGTTTCGAGATTTAGATGCTAACAGATGTTAAACACCAGGTGAGTGTGTACTTTTTTTTTTTTTTTGAGAGATGCTTAGGCGAAAGGGAAAAAAAAAATATATATATATAGACTGACTTTGTGTCACTGTTAGTTCCAGAAACTTCCAGTCTCCAGTACAGCCAGGTTGGATTTACGGATCTTATCTTTGATAAGCCAGTCAAGTTCTTCCACATCCAAACTCATCCAACCATGCCTTTATGGACCTTGCTTTGTGCACTGGGGCACAGTCATGCTGGAACAGAAAAGGGCCTTCCCCAAACGGTTTCCAGAAAGTTGGAAGCATAGAATTGGCCAAAATGACTGGTAAGATGAAGCACTAATGCCCCTTTCACACCAGCGTGGTTCCCATTCTAGCTCCGTGCTAGAGCTTTTCTAGAAACCGGTTTTTCTTTTCAGCCCCCGTTTTTTTCTCACCGCCCAGAGCCCGACTGGTTTACGTCGCTGATTTTCTCCCCAACGGCGTCGGGTCGATGATCGTGTTGCTTTTAATCATACGAAGCCAGATTAGATTAAATTAAATAACTACTTCTAAACCCTTGTACTTATCTCCAGAGTGCTGTGGTTCATTGTTTATTAATGTGTTTCAGCTGCATTTACCGACCGCTTCAGTGCTGCCCGCTGTTGGGCATCACTACGCTGTTATGAAAGTTTCTCTGGTATAAAATGTGTGATGATAGCATAGCTACTGAAGCTAAACTGACTATCTTGACTACTTGTTGCTATCTTATTGTGGCATAAGTCGGCACATTTTACCGGCGTATTTTTCATTATGATTCTACTTGTGATAGTCGGACATGAGTCATGACAACCTGTGCAGCCTGCGTATTGATTCCATCCGATAGCTGCTATAATACAAACAAAACGTCTGCCTGCTCTCCTCAATCATCAATGACAGCGAACGGATGGTCAAACAGAATCACACTAAGTCTGGCTAGTGTTGCCTGACTTTATAAAGTGTGTGTTTTTTTTTTTATAGGTGTGTGGTTGCGTTCTAGTCACTTTGCTCAGCGCCACAGCTTGTTACAACTTGTTACAACTTTTATTTGCGGTACTCGCCATAAACTGTTATTGCTCAGCAGGGGCGGACTAGGACTACAAATCAGCCCGGGACTATCGACCGGCCCACTTCGGTACCGCCGGCCCACCCCGGTGGTTTAACGCTAGTAAATTGTCATCAGGGGGGGGGGGGGGGTGCTAGTGACTTATCCGACCTGCCCAGCTCGATGCCGCAAGTAAATACCGCTAGTAAGTTGCCAACGGGAGACTTATCCGACCGGCCCACATTGTCCGACCAGCGCCCACTTCAGTACATGAACATGCCCTCAGATACTGTTTCCTGCAAAATGTTGCAGGAGGCCCCCGGTACCGGGGTCTCTCGGGCTTACAGGTGAATAAAATATGAATGTTTTATATCCATGTAACGGGAAGAAACTCATAACTGATCATTAAAAAAAAAAACACACAATGCTAACGCTGAGCCTCTGAATTAGCAACGAGCGAAAAATGCTAACAGATTACTGCACCGAAATTCACTCACAAAACCTTATTATTTATCTTTGCTGCACATCCAACCCATCGTTTCACATCGTGAGGTGACACAGAATCGAAGGGTACCCACATTATCACTCAATTACACGAACTCGCGGAGATAATAACAAGAACAGACATCAAAACATGTGGCGCTAGGTAGCTAAAAGTAGTCAAAAGTGGTCTTCAATGGCATTAAAACGATAAAAACGCTGCTGAAGTTAATCCATAGGTTAATCCAATGTGTCTGTGTCCCTTTGAATGATTTCTGATAATCCATAAGCAATAAACCTGTGTTTCCAGGGTGTCCGCGGGGTCTTAAAAAGTATTAAAAGTTGATAAATCAATTTAGCGAAAATTAAGGCTATTAAAAAGTATTAAACGGCATTTTCCAAGGTATTAAGAAGGTCCACAGCAACGACAACATGAAACACCCTTTAATTTACTGAAACGACATGTCAGAAACCCCCTCAAGGCGGCCCCATGCAAAGCAAGCCGTAAAATGCTGCTTCTTATTTTAAGTTTCGTTGCCTTGCTCTGCTCTGTGGGGAGGAGGGGAGGGGAGAGAGTCTGTCGATGGGGATCAAAGCTGTCCGGTCCCACATGCTAAGTGCTAGCCAGAAAGCTGCGGCGTTTAAGTCCTGACTCTCCCGATAGCCAATCCGTTCCTCCCCTGACTGCACGTTGCTGACACACACCGCTGCAGTGCAGGCTCTCTGCACGGAGGAGCCGCGGAGGAGCTGCGGAGTCCGGGTGATGCTGCTCCTCCAAGGAAGAGACACATGGTCACTAAGCCAAACTATATCCGGTTACAGAGATCTGCTATTTTAAAGTAAAGTCAACACATATCGACCCTAAATATAGTCTATATTAAGAACGAGAAAAGTCTTAACATATATATCGTTTTTTGTAAACATATGACAAATGTGTGAGGGTGATGACGTCAGAGCATCGTCCTATGCCCCGGACAGCCCGGCCCAATTTAACCCCTGGGTATTTGTGAGGGAGCTCCTATGGCATTACCCCGCTGAAGCTCACCAAAGTTTAATATATTTCATAGTTCAAAGTTTTGTCAATTGTTTTGTTTATTGGTCAAATACTGGTTTCTGAGGAGTTTTACTGGAATGAAAGAGCACAGTCTACAGAAGCAACAAAGCAGCATACTGCATTAAACCTGGCCTTCACAGAGAGGTTGAAGTTCATGTGGAGAGGAGGCTTCAGTAGTCTGTCTGCACTCTGTTTAGTTGTCCTATCTTACAATCAATATAGTAAATGTGAGGTAAAGTGTGTTGCCAATGTAACCGGTTAGAACTCGAAGTTGCGATGAGGTCTTAAAACGTATGGAAAGGGTCTTAAAAAAGGTCTTAAAAGGTATTAAATTTGACTTCAGGATTCCTGCATATACCATGGTTTCCGTTTCTAGAAGCCAGAGCTAGAGACAGCTTCACTCTGGTGCAAAACTGCGTGCGCAAAGCCCACACCTTTTTATTTTAGACTGTGAGTGGGGAGATTCCCCTTCGATTCTATTGGCTCTAACGGTCAGAAAGAGATGTCAATCACCAAAATCGACGAATGGGTTCCAGAGAAGCGGTAAAACCCCCATTTCCACCCAAATCACCTCAGATGTGGAGTTTTTTTTGGCTAAACCTCTCTCTAAAACGGTCAAATGTCACTTGTTTTGCATCAATCTTGATACAAGGTACTTATTATATGTTGTACTTTGGATTCCTAAAGCTTTTAGTCTACCTTACCATCATCCAAGGGTAGTTTTCACTATAAGTAAAAAATAATTTTTGGACGGACACTATAATTTACAGTTTTTTTACTATGTTCAATCTGAATTTTCTTTAAAAATAAAAACATCTATATTGATTCTGACTTTTCTACATCCAACTCACAGGTTTATCATTACTTTGAGAAAAAAGGTTATTAATTTAACCCTTTTTAGAAGGGAAGATATGGTCATTTGTTCTGGGAATGTCATTTTCGAGCCTGAGACCTGAAACAGGTTAAGAGGAGTGTCTTAAAGTACACCCTGTAGGGAGTAAAACTCTTAACACAGAAAAGACCTCCCCTAAACGCCTCGTTGGAGATTTCTCATGTTCTTCCTGGGCATCGTGACGTCTGGATACCCAGTAGCCACGCCCAAATGGACCAATCCGTGGAGCCGTTACGTTACATCCGCGGAGCCGTTACATTAAGCCCCCGCTGATTGGTCCAAATTGACCAATCCACGGGATTCCTCACACACACACACTCAGTGCAGGCAGCTCCGCTGATTTCTCCTCCCTGGCTGCATGCTGATAACAGACGGTTGGGATCGCGGCGAAATTCTCTCTGCAGACCCATTCTCACAGAGTTTATCAACTTTTTTCTTACTCAATATCAAGCCACACTTATTGTTTTTACTTCGGCTGTGAGTTTGTGTGTGCTCATGATGAGTTTGGCTGTGTTTCGCTGTGTATCGCTAAACAAGGAAACCACATCTCCACGGAGCTCAGCGCGATTCACAACGTCCCGACCAGTCAGAGCAAAGTGTGCTCACAGGGAGGGTGGGGGCTGGAGCTATTGGAGCTCCAACGAGCCGTTAAAGGCCGAGAGTGAAATTCAGTGAATACAAGTAGTTTACAGAGATGCTGTATGAGAAACCAATGTGAGTTTGGAAAATTGCACAATATAAATATATTCTAGTAGACCTCAACAATGGAATTATGATCAGTGGAAATGGCCATGACATGGGACCTTTAATACTTCTATCTATATAGTGTATGTTAGCCTAGGTAAGATGTTACGTTCAAGACTTAGTTACTAGAGTCCTCCACAAAGGGCTGAGGCTTATCCAAATTCACATACTAAGCAAAGTACACCAGGTGCCCCTATCTATTAGGGCTGTGCATCTTCACTGGTCTCACGATTCGATTACGATTATCCTGTCTTCGATTCAATTCGATATCCCGATGCATCACGATTCATACCAATGCGTTGCATCCTAAATTTTCTATATTGCTGCACATGGCTTATTTTTCATCAATGCATACATGCAGTAAATACATAATGAACTCTCGTTTTATTATTTAGAAATTGCTTCAGAAATCAATAACATAAATGTCTTGACATTAATTTATAAACTAAAATAAATGAATTGAATAGGTCTAGCCTCCCTGTCTGTGTGTGAAGTTGTTCCATCCTCAAAAACAAAAAACGAATGCTTCTGCAGTCTAGCTTCAGCTTCTAGCAACGGTCTTCTGTTAAAAAAAGGACACTGAATGTCCTGAATGTGGCATCACACACAGGACTTGAGTCTGAACACAGCAGACAACAGGAGTATTTACAATAGCATATACAAACAAAAATACTGCATGTGGGTGCACACTTACATACAGTCTTACTGTTACATAAATCCCATGAATCTATGAGATTAAGTTACCTTCATTATATCTCGGTGATTAAGTGAATAATAAAGTTTCTATCAGGTTACTATCAGCCTGTCACTCATTATTTTCAGGGAGGGGGTGGGGTTTGGAGGAACGGAGATGAGACGTGATCGCGGAAGCTTTTTTCTTCCTTCCTTCACAAACTTTACACACGTACTGTATATATCGTCTGAAAATTGCTAGAGGAGATTCATACTCTGCAATCCAAGACTTAATTAAATTCACCAAAAATCTGACATGATTGTAACGCGATTATTTTTGAAAAACATAAATCCCTGTGTCTCTGAGCCGCAGCGACACGGAGTGATTCAGAACTCCGTGTCCGTGTCTGCTGTTGGTTCTGGACTGGTCTTCTTGTGTTGGTGGATAAAGCAGACTGCTCCGTGTTTGGTGTTGCTGTGCCGCTGTGCCGCTGTCACGTCTGTTCCCTGATCTCTGCGTCACCTACCGATTTGATATTAAAGTGACAGAAAAAAAAACTTTATAGTAAAGCCGCGGCCAGAAAATCTTGAAGCAACGTTACTACGCTTTAATCAATTATCTCCGTCACTGCATCGATACCGAATCGTCCACGTCCGCATGGCAATGCATCGTAGAAACGATTATTTTCAACACCCCTACTATGTATCATTCAGCTCTTCTAGGGGATCCTAATTTCTTCACAGGGCAGATGGGATAAAAGCATTCCTGTATTTTCTGGGTCTGCCCTAGCAAGAGAAGAGAAGTGTGCGAGCAGACTATGGTCAGCCCTGCGCTAAAACATATAAGGGTTGTTTGTCGAAGACAAACACTTGATATAGTTAATCTGGAATCAGTGGCTAATGCTGGCCTGTAATAAGCCTTCATTTAGCCCACATGAAATCATTGAATGGCCTACCCGCCTGTCTACCTACCTACATACCTGCCTAAAGATGCACACTCTGCCAGTGCACTCATTGCACATAACTGGATTATTCCACAAGGCTGGGCAGACAAATTGTCACTAAGTCTTACCTCTTTGACAAGCTGCAACAAGTAAATATTTGGTTTATTTAGTGAATGATCATTTTTGTAAGGAACCAATCTTTTCAGCAGCTCTGTATCAAACTATATTATTTGGCATTGTACCAACTTACGCACCACATCCAGCATCTTCCCTTCAGTTAAAGCCTCTCAAGTTAATTCTCGTAGCTATGCATCACTTTGTGTCTTTGTGCTCTAAGCGTTAAGCCTCAGCCCAACCAGCCATGCTCACTTGTGCCCCTCTTTTTGGATAGTGATACTACATTGCAACAACCATATGCTGTTTTTTTAGGCTGAGCCTGACCACTCCCCCAACAACCAGACCTTGCCTTCAGGGAAGAGGGTTTCTCTTACTTCTGTTTCACTAATGATATGACCTTTCCCAGGGATCATTTTATCTTGGTTAATACTATCTGGAACAAACATAACCTCCAATTCCATAAGGTTACCTCTGTAAACATGCGTTCGGAATTTGTGTAGTCCTCCACACCTTCCCCTGTGTCTTGCCTCATCTTAACATCCACACTCTATCCTGGACACATTTCATATCTGCCTGGTGGCAGGTTCATATTGGATTGCATTTTGATAATATTTGTTTAAAAAAAATGTTGTGACTTGTAAAATTGTCCACAATAATATTAATTACTTTTTTTTTTAGATGTCCACTTGGATGCAACCCACATGACCGTGGATTGTCTAAGACCTTGTGTGTCCAAGAAAAGGTCAGATTTTTCTTTTCAAATATTGCACAATAGTTTTTTAGACGACTACAGTTTTAGTTTCTCTGTTGTAGTGATATACTACTTTGTTTTTTTCAGGTTTTGGCTAAATAAGCCCGAGCTTAAATTCCTGGCGTAAAATGGATCAAGGATGGGATTCATACTTCCATAACTTTCCACCTCTTACATCGGAGACAAGCACTTTGAGAAATACATCAGAATCTGAGGAAAGTCTTCCTAAAGACATAGAGAACTTCATTGGACATCATGACTTCACAGGCCCAATGGATTCAAATGAAGCCCCTGCAACAAACTCAAACTTCGACAAAAACTTTTACTCGAGTCCCTGTATGGAAAATACCAGTTCAGACTGTCTTTATCAAAGTTACTGCAAGGAAGCACCATTGCAAGCTGATCTAGAACAAATGGAAAAAGATTACTTGCCAAAATGTGCAAATAGTGATATCTCAGATTTGGCCACAGAAGGGTTATCGACATCCGGACCTTTTCCTTCTTCTTTAGCAACAGATTTTCAAGATCTTAAGCAAGACTGGGGAATGCTCGCTACGTCATTAATTGAGGACTACTCAGATGTTAGTAGCTGCTCGGATGCAGGTGAAACAAAGTCCTCGTGTAAGTTCATGTCAAGGAATTCAGTTCCAACATCTGAAAGTAATATTGCTACAAAACCCAGGTCAACAGAAAAGGTTTTCAATGATACTGGAAAAAATATGCATTCCACTGGAAGCCTGTGCCCAAATATGTCAGAAACGGATGGTATTTTGCCAAGTACATCAAATGTGATGGTAGGAGAAAACATTGATGAATGTACACAACACAAGCAGCAAAGTCCAGGAAAAAAAGTCAAATCTTTAACAGGACACAAAAAGTCCTCGTCGACTTCTAACATAGTGACAACTACAGGAAGCAAGACTGTTGCGGATAGAAATGATTGTGGTGCTTCTCCAGTTCAGAAACTAAAGGAGTGTGTGGAGACAGACCCTACCCAAGAAAAAAATTCAACAAACTCGAAAAATGGCCTTGAAAACTTGACTGGGGATGGATTAAACTACCCAAATGGCAATGAGGAGGATCAGATTATGGGGACATCTCCAAATATCTTGACTCAATTGGAGAATGAGCAAGATAACTCTGATGAAAAAGTCCTAAGGAAGGAAATGAAGGAATCATGTGATGATGAAAATGATAGTCCGAACTCAACTAATAGTCAAGTTGAAAAAATGGAAATTGACTATCAGGAGAAGGAAATTCAATTAAATACCTCTGCATTTTCAGATCATCCAGGTATAAAGGCATCCAATTGTGACGATGCCACTCAAAATGTTGCTCAGGACATATTCAAGGCTGTGATGAGTGATGGTCATTTAGGCAATGGCAAGGATGAGAATAGTGGTGCAAATCATTCAGAATCATGCCTACTGCTACATAGCTCAAGCACAACTGTACATTCCTGTCTAGAAAAAGAATGGATTAGTGCAACAGACGAGACAAATACCACTGATCCAAAACAAGATTGTAATGGGCCTGGTATCACAAGTGTCAGTTTTCTTATTGATACTACTGACAAGGAAGAGAAAAGTGTTACTGGTCATGTAGAATCCTGCTTACAGCCAAACAGCGTAAGCACAGATATAAATCGTTTTCCGGAAAAGGAAAGTCCACCAGAGAAGAAAATAATGACTACTCATAAACAGCCAGATGGTAGTGATCCAGATTGTAGTGATCAAAGTGGTAATAAAGAGCAAAGTGTTTCTAACAAGATAGGACTCTGCTCAGACCTAAATCCTAATCTAGAAAATGAATGTCCAGCAGAGAATACAAATACAACCTGTTCTTCAGATCAGCAACTGTCACTAAATCAAAGTCTAGTGTCCCTAGAACCAGGAAGTCAAAGTGGGGATGTTGCGGAAAGTGCAAGACAGTTGTTTGAAGAGATGGACACCTCTACAGAGGAGCAGTCAGGACTTGGCATGTTGTATGGTGAGCCTCTGTCAATAGAAGATTCTTCATGTGATGCTGATGGTACAAAACTTGACGCCAGACACTATAAAGACACCTCTGTGTCCGGACCTGAGAGTAACAGCGTGAACATTTCAGAAGAAGAAGCCCTGCAACTCAAATCCTCTTTACAAATGAGGAAACGCCTGCAACCTGTCATAATATTAAAGACGTCAGAGTCAATAAATGGGACAAGTAACTCTTATCAATGCTCGGATTGTCAACACACAACCAACGATGTGGATCATCTCATTGAACACCACCATTGTAACCATGACATGCACAATTTCCAGTTTTGCAAGACTTGTAATCTCTACCTGATGAAGAATAAGCAAACGGAAACACGTGTGTGTTGTCAAATCAAAGATAGCCTTGAGCTTTCTTCTGATTCAAGCCTACCGAAGAAAAGAAAACGCTGGGGCGGACACAGATGTGTAAAGTGTCGAATACAATTTTCAAAAATGCATCTGTATGTCAAGCACATGCGAAGTCACACTGGCCAAACACCCTATCAGTGTAATGGATGTGGAATGTATTTTGCACAGCCGAATTGCTTGCAAAGACACAAACATATACCTGGTAGATGCAAGCGACCAAAACTTGCAGTTGCAAATGTTGATGCTGTTATCAGAGAAACAAAAATACCACCACAAAAGGACCTGGTACAGAACAAACCATATACAAATCCATCTGGTTGTTATGTAAAGCTTGTTGACATCTCCAAAACTCATCTGTGTAGTTTCTGTGGTAAATGCTTCTCAACTGCAGTCGAGGCCAAAAAGCATATCGACAGCACACACAAGGAAAAGAGTCTGGCAGTTTCATCTAGTCAGTGTACCACAAAACACAGTAGTGAGAAAACCCCAAAAGTGGAGAATGACACAAAAGGAAAATATAAATGTCCTCTCTGTCCACGGCTTTTCAAGTACTCCTACAACAGGGCTCGGCATTTGCGTGACTGTGTCAAACTTTCACTCACTGGTGGAAAGGAAAAGACTTCTGGTAAATATCGATGTCCATTGTGCCACATAACCTTCACTTTACCAAGCAATCGATTTAGACATATTAAAGCTTTTTGTCTCAAAGAATGTCTTAATCGACTTGCAAAAGAGAGGGCAAAGTCAAAGGAACAGACCAACCAGAAGACAACTGACATGAAGCAGAAAACACCATCAAAGCAATATAAACTGAAAAAACAGCCCAAGGAAATTAAACCAAGAAAGCAAGCACCCCCAGCTCTAACACCCTCTAAGCCTGTTCCAAGGTACAAATGCAATTATTGTCCAGCAGTCTTTTGTCATGCTTCGGGAAAGTACAGACATATGAAGAAACATGAGCAATTTAAACTCACTGGTAAAATGTTCACGTACAGGAATTCAGTTTTCTCCACCTTGTCCAAAAAAGCCACTTTAAGTAGTGCAAGCGCTAAAGAGCGTAACAACACCTTAAAATCCACAGAAGCAAATGAAAGTCTTGTCCTGAGCTGTACATTTTGTGGAAGTTGTTTTGACACACCACAGTCATTGAAAAGACATGAGAGAAATCACACGGGTGAAAGACCATACCGCTGTCTGGATTGTGGAAAAATATTCAAGAAACGTGCCTATCTAATCATTCATAAAAAAAACGTTCATCAGAGGAGGATAGAATGCACTGTCTGCAGAAAGATTCTCCCAACTATTGGAGCATTGATCCAGCACAGAAGCTCACATCTTAAAAGGGGAAAGCTTCAATGCCCAGACTGTCATCTACAGTTCCAGTATCCTGCATATCTCCTCAGGCATCTAGAGAGCCACAAAAATAGAGAAAACCAGACAAGCCTGCTTGAAGATAGACCAGCATTAAAACCACAGCAGTCCTTGGAGTCTGTAAAAGAGAAGAGTGGACCAAAACAGCGGCAGTGTTCCATATGTAAAGATGTGTTTGATGATGCCCATGTACTAAGAAAACATTCTCTTACACATATATCTGTGTCTTCGTCAAAACAGTGTCCATTTTGCAAGCGTGATTCAAAAAATCGCCGCAATTTGCTGCGCCACATGAGCATACATACTGGAGATAAACCCTTTTCCTGCATTGACTGTGGAAAACAGTTTTATCTAGAGACGTACCTCAAACTTCACCGTGAAAAGTGTTCAGCTGATCAAACCAGACCCCTTATCACCTTGGAGTCTGACGACAAGAAAAAAGGAACACATCAATGTTCCTATTGTCCTCGGACGTTTACTAAGAAAATACGCCTGCAAAGACATCACGATGGACACAAGACAAACACTCTGCTTTTCTGCTCAGGATGTGAGCAGTTCTTTGGATTAACAAAATTAAAACAACATCAAAACAACTGCATGGAAACTCCAAAGCACAACACTGGCTTATCATCCAAGGATAGCGTCTGCAAAAGCACTTCACAGGCAAGACAGAATGTCAGCAATATGTCTTCAAAATCCAATGCAACTAGCAAGCTTTTCTTTAAATGCCCTCACTGTACACAGAGGTTCAGGTACAGATCTATACTCATGAGACATCTTGTTAGCCATACTGGTGTACAACCCTACTCATGTATGCACTGTGGACATTGTTATAGAAGTAAGTCAATGTGTCTGAAGCATGAAGCTTTCTGTGATGGTGTTGATGAAGAGGATAAGTCAAAAATCAAAGATGCTGCTGCAACTCAATTGTCAAAGACTCTTACTCCCAGAGAAGCAGCACAAAATCCCAAAGCTGAAGGGGAAGCTGAGTTCAAGTGCAAATTCTGCACCAAGTCCTTCATGAAATCACGAAGCCTGAGACGTCATATTTTGACACACAACGAAGTGAAACCTTATCGCTGTAAGGCCTGTGACAGCTGCTTTTCAAGGCATGATCATCTGAAAGTACATGAGATTCGTTGTAGGGGGAAAAAGACGCGATTAGAAATCTGTATTCCCAAAATCAGCTTGGATTACGTCGGCAAGGGATGGCAAAATAACTGTGAAACAGAGCGCAATGCAAAGCAGGAGACATTTGAGTGCAAAGTCTGTTCCAGGAGCTTTCCATCTCAGTCTAAACTTTCCCGACATGTCACTATGTTCCATGCTCCAAAACCATTTAAGTGCACACGCTGTGGCTCATCATTCACTCAAGAAGGATCCCTGAAAAAACATAGGAAGACAAAGAAATGCAGAAGGCCCTACAATGAACCCTCAGAAACGAATCCACAAACGGAAGATGTCACAAACCCGCTTAAAGGGGTGAGAAATAGAATTATACAGAGAATTCAGCCATATTTCAGCAAAAACTACAGATATGCATGTAGCTATTGCCCCCGTGCTTTTAAAAGTGGGTGGCAATTGGCCGTGCACAACCGTCTGCATACAGGAGAACGGCCATATGCATGTGAGGATTGTGGTGAAAGATTTATAAGGAAAGATTATGTGAGACGTCATTCCGCAAAGTGTTCCCAAAAAAGAGGACATTTATCAACAAGATTATCAAAGTCCACATTATTTAAAAGCCAACAGACGATCTCTAAAAGCCCAACAAAAGGCTTTTCTTGTGCATACTGTAGTTCCCGTTTCTTGCTATTTTCAGAGCTTCAAGAGCATTTTTTAAATGAACACAAGCTGGAAACAAAGGTTCCACCAGTGTCCTCTGCTCCCCTACAACACCATCTGTCAAACATACCCAACATCAAAGAAGAACCTTTGGATGAGAGTTGTGACAAACAGTTTAGTGTTGAGGTCCCCAAGCCATTTACTTGCCCAGTGTGCAATATGTCCTTCATCAATAATGCTGGACTAACTGGTCATCTGCGTGTTCACACAAGGAAAGTTCCTTTTAACTGTAAAACATGCAAGAAGGGCTTCTGGAATAAAAGTCTTCTCCGTAATCACAACAGGAAATGTAGATTTGGAAGCGTTTCAGAGAAAACTAAAACCCAACAAGCGGAAGTCCCTTTGAAAGCAGAGATTGATATTGTGCTGAATGACATGCTCGATTATGAAGAAACCTCCAAGTCAGTGCAGAGCAACTTCTCCTGCAAAGATGAATTTATGGACAAATCACCACAAAGCAGCTCAAGTAAAACGAAGAAAGCTGTGCAGTACCAATGTTCAGAATGTGATCAGAGCTTCACAGATGGCTTATTGCTCATTAGTCACCTTGAAGACCATGGAAGGCAGGAACAAGCAAAAAAGCGCAATGCATGTATTAAGTGTGGACAGGTGTTTGCTAGTCAAGGAAATCTTATAAGACACATGAGGTTACATGAATCTGATGAAACTTTATCCTGTCCTGTCTGCTCCAAGATGTTTAGCAATGTATCTAAACTTGAAATTCACAGAACATGCCATGACCCTAATAGGCCTTTCATTTGCAAACTGTGCAATCAAAGGTTTTGGACAAGACCATCTTTATGTAGTCATTTCAGAGAAGAGCATCCAGATGATGCATTTACTTGTCGTTTCTGTAACAAGGCCTATACAGTCAAAAAATCTCTAGATAGACATTATAGAAAGTGGCATATTAAAGAGCAGAGGGATCTTAGGGAAACTATACAGGAAAAGAGCTGTGCTGAAGAACCATCCAGCAGTCAGGTCAGTACAACTGGTGAAAGTGATGAGGAGGAAAATAACATTGAGGACAGTGATTCTGATTCTGCGCCTTACTTCCCATGCCATGTGTGTGGCAAGACATTCCCAACATCTGAAAGTCTTGAGGATCATCAGCGGTGTCACTTAGGTGAAAAACCACATGAGTGTGCAGAATGTGGTAGATGTTTTTTTCAGGCATCCCAGTTGCAGCAGCATCAACGAATGCACAAGTCTGAATTTCAGTGTCAGGCGTGTGGCAGGGGTTTTGTCTCGCTTTTTGCACTGCGTAAACACAAGCATACACATGGAAAGAGCCGGCCATATCGATGTACAAAGTGTGACTTCAGTTTCACAGGTCCCTTGCAGTTGGCAGAACACATGTCTTCCCACCGTGAAGAGAGCTTCCCATGCGATATATGCAATCTTGTGTTCCTCTCCAAAAGTAGTAGAGTTGAGCATCGGAAAAGCCACTCAAAGTCGGTTGACTGCCACTCATCTTTCACTACAAGGGAAGAACGTGAGACATCTGTTTCACCTTCTGAGATCTCATCAGTATCCACAAAAGAACTTAAGTATCGCTGTGGTGTTTGTGGTGAGCGTTTCAGAGACCCAGAGACTCTATCAGAGCACGGTTGCATGGCAGCCAATGAGCGACAATACTCCTGTTTGGACTGTGATAAACATTTTCTGCATGAATCTCACCTGAAAAAGCACAAGGCCATCCATCAATTACCATCTAATAGCAAATATCCATGCAATCAATGCAACAGTTGCTTTCCCTCTTCTCAGCTTTTTCTAAGCCATCTGAAGAGCCATGACAATGCCGCAGGAATAGAACACAGCAGTGAAGGTAAAGATGGAGATCAATCACATGGTTTCATATGTCCAGTTTGCCATCAGTGTTTTGCCAGTGCCACTGACTTGATTTTTCATTTTCCTACGCATTCTGATGGTTCATTTGAATGCAAGATGACCTTACCGTCTGGAAGTAAGGTTGAAGATCAAGATCACCTTCATGTAGGCAACTCAGCTACTGCAATTGAATGCACAGAGTGTGGCCAGAGCTTTTTGGGAAGAGATGCTTTCCGCAAGCACCATTGTTCCCATCAACAGCCCACAACAATGGAGGCTAAGCGCAGAAACCCATCTGCCAAGACATCTCTTCAAGCAGCAGCAGGAGAGGAGGAGGATGTCGATGTTCTTGGAGAGGACTTGTACAATTGCCCTCTTTGCTCAATGGAGTTCTCCTCAAAGAGTGCCCTTTTGGAGCATCAAAATAAACAGCATGGAACGGACAATCCCTACATATGCAAGCTTTGTGGAAAAACGTTTGCCAAGAGCCGGTACCTCAGAGAGCATGAGCGAAGACATCGTCAAAAAAACACATCTCTGCAGGCCACTGACAAGTTCATATGTTCCCAGTGCAACAACACATTTAATACAGCACAAGATCTATCATTACATATGAGATCACACGCAGAAAAAGAAGTTGGAGATTTCCGCTGTGACATGTGCTACAAGTCATTCAGCAAGTGGTCTCATCTTAAGCAGCACCAAGAAAGTCACATGGGCCAAGTTGTATATGAATGCACAGAGTGTGACAAAGCTTTCGCTTTTCCTCACCTACTGGAGGAACATCAACAGACACATGTTGGGACCTCTCAGTAATGATTGCTGCATAACATTTATCTTAGCTTCCCTTTCATGCCTTACATCTGACTGTGTATCTCCAATTGTTATCACAATTTAAATCTAGATCTAGATTTGTATTTTTTTCCCTTGTGTTGCATACTGAACAAGAACTTGAGTCATGTCACTATGACAGCGCATCTTCTCCTGCATGTCCATTGACAAATGTATCGGGATTTGTATACAGCCAAACAGCCAGTTTTGTCATTTTGTAAATCTATGACAAAGATATGTTAATTGTGTAAAGCTGTTTTACAACATAAAACAGTGTGTGTTCTGAATCAGACAATGCGTGACCTAAGGAGATCTTAATGAAAACTCTTTGAAAAAGGCTGACACTATTAAACATGATGGTTATGTATGTTTGACATTTATTTTGAGATACTTCTCAGTTTTGTTGATAATATGTAAGATATTATTCAAACTGGTCATTTTAATCTAATGGTATTTTATATGACATGTACTATAGGTACTTGTGCATTTTAGTGTTTTATCTTGGGTTGCATTTTTTCAGGTTTCTATTTTTTCCGTGTACATACATTTGAAATGTGCTGTAATTGAAAATTATTTTCACAACCCAATGTTACTTTGTTAAGGCATTTAACTTCAGTCAGATAAGAGATAAAGTCAACTATAAAATACATTTTTGTGTCACTCTTTTTTTGTATCTGTGTACTCTGTGTCAAGTTAAATACTACTGTCCCAAGCAAAGTAGGGTAAATATTTTGTGTATATTTTACATCAGCAGGTTCACTTATTAGAGCCAAATCATGTGAATATTCTGGGTTTGAGAGGAGTTGTGTGGTGCTGACAAAATCAGCTTACTGTGCAAAACATTAAAGGAATAGCTTTGAAAAGTTACATTTTTATTAAAGATCTGGTAGCTTTTACAAGAAGATACAGAAATAGCGCTTGGTAGATGACAAATTAGTCTTCATACAAAGGTAGTGTGGCAGATCAGTTGTTGGCACTATTAGAAGTTGGTCCTCGTTAGAATCAAGCAAAGGGCTCGGACCTTTCTTTGTTGAGTTTACAAATATTTCTTCCCAAAGTATCTAGAGATGTAGGTATCATTCTTTAATCATTTTTAACTGTTGTGACTTTAAAGTAGATTTAATTGAAGAAATGCACTGCCATGTTCTCAGATGATCTTTCATTGTAAAAAATTCTAGAAAATACACAATCTCAATTTATTTTGAAAATAAGATATATATTTTTTAATAGTGTATAAAAACCAGGAAATTCCAAAGGGTTCACATACTTTCTCTTGCCACTATATATGCTCATCGGCAACTTTATTAGGTATACCTTGCTAACACCGGGCTGGACCCCTTTTGCCTTCAGAACTGCCTAATTCTTCGTACGAGGTTTAGGTCCATATTGACATGATGGCATCACTCATTTGTCGGCTGTACATCCATGATGCAAATCTCTCGTTACACCACATGCCAACGGTGCTCTATTTGAGATCCGGTGACTGCGGAGACCATTTTGAGCTCGCAAACTCATTTTCATGTTGGAGAAACCAAAGATTAAGATGATTTTGAATTTTGTGACATGGTGTGTTTTCCTGTTGGGAGTAGCCATAAGAAAATGGGTACAATGTGATCATAAAGGGATGGACATGGTCAGCAGCAATACTCAGGAAGGCTGTGCCGTTTTAAACAATTCCCAAATTATACCAAGGGGCCCAAAGTAAAAATATCCCCTGCATCATTACAGTTTAGCTGGCAGGCACCTGGTGTGGTATTCTGCTGCTGTAGCCCATCTGCTTCAAGGTTCCACGTGGTGTGCATTCAGAGATGCTCTTTTGCAGACCTTGGTTGTAACTAGTGGTTATTTGAGTTACTGTTGCCTTTCTATCATCACACAACTGAATTATATTCCCCATAACCAGTGGCGTTTTAATATGTACAAAAGTGGTGGGGCACAAAAAACTTAAGTCTATATATAAGCTTCTGCAGTTAGGTTCATGGCTGGTGAGGCACTGGCACTGACTCTTCAGGTTTACAAATATTATATTTTGACCTAAATCAAAAGCTTTTTTTGTCTGATGCTTCGATTAAGTTTAAACAGACAGTTCAACCAAAGGATACCCAAAAAAATGTAATTTTATCATTTCAATATTGAATTGTTCTCTCTTAGTAAGATCCCATTTTCAATAAAATTGCGGTCTTACTTTGACTTGAAGATGAAGTCCATTTGCCTATCCTTCTGGACAAAAATCTCTATTACTTTTTTGTAAAAGTCCTTATCTTCTTGTAGTTTCAAAAGTCTATCATAAATCTAATCGATAGATTTATGATTCGAAAATTATTAAAGTAGGGTAGACATGTGGATATTATCCGGCTGAACAAAACGTGCATTTATCTAACAGGTACGTTTCCCACAGATCTTATTTTGAGCTATTTTCTAAAATCTAGAAATCTCATAGCTTTTTTGTCGAGGGAAGCCATGCGCAGCTTACTTCCGGGTTTTAGGATGCGTCACTGCACCTCTCTCATCTCCTCTTCACACACCACACTTTTTGCGGCACACTTTTTGCGACGCGTGAGGCTCAGGTTTGGGAAGGCTAAATAACTTTTTTTTACCTGAAACTGCCCGCCTCCGGCGTATAAGAGATCAACTCAGTGAAAGCACCGCCTGCTGACCAATCAGAGCTCAATGTGCGGAGTCTAAGGCCCAATCCCAAACGACTCCCTCGACCCTACCCCTCCGTGAACTCCGTCTGTAGCCACACTCGCAGCTCAACGAGGCTTCCTCCGGTCAGATGGAGGGAGTAAATACAGCGGCAAGCTTTGGGACGGCCTCCCCTCTCTCCGGCAGAAACTATAGGTTACTTACGTAACCCCAGTTCTCAGAGTAACATGAAGTGAGATGTCTCACTATGGAATGCGCCTCATCCGCGGAGCAAACAGAAGCATCAATCTCATTACCCCAATCCTGATTGGCAGGTGATCATGACGTCATCGTCAGGGAATCCACCCCCTATAAGTAGCTTGCGCTACGACGCATGCGTCATTCAAAATAAGCACCTCTTCTCGCTTCACCATAGCAAGGAGGGCCGTCTGGTGAGACATCTCACTTCATGTTACTCTGAGAACTGGGTTCTCATTCGTAACACTCCGTTCGATGTCTCACTATGGGATATTGTAGTTCCCGTATTGCCAGACGAGCTTATCTCAAAATTCACCAAACCAACCAGAACTTAACAGGTAGAGCTCCGACTCAACAGGGTGTTCAGCACTGCTCGGTCCACACTGGGAGCAGAGACGTCTAGCCTGTAAAAGCGGACAAAAGTGAGCGGCGAGGACCAGCCCGCCGCTGCACAAATGTCTTGGATGGAAACACCCTTGAGCAAAACCCAGGGTGTAGCCAGACCACGAGTCGAATGAGCACACAACCCAAAGGTGCCTGCAAACTCTGACTCGTATAGGCCAAAGCAATAGCCTCCACCATCCAGTGGGAGAACCGGTGCTTTGTAACGAGCCTGTCCTTGTGAGGGTTAGCCCAGGACACAAAGCGTTTGTCATGACAAAAAAACTCCTTTGATCTGTCCATATAAGTGCATAAAGCACGGGCTGGACACAGCAAATTCAACTGCTGTTCCCCGGAGGGACACAGCGGCGAAGGAAATGCCTCAATATCAATTGGGGTACCTGAACCAACCACCTTAGGATAAAGGCAGGGTTTGGCCTCAGCAACACTCTAGTTTGCCCTGGGGCGAACTAAGTGCGTGAAGGATGTACAGATAGCGCATGAATGTTACTGACTCGCTTGGCGGATGCCAGGGCCAGTAACCGCACTGTCTTCAGTGACAAGTGCTTCATGTCAGCGTCTTCCAGAGGTTCAAATGGGGTACCAGAGAGCCCATCTAAAACCACTGTCAATTCCCATAAGGTCACCAGTGACTTGGAAACCCTGTGTTTTCAATTAAGTCCTGTGAAAATGATAAAATCACTCCGCAAAGGCATTGAAAAGAGGTGTGTCCTTCCTAAGACATAATTCCTCAAACACCCTCCACTTTCAGTCATAAAGAGACCTAGTGGAGGAAGCTTTCGCACTCTGAATAGTGTTCATCACCTTCTGCGGGAGACCCACTGTATTCAGATTGTACCACTCACGGGCCAGGTCCACAGGACGAGACACTCCGGGTGTGGATGAAAAATCGTCCCCCCCGCCTCAGACAGAATGTCCCTGCGTAGGGGGAGCTGTCACGGCTGACCGCACAGCAACTGATAAATCTCCGCCAGCCAGTACATTGCAGGCCAGTGCGGAACTATCAGGATCAATGCGTGGTGCTGTTCTCTCACTCCGGCCAGAGTTGGGGTTATCAGAGCCAGGGGTGGGAACGCGCACAGGAGGACCGGAGGCCAAACGTGCACGAGCACGCCCACGCCAAACGGTGCGTTTAGATCGCGCATTGAATAGAACAGCTGACCATAAGCATTGTCTTTTGATGCGAATAGATCTATTGCGGCTCGGTCGCAACACACCCACAGTTGACTCACAACCATTGGATGTGAAGTCTAGTCTGCATATGGTGATACACCTCTGGGCAGCAAGTCTGCCCCAAGGTCCGTCACTCCTGGTGCGTGCATCGCTCTCGGGGAGAGGAGGCGACCGCAGCTCCACAGGATCAGTTTGCGTGCCAGCATGTTAACTGGAGAGAACGCAAAACCTCCTTGGTGGTGTATATACGATATTGTGTTCGTATTGTCCATCCTCACGAGGAAATGGCATCCTCTGAGAAAAGGCAGAAAGCGTATCAGGGTGAGGGACACCGCTAAAAGCTCCAGGTAATTTATGTGCGCCCGCTGGAGGTCTCTGCTCCAGAGACCCCTCACCGGGCGACCCTCGTAAATACCTCCCCAGCCTGTCAGACATGCGTCCGTGGTGACCACCTTCCGTGAAAGGACAGTCCCCATCGATACGCCCCGTACTAGAAAAGTCGGGTGTAGCCAGTGGCGCAGTGCCATTACGCATCTCGCCGTAACCACCACTCTCCGGGCGCCATGACGCGCGGGGTTTAGTCTTAAAGCGGCTACCCAGCACTGAAACTCCCTCATGGTTAAGCGTCCCAGTCGTATAACCAGAATGGCTGACGCCATGAGCCCCAGTAACCACAGGCATGATCTGAAGAGAACATGTTTGCACAGCTGGAAATGAGCGAGACAAGCTCTGAAAGCTTTCACTCCTTCCGCCGACAAGCGGGCTGTAAAGGGCACTGAGTTTAGGCGTAAACCCAGGAAGAGTACAGTCTGTGCTGGGCACAGCATGCTCTTCTCTGTGTTTATTATGAAACCCACGTTGAGCAGGTGCTTTACGAGGACATTTGTCTGCGTAATAGCCTCCTGCTCCGACTGTGCGAGGAGCAGCCAGTCGTCTAGGTAGGTTGCCAGGCTATCGCGGCTTCCGTACACCGTACAAACACTCTAAGACTGAGAGACAGCCCGAAGGGAAGTACTCTGTATTCGTAACAGACCCGCTGAAATGCGAACCTCAGATATTTCCTGTGTGGGTAATATACTGGGTTATGTAAATACGCATCTTTCAGGTCGACTGATGTAAACCACTCGTTTTATCGCACGAGACGCAGCAGAGATGTGTGAGTGAGCATTCTGAATTTGTATCTTTTTAGATGCACGTTCATAGCCCTCAAATCTAGTATTGGCCGAATTCCGTTCCCTCCCCGTTTGGGAACGAGGAATACTTGGAATAAAAGCTGCTCTGACTCCGCTCGGCGGGTATTATAGATATAGCCTTCTTTTCTGGAAGTGGGTTGGAGACTGTAGCCCCGTGTTACTGTCTTGAAAACCCAAGCGGACATTATGAGCATCTTCCACTATTTTCTCCTTAGAGTCAGCGGAGATGTCACGACTCCTACCCTCAGAGTCTCTATTTGTTGTGTTATGGGGCCCTCTAGTGTCTGAACACGGTGGTACCCCATTTCGACAATCCCCACCGACACTGCGCATGCACGTGACGGTGGTGGCTTCATAGCCCCAGTCGCCACTGCGCCTGCGCGTGACGATGGTGGCTTCACAACCCCAGTCGTCACTGCGCATGCGCGTGGCGGAGGTGCCTTCACAGATCCGTCCAAAGTCCGCCTTTTGAGAGAGGCCGTAGCTGATCTCAAAAGGGAACAATAGGCGGACCGTTTATTGTTTTTTATTGTTTTTTCTTTCATTTTTTGAGCTGCGCCCTCGGCCTGAGCCTGGATGCGTCAGCGGAAATGCTTTATACAGAAAAAACACAACAATATCTGACAGACATGTGTTTTCGTGCACTTGAGGATGGCGTTGAGGCATCGCTCGAGGCAGCGGGACACATCTGGAGCTGGGGAACGCAGCTCTGTCACAGAGGGGAGAAGAGGAGGCTGTCAGGTTGCCCGCTTCTTTCTTCCCGTCGGGTGGCTGAGGATCTGGGTCGGCTGCGCCTGCACGGCTGCTGCCATAACCGGAGATCTGCTCGCCCAGCTCGCCCTCGTCTCCTGCCTGGGCTGGTGACTCGGGGCGGGCTGTGGCCTCTGCTGCCTCGGTATGTCGAACCGGGCAGGGTGTGAGGCATCTCGGGCGAAGGACTGCCGTGAAACCGTTGCAGGTAGCGGCTGGACCCTTCGAGGGAAACAAAGGTGGAGGGCCTCGTCTTCCCTCTTTTTCGACTCTCGTCTCCACTGCATTGAGACTAGAGCGGAGCCGAAAATACCCTCGGGAACGATAGGCTTGTCCAATACATCCTCCTTTTCCCGGTCTGGGAGGTTGGTCAGGTCAAGCCACCTGGCTCTCTCCTGCACCACCATTATGCCCATTATTCTGCCCGTGGCCTGGGCCGCGCAGCGCAGCACCCGGAGGCAAATGTCCGTGATCGCTGCGATCTCGTCCCATATGGCCGGCCCAGATTCGCTCGACAGATCCCCACAGAGCTCTGCCTGGTAGGCAGTTAGCAGTGAGGAAATGTTGAGTGCCCTGGAGGACAGCACTGCGGCCTTGTAGGCCCGATCAGCCAACGCGGACTGCAATCGGTCTGCCTTCACCGGTAGCGTGGGGTTCCTGCTTGGTGTCGGAGCCAGCCTCGGTTGGAGGTGGGCTGCCACCAGCGGTTCCATGGGCGGCATGCGGAGCAGGCCGAGCCTCTCCATACCGTCACAGTCCAGGGAGGAGGCACCCTGGATTGGGGCCTTATTGCTGAAGGGACGGTCTCTCCAGGAGACCGACACCTCGTCCAGCATCTCCGGGAAGAATGGAAGGAGTTGGCTCTTTCTCCTCGCTGCTTGGGTAACAGTTTTCCCCTCGTAGCGGGACCTAGAGGTTTCCTTGGCCATTTCAGGCCATGGAATGTCTAGCCTGGACGCGGCACGTTGACACACGGCCTGCAGGTCCATACCCAGACAGGGCGATGCTGGTGTGCTATCGCCCGGGGGAGCAGCCATCGCTCCGGCATTGCAGCTTGAGCTGATGGCGTGAAGATGTCCTCTTCCTGCTCATCCGAGTCAGAGAGTAGGAACTCAGAGGAATCCTCTTCGTTCTCCACGCATTCCGACTCCAGGATATCATCCGCGAGTGAGGTCCAGCTGGGAGTCCCAGCTTGGTGTAGCGTGGGGCCCCAATCTCACGTCTCTAGCCGCTACCGAGTTCCAGCCTGACACAGGGTGGGACTCTGGTTTTGTAGCTGCCGCTGTAGATGAGCCCCAGACCGACACAGCGCGGGCTTCAATCTTAGCGGTGGGCGCCCTCGTGTCCTGATAGCCATCCGGCGCATCAGTGTACATGAGGATGTCCATTCTCGACAAGATAGCTTGGCGCGCTAGCCGTCGGCGGAGGCTCTTTCGGGTGAAGCGGGAGCAATGTCCGCACGAGCTGGGGTTGTCAATAGCCTCCTGGGCGTGTTCCAGCCCGAGGCAGGACGAGCAGACCTGGTGTGTGTCTGTGCCTGAAATGTTCAACCCGCAGTCGCAGAGCCGAGCAACTGAGTTCCTGACTCCTCTGTTGTGAGGGAGAGAGGCGTCCATCTTGCCCGCCGAGGAGAGGGCCCGCTCTCAGCAGGAAAGTTGCCGAGGAAAAAATCTTCCAACCCGTCCTTAATCCGGAGAAAAGCGACGGTGTAGATTTATTTCCAAAGAGTATTGTCGTGGCTTCCTTCCTTGTATTTCCATCAAGCCACTAGACGCCTTAAACAGACAGTTCTAACTTGTTTCTTTCCTTAAATTACTCACAGTTTGAAGTGTTGCTTGGCCTCCGATGGTTTAGAAGATGTTGCGATGTTTTTGCTCAAAATAACATAACAATCATTTGCACATGCAACAAACGATATAGGCCTTTACAATATTCAAAAGAAATAGGCAAAACTCAAAGTAAAATAACAAAACAACTTAGGTATTCTTTCTGTCTTGATAATGCTTATAACTTAAAGGGTAGTTGTACGGTAAGAGTACGGTACGTTACGGTAAGATAAGTACGGTTAAAAACTGTTCCTCGACGGCGTCTCTCAACAGGTTGCCCATCACTGTGGCTTTAGCACCGGCGCCGTGGGAATTGTAGTCCTTTTATAGTGCGTTGACTACAGACGTCACAATTAGGTGGCCTTTCTTTTCAAATCAAAATACTGGCTCTAACATACTGGCCCCTATTGTTATGGGCATCTTTAATAACAATAAACAAAAATTCAAAAAGAGCCAGACAAAGTCAGTCTTCATATTCTATTTGAGATAGACAGGGTATCTTAATTATCCATCTTCAGTTATTTCCTTATTCTAAGGCAGGCACCAGTAGGCATATTTTGCTTATTGGTCTTTCCAGCGTGTTGGTTTTTGTCATAAGAAGAACACTCCGAATCAGTCCTCCAGATCCAGGACGCGTCTCCATAAGTCTTGCCATCCACGAGGTGCATTTGAATCCATGATTATTACGATGTCTCCAGGTATGAAGTTCCTTTTAATACGATTCCATTGCTGTCTTTCTTGCAAAAGTGGTAGATATTCTTTGATCCATCTGGTCCAAAACAAATTTGCTATGTACTGCACTTGTCGCCAGCGGCGTCTTGAGTATGTATCTTTCTGATGGAATAAGCCTGGGGGCAACGAATGTTTGACCTTGAGCTGCAGCAAATGGTTGGGTGTGAGAGGTTCCAAGTCATTTGGATCATTTGACACTGTAGTTATTGGTCGGCTGTTGAGAATTCCTTCAACTTCACACAGAACTGTTGAAAGGCTTTCGTCATCAAGTGTTTGTTGTTTTGTGATGGATAGCAGAATTTTCTTTACAAGCCGGATTAGTCTTTCCCATACTCCGCCATGATGTGCTCCGTAAGGAGGATTGAAGGTCCATTTCACATCCTTTTGCTGGAGGGCTTGTTCTATTTTGCTCAGATTCCACTCTTTTATAGATTCCTTCAGCTCTCTTTCAGTGGCAACGAAATTATTCCCATTGTCTGACCTCATCTCCAATACTTGTCCTCTTCTGCTGATGAAACGTCTGCAGGCATTAATGCATGAATCTGTATCTAACGAATGAGCTACTTCCAAGTGTCTTTTTTCCCGCTGCTGGAGAGGACGCTGGCGTTGACTGTTCGCCGCTTCTCCGCCTCTGTCACCCTCTATCACCCTCAACTACCATTCGTTCTCCAATCTTTCGAATTGGACCACTGCCCTGCATTTACACATCTTTAATGCAATGCACATTGTTTTAAAAAAACATTTTAAACTTATTTTGGACTTCTGCCTCTGTTGCTGGCTGTAGCCGGCTGCCCTCACGTAGCCATCAACGTGCCGGGTGGCTATTGCTATCTGCTACATCGCCTACTGTCTGTCTCCGTCCCACGCAAAAAACGTGGACTCTCTCTGCCTCCTGCCTTCATCTCTGGGGTGCATCTGTCCCGTCCCGCTGCTCACATCCTCCTGCCATGTCGTGGATCTTCCTCGTCTCCACAACAATCCTCCACCTCTGTGAACCTAGCTAGCCCGCTAGCTGCTATCTGCTGCTATCTGCTGCTAGCTGCTATCGCTGCTATCGCTGCCATCACACTGCTCCCAGCCATTCCACCTGTCATCATGATGAAATACTCCATCTCACAGCTGCTGTCATTGACCAACTCCTCCACTCCGTCTTCCATCTCAGTCATCAGACATCTTGGACTCCTTCGTCGACCCCGCTACATTCACCGAAGCACCCGCCGCAGTTTTGTTTACCTTCAGCACGGACAATCCATTGCATCCATCTGCTCCACGCAACGCACTGTTGCACACCTGACGCGTCATCAGAACGCAACTCCTACTGCTTCTCTTACACTCTCCCCCGCTCACCTACACTCCCAGCTGCACGGAATACCTGGAGCGGATCCCACTCCCCTCCGCCTCCCAACACATATAACAAGCCATTTCTCCCCACCATCAAGCCCCCCTCCTCTGCTCCACTGCCCCCCTCTCATGCCCACCCCCGCGCTGCTAACCTAGACAACCTCATACCTCTCCAGCCTGCCACAACCCCTACAACCCCCCACTTGACCAATTTTGCCCTTCTAAATATACGGTCACTCAACAATAAAGCCCACATCCTTCACGAACTCATCCTGGACAAATCCATCGACTTCCTTCTGCTCACTGAAACCTGGCAACAACCCAATGACTTCTTCTCGCTTAATCAAACATCCCCCCCTGGTTTTAATTACATCACTAAACCCCGCCCCTCACGCCGTGGTGGTGGGCTGGCTGTCATCTACAACCAGAACATCCGGACTACAGAACTCACCCTCCCCTCAGTACCATCCTTCGAATTTCTCGCCTTCAAAACCCCTCCCTCACTGACAGTTATCCTCATTTACCGCCCCCCTAAACCACACCCCTCCTTCCTCTCTGATCTCACTGAACTCCTAACCATTGCTTCATCCCTCTCCCCACGTCTGTTACTCCTCGGCGATCTTAACATCCATATGGACTCCACCACCTGCAAACACGCTTCTGAATTTTCCTCCCTTCTGGACAATTTCTCATTTACACAACATGTCACCTTCCCCACCCATGATAAAGGACACATCCTTGACCTTGTCTGCTCCACCAACCTCACAGTACTCGACCTCCACCCCTGCCCCTTTCCCCTCTCTGACCACAAACTCATACATTTCACCACCGCCTCCCCCGTCCGCCGCCCCCCCCCCCCCCCCCCCCCCCCCCCATCCAGGAACATCACTTTCCGTAATCTACGCTCTGTTGATCCCCAGCACCTCTCCGACCTGCTATCCTCTACTCTCCCCCTGGACACGAACCTCAGCTCACCCGATGATCAACTCAACCACCTTAATTCAACCCTACTCGCCTCCCTCAATAGCTTGGCCCCCCTCAAAAGGAAAAATTTCATTTTTAAAACCTCCTCACCCTGGTTCACCCCTGCACTCCGTAAACTGAAGCAAACCGGCCGCCAGCTTGAACGCCTAACCATGAAATCATCCCTCACAGTTCACCATGATTCCAACAAACTCCATCTCACTACCTACAGAGACGCCCTCAATGCCGCAAAATCTGCTTACCTCTCCACCATCTTCATCGACCCCTCCCGTAACCCCAGGACCCTCTTCTCCACCGTCAACAAGCTCCTCAAACCCCGTGCTGACACCCTCTCTTCCTCCACTTCCACATGCAGTTCATTCCTCCAGTTTTTCTCTGACAAAATCACTGCCATTAATCACTCCCTATCCGCTGCATCTGACACACAAACATCTCCCCCAACATCCACCGCCACAATTCCTCCCTCCATCTCCCTTGACCTCCCGAGCCCTCCTCCCCACGGCATTCTCTCCCAGTTCACTCTGGTTACCCCCCCTGAAATACTCCAACTGATCAGCTCCTCCAAACCCACAACCTGCTCGCTTGACCCTCTACCCACCCCTCTTCTGAAGTCCTGCCTCCCCGTCCTTTGCCCCTACATTGTCAACCTTTTCAACTCCTCCCTGTCCCAAGGAACCGTTCCCTCTGCCTTCAAAACTGCTGCTGTCACTCCCATCCTCAAGAAACCCGGTCTGGATCCCTCCTCCCTCAGTAATTACCGCCCCATCTCCAACCTCCCCTTTCTCTCTAAAACAATAGAACGCATCATCTCCAAACAACTCCACCGCCATCTCCAAAAAAAGTACCTTTTTGAACCCCTTCAGTCTGGTTTTCATCCTCACCACAGCAAAGAAACGGCACTCATCAAAGTCCTCAATTCCCTCCTCACCTCTGCTGACACCGGTTCCCTCAACATCCTCATCCTCCTTGACCTGAGTGCAGCCTTCGATACCGTGAGCCACACCATCCTGCTTACCCGACTCCGGGATATTGGTATCGAAGGTACTGCACTCAGGTGGCTCCAGTCCTACCTCTCCGACAGATCCCACTTCATCTCCCTCAACAATCACTCCTCTACCACAGCTTCAGTCACCCAAGGTTCAGTACTCGGCCCCCTCCTCTTCATCATCTACATCCTCCCCCTTGGTCAGATTCTCCGCCATCACAACCTGGACTTTCACTGCTATGCTAACGACACACAGATCTACCTCAGCACCAAATCCCCCCACAACCCCCCTCTCACACACATCGAATCCTGTCTGACTGCAATAAAATCCTGGATGCAACACAACTTCCTCAAACTCAACAGCAATAAAACTGAACTCCTCCTCATCGGCTCCAAATCCACCCTCAGCAAAACCCCCAACCTGACACTCACCATCGATGGCTCCCCTGTTTCCCCCTCCACTCAGGCACGCAACCTTGGCGTGATATTCGACCCCACCCTCTCCCTCGACCCCCACATCCGCCAAGTTGTAAAAACCTAATTTTTCCACCTCCGCAATATCGCCAAACTCCGTCCCTCTCTCACCCGCCCCGCAGCTGAGCGACTCATTCACGCCTTCATCTCCTCCCGCCTTGACTATTGCAACTCACTCCTCTTCGGCATCAGCACAACATCCCTCAACAGACTCCAGCGTGTCCAGAACGCAGCCGCCAGACTCCTCACCCACACCAAATCATGGCATCACATCACCCCGGTCCTCAAAGAACTCCACTGGCTTCCCGTCTCACACCGCATTCACTACAAACTCCTGGTCCTGACCTATAAAGCCCTCCACCATCTGGCCCCCCCCTACCTCACTGACCTCCTCATCCTCTACCAACCACCCCAGTCCCTCAGATCCACCTCAGCCGGTTTGCTCTCAATCCCCAAGGCCAAACTCCGGAGCTTCGGGGACAGAGCCTTCTCTGTGGCAGCCCCGAAGCTCTGGAACTCCCTCCCCCAAGACCTCCGTGAGTCTGATTCCCTCACCCTGTTCCAGTCCCGTCTCAAAACCCACCTCTTCAACTCTGCTTATCCTTAAACCCGCCCCTCCCCCCTCTGAACCAACATCCTCCTGACTGCTTTTCTGTTTTTGTTTTGTTTTTGTTTTTGTTTTTGTTTGTGTTTTTGTTCTTGTTTTGTTTGTCAACCTGACTCATAATGTAAAGCGTCTTTGGGTCTAGAAAAGCGCTATATAAATCCCATTTATTATTATTATTATTAAGTGCACCGCTCTGGTTGTTAGACAGGTAAAGATAACTCCATATCGTTTCACAATGCTTCGTCCTTTTCTCACTTCCAGTGGGCCAAAGTAATCCACTCCAACATATGTGAATGGTGGTAGGTCTGGTGTAAATTCTGTCTTTTGGCAGATCTGAAATGTTTTGTTCTCCTGCATTTCCATGCATGCGTCTGCACACAGTACATTCAAATATTAATTTTCTGGCTAATGCATTGGCACATGGTATCCAGTATTTTTGTCTTAACCTGGATAACATATGATTCCTTCCACTGTGACCAACTTGTTGATGAATATCTCGAAGTATGGTTTTAGAGAAATGGTGGTGTTTCCCAAGAATGGTTGGGTGCTTTGCTTCCTCAGGCATTGCAATTTTATTTAGCCTTCCTCCAACCTTTACCAGTTCATTCTTGTACACTGGATCCAATTTATACAGTGTACTACTTCCTTTGATAGGTTTTGCCCTTTTCAAAGTTTCCACTTCCTCTGGAAAATACTATTTTTGACAGAAACACAACACTGCTGCTTCAGCCTTATCCAAGTTATCCTTAGAGAGTGTGAGACCTCTCATAGAGTCTTTAAACACTCTCATCTCCTTCTCAATCAGCTTTATTCGATTTGGTTCTTTTGCTTGAGTAGAAGTAACTTCCTTCCTCTTCTTACTTAAAAGCAGCAAGAGATGTTTTACTTGAAGGAACCATGCAACTGCTCTTTTCAGTTTCCTCCAATCAGAGTAGTGATGTACTATCTTGCTTGTGGCATTTAGGTCAGTTGCAATGGTTGGGTTCACGTTGAATTTTTCCTTCTTCACCTCTGGATCATCAGGATAGCTGTCATTGACCATTTTAAGTGCTTCCGGAAACTTTGGCCATTTGTCCTCAGGTTTTTTCAGAAACAATGGACCATTTATCCAAGTCTCACATTTCAGGAACGATTCTGCTGCCAATCCCCGAGATGCATAATCTGTTGGATTCAGTCTAGTGTTGATGTATTTCCACTGTGATGTTGCTGTTGCTTCTCTGATCAGACTTATTCTGTTGGCTACAAACGTCTGAAACCTTAGCGTTTCATTCATGATGTATCTCAGAACAGACGTACTGTCAGTCCAGAAAACAGATTTGCATAATGGGATTTGCAGCTTGGTTCTGATCATCTTGTCCATGCGTACTGCCAGTACTGCTGCTGTGAGCTCCAATCTTGGGACAGTGACCTTTTTCAGAGGCACGACACGTGACTTTCCTGACATTAAGGATATGTGAACGTCTTCATCTTCATTTATCATCTTAAGGTAGGTGACAACAACGTATCCAATCTCGCTTGCATCACTGAAATGGTGCAATTGTGCAGATTTAATTTGTCCATAATTCTTTGGTTTGATACATCGATCAATCTTGAAGCTTTCTATCTGCTTTAATCCCATGAGCCATCTTTGCCACTGTTTCTTGAGAGCCTCCGGGATTTCTTCGTCCCACCCACAATTGAGTTTGCACAACTCTTGTAGGACATGCTTTGCAGTGAAGATAAATGGTGAAAGAAATCAAGTTGGTCATACACAGAGCAGACTGTTGAAAGGATGCCTCTCCTTGTGGCTGGTTGAGATTTTAAGCAGACTTGACACTTGAAAGCATCTTCCTCCACATGCCACTGTATCCCTAGGGCTCTTTCTATTGGAAGATTGTCTTGGGTCTCTAAGTCCAGGTTTTTTACCTCTTTGGGTTTTTCACTCTTTAGGATGGAGGCCAGCACAGTTTTACTGTTGCTTGTCCACTTTGTCAGATTGAAACCTCCCTTTGCACAAAGATCCTTGAGTTCTTCACATAACTTCACAGCTTGATCAGCAGAAGCGACAGATTTTAAGCAGTCGTCAACATAGACATTTCTTCCGACAGTGTCAACAGCTTCTGCAGAGAAATCATCTTTGTTGTCTTCAGCGGTTTTAGTGAGAGCATAGGTTGCACAACTTGCTGATGAAGTGGCACCAAATAGATGTACTGTCATCCTGTACTCGGCGAGAGGTAAACTGACATCTCCTCCTGGCCACCAAAGAAAGCGAAGATAATCTTGATCGGCAGGAGCCACCTTGACCTGATGATACATCCCCTCGACATCAGCCATGAAAGCTATCTGTTCTTGTCTGAAGTGAATGAGCACACCAAGTAGCGTGTTGGTAGGATTGGGACCCTGAATAAGCTTGTCATTTAATGAATATCCTTGATAAGATGCGGAACAATTGAACACTACACAAATCTTGCCCTTCTTTGGGTGATGAACCCCATGATGTGGTATGCACCACACCTTTCCACTCTCAGGTTTGAGCTGCTCTTGGGGCAGTGGCTGAGCGTGACCTTTTCACAGCCTCCAAGAATGTTTTATATTCATCATGGAAAACTTTGTTCCTTTTGAATTTCCTTTTTAATGATTCTGCTCTCTGCTCTGCAAGTTTGCGATTGTTTTGGCATCATGATATTCTTCTGTTTAAATGGAAGTTCAAGCTGATAATGTCCATCTTTGATTTGAGCTGAATCTGACATGATCTTTAAAAAGTGTTTGTCTTCAACTGACATCTCTTTCTTCTCATCACAACCTTTCTCTGGAAAGTCATGGTTGTATTGCTGCATCAGCAGCTCACCTAAATCTGTCACTGATATCCGATTAACAACAGCACATGAAGTATTCTCAGATTCAGTGGTTTCCTGATTCAGTCCTTTCACAACCCAACCTAGGACTGTCTTAACGGGAAAGGGTCCTCCATTTTGACTGTTTATTATTTTCCACGGCTCCATTATCTTTGGTGCATTTGTTCCTATAAGCAACCCGGTTTCACAGTCCAATTCAGGCAACATAATCTCTCTTAGATATTTCCATTTATTTATGGTCTCTTGAGTGGCAATGTGCTCTTTTCCAGCAGGAATTTCCTCTTGTGTGTATACTTTAGGCAGCTGATAAAAATCATTGCCTTCAATGCAACTCACTTCAAGACCTTTGGCAAAGGAAGTGTCAATCATTTTCTCCTGACCCATTGTTTTTAAGAGGATTTTTGTTCTCTTGGCTTTGGCATGCAAATCTTGTTGAAGGGCTTCAGTACAAAAACTTGCAGTGCTTCCCTGATCCATAAATTCGTAAGTCTGCACAGTCTGGTTCGAGTTTGACAACTTTATTTGAACTGGGATAATTGGTAGGGTTTATTGACCACCGGCCCCAGTGTGGTTTCTGCCATTTATAGAGACTAATGTACTACTTACAGAAGCTGCTTGGGTGTATTTATCAGAGCTGTCTTTTTGTTCAATCCTTTTCTTGTAGATGTGCAATATTGTTGGATGTTTCATTGAACAAACTTCACATTTCATTCTTTTTTATGACATCCTTTGCTTAGATGTCCTTTCATTAGACAGCCAAAGCAAATTCCTTGTGCTTTTGAGCAGTCAATCTTTTCATTGTGAGATTTGTTGTTCATCTTACATGTTTCAGAGGTGTGTTGTCCTGCACAAAATACACAGCGCTTCTGAACAGTAATGCCTTTATGGTCTGATTTGATGTTTTGGAAAGGTTTTTGCTCTTCATTGACTCCTGGGCTTGTCACAGTAACAAAACTACTTCCCTTATAACCATGAGCAGGCTTATTGCTAGGTGAATTGTACACTTTAATATCCCTTTTTGGCATGACATCCTGTATGTCTCCAAACATGGGGTCTGATACAATGCGTGCATGCTTTTCAATGAAGTCGACCAATATTGTAAACTTTACTCTTGTCTTATTGTTACATTACATTACATTGCATTTAGCTGACGCTTTTATCCAAAGCGACTTACAATAAGTGCATTCGACCAGGAAGATACAACCTTGAAGAAAACAGAATCATATAAGTACATCAGGTTTCATAGAGCCAAACATTTCAAGTGCTACTCAACTGGCTTTAGAAAGCCAGCCCTTTATTAGTATATAAGTGCTTTGTTAGTAATTCAATCGCTCGAAGTGGAGTCTAAAGAGATGAGTTTTCAGTTTGCGCCGGAAGATGTGTAAGCTTTCTGCTGTCCTGATTACAATAGGGAGCTCATTCCACCATTTTGGAGCCAGGATAGCAAACCCATGTGTTTTTGCTGACGGGAACTTGGGTCCCCTTCGCTGTGCGGGTGCAGCGAGCTGTTTGGCCGATGCAGAGCGGAGTGCACGTACTGGGGTGTACGGTTTAACCATGTCCTGGATGTAGGAAGGGCCAGATCCATTTGCAGCATGGTATGCAAGTACCAGTGTCTTGAAGTGGATTCTAGCAGTTACTGGAAGCCAGTGAAGGGAGCGGAGGAGTGGTGTGGTGTGGGAGAATTTAGGAAGGTTGAAGACCAGACGAGCCGCTGCATTCTGGATGAGCTGCAGAGGTCGGATGGCACATGCAGGTAGACCAGCCAGGAGGGAGTTGCAGTAGTCTAGGCGTGAGATGATGAGGGCCTGGACCAGAACCTGCGCTGATGTCTGGGTCAGCTGGGGACGTATCCTCCTGATGTTGTAAAGCGTGTATCTGCAGCAGCGGGTTGTTGCAGCAATGTTTGCAGTGAAGGACAGTTTGTTATCTAGGACCACACCCAGATTCCTTGCAGTCTGAGTCGGGGAAACAACAGAGGTGCCGATGTTGATTGTTAGGTCAAGAGTGGGACAATCTTTTCCCGGAAGGAAAAGCAGTTCAGTGTTGTCAAGGTTGAGCTTGAGGTGATGAGCAGACATCCACCGAGAGATGTCTGCTAGGCAAGCAGAGATGCGTGCGACGACCTGGGTCTCTGAGCGGGGAAAGGACAGAATTAGTTGGGTGTCGTCAGCATAGCAGTGGTATGAAAAACCATGCGGGCTAATGACAGACCCGAGCGAGTTTGTGTAGAAGGAGAAGAGGAGGGGATCACGAACAGAGCCCTGAGGGACCCCTGTAGTTAATTGACAAGGGTCGGACTCGGACCCTCTCCAAGTAACCCTGTAGGTGCGGTCTTTGAGGTATGAGGTGAGGAGGGAAAGTGCAGTGCCTGAAACTCCAAGTTCTTGGAGAGTGCTGGTTCACCGTGTCGAATGCAGCAGACAGGTCCAGAAGGATGATGACAGAGGAGAGGGAGGCTGCTTTAGCAGTGTGCAGTTCGTCAGAGACAGCAAGGAGAGCAGTTTCTGTTGAGTATCTGTATTCTGTTCATAATATGCATATGCACTTGTTCTCCACTTTTCCCTAAGTTTAAATGGGAGTTTCATGATCACATTTCTCATGTTTGATGTGCTATTCATTTCATCCAAAAACTCAACATCTTCCATTGTGTTGCAACATCCACGAAGAAAGATAGCATAAGAATGCAATGCTTTTCTATCTTCACTCTTGATGGCATTCCAGTTCAACATTTTGTCCAAACAAGCTGCTGTGATTAAGAGTTGATGTCCATAGTTCTCTTGGAGCAGTCTTTTGGCTTCCAAAAAGCCCTTTTTAGAATCCATGTATTGGCAACTTTTGACCAAGTCTTTAGCTTGGCCTTCTGTATACTGCTCTAGAAAGAACAGCCTGTCTTTGTAATTGTCAGTTTTATCTTCTATTGTATGTTCGAACATTCTGATGAATGAAAGCTACTGTAATGGCTCTCCTTTAAAGATGGGTATTTCTCTGCATGGGAGTAATGTGAAGCGTTGCTCCTTCATTAGCTTTTCAGTGATTTCGTTTTGTCGCTGCATTACTTGAATAAAGTCATTGCTTTCTGTCCGAGAGCTTTGTCTGACTTGGATGGAGTGATGCTGCTGTGCTGATGCTGCTGTCCTTGTTGTGGGCCCTGGTTGTAATACTTGTCCACTAGGGGCTGCATGACTTGAGTTCATTGAATTGAAGTCTATGAAACTCTTTTTATTATCCTTCTCCACAGGTTTTGGCTCTTGGCTCTCTTCATCCTGGAAATCATCGTTTTCATCTGGCTGACCCGTGTCATACTGCTCCTCCCCCACACAAGGGTCAGGATCGGAGTCATCATACTCAGAAGCTTCCAATGTTTTAATTTTAGCTGTTGCAGCATCCATATCAGTTTGAAGCTCAAGATTTTCCATTTTAGCTCTGATATTGGCTTTCATTGCTTCCAGGTCAGCTTCTTGTTTTTTAACTGAGTGTTTCTGTGATAAGGCAGCAGCGCGTGATATGAGCGCAGCTCTCTCTGCCTCTGCCTTTCTTCTTACTGATGAAGCTGTTGAAGATTTATTGCTGCCACTAGAACTTTTACCTTTTTTGCTTATCATGCCCAATGATATTGCTTTATGTGGACTTGACATATGTGCAGTATATGAACCATGGTCAGAAGGAGGCACATGCTCGAAGGAGGCAGCTCTAGCTAACCATTTCTTCATCACATCTTGAAACTCATTGAAATATGCAATTTTTGGGAGATACCAGTCAACATGATCACTTTCTTGTTCTTGCTCCGACAGCATTTCTTGCACTGAGTAATGTGAGTTTGAAAACTCTTTGGAGAGTATTTGAAAAACCCCACGACAACCTTGCATCTCAATGATATTCCCATAATCAATCATGACTGAATCAATCTCATTTTTTTTCCTTGAGACTTGACCCAATTTCGTTCTCCTTTTTTGAATTAACTGCGCCAGCTTATCTTCCAAAGCCTTTTCTGTAGGTCTTATTGCTCTTTTTGGTCTGACGTCAGCATTTTCCACAGGCACTTCACGTTCATTCCCGTTTGGGTCCATAGGAGTTTCATTCGTTTCCACATTTCCCTTTTCAGCCATTGTTATGCTTTATTGTCATTAAACATCCACTTGTAAACAGCTGTCCTTATTTTAATGTTGCTCTTTGTTAGTGTGCGGCTTGGATCCGCGGCAGTGAGCCAGATAGACAAACTTATTAAAGCGCTTTTCAAGATGCGCTCCTTGAGTTACGTTCCACACTTTATTCATAAGCAAATTTATTCCACTTCCAGCATTTAGACTGTACTGTATTGCAACATCCACAACATGCGGCACAAGCCTTTTTCCACAGAAATCCACGTTGTCACAATCCAGAAAGTCAATGCGCTCCTTCCTTGTTCACTATGAAGTCCGTGATTTGTAAACTCACGATTCACATCCGCTCGTATCCATTCATTTCCAAGAGTATTTCATTCATTATAACAATATGGTGGCAACCATTTAATTCCTCACGGATTTGTCCGTCACGAGAGTTTTTAACAATGTCGTGGCTTCCTTCCTTGTATTTCCGTCAAGCCACTAGACGCCTTAAACAGACAGTTCTAACTCGTTTCTTTCCTTAAATTACTCACAGTTTGAAGTGTTGCTTGGCCTCCGATGGTTTAGAAGATGTTGCGATGTGTTTGCTCAAAATAACATAATAAACATTTGCACATGCAACAAAGAATATAGGCCTTTACAATATTCAAAAGAAATAGGCAAAACTCAAAGTAAAATAACAAAACAACTTAGGTATTCTTTCTGTCTTGATAATGCTTATAACTTAAAGGGTACTTGTACGGTAAGAGTACGGTACGTTACGGTAAGATAAGTACGGTTAAAAACTGTTACTCGACGGCGTCTCTCAACAGGTTGCCCATCACTGTGGCTTTAGCACCGGCGCCGTGGGAATTGTAGTCCTTTTATAGTGAGTTGACTACAGACGTCACAATTAGGTGGCCTTTCTTATCAAATCAAAATACTGGCTCTAACAAGTATTAACTGGTGTGTTAATAGTCTTTTAATTCCTTTCTTCTCTGGTGTGAGAAGAGAAGAAAGAAGTCCTCGCCGTTGTGGTGTCGATAGCGAGGGAGACAAGCTAGCAACGTGGTGTGCTGCTAGCTTGAAGTCAAAACCTTACCTTTCGATTTCCGGTGAAAAGAAAAAAGGTGAGGTCGAATGTTGTACTAACTGGTATGTTAGTACCGACAGTCTTCTTGCAGAAGTATATATAAAAGTAGCCGGCGAGCGCCCGTCGACCGAAGTTAGCTTGGTTAGCGTCTGTGGACTGTGTGAGCTAGCCCGGCTACCAATATAGAGATGTGCTCTGAAGCGAGAAGAGGTGTTTGAATGACGCATGCGTCGTAGCGCAAGCTACTTATAGGGGGTGGATTCCCTGACGATGACATCAAGATCACCTGCCAATCAGGATTGGCGTAATAAGATTGATGCTTCTTTTTGCTCCGCGGATGAGGCGCATCCCATAGTGAGACATCGAACGGAGTGTTACGAATGAGAACAGGAAATGCCGTAACTGTATGTAACAACGGTTTCAAATCATTATCTCTTAGACAGAAAATGTAAATTAATAACTAAAACAAAACTCCAAACATCTTTAATGGTGTTACTTTTTTGTAAAACTCTTTTTGTTTTAAACCTGATGTTTATAAGCTTCTTAGTTTTTGCAACAGTCTGTAAATACACACAACTTTATAATAAAATGCACACATTTACCTTTTTCCAGATCCTAAGTTAAAACATATGAGGTTATCATGAGGTTGTTAACATCGCAGTTTATCAGTGGATGTTTGCTGGAACTACTTGTAAACAGCGTGTTTCCTGACGGACACACACAGCGTGACTCCGGTCAGGTAGAGACCGGTCTCAAGTCAGCACCGCTGCAGACTCGCTGTTTGAGGGCTTGATAGCCCACTCCCCCTCCACACCGCTCCACACTCGTTGGTTTGGAACAGCCCTCAATATGGCGGACCCTCCGCGTGAACGCGCAAACGGAGGGGTAGGGTGTAGGGGTAGGGGTAGGGTGTAGGGGGCGGTTTGGGAATGGGCCTAAATCTATCAAGTCATATTACAGGATAAAGGAAATAGCCTACCGTTTAAACTGCCTTATGCAGAGAAGATAATCTCCCTCCCCGGACATGTCACAAATAACGCGTTTGATTGGCTAGCGCTTGTACTGGCATATGATTTGAGTGGCTGGCGCTTCCTTCAACGATGGAAAGGTGAACTTTTCTCAACTTTCACCGCGAGCAACGGAGACAAAGCGAAGCAATGGAACCACAATTCAGTTTGAGTCACCCCATTCAAAGTGAATGGGAAGCGTCTCCGTTAAAGCACGCGACGGAAACTTGTGTAGGATGCGTTATGCATCAGGCCCAACCAGAAACATGGTCCAGGGTGCCGCCCTGTTATCTTTCCAATAAGAGGAAGCAAAGCCCCATCTTGTAGGGAAACTGTCAGATACCCAGTGAACAGATCTCCTTGAATATTGACTTTTTTGCTAAATGTTCTTTTATGGGGAGATGTTTTGTGGTTGGGGATTGCTCTGTTGCCCCTTTCAGACCAACGTGGTTCCAGGGCCGGCTCGGAGCTAGAGCCTGAAAAGCACAGTTTTTCCTGTTCACACCGCAGCGGAGCCGCCTCTAAGCTCCGAAAACCGGTGCTTTGCAAGCACCAAAAAATTGTTGGCCTAGAAGCAAGAACTGCATACGTCAAGCTTACGTCGGAGGCGGGGGCAGGGGCAGGGGCAGGATCAACCTGAGCAATAACAGTTTATGGCGAGTACGGCAAAGGAAAGTTGTAACAAGCAGTAGCGCTGATCAAAGTGACTAGAACGCAACCACACACTTATTAAAGAAATCACACTTTATAAAGTCAGGCAACACTAACCAGGCTTAGTGTGATTCTGTTTATTTGTACCTTACTTTGACCATCTGTTTGCTGTCAGAACAGAGAAGCCCTGAGCTGCATGCCTGCAGGAGCATCAAGATTGCAGTCTTATTTCATCCCAGTAACACTTGCTTTATTTGAGAGGTTGGGGAGGCAGTGAGGCAAAGTGAAGCAGTATGTGCCTGGCCTGCAGAATAGGAAGTAGTTCCACTCTTTCACATTTGTAGTGTTATAAATGGGAAACGAGGCTAAAGAGCTACAGTAGCAGGAGACTTTGTGGTTGCTGGATATGACTGGAGCAAATTGCTGTGCTGGTTGTATAGTCTGACCGCTGCAGGAAGGAAAGACCTGCGGTATCTCTCCGTGAGACAGCGGGGGTGCAGCAGCCTATCGCTGAAGGAGCTGCACAGTGAGGACAGGGTGTCCTGGAGGGGGTGGGACACATTGTCCAGCAGGGAGGACAGCTTGGCTGCCATTCTCCTGTCTCCCACCACCTCCACAGTGTCCAGAGGACTCCCCAGGACAGAGCTGTCCTTCCTTACCAGTCTGCTCAGTCTCTTCCTGTCAGCAGCCGAGATGCTGCTGCCCCAGCAGGCCACACCATAGAAAATGGCTGATGCCACAACAGAGTCATAAAATGTCTGAAGGAGTGCCCCCTGCACCCCGAAAGACCTCAGTCTCCTCAGCAGAAAGAGTCTGCTCTGTCCCTTCTTGTACAGAGCAGCAGAATTATCAGTCCAGTCCAGTTTATTGTCCAGATGAACGCCTAGTTATTTGTAAGATTTCATCATCTCAATGTCCGCTCCCTGGATGATCACTGGTGTCGGGGGGGGGGGGAGTGTTGGCGCCGTCTGAAATCCACCACCAGCTCCTTGGTCTTCGCTGCGTTGAGCTGGAGGTGGTTCCTCTGGCACCAGAGGGTGAAGTCCTGCGTCAGCTCCCTGTACTCCCTGTCGTCCTCGTTGGAGTCCAATGATGGCGGAGTCGGCAGAGAACTTCTGCAGGTTGTGGGTGAAGTCAGCAGTGTAGAGGGTGAAGAGAAACCGTGCCAGCACCATCCCCTGGGGGGTCCCCTTACCGCTGATGATGGTTTCTGATTGACACTCCCTTGTCCTCACATACTGTGCACGGTTGGTGAAGTAGTCCAGGATCCAGGAGGTGAGGTGGTGATCCATCCCCGAGAGCTGAAGCTTGTTCCCAAGGAGTGGGGGCTGGATGGTGTTGAAGGCACTGGAGAAATCAAATAACATGATCCTCACAGTGCCCCCAGCCTTCTCCAGGTGGGAGAGGGACATCTGCAGCAGGAGATGGCTGTGGACAACATTCCTGTATGTTCAAACAACAGCCTTCAGACTGCATCTAGATAAATAAAAAACATCCTCCCCTTCATCATCAAACTTCCAGTTGACATGCTTAAATATTATCTCTATTATTATGTGGAGCTAAATCATGGTAAATGCAAAAGTCCTTAGTGCAAATCCTCCCTGTTTATCCCCAACTGCCTTAGCTTTTATGCTGATATGTAAAAATCATGTTACAGGCTTTTAGCAAATACTAACATCACAGCATAACCCAATTATAAGCTCCCTAATCCGACAGATGAAGGTTTTTAGTCTCAGGTCTTCCGGCTCAGATGTAACGTTAAGTCACTAGAACTGCGCTGCCCGCCTCCTCATCCACACCCACTCCAGAGACCACATCACCCCCGTCCTTCAAAACCTGCACTGGCTCCCTGTCCGTCAACGAATACACTTCAAAATCCTTCCGCTAACACACAAAGTTCTCAATAACCAGGCCCCCCCCTACCTCACCGACCTGATCCACCACTACACCCCTTCCCGCAGCCTTCGTTCATCAGAAGTGAACCTCCTCTCTATCCCCACACAAACCAAGCTCCGAACATGGGGGGACAGAGACATCAGAGACTGCACCGACCCCCCACTTTCAAAACACTGACCAAAACACACCTCTTCAGATTGGCTTTTAATTTGTGAATTATGCTGTGTTGCTTCTATTTTATCTCGTTTTATCACCACTGTAAAGCGTCTTTGAGCACCTGAAAAAGCACTTTGAAATTAAATGTATTATTATTATTATTATTATTATTACTAGTTTTTTCCAGGCCTTCAAAGGAGTTGTACAATATCTATCTATCAAATCCAAATCTAACTCAGTTTATTGCCAAGAAAATGTTCACATATAAGGAATTCAATTTGGTGCACAAGAAATGTTGATGGTGTGATTGGTCCTGAGGGGAGTGACTCTAAGAGTTTGTCTCAAGAGTGGGAGGGGGCGACTACAATCTTGTTCTGCCTGCCTCAGGGGTCATGGAGATGTACTGTTCCTAGAATTTCAATAGATCGCAGCGAATCCCACTCTGCAGGGAATTATGTGCTGCAGGCTGCTCTGTCCTTGGCAGTTGTCTGAGTACCAGATGGTACTCAGAAGTGCACCATCATCTGCTTTGGCAGGTTAAACCTGTTCATCTACCACTGGAAGTACAAGCTATCTGGTACATTTTTTACAAAAGGGGCTGATTTTTTTAGCTACTATTTCCTGGGACCTTAGATGACAAGGCCTATGAAGCAGAAGAACTCCAAAGTGTCAACTGGGGAGCCAGATAGGGTGAGGGGGATTGGTTCGGCGCCTTCTTTCGTGAATCTTTTTGAGCTGTAAATTATTCTTACCGCATCAGATCGTCAATCTGCTAATTGAAAGCTGACTCATCCATACCAGAGGTGAGTCCAACAAGGGTGGTGTCAAGAATTTCAGGAGATTGACAGCAGGTCATAGTTTCAAGCTCAGGGAAAGCATGATAGGCAAAGCTGATAGTGCTGTAACAATGAAATTGAGCTGCTCCATTTTTGTCATAGTTATCGGTCAAATGGGTGTCAGAGCCAAGGAGGTGATTTATGTTTTCAGTTCATCGTCCCTGCTCCCAGGGGATGCTACACAGGGATATTTTTTATGACCGCTATAAAGAAAAGGAATTAGTAACCATCCGGATCAGATAAAACACACACACAAACACCCACACACACATACTCTAGATGTGTCCCCCCACCCCCCTTATGTGCGCAATCCCCCTATGTCAATCACACCTGGCACTCACAAACACACACACACAGAACAATTTGACACATTTCCCGCTCTTATGTGCCCATCCCCCCACATGGATCACACCTGGCACACGCAATACATGTTCAGTGTCTATTCTTTGTATATTTACTGCAGTTTTTCATACCACTAGTCTGATACAATATTTACAGTTTGAAAGGGTGTTAAATTACATTTGGTGATGATTAATGGTTTTTGTGTTAATGTAATAGCAGTTAAAACAGGACTGGTCAAATTTGACCGCGAAAACCAAAGTAAAGGGGGGGGAAACGAAGACAATAGGAGGGTTAAAGAAGTTAAATTGTAAGAAAAAGGACCATATACTGTATATTATATTGTATGGATTAATGTAATGCATAATCTCTCTGATGTGGCTGAGGGTCAGTGTCATTGGGGGTCCCGGGCATTGTTAATGAGGCCGTTAGCAGAGAGGAAGAAACTGTTTAAGTGACGAAAGGTTTTGATCCTAATGGAGCGCAGCATCTTGGCAGAGGGAAGCGGGTTGAACAGTTAGTGTCCAGGATGGGAGGGGTAGGCCACAATCTTCCCAGCCCGCCTCAGTGCCTGGAGGTGTACAGGTCCTGGAGGGATGGCAGATTGCAGTTGATCACCCTCAGAGCGGATGATAAGCTGCAGCCTTCCCTTGTCCTTGGTTGTAGCTGCAGAGATGGTAGATCTCCCACCTGTAGACAGACTCGTCCCCAGCATATAATTATGGTTTTACAAGAATCAAGATTCAAAGGCAGGGGCGGTCTGGGGGGAAAAAGTGGCCCGGGGATTAATTGACAGACAGTCCCACTTAATGCGCGGCATGTATCGGACGGCCGGCGACGAAAGTAAGGTACAGTAGAGGCTGTAAATTAACCCGTTAGGAAAAAATGACAAATGCGGCGAATATGTCCAGCACAGCCCTCACGGCGTTAAAGTCATTGTTCCTAATTTTGCTCGTTCTTCTTCTTCTTCAACACCCATATAAAACAGAACTGTAAACAGATTTACTTTTTCTTTCAACATTTATTTGAACAGCAAGTGGAGGCAAAAGTGACTGCACCCAAAGCAATAAACCTGCTAGCTAACTAACCTAAACTCAGTAACAGAATGTGGGCAACACATTCTTCTCCACAGCCGCGCGACCTCTGAGTCAGACGTCACTTCCCCCTTTTCTATATACGGGTACAGCCACTCCCCCTGAACCCTGTTTCCCTGCCTTACATATGTGGGCCGGTAGGATTTAGGTAAGCAAAAAAAAAAAAAGGGAGTGGTCGGAACACTCACAAATGTGGGCCAGTAGGATTTAGGCAAAAAAAAAAGAATAATCTTCTTTTCACTTTTTTTCATTTTTTCATTTTTTTTCATTTTTTCATTTTTTGGCCCTCCGGCCCACACACAGCACCAGCCCACCAGACTGCAAGACCAATGTGCAAGTAATGCAAATGAAATGAAGTAGCCTAAACTATGTCAGGAATAAATAAAATAATGGGCTAAATAATGCAGCAAATGTTGTAAGTGACCACTTAGATGCAGGAGTCTATATACAGTACATGTAAGTAGAATAAGATATACAGGAACAGAATGTAAAATTAAATGTTGTAGTGAAAACAATAAATAAAACACTGTTCATTGTAGTGATAACTAGTAAAGTAGTCTTATTACCTGTGGGATGAAACTGTCTCTGAGGCCCAAGACACACGGTGACGAAACGGGTCGTATCCGCTACAGTTCTCTATTTTATAGACGATTCGGCCACACGAGGCCGATAGGGAAACGCAGATACCGATAACAGGTCCCAAGGTGGGTAGATCTGTGGACGCAACGCTCTGGGGGGCCAAACGGCTCCGTGATTACGCCCTATACGATCATTTCCTGATAACGAAAATACTGACGGGCTGTCAGGAGAGGGGGAGGAAAATAGAGGCTCTGTGTATTATTCTTATTGTCAGGGAATAATTTCCATAGATGTTTACCTTTTTCCCCTCTGACGCAGATGCCCAGCCTTGGGCAGCATGCTATTTCCCTTAAGGAGGGGCTGCCCTAACTCTCGGTCAGAGATAGTTGTTGTTATGAGACAACTGGAACACATCCTTCTGCAACAACAAATGTGATTCAGTGTCCCTCAGCTGTTTAGTCTATTGCACAATGTTGATTATTCTCTGAGAACTAGCTAAATACATGGGTCTGGGGTAGAGTTATTCAGAATTGCTTGTGGCATCTCAACCGTGCGGTCAAACCGTGGCCCGTGACATGTCTTGTGAATTCTCCGGCCGAAGCTCCAAATAAACCGTCAGTGTTTGACATCAAAGCTCCAGCTCTCCATCATGTCTCTCTTTGAGTTCTGACTCCCAATTGCTTCAGAAGTTTCCTCCACACTTATAATATTATTAATGCTGTCAAAATTATCGCGTTAACGGCGGTAATTCATTTTTTTAATTAATTGAGTTAAAATATTTAACGCATTTAACGCATGTGCAGAATGGCCCGCCCCATACATCCCACCAGTGGCAGCGCCAGGGTATGGCTGGGGTAGGCTACACCCATACCAAGAAATGGCTTAGCCCCACCATGAAAAATGATGTTAAAGTAAGCAAAATAAAGTCTGCCAACTCGCGCCGAGAATTGCGCAGACAGCAGTTAGTAAGATTGATTTCAGTAGCCACTTCTCTGGAAATACCGAAGACCAGAAACGGTTTTGAAAACTTTTGTCACGTAGTGATCGTCTTCTCAATAGAACATCTTTGATAATGTCTTCTGGCCAATCAGAATCAAGATAACAGCGTGGTGTTGTTGCAGGAAGTCCCGACGGAGAATACTTTTGCTGTAGTACAGGGGTGCACATAACTGGTACGCAGGTTATGTGCGTAATCTGAAATGCGTACCGTCACTTGTGTCTCAAAGCGCATTTGCGTACCGACGCACTTGTGAAGCTTTTCCAGAAGGCGGTTAGATCACCGGACGACAGAGTCGGTCTCTGTGTGCACAGACAGGGCTGCTGTTAATATCGGTCTGTACAACGGAATTGTGCCAAAACTACGCCAACCGGTTGCGGAGGGAGACTCCCCCCCTTCACTGGAGAACTGCGCTAAAACAGCTGATCACAACGTTCACACTCGCCCCTTTCACACCAACGCGTTTTCAGCTCCGGCTCGGAACTGGAGCCTGAAAAGTACTGTTTTTTCCTGTTCACACCGCAGAGACGCCGCCTCTTAGCTCCGGAATCCGGTTCACTTCCAGCTCCAAAAAATTGTCGGTCTAGAGGCAAGAGCTTCCGAGCTAAGAGGCGGCGTCGCTTACGTCTCTCTTACGTCGAGGCGTGCAGGAAACTAAACCCACCTCCCCTGAACATGGGTCGACTGAAGAGTCGCGTCATGCCTGGCTACAAGCAGTAGTGCTTATAAACACACTTTATAAAGTCAGGCAACACTAACCAGGCTTCGTGTGATTCTGTTTATTTGTACCTTACTTTGACCATCCGTTCACTGTTATTGATCATTGTGGAGAGAGGCAGACGTTTTGTTTTGTATTATAGCAGCTATCGGATGGAATCAATACATGGGCTGCACAGGTTGTCGTGTCCGACTATCACAAGTAGAATCATAATAAAAATACGCCGGTAAAATGTGCCTGTAGAAAACGGTTTATGCCACAATAGGATAGCAATAGCAAGTAGTCAGTTTAGCTTCGGTTGCTATGCTAACATCACCCCTTTTATACCAGAGAAACTTTCATAACAGCGTTGTGATGCCAAACAGTGTCAATTCAGACTGACACACATTCACTTAAGGGGAACTGGGGATATGTATCAGGTGCTTGTATGACAGTCGGACAGTGAATACTTTAGAGCGGCCGCTTCAGTGTGAGCTAACCGGGAGCTAACGGGAGAATAAACTCCTGTGGAAGAGCAGCCAGCACTGCAGCGGTCGGTAAATGCCGCTGAAACATATTAATAAACAATGAACCACGGCACTCTGGAGAAAAGCATAAGGTTGGTGAAGTCGTTATTTAATTTAATCTGGCTTCGTGTGATTAAAAGCAACACGATCATCGACCCGACGCAGTCCCCCATTGTTGTTGTTGTGAACGCCGTTGGGGAGCAAATCAGCAATGTAAACGGTGACGTCATGATGCAGCAGTGGCAGCACCAGTCGCGCTCTGGGCGGTGTGAACAGAGCAGGAGCAGAAAAGGGAAACCGGAGCTGAACCAGAAAAGCTCTAGCTCGGAGCTAGAAAGGGAAAGCCGCATCTGTGGTCACGAAGATATCGAATACGGTTCGTTTTCGTTTCCGTGTGGTTCCAGCCTGAGCCTGGTGGTTTTTGTCCTTATGCTGCGGTACCGCCTGCCAGACGGCAGCAAACAGAACAGTTTGCTGGGGTGATGGGGGTCTGATAATGGAATTTATTTCTGAGCCACTGTAGAGATCCTCCATGGATGGCAGCTCCGTCCTGGTGATGTGCTGTGCAGTTTTCACTACCCTCTGTAGCATCTTACGGTTGAGGGCGGTGCAGCTGCCGTACCAGGCCGTGATGCAGCCAGTCAGGATACTCTCTATTGGCGCATTTCCGCTGCTGCGCAAGGCACGGTTTAAGCGTGCCGTGCCAAACCCGGCCTGTTTTTTGTTGCGCTTCCACTAGGGGGTAGTTCCGGCTAACGGGTACTATTTCACAGTTTTTCTGGCACTCCAAAATCCAGGTTCTTTCCGGGCCAACAACCGGGCTGAATATGCTAAACTAGTGAGAGAATCGCTGGCAAGGGGGCTACAACTACAACAAAATGAACATATTTTAACGTGATTTAATTGTAATACATGTTTCAAAATGATGCCGAAGTAACAACATACTGATACCGGTTAGTAAAAACCAGGAATTAATGCTTTGACAAGTCTGCAGACATCTTTTAAAATGCGTGTTTTCTGAATGGAGATCGCTGATGTTGGTTTTCTGTGGTTCGCATTGAAGATGATGTCAAGGCTCCGCCTACACTACTGTAGTTACTGCCCCAGCTACTAAACTGTAATGGAAATGCAGCATAAGCCTGGCCTACCAAGGCCTACCGTACTAAGCCGTGCAACGCCCTGCAGTGGAAATGCGCCATATGGTGCATAAGTAGAAGTCGCAGAGTATCTTGGAGTCCATGTTGAACCTCCTCAGCCTCCGGAGGAGGAAGAGCTGCTGTAGAGCTGTTTTGTTGATGGGGTTTGTGTGATGAGTCCATGTCAGGTACTCAGTGATGGAGACACCTGAAGTTGCTGACTCTCTCCACAGCAGTCCCATTGATGGCGATGGGGGCGAGAGATCCACACACAGGCAATCCTCCAGCACCACCCGCTGTCCCTTCCTAGTCAGTTATTGTTCCCCCCACACAGTGGCGGCGCCAGGGTATGGCTGGGGTATAGGCTACAGCCATACCAAGAAATGGCTTAGCCCCACCTTAGCCCCACCATGACAAATTATGTTAAAGTAAGCAAATTAAATTAAATCAGGGGTTCCCAACCCCCGGTCCGCGGACCAGTACCGGGCGGCGGAGGTGTTACTGTCGGGCCGCAAAATAGCTGTGTTTATCGTAATATTTGCAGAATTATAAATATTTAAAAAATATTTTATAGAAAAAATAATATATATATATTTTTTTCGCACCTATACCAGTCATATTATTTCGTCCAAAACATACAAAATAAATCAAAATTGGTTAGCATAAGGTCTCAGGCTCTCGTGCACAAAGAAAGTTACCGGTGCGCCAATAGGAAGTGGAGCACACAGGAGACAACCGTTTAATCGCAGACTGTTATGTTTATGTGGGGAAATGGGAGTGCATACATTATTTGAGATATATTTCGATCTCGGACTTCATTTTAAGGACATTGCGGCCAGGGGTGTAGAGCTATTTTTTTTAATTTGTAATACCTCCTTCACTTCATGAAATGGCTGCAGCATCAGGAGGCAGCCTCTGAGAAGTGCAGCACCAGCGCGTACACACCGCCTTCACTGTGTTCCCCACTGCAGGCTGCTATGTTTCACACACACACATCGAATGGCCCGATTATTCCCCCTATTACTCGTTGTATGAAGGAAATGTCCGGTCAAAAAGGCGCATGATGTGTGTGTGTATGTGGTCTGCTCGGCTCCGCTGTTTGTGTGTGTGTGTGTATGTTCGGTGTGTTTGTGTGTGTCCAACAATGGCATTTGTTTTCAAATGACCATGAACAGTAATTTACACACATCTGGTCAACTCCATAGGTATGTGGGTGTTCCCAAAAGAAGTTAGTTTAATCTTAATCTCGATGTAGTGCTAAATGCTGTCGGAGTGCTCCGGAACGAATGCCCCGGTATGACGTTATTATGGCTGGCAAACAAGCCCAGGGGTCTCCCTGACATTTCAGTTAGGCCTATATCAATATGTGTACAGTGGTCCCAATTTGTTTTAATTGTATCCTGGTTTTAAACGTTATTAACATGTTCTGGATGCATATTGGTATTTCTTCAGGCTGTTAAATACAATTAGCCTCTGTTGCCACTTGCTGGTGAGTAAATATAAAAATCAGCTAAAATTGACAACCGGTCCGCACATTTTTTTTAATGTATCTGCCGGTCCTTGGCACAATAAAGGTTGGGAACCCCTGAATTAAATAACAAGCTAAATGCAAGGGGGGCGATATAGCGTGTATGTAATTACATTGCAAATACTGACTTGAGCCCCACCACTGTATGGGTTAGCCCTACCATACATTACCCAACAAAAATACTCTGGCGCCACCACTGCCCCCACATGTTCCTGGTGTGAGAGACTTTGAAGTCACGGCCCGTCCACACAGCGGCGTGCGTTGACGCTTGGCGGTGGGCGTATCTGAAGCTTGGGGATTTTTTGCGAGCAACGCGACCAACAACCAATCACATGAATCTCCCGCCCCCGACATACAAAGCAATAGCAATGTTAAAATGAAGTAAACAGGATAAAAAATCCCCAAACAGGCGAAAACCTACCAGATTCACCCACTGTCTCTGCCACCTCCCTCCATGCCTGGCTCCTCCGGTTTGTATCCCGCTAGATGAACAGAGACTGATCATACAGCACCGGGTGATTCACTACCGCTATAATGAATTTTCCCTCCATTTTTTGGAATATGAGGAAATGACCTGCGTAGTCTCTCCCAGCATACACGCGGTTTGATTGGCTAGCGCTTGTACTGGCAGATTTGAATAAACGGGATTTCATTGTCTGACGCTTCTGCGAGGCGCCAAAAGTTGAACATTGGTCAACTTTTGAAGCGAGCAACGCCAGCAACGCGTCGCGTCGCTTCCCAAAATGCAGTTCGACAAAAAGTGACGTCACCCCATTCAAAGTGAATGGTGAAGCGTCAATGCACGCCGCTGTGTGGACGGGCCGTGACACACGCCGGCATGCGTTGAAGCTTCAACGCTACTGCCCATTCACTTTGAATGGGGTGACGTCACGCTTTGCCGAACTGCATTGTGTGTCATGTCTAAGAAACTTATAGTGAAAGTTTATTCTTTATGTTAGTTTTGTCATGTCCCTTTGTCCTGTGCTTTATGTTTATTCCCTTAATTAATTCTCCCTCTCATTTCAGGCCTCCACGCTCCCCGCCCCCGTCTCCTGCGTCCTTGATTATTTCCCCCTCCCTGATTGTTTCCACCTGTGTCCCCTTTACCTGTGTATATATTGTGTTAGCTCCCTCCTGTTCATTGTCAGTTCGTTGTCTTTCTATGACCTACGTTCCTGCTTACCTCACGGACTTCTCACGGATCTATGTTATTGATCACTGTTCTAGTTTTCCTCGAAAGAGTGTTTTTGTTTTCCTTACTGTGCAAATCCCAGTAAATTCTTTATTTTGAAACACTATCCGAGTCTGAGTTTGAGTCGTGCAATTGAGTTCATGCCTCAGAGTTCACTCCTTGACATTGTGGGAGCGTTGCTCGCTTCAAAAGTTGAGCAATGTTCAACTTTTGAAGCTTCGGCGGAAGCGTCAGCCAATCAAATCATATGCCAGTTCAAGCTCTAGTCTAGCCAATCAAACCGTGTGCTTGTGTCCGGAGCGGGAGATTCATGTGATTGGTTGTTGGTCGAGTTTCAGACAAGCTCACCGGCAAGCTTCAACGCACGCCACCGTGTGGACGCTGCGTCAGACTCACTTTGTATTTGCAGTTTCTCTTTGAACTGCTGATGGCTCTCCGGTGCACGCACCTTGAGTTCCTGTACTCGTCCAAATCACCGCCTCTGTGCGCAATAATCTGTGCTTTCAGCTTGGCATGGAACTTGCCGTTTATCCATGCCTTCTAGTTCTGTAATGTTCTTACAGTTATCTCCGTTACTGTCATCGATGCATTGTCAATGTAGTTTTTTTCAAATTTGTTCAATACCTTCCATGTCGTATGACCCACTGACTCCAAATCCATGCAAAATGATTGTACTGCTCTGAACCAATATTACACACCACTAGATTTAAGTGTTTTTTCCATTTGATATAATTATTTTCATGAATTTTCTGCTTTTTGTGTTAAAAAGTATTGGCCGTTTGTTTTTAATAACTTCCACCTGATGAGTCTACCTTTTATATGGATTTTACCAATGGATTTTTTGGCCATGTTAGCCCCAATTTGTTAAAGAGCATCTTGCAGGTTTTTATTTTTTCTACATTTATGCTTAAACTTGCTTGAAAATTACAATTAAAAAAGTGAATGCAGGATTTGATATGTTTTACGAGACATTAGGGCAGGAATTCAGAGGGAAAGGAGCAATTTTGAGCTCTGCTCTTAAAAACGGCTTTTTTTAAGGTCATACGTCAAACGCGTCATATTACATCACACAGGGGACACATCTCCGCTCTCTGACCGCGGGTATAGTGGAGTTGCGTTGAGTTGAGCGGTTGTGTTTTAAGGAGCTGTTATTTTTCGGTAGTTTTACATTGTATTTCACCATTTGTAATCATGGTGCAGTATTGTGTTTGTGCAGGTCGCACAAATACCAGCCTGTCAGGACATCGAGTCCACAGTAAAAAGGACCGGAGCCAGCGTTCGTTCCTGGGTGCGTTGTGCATCCACCTCCCTGCAGCACATACTCTCCACAGCTTTATCAGGAAACCGTATTACTTCTCTCTCCCCATTTCTTAAAAAAACGACGCCAGATCTCACTGTAGTGTATATTTCTGTATATTTTTGGGAAAATCTAGTGTATTCATCATTTTCCTACACATTTATTCACAGGTGTCTTCAACCTGGAAGTTGCTCTTTAAATCCTCCTATGCTAGTATACGTTTGACAGTAAAAATGCAGTTTCTGCCAGCCTTATAGGAAGTGCAAATCTGTGTCAATTAAGGTTAGATTATTCTTAATAATGATATGTGCCTGAATAGACATGCTCTTAAAATCAACTACAGTAAATATTACGAGGGAGACAGAAAAAGACAATTGATTGAGGTATGAAATTAGAACTCAGTGCATAGACTGGAAAAAAAGGTTAATGGGTTTTATGTTTGACATCTGGCTATGTGTGTCATAATGCAAAAGGTTTTTTTCCCTCAAGGGTTCGGCCGTGAAACACGCATGCGCTGAACCCGTTCTCTCCGTTCGGCGCCTTCTGCTGCAGCTCTCGACTCAGTGATTTTCTTCCTCTTCCTGGCACACCATCCCATTTTGTTCAGTGTGGAGCCGCGCAGATCGGTGTTTTCTTTGAGATTTTATGGCTTCAGCCTGCACTGATGTCTGTGCAGCCATTTCGTCTCCTCCGCCACACCCACCTTAATGAACAACGCTAACGCTGGTAGGGCTGGTGAGTATGCAAAGATTGAATACGGTTGGTTTTTGTGCACATAATGCTCCATAGGTCATGGTAGCTAACGTTAGGCAGCTTGCTAGCCGAGTTAGTTGTTCCTTTCTCCGGCCTTCCCCGGGAACGTGACTGACCACCTCACCCTGTTAGCTTTCACTAACGACCCTTCTGTGATATTTGAACAACACCTTCGGGTTATGTATAATAGATACAGACTATAAGATAGCAAGCTAGTGCTCATGTGAGAAGCTCGCTAGCCTCCTGTGATATTTGAACAATACCCTTGGGTAATGTATGGTAGGCTCCGACGACAACCAGCTAATGCTTAAGAGTGATGCCTCATAAATAGCCTATAAAAACGATCCAAATGTGCGTTTGAGTGTGTTATTGTTGACACAATTTCCATATTTTAGTTGGCAATGTAAGCTAACGTGGTTTGAGAGCTCGTTGTGATAGTGAACATCTTTATTCTTCCTAGCAACGGGTCCTTCAGTGAGTGGTGTTGTGTTTATGGCCATTGCTCCACAGCTCGTTGTCCTTTTGTTATGTGTTTACATTTGTCAATATATGCATTGTTATGCTATCCAAGTTGTAATTAGAGGTGGAAGAAGTACTCTTATTATTAAATAAAGTTAAAGTAGCAATACTAGAGTGTAAAAATACTCAGCTACAAGTAAAAGTAATGCATTTAAAATTGTTCTTAAAGGTGGGGTAGGTAATTTTGGAGAAACCAGCTCGAGTGCACTACAATTTGAAAATATTCAAAGGTAAGGTATTTTGAGTGGGGGTGCTGGACTCCATTGAACACTATAGAGCAGCACAAAAGCGCGAACACCAGGGGCGCTACAGTGGAATGTTCTACTGCAACACTCCCCACACGCAAATACACAGTACACCCGCGACTGTTACAATGAAGGCTCGATAATCAGCTCACGGCATATAGGCAGGGGTAAAGTGCTATTTTTTTTAGAGTGGGGAGCGTACCTCACCTCCTCTAGGGGGGTCCGGGGGGATGCTCCCCCGGGAAGATTTTTTTTTAATATTGAAGTTAAAAGCATCAATCTGGTGCCCTTTGAGAGCAACATTAAGAGATCTATGGATACATCTCTTAACACCCAGATGAAAAACAACTGTAAGCAGATGTTCTTTTCAGGGATAGACCGAATATTCGGCCACCGGAAATTATTGGCCGAAAGTGGTTAAAAAGGCCCTTTCGGCCGACAAAATATCACCGAATGTCAGAGAACAGGGTTACGTTGATCATACTCCGCATATTTGTCCGGGTGTTTTGATTTCAAGTGGTGGAGTAATCCCGAAGTGGTGAAAGTCTTTGCAGTTACACCCCCTCGAGAAATGTCAGCTGAACACGTTTTACAAATCGCAATCCGCGCCTCTCTCTCTGATATTTTTAAATATCTCCAAGCGGCAGACATGTTGGCTGTGAGCCAGCCGCGAGCATGGTCGCGCGCCGTGCTTGTCGCCGCGTTTTGATTACGTCATCACAACAACACGTTAGGTTATCAAACTTATAGGTGCATTTGTTGTTGAAGGCCTGGCTGTTACAGTCTATATTTACACTATTTTGTTGTAGGCCTACTGGCCTAGATGTTTATGCAGTTTTAAAGCACCTTGGCTTTGTTCTGAATGCACTTTGTTGTAGTTATCCTACAGAGAAAATAAAATGCACTTGACTTGGAATTAATGTACTGTATGCATTCAAAAGTGCTGAATAAATGATTTATGGACCCATAATAGTGATTATTATTTAAGTTAAGTTTTGCCATAATCATGTCTTTTTCCATAATCAGGTAGCTGAACAACATTGGTAAAAAATGTATACATTATATATATATATTTCTATATATATATATTTCTATATATATATTTCTCTATATATATATATATTTCTATTAATCATTTTCGGCATTCGGTTTTCGGCCAACTGTTTCCTATTTTCGGTATCGGTTTCGGCCAAGAATTTCCCATTCGGTGCACCCCTAGTTATTTTTCTTTATGGATATTTTACAAATCACTCCCCTTTCAAACTTTATTCTTGTTTTACTGCCATACAGTATTTCATAACTGTTTTTCATTTATTCTCTTGTTTTTTTTATAACGATAATGATCATATGAAGGTGTGCCGCGGAAATAATCTTTTGAATAATTTGTGACCAAACTGTTTGAGACCCACTGAGATAACTTAGACTAAAGTGAACTATCTAAACCCTCAGAGTCCTTTAGCTCACCTGAGCCTCTCAGTCTGAGAGGAGAGGACTCTCCTCCAGCTTGTTGTGGAAACAGCTCCTTATGTCCGTTAGTGCAGCTAGCTAATCAAATGCTAACAACACGGTGTCTCTCTCTCACACACTAAATGCGCTATTTCCACACACACACACACACACACACACACACACACACACACACACATATACATATACATATACATACACACAAACAGAGCTGAGCTTGAATGACACAAGCACACTTTTATTTCCATGCAACTCTCTGATTGGTCTGGCGTCTTGCCCCTGTTGCATTCACTGAACACGGGAAATTACAATCCTGCCATCCTCTCTAGTGTTATGATGAGGCTCACATAAAGCACGGTTACTGTATTATATTATTGAGGTAGAATTGTCCGGGGCTACAGAAAAAACATTCGGGGCAGGCCAAAATATTATTTTACCAACAATGTGGAATTTATTGGCTACACAGATTATGCACAGCGGGAGCAGCAATAACCGTCAAATAATAATCCAGACAGAAGAGCTCCGCACCGCCTGCCTGCCGCTAGGGGGTCCTGCAGCGCCCTCAGCACCCCCCTTCCCGCGCCCATGGATGGAAGGCTGACAGGCAGGTAGGCCATCCAGGTATTTTAGCCGGGCTGGCTAAAATGATTGGTCGTGCTTTTTACAGCGCTACGGCTTCCACAGATGAATTTCAGGGTTCTTACGGTCATTAAAAACCTGGAAAAGTTTTGGAAATTCAAAATGCTAATTCCAGGCCCTGGAAAAGTTATGGAAAACCATATTTTTCCCAACGTTTTGGAAAAGTAATGGAAATGTAACTAAAGTTGCATCAAATGCCGAAATAGTAATACTATAATAATAATAAATACAGTGAGTAGATTTTTGCCGGCCGTCTTTCCTGCAACGACAGTTTTTCTGCATTTCCTTTATCCTGTAATATGACTTGATAGCTTTAAACTCCGCACACTGAGCTTTGATTGGTCAGCAGGCGGTGCTTTCACTGAGTTGATCTCTTATCCTTGAACCTAACCTGCTCCGGAGCAGGTTAGCCGTTCAGCACAAGTTACCATGGAGATCTAGCCCGGTAAAAAGAGAACCCGCGTCTTAGGACCGGAAACCCAGAGTTTTCCGTGAAGTTACCTCACTAAGTGAAAATCCGGCTTTGTAGTACAGGCCTCAGGACTAGAGAGGCTTTCATGCTAGTCTGTCTGCTCTTTAAGTAGCAGCAGTAATCAGTCTTCAACTGAGTGTGTCCTGATCACACTTGCTGTCACTTTCCCAATCAGGAGCATTTGGTGACAGGCAGGTGAGTGTTCATTAGCCCTTCTAGGGGGCAGTGTTTGGGCAGCCCAGGGAATTCACAGCAGACGCCCCCGCAGTAGCTCGGCTGCTGTGAAAGATATGAAATCCTGTTCAGTTAGCTAGTTCAGATAAGGATATCGAGCGGCCCACTGGCCGAGTGTAAGTTCTGACTTGAACTATAATGTCAGCTGACCTGACACACTGGTCAGGGCTCGGATGCAGCCCGGTAACCTTCACTACTGGCCATTGGGCCCTTGGCAGTTGTGGATCCATTATAAGAACAGCCGTATCCAGTTGCAAGTTATCCGATGGCTTTTCCCATTTCTGCCGTGATTGCAAGGTTGGCAGCAGGGCTCAAGCTTAAGGACGTCCCGTCGTGTCGTGGCCGAAAAAAATAGTGTCGGGGAGGATAAAAAATCATTTTGGGACGAGAATTAAAATAAAAATACCCTGCTAACTCTACTACAAACGGCGATGAAAATGAAACCGGCTGCACGTTTTGTGTAGCACACATTTATTAAACCTCCTTGTCAACATAAACAGACACACACACACACACACACACTCACACACACAGTACGTAGCTACAGCTGTGCCGCTGGCTGTCAGCCGACTGCACAGCTGGCTGTGCCCGCAAATTCCTGGCCCGCAAATTCGCGGGTCTAGCTATGTACTGAGTGTGTGCAGCGCCATATATATCGATTATATGGCTCTGAGTGTGTGTATTTCGCGGGTTGAGTGATGTACAATGACAATGGCATCCCATGGAGGAATTCTGAAATGTTTTACCGTTACATCACAAAAACGCACAGCAGAACCAGACCCTGGAGAGCCGGCCTCTTTATTTACTTACTTCTCTTCATCCCCTATCGGTAATAAGGCTGGGATGAGAACCCTCCATCATATTTAGTCCTTAGCAATATGCTGCGCCTCTCCCCATGTAGGGATGGGTACCGAGCCCCTGTATTAAACGGGCCCTGGACAGGAATGATTAAAGACAGTGGTAACGTTAAGCTCCGACATTATCAGACTTTTTATCGGTACTGGAGACATTTAAAAAATATGTCATATGTATTATTGCTACAAAAACAGTATATTGCAGTTTTAGTTTCGCCAACTCCGTTTATAATATGCAATAAGACTACAACATGCGTCTATGATGTATTTTCGAGCTTTCCAATCCAGACGAGATCTCTCTCTCCCGTCTGTGTGCGAGGGGGCGGGGCAGTTTGTAAAGGTCTCCTGACTGTGTTACAGACTGTCATCCTGGTTAGTGGTTACTCTGGGTTCTGTCTTCAGGAAAGAGTGTTGGATTTTTTTGTTAATTGGATGGGACTTGATTGGATTCAATATTAGAGTAATTTTCTCGTTTGTGTGTTTGTTTAAATATATTTGGCCTTTGTTTATGTGATTGACTGATTTACTCGAATAAAAAGGTTGATGAATATCTTCTAATGATTTGTATGATGTTTTATTTATGTTAAAGGTCACTTTGAATGATTTTAACTTATGATAATGTAGAAAAAACAATATTTTAAATTCGGGATGGTCCACATTAATTTCTGGACGCCTTAGATTGTATTTCGGGACGGTTCCGCGAGGATGGTGAAAAAGGTTAGTCGAGAGCCCTGGTTGGCAGATAGTCCTTGATAAAATGGGTCCAGAATTGATTAGCTACATCAGATGAAGTGTATCCAAGTGATTTTGAATTAAGCATTCCCTCAACTTCAACCAGTACAGTGGCAAGGACTTCTTCTGACACTGGTTGGCTTCCAACAACAACCCGAAGAGCATTTACATGGTGTTTAATAGTGCAACACAACTGTCAGTCCTCCTCAAACTAGTGCTAATTATGAAGTATAGTGGTATTTATTAATTTATCTATTGTTTTGGTTTGAGTTACTGAATGAGTGCTTTGTTTAATCATTGAAGACACTATTGAAGTGATCAAATCTAAAAGAAAAAATGTGATATGACGAAAAGAAAAAAAATGTAAATGCAAAAAAAGTGTAACCTACTTTATTCAACCATATGTACTTGTGTTTTAAGTAGGGGTCGACCGATTATCGGCCTTGCCGATTATCGGGGCCATTATTCCGCATTCGAACGATTATCGGTATCGGCCTTTTTTTAATCAAATTGCCGATAAAACTTAGGCTCTGATGCGGCCGTTTCTCTGGCTGCAGTCACCACTCTGTACACGAGCAATGCCCCGCCCACAGCGATATCTGATAGGCTATTACTGAAGTGTCAATCAACAATGAAGATTTTCCGGGCGGGAGCCAGCCAGAGAGGCGGGACCTCCTCAGATTACAGGCAGGTGCGAAGAACACAGACAGAGGCATGCAGCAGCGCTGAGCGGCAGAGCCATACATGTGTTTCAAAGGTAAATCAGTTGAAAGCCGAAGTTCAATAAACATCCCAATCCCCTATGCTGAAGTTGCAAAAACACCACGATCTTATGATCCAATTCTATCAGTTTCCCAGTTACACAGAGACGCGGGAAGTCCGTCAGAGTTGGGGGTGCGTGCACGTTCCGTCTTGCAGCGGATTAACTGTGGTGCGGGGGGGGGGGGCTGCGAGTGGAGCCTCGCAGTTTTTCAGGTTGATATGTGAAACTCATTAGCTAGCCATCATGTATCTAGCAAATGTTTAGCAACATATTAGAAGTGAGGCTACTAGACTAACGTTAGGTCTACTGTAATAGCCTCACTTTTAATAGTTTGCAAAACATTAGCTAGCACTAGTGTTTTGCAGTTGCTAGCAGCTTAGTGGGATTTTATGCTAGATAGACAGGCATTGTTTTGATATAAGAAATTAAGCATTATTGTTAGTTAAGCATGTCAGCCTGCAGCCCCACTTTTAACTCTCTGTCTCTCTCTAACTCATTGCAGATGGCTGCACTAAAAAAAAGGAAACCAGTTGTAAGATGTTTAAAAGTTCATTGAACATAATATATGCTTAAATGCATTTCAAAGAAGTTGTGTTGGAGTTTGTGTTATTCTACATTTTGGCACCAAGATTTTCTGATTTTAGTGCAAATGTATATCGGTTCCAAATATCGGTTTTCGGTCTCCTTGATTACTAATAATCGGTATCGGTATCGGCCTTCAAAAAGCAATATCGGTCGATCCCTAGTTTTAAGGCAGGCTCACTGTACTATATGATTTAACCCTTCTGTAAGGTTAAAGTGGAAATGCACATGGTCATGTTGAGGATTAATCCCTAGACACACCAAACAGATATCAAAGAATTAGTTGCGATGTAGCCGACTGTTGCTTAGCCTTAAACACACTACAAAATCTATAGCCAAGGCCAAACTTCCATGTACGTTCTGCCCTGCGGGAGAGTAAACAACCCTCTATGATAAGGCTCGCTTTATATCTAGCTTTATTCCAGATGGCCATGTTTTTGTGAAAATATCCCATCAAATAATTAAAAAGACATAGGAAGAAAAAATGAAAGAGGCTCAGTGTATGTCCTATTTTCACAAGTTGTTCTGCGTATTTTAATTTTGCACTGATTAGCTTGTGCTAAACAGCAAGTCAGTGATTACTTTTGCCCACAAGCTCCACGAGAATATATAACTATGAATCAAAAGCGGAGCCTGTTGGCTTGGGCCTAAAGTGCCAACATTTTGGGCACACCTCAAAAACCAGGCCAACAGATGCCCACAGAGGGTCCAACATTGAGGATGGCCGATAACTGGCTTGGTGTGTCGGAGCCTTAAAGCATGCTTTTCAAACCCAGTGGAAATAGTCTATGAATCTGCAGTCACAGGAAGTCAGAATCAGAATACCTTTATTCGTCCCACAGAGGAGCTATCTACATTTGTTACAGCAAGAAAAGAGCCAAAGAAAGCATAATATTACCCAAGAAGCATGCATTAAAATTACACAATTGTGCATATCCGCTGAACCAAATGATGTGACAGCCATAAACTCCATTACCAACTGCCTGACAGCAATAAACAAATGGATGAACGATAATTTTCTTAAATTGAATGAGGACAAAACTGAAGTCCTACTTGTTGGCCCCAAATTAAAAAGAGAGATGCTAACCAATAATCTAGGAATCTTAACCACTTGGATTAAACCGGAGGTGACAAGTCTCGGTGTCATCCTGGACTCAGATTTGAACTTCAACGCCCATTTAAACAAAGTGACCAAAATAGCTTTCTTTCATCTCAGAAACATAGCGAAGGTAAGATCATTCATAAATCAACATGATGCAGAGAAGCTAATTCATGCTTTTATATCTAGCCGACTAGACTACTGCAATGCACTATTCACTGGTCTCCCCAAGAAAGCTATTGGAAGACTCCAGCTCATTCAAAACTCTGCAGCTAGACTACTAACTAATACCAAAAGGAGGGAACACATTAGTCCTGTCTTAGCTACTCTACACTGGCTTCCTGTAACTTTTAGAATTGATTTTAAGGTGCTTCTCCTCACATACAAAGCTGTAAATGGACAAGGACCCAGCTACATTGCTGACTCTCCAATAAACTACACACCCGCCAGAACACTGCGATCATCAGATGCAGGTCTATTACAGGTCACCAGAAAGAGTCATAAGAAGATCGGTGATGCAGCCTTTGTAAACTACGCACCAAAACCGTGGAACATGTTACCCAACAATATTAGGGAAGCCAATACGTTAGGTTTTAAGCTGCCTTTTAAAAATGCCTATCTCTTTACCAAAGCATTTTAATGATTTTACACTATTATACTGCAATATACTCTGTGATTGACATTGCACTATTTCTCTGTTTTATTCCCCATGTTTTTATTTTTAATTATTTTATCCCATTTTATGCTTTGCTCTTGCTGCTTGTTTTACACTGATTTTATGTCTTATTTTTTACTGATGTAAAGCACTTTGAAATGCAATTCCCTGTATGAAAGGTGCTATATAAATAAAGTTATTATTATTATTAAAAAAATATTAAAGATACAAAATTTAAAATTAAAATTAAAAAGGTATATATTGCACAGTTATTAATGACATATTTCACATAATTGGTATTGCACAACAAGGGGTGTTATAGTCTGTGTTGTCGGTGTGTGGGGGGTCTACCAGGGATCATGATGTCCTATCTCTCCGTGAGACAGTGGGGGTGCAGCAGCCTGTCACTGAAGGAGCTGCACGGTGTGGACAGGGTGTCCTGGAGGGAGGACAGCTTGGCTGCCATTCTCCTGTCTCCCACCACCTCCACAGTGTTCAGAGGACTCCCCAGGACAGAGCTGGCCTTCCTTATCAGTCTGTTTAGTCTCTTCCTGTCAGCAGCCGAGATTCTGCAGCCCCAGCAGGCCACACCATAGAAACATGGTTTCCTCTTTCTGGCAATCAGGGCTGTGTCTGTTCATCTTGCAGCGCAGAGGCTATCTCAGGTGCTCTTTCGTTAACTGGGAGAAAAACAAGCCAAGGTATCACTGACCAAGCCTTATCTTGCCTAACGAGCTTTCAGTTCAGAACTCATTGAAAGAGGCCTGCTTCGGCCTTTTTCTAGCTGGACCATGATGTCTAAAAACCCCACCCCAATATTTTGTAGGAATTACCTTTTGTCATTACAAAAACTAATGTTGCTCGCTTGATAGCCTAGTTAGTACATACAGGACTGTCTCAGAAAATTAGAATATTGTGATAAAGTTCTTTATTTTCTGTAATGCAATTAAAAAAACAAAAATGTCATACATTCTGGATTCATTACAAATCAACTGAAATATTGCAAGCCTTTTATTATTTTAATATTGCTGATTATGGCATACAGCTTAAGAAAACTCAAAAATCCTATCTCAAAAAATTAGAATAGTTCCTCAGACCAAGTAAAAAAAAAAGATTTATAACAGCAAAACACAATCAAACATTTGAAAATGTCCATTAATGCACTCAGTACTTGGTTGGGAATCCTTTTGCACGGATTACTGCATCAATGCGGCGTGGCATGGAGGCAATCAGCCTGTGGCATTGCTGAGGTGTTATGGATGCCCAGGATGCTTCAATAGCGGCCTTTAGCTCATTAGCATTGTTGGGTCTGGTGTCTTTCAGCTTCTTCTTCACAATACCCCACATATTCTCTATGGGGTTCAGGTCAGGGGAATTTGCAGGCCAATCGAGGACAGTAATGCCATGGTCAGTACACCAGTTACTGGTGGTTTTGGCACTGTGGGCAGGTGCCAGATCATGCTGGAAAATGAATTCCTCATCTCCATAGAGCTTTTCAGCAGACGGAAGCATGTAGTGCTCTAAAATCTCTTGGTACACAGCTGCATTTACTCTGGGCTTGATGAAACACAGTGGACCAACACCAGCAGCTGACATGGCTCCCCAAACCATCGCTGACTGTGGGAACTTCACACTCGATTTCAAGCAACTTGGATTTTGCTCCTCTCCAGCCTTTCTCCAGACTCTGGCGCCTTGACTTCCAAATGAAATACAAAACTTGCTTTCGTCTGAAAAGAGGACTTTGGACCACTGTGCAACTGTCCAGTGCTTCTTTTCCTTAGCCCAAGTCAGACGCCTCTTCCGTTGTCTTGAGTTCAGAAGTGGCTTGACCATGGGAATACGGCTATTGTAGCCCATTTCCCGGACACGTCTGTGAACAGTGACTTTTGATACCTGGACTCCAGCTTCAGTCCACTGTCTTTGAAGCTCCCCCAAATTCTGGAAGCGACTCTTCTTCACAATGCTGTTAAGGCTGCGGTCATCTCTCTTGGTTGTGCAGCGTTTCCTGCCACATTTCCCCCTTCCAACAGACTTTTTGTGGATGTGCTTTGAAACTGCACTCTGTGAACAGCTTGCTCTTTGAGAAATTTCTTTTTGTGTCTTACCCTCCTGATGGAGGGTGTCAATGACGGTCCTCTGGACAGCAGTCAGATCAGCAGTCTTCCCCATACTTGTGATTTAGTTTACTGAACCAAGCTGAGTGTTTTTCAAGGCTCAGGAAACCCTTGCAGGTGTTTCGAGTTAATTAGACGATTCAAGTGATTCGTTGAACACCCTACTAGTATACTTTTTCATGATATTCTAATATTTAGAGATAGGATATTTGAGTTTTCTTAAGCTGTATGCCATAATCAGCAATATTAAAATAATAAAAGGCTTGCAATATTTCAGTTGATTTGTAATGAATCCAGAATGTATGACATTTTTGTTTTTTTAATTGCATTACAGAAAATAAAGAACTTTATCACAATATTCTAATTTTCTGAGACAGTCCTGTATTATATAGCCTAGACCAGTGGTTCTCAACCTTTTTACACCAAGTACCACCTGAGAAAATTGTTGGATCTCCGAGTACCACCCTATGACCAATGTTAAAATACAGTCTATGCACAGTTCATGCAGGACTCGGAGGCAAATGTATTCATAATAACGTTATTTATTGTCAGCCACAGTGTTAATTTCGTCAACGAAAACTATGACGAAAAATGTTCGTCAACGACCTTTTTTACATGACTGAGACGATGACAAGCTAAAAATAGATTCTTGATAACAAAAACTTTGACGAAATGTATATTTAGTTCCTGAGACGGGACTAAGGTGTTAATGGTGGACTATCGGACATTCAAAATGCAGGGTATTTCCCCCAATTGTCCGTCTTGTCTGTCAAAATCGTAGACTGTATATATAAATGGACGTAGGGTCCGTGACGTCACCCATAGGATTCTGCAGAGTGGCCGAGAAGCCCTTAGTAGGCGGAGTCGGCCACTAACGGCTCGACAGTGACGTCAGAGTTCAACTCCCGCCTATTCCAGCCTGCTCCAAATAAGGGCAAAGAGGCGAAGCCGAGGCGGGACCTCCTGCCACCGAGCTGCAAGCTCCAGAGCTAGCTGAAGCTACCAAGCTAAGCTAACATGCTCCCCATCTGCACACTGCCGTGGCATTTTACGTTTCTATGGTAAGCGGACATGAAACTATTCAGCAAAACTATAAATAATAATCTAAGTTATTGAGTTTTTAGCATAATACTTCAGAATCTTAAAATCCCTCAACGTTTGTATGCAATTGTGCTAAATTCAACACTGGAATCAGGCAAATCTTAATATGTTTGCATGACATTAGTTATTTATATTTTGATATCACTTAACTATAAGTTTTAATACATTTAAGTCAAGCTAAGGTACATGTGATGGTAGCTAGTTAGTGCTCTTACCTGTGAGGCCTCCTCCAAAAAGCATAATAACCAGACTGTATCATTAAAACTAAGTACCAGTTCTAGATCCTTGACTTTAGACAAACAATTCAAAAGACAACATGTATTTAAAGACTAATCTTAATTTGAATGTGCCTCTTAACCTGATATATTAGTTATGCACTAATAGTATTGACAATCTAAAAAAACTGAGCAACTCAACAGTCAACTTTATATTTCTTATTGTCTAAAGCATTTATTATTTTCATTTTCCCCTCTCATATTCAGTGTGGACGGATTGAGACAGCATGGTGTCCAGAAAGCTGAAGAGACTTCAGGGAGAAACCTCCGTGTGATGAACGTCCTGTCTGTTGGTTTGGAGAGGACTGAGGGTCTTTCCTCTGTGAGGAGGACCAGGCCTGATGGAGGAGTCCATGCTGGGCAAAGCTGATACCAACTGCACAGGCCTAGTCTGTCACGTTATTTGACTAAATGTGTTTACTTATACATTTAATAGGTTTACAACTTCTGTCCATATGTGCTTTTTATTTAAAACATTTGATTAACTTTTGGTTCACATTTCAGTAAATTGTATTTGCAATCCTTTTGTCCATCATTCTTACTGAAAATGTTAGATTACACATTCACATCTGACTGAAGATTGGCCCCATTTATTTGTGACGTTGCAAACTCTGCGGTACAAGGCACAAGTGATGTGAAGCTCATAAAGCGAGGCAAATATGTATAATCAGCGGATGGAGTGTAGATGTGGAAATAGGTGCATTCCGTCAGCTGACTGTTTTTACAATAAAAGTAGTTTCTTAGTGTACTGGTCTTAAAATCTCATAACATCAGCTTTTAATGTTCCTCTTGGATGTTCTTCTTGACCCTCAGAGAAGGAGAACATGTCGTGTCTTTCAAGCATGTCCTTTCCTAACAAAAATTACAGGAAACATAAAACATATTATTGCAGAAAAAGTGTGTTATTTATGAAAGCGGTGTGTTTGTGTGTTTAGGGGCTATAGATATAATTATTTTGTAATTGTAATGTTTTTTTTTTATTTCAACAGTGAGCTACAAAGACAATCAGATTATGAATGAAAAGTATGAAGTTCATCAACATTGAAATATATGTTATTATCAAAATAATATTTAACTGTTATCAAAATGTAGTGCAACTGTAGAAGCTTGCTCTCTTGTCTCACTGAAAGAATAACTTTTACCACGTTTTTTACAGACAATATTGAGAGATAAATAGTAGCAGTTCTCACTATGTGTTAAATATCTTTGCCTTTAATACATTAAATTAGAAAGCTGACAAAATCATAGTGCTTGTTAACCAGTGGCGGCCGGCCCATAGGGGCGCTAGCCCGCCCCACCTCTTCCCACATTACAAATTAAATTAAAAAAAAGTATTTTTTAAAATATTTGTTTTAATATATATTTTTAATGAACAAGGTAAATATTATATAATTGGTATCAGTAAAATGTATAATCTACTATAAAATCTCGTTTAAAATGGTGTTACGATGTCTAAAGTTACTGATAAATCACATGTTTCCTGCCTGGCCTTGCCCGTGTATCATTACCCTCTCTCGTCTGGGCGCTAAGAGAGGAGTCCTCAACCAGTGCAGCAGCAGCCACTAGCAGCTGACTGTTGCTATCTGTAAACTATGGCTCCGAAACATAATTTCAGCCAATCAGCGTCGTCAAATCTGATGATCACCAGGCTCCAATGTCAGCGCCCGGTGCAGGGTTATGGCTAGAAAGGATCCGTCTTGTGTAAAACTCTCGCGAGAGTTTGCGAGTCACGTGGCTGAATGTTTACGTTTGACAGGCAGCCTTTCAGTTACGATCGTTAACATCAGTGGGCCACAGCAAATGATGGTGAGAAGCTAAACTATCTATTAATTATGTCAATTACAGGGAGTGTGATTGTAACTGTGTGTGTGACTAGCTGGATGCAAAGAGGTAAACACTGTCTTTTTCCCATGCTTGCTCTTCAAACAGCCGGGGACAGATACTATGTGCCCGTGCTAAATAAACACATACATACACACACATCCACACACATATTATTGTAGTTGAGTTTTGACAGCATCCATCAAACTAGATGTTTTGCCTTAATGGTCTGTTTTCTAATATTTCTGTGTTTCTGAACAACGTCTCTGTCTGCATATAATGTTCGTATTTAGTCTCCTCAGGGTTCCCGCGGGGTCTTAAAAAGTCTTACATTTGATAATCTGAATGTAAGGCCTTAAAAAGGTCTTAAATATGACAAAACAAATAAGAAAGGTCTTAAATATGATTTAGAAGGCCTTAAAAATGATCGGCTTTGAAAGGTACTTCTGTGTTGCGATAGCGTCTAAATGTGTTTTGGGGGAAATGTCCGGGCTGCAAAGTAACCAGTACGGTAATAGCCTTTCAGTTCCCCCCAACAATTTGTATTGAATTAAATCAACATGGAACCAGTAATCACTAACTTTGTTTCCCCCGGCCCCTTATTGGAGAACACTCAGCTAGTAACCTAGCAACCAAGCTTCAGCTTGCGGCAGTCAGAAACTGATGTATCTTCGAATCTACTTACAAATTAATATGGAGAAGTGTCAGTTCAACCGTATTTGGTTGGAAAACATCTAATTTAGTGCTTGTTTGAAACCAGTGGAGGGGAACGTGTTTGAAGCCCGCCGCACCATTTGCAAAATAAATAAGTGTTTGTTTTGCTAATGTAGCGTTAGCTAGTGGAGCGTTAGCTAGTGCAGCAGCTCGCGCAACACCAGAGGACATCCGGGCGACGTTTGGGTCTACGTCAACCCTAAAAGCGGAGGTGCTGTAGACGCTAAATACCGTAGCTAAACACCAATCATACAACAGCAATGATGAAATAGTGTAGCCAATTTAATTTAAGGGGTAATTTCTCAAAATGTTCTCGTGTGGTTTATTCACCATTACAATAGCCCCACCTAAAATAATTTCCACCAGCCGCCACTGTTGTTAACATCTAAATAGGGATGTAACAATATACCGAATATCGCGGTAAATAAACGTCCCAATACCGTCGTGAAACTGACTAAATATACAGCAATTTCTTTTAAAGAATTTTTTTTTTAAAACACTTTTTTAAAAAAACTTTATTTAACCAGGTGGTCCCATTGAAATCATCGATCTCTTTTTCAAGGGAGACCTGTCCAACATGGCAGCAAGTTACAACATGAACATAAAACAACAGATAACACAAAACGACATAGTTTTTACAGGGCTACATTTACACACCTAGACACATTGACAAATACCAACAATATATTTATATCTCGCCCTGTCAATAAGCCTCACCTTCTTGGCCAAAACTGTATGGTTTTTAAAGTTGTGAAGAGACAATGCACAGTTTGACCCACTGCTGTCACCCATGGCCAAAGCATATCTCTCCGTCCCACTGAGGTGGCATTAGACTTTTTTCGCTGTCCGTCATTTTGACAGACAGGATCGTAAAATATCCGTATTACCCATCGGGTCTGAACAGTTCACGAGAGAGCACGCTCGTGAACTGTCAACGGGGGGGGGGGCGGTGTTATGCCGTGTGTGCATGCACCTCGCGGGAGCGCGCACAGCGTAAAGCAAAACCTCCCAGACATGTATTGATCTGTACGGCAAAGTACGGTTTGGAAACTATATAATTTCCTTTTGGAGGGCATGCATAACATGGCATAACACCAGAGCCTCGCTGCGGGGAAACGTTGGCGCTGTTCCGAGTTTGTTCTAATCTGTCAAAATGACTGACTGCTTTCAGATTTTTCCGTCATTGTTAAATAAAATATTCGGTTAACGCGACCACTGCTGTCCCAGCAACATCAGTACCAAGCGAGAGTTTTTTCCAGAGCAGGGGATATTGTAAATGCCCAAACATCCCAGCTTATAAATACCTGGAAATGTGGACATTCTCATATTCTTAAAAACCTGTCTGATGATGCTGAGTGAGTGACTAGTGAGTTTTTGAGTTGAGTTACTTGAAAAACTAAAGTGAAACTTGATTTATTTTATTGCAGGGTCTGATTATTAGCTTGTTTATTTGTGAGATGCAGTGGCACAAAGAAAATGCCTACTTTGTTTGGTAGTACTAGTAGGTACAAAAACACTGGTTTTCTTTTTCCAGTCTGTTACTGTCACTTTGTTTTTTTACACTTTAAAATACTGCTATCCTACTAAAATGCTGTACAAATCAGATGTATTATGTAATAAAGAAACATTTTCCAAGTAAAAAAATACTTTATTGAAAAAAAATATTTGAATTTTTTTTTCCTTTATTCAATATCCCGATAAATACCATACCGTGGACTTGTTATCGCGATATTATCGTACCGTGAGTTTTTGGTATCGTTACATCCCTACATCTAAATGTAACTTTTTGCATGGAAAAAACCCTCAACTTAACTGATGGTTAGGTGATCTAGTATTGTTTAATGGAATGTATATCAGTGTATTAAAGTCAATACTTCATTCATTTAAACCAATATCTTTCTTGATTCTTTGTACAGTATGAAAAAAAGAGTATTTGTACCTGAGCTGAAGTTCACTGCTGTGAGCAGTCCAGTTCTGTCTCTCACTCACTGGTCCAGCCTGCCTGCATCACCTGGACACCTTAAACAAACAGTTATATTGTTTGTACACATGGTACTTTACATATATATATCTGATTATCTTCTGTTGAACATGTTGATTTGTGTATTGTCCGAGTCAGGGTCCTTTTTATTTTACTGTAACTTTGGAAGTTGTGTTACCAATGCTTACTGTTATTTGATATCCATTTGGTAATGCAATTAATAAAAACAACAAGGTTTGGGTTCGTTCTTCAGATATGACTGTGACGTTAACGTGTAAGCTCAATAATGAACTCCAGCTCAACCAACCATATTGTAATATCTAAGTAATCATCTTGAAATATGATATTAATAATTGTAATATACACATATCTTATTGTGAGGTTGATTTCACATACACTACTTCAACATTAGCTTGTCTACATGAGCAAAGCCAATTTAAATTAACCTTAGCGATGCATACAGTTCCTACCTACATAATAAAATATCTCTCTAAGTTACAAGGATGACCTTATTTTATCAACCTCAAACAGAAGCCGTTTGTTCAACAGTATTATCCCACTTAACGCTTAACACTTGTCTATTTCGTTTTAACCTTTATATATAAAGTCTATGATTTTAACTTGGAGGCTACGATTAGCATCGTTAACACCGATGTAGCTACCACTCGCTTACACGCTAACCCAAGCCTTAACATTCATTACCTAGCTGATCATTAACACATAAATAAAGCACTCGAATTTCATTTACCGCATTAATGCACCGTCTGTTTTAACTGTGGAGCAAGTCACAATAGTCTGATATATAAGCATGAAGAACAAACAACCACGGCCGGCTACAAGTTGTGTTTCCTGGATGAACTGACCAGGCAGAGTCCCTGTAGCTAGCTTCACGGAGCAGGAAGCAGAGAGACAAGAAGCTAGCAGCAGCAGTCACTTCACAGAGCAGTCACTCAATGTGACCACGCCCTAATTTATGCAAAAACTTTAAGACCTAATATCCATAAAAGGGTCGTGTTAGAAAACAATTCACTCACAGATCCATAATCATGAAGGTGGAATCTAACTATATTGATAATAAAATGTATGGAGCCAGGGGTAGAAACATGTTTTTTTCTGCTGTAAAATTGGGAATTTTAACATGGGGGTCTATGGAAATTGCTCCTTTCTGCAACCATCGCCTATCGGCCAATATATGAACTGCAGTGTGTGGCACTTCCGTATTGGCGTCCCGGCTATTCCCCAGAGTTTGCCGCTTGGTCAAAATGCATCTTACGTTTCTAACTTGCAATATTATTATTTCCGCTCTCTTCACTCGAGAAGAGCGATCTCACTGTGTGCGGGGGGCGGGGCCTAACAGACACGCTGCAGCGGCACACAGAGATCTGCCGGGGACGGAGCGTTCAGAAGGGACACATGCTGGACTCTTTCAAGTTTAAAGGACTTTGTATACTGCGGGGTAGCTTGTGAATTTACTCCAGGTGGAACTAAATTCTGATTTAGCACTTCCGATTAGATTTCACATCATTCATCCACATCTGTAAAGTAACTAAAGCTATTAAATACATTTTGTGGAGTAGAAGTACAAAGTAGCAACACATTTAAATACTCCAGTAAAGTAAAAGTACCTCAACATTTTACTCAAGTACAGTACAATATTTTAACCTAATTATATATATTTCATTTATTCCACATTTAAATAAAGCAATTAATTCGGTTAACAATTTGTTAGTTTTTCCCTTTAAAAAATAACAAAAAGTAAATACAAGAATACCGTTAAAGTACTGGATCGATAAGCAGTATCGATAAGACTAGTACCGTAGAAAACCTTAACGATACCCATCCCTAGATATTACACAAGTAAAGTGTTAAGAGAGTGAAATGTTGCTTTACGAATTTCAACACTTGATACTTTCACATTGATTCCAATTTCCGAAACCTGTATTTGTAACTGAATTGGTTTAAAGAGAGAAAACATTTTGACTAAAAGTTGACTAAAATGTAATTTTTCCTCGACTAAAAGTAGACTAAAACCTTTTGAGTTTTCGTCGACTAAAACTAGACTAAAACCTTTTGAGTTTTCGTCGACTAAAACTATGAAGGATAGAAATGACTAAAATGTGACTAAAACTAATAACCATTTTCGTCTAAAGACTAAGACTAAATCAAAAGCAGCTGCCAAAATTAACACTGGTCAGCCACATGTTCCTCTCTCTCTCTGTCTCTGTCTCTGTCTCTCTCTCTTTATTTTTTAATTAATGTTATTCAATCAAGCCTCAAACTGATGGCACTTGTCCCTATAGCCTGTTTTAAATTGAAGTTGTCTGAGGTCCTTAACACCAGCTGCTCTTGCAGTAATAAGTAGTGTACCTTACTGTCCCAAATGTGCACAATGTAGTGACTGCTTTTCGTCTTTTGTTTACTTAGTTGTGTTTTCTGTATTTTATATTTCTGTGTTATGTGTAAAGGTTAAATACAAATAAATATATATATTATTTTTATATGTCAGATTCCTCCGCGTACCACTAGCGGGAGCTCGCGTAATTTACTAATTGTGTATGTTTTTGTGTGTGATTTACAGGAGACGTCCTTTCATGACCGCACCACCTGGATTGCCTTGACTGTTTGGCTTCCACGATGCTTGGTCTACAGGGAAGTACTTCAACCCCCAAGATGTATCGTTGTGTGGCATGTTCAGCCACCTTCCCTGGATTGGCCTCTTTGCTTGTACATCAAGCAACCCATGCTAGTGTACTCCCCAAGGTCTCTTCCCAGCCACAACTGAATGTCAGCCCTCCTGAAACACTGTTTGGAAGTATGAACTCATCCAGTGAGCAACCCGTTCCACTCTTGCCTGAGTGCCCTTCACCTTTTTGTTATATTTGTGATTGTGGAGAAGAGTTTCAGGACTTCAGTCTAATGCTGGAACATAAGCAGTCACATATCCCTGAAATCCATCTACTGCCACCTCCGAATTGTAATAGTGCTGGCTCTAGTAAAATAGCATTCGATAAAGATTTACCCTCCCTGCATGTACCAGAAGAAACACAGCCAGATTTGGCCCTTAGTCTCCCCTCTACCTCAAGGTATCCAGATGTTGAACTACCCACGTTAACAGAACATAAATCAAATGTAAGCCTGGAGGATGGCATTGTTATAGTAACCACTCCTCAAGGCCAAAGTACACCTTTTCAAGATGAAGTTGAGAATCAACTTGAGAAAATATCAGGCCCAGCAGAGCTCATACCACAGACTGTTGAGGACATGCATGTGCATGACCAAACACATTCTGTTCCCAGCAGCATGAAGGGTGAGTTCTTACCTAAAAATAACGCTTTAATGAAGATGCTCGCAACAGCATACATGAAGCACTCGCCACAGCCACTGTCTGAGAATGAAGACGATAACACAGTTACCCCCAAACAAGAAGTGGTCCCCGTTGATATAACAACAGAAGCTAAAACTGAAGAGCCCCCAATCAACAATCTTTCAATTTTACAGTTGAGGCGGCTGCTTGCAAAACCCGGTATAAAGACAAAAGCTCCATCCATCAGCAGAATTCTTGAATCCAGTAAAAAGAAGGTTGTCTCTCTAACTAAGACTTTATCCCCCGTAGTGGTTCTTGAAACCCGCCAAAAGCTCATGGATCCTGGCAGTAATGGCACATATGGGAGATATCAATGTGGCCGCTGTCGAAGGGTCTTTCAAGATGTGGACAAACTTGCAGAGCATCATTTCTTGCACAAAAAAGAGAGGATTAAATGTTGCCGTCGCTGCAAACAGCTGATCATTGGGCGGCTCCCTTTACCTGATAATCATGTATGCCCTCGTTCAGGAAACAACACCACACAACCTTCAAGCTCTCTTAAAAAGAACTTACCATTTGCCAAAAGAATAGTTCCATTCCATAGCGTGAACAATTCCAAAAAAACGTTCTTTTGTCCAGTGTGCAAGCACAACTACGCTCGGATGTGGAACCTCAAAATGCATAAATGCCAGGGACCAACGTCAGCCCCCTTTACGCAGAAAAAACCCTTCTCTTTCGCTAGGACTCAACTCTCCAAGAGTGTTGCCGTGGGAACTGAACTTACTGGTCGTATCAAGGTGGAGGTGACCTCTCCTGATTCGGAGCAGTCTGCAGTTTCTCAGTTGGCCTGGGTTCATCCAGCAAAACGCTTCTTACCATTTCCCCCCAAATCTACCACAAGGGAACAGCACAAGCAAGGAGAAGAAAACAGCAGCTGGGATGCAGCAAATGAAATGGAAGACGGTGATGAAGGGGAGTGGACAATGCCCTTGGATGATGAAATGGAGGTGCTTAACTCTACAGAGAAAGCTGATACTGATGGAGAGGTGAATAATGCTGTGACAGGCGAACATCAAGGGACGTCGCTGCGCTATTTTGTCAGAGATGGTCTAAAACGTTACCCTTGTAACCGATGTCAGAAAACCTACAGTCGGCAATCGACTTTGAGGCGCCATCTACAGCTCTGTGGATTTAGGCCACGTGGATCTGGCACTGTAGCACAAAGTGGAAGTCATGGTGCCAGTTCCCTAGCTGCAAACAATATGAAACCAATGTTTGCCTGTTTTGTATGTGGGAAGGAATTTAACCGCAAAGATAACATGATGGTTCACAGTAAGAAATGTCATTTGCAACAAAAAATCCCAGGCGGAGGACAGGTGGGTAGAGGGACTATGCAGCAGAGTATGTCAGGCAATGCAACAGAGGAGGATGATGAAGGAAACTGGGGCATCATGTCCCTGCCCTCCGTTCTTCCACGAAGGGTGACGTGTGAGTGCGGGGTGGGATTTACATCTCCTAGGCTTCTCTTGGTGCATCTGCAGAAACATGCTCAGGAATCCTACACATGTCCGACTTGTGGAGAGACTGTCAATTCCTGGGCAGACTACGAAGTTCACCTTCAGATCCATATGCATCCTCATCACCAGCTGCTGAAGGCACTAAAACCACAACGATCACAACCATTGTTGCTTCGTTTTCAGCAGCTGCCGCCTCAGCAGAAGCCTCCTCCTCAGCAGAAGCCTCCTCCCCAGCAGAAGCCACCACCTCGGCCAGTGCATCAGCCCCCACAGAAGCAGCCACGCCCGCTGCAGCTTCCAAATCAATCAAAGAAGCAGCCACGCATTGTGTGCACCCGATGTGGGAACACCTTTTCCTCTCGCTGTTCCCTTCGGCGACACGTATCCTGGAACCGCTGCAAAGGTGTGCGTGCTACCAATGCCGCAAACCCACCCAAAACGTTCCAATGTTCAAAATGCAACTATGACTTCCCGAACACAACCAGTCTTATGTTTCACCAGAGGAGTGGTGCTTGCAAGCCTGCCATCAAGCCTGTGCGTTGCCCTGTTTGTCTTCGCTGGTTTGGCACTATGGACGGATTGCAGAGACACCTGCTTACTCACAAGCCGTCTGAATCCAAACAGTCTGAATCATATCGCTGTGATGTCTGTCAGGGTACCTACACAAACTTGAAATCACTCAAAAACCACCGCAGGAGGATCCATCGCATCATGGCTGGGGACACCACACCCAAAACGCAACAGCTGACTTCCTAATCACATTTTAGTTTCTAAGTAGACATGTGAGTGGTGCAGACCACATGGACCAACAGACCACATTTTTCATTTGTTGTATTTTTAAATATCTGCCAAAAGGTGTTTTTGTTATTTACTGCCTATCATACAATGTTATTGAAGCTTGATATTGTTAAAAAGACGATGCTGTGGTATGCTGTAAATAGTTAGGTTTAGTTAATCAATTTATTACATAACCTCATTGGCCTGTAAATAATGAAACGTGATGTAGCTCATTGTTGTTCCTGGTTTAATAAACATCCTAGTAAGTGAAACATGTAAGTTTTTATAATTGTGTGCAATATGGGATATTATCTTAAACTCTTCAAAGCAAGCAATGGATAGAATTGTATATATGTATATGCCTCCACATTATGTATGGGCAGTAAACAAACTCATCACTGAAATAGTCTTAGTCAGGGTACGTTAATAGTTGGGCAAAGCGAGCAGCCCAAAACGTGGTGCTCCCAAAAGGTCCAGGTTTTTCTCTTTTTAAACTTGTTTCTGCTTGTTTAGGAATGCTTAGGGGTAGGTATATTTAAAACATAGCAACACTGACAGGGTGAGATCCTTAAGGTGGCTCATACTTCCTTACCTGATAATGAGCCCTTGTTTTGAGGTCCATCTTTGCAAATGTTAGTTATTTTATTTCATTTAGAGTCTGTACTTCAGTCCATTTACTAAGCTCTATCACAATTTTATCCTAGCCGGTTACCATTGTATTTGAACAAAAGTAAGGTTTAAAGAAAAGTTCTCATTACCTTAGTCTTGGAGTAATAACTGGCTAATAAAAACATATTTTGATGTGTTGATTGAAGTGAATGGTCATTTATTCCATATTTACAGAGGCCTAATTGTTGTTTTCTGAATCAGATTTGTGTTTGTGTCTTGAGGTTGGAATCTTCTTCCAAACAAGGTTTGTATTAAACTAAATTGTTAAATATTTGTTACATTTGACATAATACTTTTATATAATCCATCTAGAGCTCTGAAATGGGACACTAAAAATGATAATCACTGCCTAATGAATGTACTTTGGTTAAGGAAAACAACATTTAATAAACTATGCTGACTGTAGAAAAACTACTACTAGTATTACATTACATTGCATTTAGCTGACGCTTTTATCCAAAGCGACTTACATGCATTCGACCAAGAAGATACAAACTTGAAGAAAACAGAATAATATAAGTACATCAGGTTTCATAGAGCTAAAACATTTCAAGTGCTACTCAACTGGCTTTAGATAAGCCAGTCCTTTATTAGTATATAAGTGCTTTGTTAGCAATTCTTTGTTAGTAATTCTATCGCTCGAAGTGGAGTCGAAAGAGATGAGTTTTCAGTCTGATGATTCACCGTGTCAAATGCAGCAGAGAGGTCCAGAAGGATGATGAAAGAGGAGAGGGAGGCTGCTTTAGCCGTGTGCAGTTCCTCAGAGACAGCGAGGAGGGCAGTTTCTGTTGAGTGACCTGCCTTGAAACCAGACTGGTGCGGATCCAGAAAGTTGTTCTGATGGACATAACAGGAGAGTTGTTTAAAGACAGCGCGTTTAAGTGTTTTAGACAGGAACGGGAGGAGAGAGACAGGCCTGTAGTTTATAACATCGGACGGGTTGAGAGTGGGTTTCTTTAGGAGAGGGTTTACTCTTGCCTCCTTGAGACTGTTTGGAAAGTGACCAGAAGTTAGAGAAGTGTTGATGAAATGGGTGAGAAACGGTAGAATATCAGGAGCGATAGTCTGAAGGAGGTTTGAGGGGATAGGGTCCAGAGGACAGGTGGTAGGACGGGCAGAGGTAATGAGGGTAAGAACCTCTCTTGGAGAGAGAGGGGAGAAGGAGGTCAGTGTGTGGGTGAAAGGTGGGTCTGGTGACCCAGCGGTGAGTAAACGTGAGTCAGAAAAAGAAGAGCGAATGTCATCAACCTTTTTTTCAAATTAGTTAACAAAGTCGCTTGACAGAAGGGAGGAGGGGGAAGGGGCTTTGGGGGGTTCTAAGAGGGTGGAGAAGATAGAAAATAGTTTTGGGGGATTGGAATAGGAAGAATGGATTTTATCTTGAAAGAAAGTGGTTTTTGCCTGAGAGATCGAAGCAGAGAAAGAGGAGAGGAGAGCCTGATAGGTTAGGAGGTCGTCATGGTGTTTGGATTTCCACCATTTCCGCTCTGCTGCTGATGGTTCTATTAGCACGCAGTGTGTCATTTAGCCAGGGAGCAGGAGGGGACTGACGAGCCTGCCGAGATGTGAGAGGACAGAGAGAGTCCAGAGAGGATGAGAGAGTAGAGAGGAGAGTTTCTGCAGCCGAGTTTGGAGGCAGGAGTTGGAACGAGTCAGAGGAAGGGAGGGCTGAGAGCACCGATGAGGCAAAGGTAGAGGGGGAGAGAGAACGAAGGTTGCGGCGGACAGGTGCAGAATTAGAAGAGATTAGGTTGTTATGTTTGGAAAGGAGTAGAGCGAATGAAATGAAAAAGTGATTGGATGTGTGGAGCGGGTTTACAGTGAGGTTAGAAGTAGTGCAGTTCCTTGAGAATATGAGATCAAGGACGTTGCCAGCTTTATGAGTTGGTGGGGATGGAGACAGTGAGAAAGCAAAGGTGGTTAACAGAGATGTTAGTTCGTCTATCTTCCCTGTCTGGAGGTTGAAATCTCAGAGAAGTACAGCGGGAGGGCCAGTTTCCGGGATGTGTGAGAGGAGATTATCTAATTCCTCCAAGAAGTCCCCCAAGGCGCATGGTGGACGGTAGAGAACAACAATGGTTAATTGTATAGGATGGGTTACTGTGACGGCATGGAATTCAAAGGTGGAAGGAGCGAAGTTAGGTAACTTGAAGAGGGAAAAGCTCCATTTGGGAGAGAGCAGGAGACCAGTGCCACCTCCTCTGCCAGTGGGTCTGGGTTTATGGGAGAAGGAATATGCTGTGGAAAGAGCTGCTTGGGTGGATGTGTTGGATGGAGTAATCCAGGTCTCAGTGAGAGCAAGGAAATCCAGAAACTGGAGGGAAGCGTAGCCAGAGATGAAGTCAGCCTTAGGAACAGACTGGCAGTTCCACAGGCCCCCTGAAACGAGATGTTGGATCTCAGTGGAGCATGTGGGATAGACGAGAGCAGGCCGGTTATATCGATTAGGAGATACACGGGGCCAGTGATAATTGCGAGAAGACACATGAACAGGAATAGAGAAAATACACATGATTATAGCATGAGGGGCTAAAAAACAAAACATCAGTGATACTTAGCTCAATCAAAGTAGGATTTGCGTCCTCTTTGCCTCCCTCGTGACTCCTGCAGGACTCTTATGTCTTTGTCAGTCTTCGTCTGTCTGACGCTGAAGCTGACCTTTACAATCAACAAACCGGCATGACCCCTGATCTCCTTTTTTTCTTTAGTTTCTGATAAATAGTTGTAGAAGGTAATACATTTTAGCTAAAATAGATAAAATTGAAGCAAATCAAAATGTTGGTTAAAAGAACACTTAAATCTAGACCTCTGACTTTCTACTATGATTTGAATGCTATGAGACTCCCCAGTCCTGTTTATTTATTAACTTTGCACAATCATATTTTAATATGGCAATATAAACTGTTATAGCCCTGGTACTTCTCTAAAGGACTGGCCCTATTGCTCTTTTGCTCAGGAGCCTTTAACTGTTTCCAGGGTCGGTAAGTAATGGACTTCTTGTACTTGGGATAACTTAATCAGATTTCAGAAATAAAAAATGGTCAGCCCAGCATACATCTGAACACAATAAAAGATAAAATGCATTGAAATGATTTGGAAGGAAAAATAATGTCTTTGTATGTGGAATATTTGTGGGACTGAAATTATGTTGTCCGTATTCATCTTTTGTATAAAAAGAAGGACAAAAATAGGCAATATTTGAATTGTTAGATTTTGAAATAATCCACTTGAAACTAGTTCAGTTTAGTTAGCAGTGTTTAGATAGTTGTGTTAGTATCACATCTTTATGTACTTGTATTCAGTCTATGTATATTATAACATTATTTAAAATAACGTTTTTTTATCCCTTTTTATGATTGTTACCACGGTTGTTACCATGGTCGCATATCCAGTATTATAAAATAGTTTGAATGACATTTGAAAGTAGGCCTCATCTGACCCAACCTAGTGAATGACACAGTCCATATCAGCAGACTGAGCAGAGACGTCATGTAGATGGTCTTTATTCTTCTCTGTGTAATAAAGACAAGAGCCATAGACTGCGAGTGCTAAAAACACTCATTATACATACAGAAGTTAAGCCTCCGGAGTCCAGACGATAGGTGTCAGTATAACGATGCAAACCCCGCACTTCCTGCTGTCGAAGCGCGCCATCAGTAGAAGAAGTGGAGGTATTTCCTCTTTGGTTTTGGTGTGGCTAATGGGCTAACTGCAACCGACTAGATAAAACACCGACAGGTCAGTCTGATGTTCACTGACTTTCAAAACTACAATCGACTCATTGTTTGTTTTTTTTGTCCCAGGATATGCCAGGATATTAACACGGATACACTTTAATGTGAAGGTAAGCTCTCGTTATTGTAAGCTAGTTGAAGCTAACGTTAGCATGCTAGATTTTTCCCAAGGCAATGGCGCGTACAACAAAATAATATTCAGAAGAAACGTAAAACAAGACTAAATAACGTATTTCCCCAACTATGAAGTAGTATATCACAGCAGGTCTTTCAACTTAATTGGATAGATGGAAGACTATGTTTGCATTCCACAATATTTGGACTGTTATATAGAACTATGTAAATGACCAAATAACGAGTTTATTTGACACTCCCTAAAGTTTAGTCTTTCTGTCTGAAACGAACAAATGTTCATGGGTATATGAAAGTGTATTTTTAATATTACAGCCGTCTCCTAAGCTTAGCATCCAGTTGTATATAGCCGTTAGCATAACTAGCTACTGATTCAGATAGCATCAGTCATCATGGTGAGGTACAACGGTTTTTATTTTATTGAATATGTTTATGATTGCAATGATTCCAACACTTGTCTCCAACAGCAAAGGTGCTCCAGTGCTCCACACCAGCAGTGAATACTTCCATACCCAACCTGATGATGGAGAGGGGAAAGTCAAAACTGCAAAATATCCTGGAGGATGACCTGGGCAGAGATTTAATGAATGCAGGGCGGTTTTGCTTCAGCTGTGAGCAGATATTTGCTAATCGGAAATGCCTGGAGGAACACTTTTGTTCTGCTGCAAGTCATATCTGCTCATGTGGCACTGAGTTTGCTGAATACAAAGATGTGCTGGACCACAGCACAACACATGAGCCAGGTCACCAAGTCCTTGATCATGGAACAATACAGAAGCGCAGAATTGAGAAGCGTATAGAAGAGGAGCAGCAGCTCAAAAGACTACAGACTGGTGAGGTGGTCTGGAAGGTGCCTAAACTAAACAATGTGCCATCAGTGTCTCGTCTGGGGACACCTTTGCTGAAAGGACCCATGACATCAGCTCTAATGCCACAAGTTCCCATGCAGTCTGCACAGATCTCACAAGTGCCTCTGCTGAACAGATCTCTGTCACAAACACCTGTGCTCATTAAACCCAGTGAGAAAGACGTGCAGAACATTTTTGCAGGTGTAGGTGCACCAACTGTAGATCTTTGGTCACTTTACCAACCTGTCGTGATTTTGCAAACACTGCGCAAATTTAACAAGACACAACCTTACACATGCGCTAAATGTGGGCATTGTTTTGAGAGAAAAACCTCCCTCATATCCCACCACAGCTCTCATGTAATAGATAAAATATCTGGCTGTATAGGATGTGGGCTGCTCCTCTCCAGCAAGAAAGTAGTACCCCGCTTTCACTTTTGTAAGGCACCCAACAATACCACCAAATCCAGACTCATCACTGCTATTCCGCTAAATTTCAAGAAGCCAATCGTTGCCAGTACAGGCAGTACTCCAAGGGTTGAGGGGCCTTTGGCCGCTTCCTCTCAACAGCTGAAAAGTCAAAGTCCCACTGCTGCAAGGAAAGGCAGTCGAGCCGGGATTTCCACCCTGCATCTGAAAAAACAGAAAATCAGTGCACACGTTAAAAGCAGTCAGGGGCTTAATGTCTTGCCGCGCCTGATAGCAAAGGGTCCCAGCTCCTTCAGCCCTTATATCACTTCCCCTCTACTATCGAAAAATCCTCATCCCATAGCATCCAATAACGGAAGTCGAGGGCTTCCTGTCCCTCACTTCGTGCAGCTGAAAACACCCACACAGTCTGCTTCAGGTGTATCAAACTATCCAATGCAGACATCCTCTGCATCAAATGGTTTTCCATGTCGAGTCTGTCATCTTCCCTTTGAATCTGCTCCGCTGCTACAGAGGCACAAGTGTGCCAGAGCAAAGGAGTTTATGGCACAGCACGTGCGAGATGGCAAACGATACAGACTAAAGAGGGTGGCACCATTGACACGCCCAATTCCGGTTTTGATGAATGGGGAGAGAAAATCTGGGGTTTCAGCTTATGGTAACATAAAGACAAACCAAGTCATGTCTGGTAGTCTGAACAAAGGGCAAGGAGCAGCTCCTGTGGATGGGGAAACAGGAGGCAACATGGACGATGATTGTTTCATAGTTGAAAGCGGTCCAGACAAACCTGCTGAGATGATATACCAAGTAACCTCATCTGTTCCTATCACAACTTGACAACATTTGAAATGTAACTCCAATTTGCATGTCACATTTATGGACCAAGTGCATAAAGTCAGTCCTGTTAAAACAAAATATAGTTATTGAGTTTAATTGCACAAGAACACTATTCTCTCTGGGTTTCTCCATATGATTTTAAGGTGACAATATTAATGTATCTTAATAAAGCCCGGTTTCTTTTGCCAGAACTATAAACAATCAGTGCCCCTGAAAATATAATAGAAAAGGTTTATCATAACATTCTGAAAATGTATGTACATGGCTTATCCAGTTTTGGTGGGGTAACCAGGTTATCTATTACGTTTTTTGTTCTTCAATATATTTTTAGTATGATCAGAATGTGTTGAGATGCTGTGGGAATTGGAATGCAATAAGGAAATATGTGTTCCTACCACCTTTGTCAGACTTTGAAAGCTATTATGTATTAAACTGTATTTTCAAACTGAGTGTTTTTTTCATCATAGGATAATGCAGCATGTTATAATATCCAATGTTTTCTCATTTATAAACTGTAAAAACAAATGACTGACTTTTAATCCTCTGGAAAATGTGGTGGAGTGATTGATTGGGAATTTAAACTGACTCTCCTCCACAGTGCCTAGCGCACTTATATTGATTTGACCATTTCTGTTATCTTAATTATTTCATGTGTTGCTTCATTTATTATTTCTGGCAATTTTATTCGGAAGCCCTATGTATTAGTGATGCTTTCATGGTCTATTGTCAGTACCCAGCAGAGGGAGCCATTTCAAAGCGAAAACAAGACATAAAGGCGCTATGTTTGCAGAAGTCTCACTGAAAAAGCTGTCCTGTACATTATTATTAGTTTTAACTAGTTGCAAAACGAATGATGGTGGTGTTTCACTTTCCAGCTTCCTTAAACTTTATATCTCGCACAGAGCCATATAATATAATCTATCTATATGGCGCTGATCTTGCATAACACTACTAACACTGCTTTTACTTCTAAAGCACAACGTCTCATAATTCCCACATTTCCCACACCATCTGAAGCATCTGCGCTCTCTGTGATTGACATTTTTCGGGTTGCTTCGTGCGGGGATATCGAGCAGCTCACAGCTTTGAACAGAAGAGAAAGCAAGGTCCACGTTTACAGACCAGCTCCCAGACCAATGCATGAGTGTAAAAAGGGCCAAACTGCCTTGAAACGACCAACCAAATGTTAGCATTTAGCTAGCCAGTGCCAGCTGGTGTTGCAGCGGTCAGTGAATGGCTACGCAGAGACCAGTGCTGACTCCCCACTCAGGCAAGCTCTTTGTGTTTACTAACACCCATCACGATAAATAACCACTGTGCAGAAATTAGCCTGCGTTATTAGCCTCAAAGTTGTGTGAGATGACTGTTGTTCACGGTGAGGTACGTATAGCCTAACCAGAGATAGCAATGTGGCCTATCAAAAGATAAGGCCTACATTGTTCTTAGTCATGCTGCTGATAGCTTTGAATGATAACTGGTAGCCTGATGCTAAAGCTAACAGTTTGGTTGTGTGTGTTTAATATGCATGTTCAGTGACACGGTTACGTCGGAGTGGTTTTCTGTGTGATTATTGCTAATAATTACAAACAAAGGCCATTGATCAGTGCATCAGAAAGACTCCATTATATCAAATATGTCTGCAATGTAAGGCGGGTCGACTCTAGAAACCACTGTCTGTCTACTCAAACTAAGGTAGATTTGTTTTGCATTACCTGTTATATTCATACTTGAGCTTTACAAACCTCAACACCATATCTGAGTGTTGGTATTTTCCCCAAATTCAGAAGCTTCAAAGCGTACAATCTACCCTTGAAAGTCTATAATGCATAGCTCGTTATAAATAGAGATGGGGAAAGTATTATGCAATACTTGTATACAAAAAGTAGTAATGCGACGAAGTAAAACTGCTTCACAAGTGAAATCCCTGCATAAACATTTTTAGTGAGGGAAAAGTAAAACAAACATCAGCAAAATGTTCCAAAAGTTAAAGTATTGTGCCTTATTGTATTAGCAGCATTTTAATATTGTAGCTGGGTCATTCTACATACAAGGTGGAAGTACTGTCACTTATTTTTGCAGACACCAAAACACATGACGTTGACCTAATACTCACATTCATTATATATTTTTGAATAAATAGAGATTGTCTTTGCAATGGTACTAAATAAAATAAAAATGTGTTTTATACATAAATTGCAATTTATTTAAAATGCCAAGTTCAAGGAACTGCCTTGTCACTTTGATCATACATGGAAGTGGAGCCTATAGTTTTCATTTAAAATATATATTTTTCAATAAATAAATCTCATTCATATTTACATAACATTACATACATTAAATATAACACTGAAATGGTAAAGAAAAACGTAAATTATTATTAATAATATCCAATAAATGTCAGTCACCCAAAATTACGTCATTGGTGTTCCTGCTACACAAAACGCTTTTATTTTGAAATAATGTACTGTCTCTGAAGTGCCTCCTGTAACAAGAGATCATTTGAGGCAGTGCAGTGGACAAAGACATAAGGAAAGTCAGATACTTCTTACTTTGTTTGTTAAAGGTGTCATTTTATCTTCAAATTTTACGTGCGTCTTTCAAGTCTCTCATTAGTGTTACTCATTGCATAGCCCTAGGGGTGAACATTTGAATGGGAAAATGTATTGTATTGAAGAGTTAAACGATTTTGATATTGACTGAAGCCATATTTGGTCTGACACATGGCAGCCATTTTGTTAAAATGGTAGTGTTTTCTCCAAATTGTCACTGGTGTTACTTTTCTTCCGGTAACACGTAACACCAGTGACGTTCCTATATAAATAAGCTTTATATAATGTATACAAATAATAAAAATACTTTAAGCTCTACTTGTTGTGGATTCATCAAGTTAAGAGTTAGTTATTGCAATTTTAACAGAGTTAAATAGCAGTGTTTAGAAGGAATATATTTCAGCAGATTTGTATCACCCAGATTCCACCTTTTCTGTAGAATGACTCAACTGGTGGTGATGGAGCTCCCTTTGTCTAACAGCTGGGCTGATTATTCTGTAACAAAAAGTCATAATTTATAAAATGTCCATGTATTTTTATGAAAATGTCAATATGCTTGCTGTTACGCATGTGAAAGTAGTGGTGGCAAATGCAATATTTTTTTCTGATTATTATGCTTGTATATCTGTAAATAACCTGAAGTGGGAGTACTTGACTTAATGTGTGGAGTTACTTTCTACCACAGGTTTGGAAAGCTAGGTACATCTTTACTAACACAGTCTGCTATAAAATAAATCACAAATCAACTACTTGGCTATCTTTCTAGACAGGTTTTTAACTAGGCAGCCACTTAAAAGGTGTTTTTTGTAGGAATTCTGACAAAACCAATGTGTGTCAACGGAGTATCAATCTACCCAGTCAAGTTATGAAGATGTCCAGTGACTGCTTTGCAGGCTTCTCTCTGGGTTAATTGTAATGCAGATACTTTGTCACTTTTAAGTTAAAGTGACAAATAGGCAGAGCATGCAGTATTTACACATTTGTAAAAATACTGTATGTGTTACTGTTTTAGTATGTTACATTCTTCTTGTCATTTTTTTATTCACAGACCTTTGATATGGGGAGTAAAATGTCCTTCAGCAGAGGAAGCAGTGACCAAAATCCCGTCGATCAGTTAGCTCCTGCCGCATCGCATCCTCACCAGACCATTCATAACGCTTCGGACTGCAAGCAGGTAGTTATTGAGAGAGCTGTCTGCTGCGGTATACAGCACCATTTCTGGAGTAACCTGCTCATGTGATATACAGTGGGGAAAAAAAGTATTTAGTCAGCCACCAATTGTGCAAGTTCTCCCACTTAAAAAGATGAGAGGTCTGTAATTTTCATCCTAGGTAGCCTATACCTCAACTATGAAAGACAAAATGAGAAAAAAAAATCCGGAAAATCACATTGTCTGATTTTTAAAGAATTTATTTGCAAAATATGGTGGAAAATAAGTATTTGGTCAATAACAAAAGTTCATCTCAATACTTTGTTATATACCCTTTGTTGGCAATGACAGAGGTCAAACGTTTTCTGTAAGTGTTCACAAGGTTTTCACACACTGTTGCTGGTATTTTGGCCCATTCCTCCTTGGGATCATTGTCATGCTGAAAGATCCAGCCACGTTTCATCTTCAATGCCCTTGCTTATGGAAGGAGTTTGTCACTCAAAATCTCACGATACATGGCCCCATTCATTCTTTCCTTTACACGGTTCAGTCGTCCTGGTCCCTTTGCAGAAAAACAGCCCCAAAGCATGATGTTTCCACCCCCATGTTTCACAGTAGGTATGGTGTTCTTTGGATGCATTCTTTCTCCTCCAAACACGTCTAGTTGAGTTTTTACCAAAAAGTTATATTTTGGTTTCATCTGAGCATATGACATTCTCCCAATCCTCTTCTGGATCATCTAAATGCTCTCTAGCAAACTTCAGACGGGCCTGGACATGTACTGGCTTAAGCAGGGGTGTGTCTGGCACTGCAGGATTTGAGTCCCTGGCGGCGTAGTGTGTTACTGATGGTAGCCTTTGTTACTTTGGTCCCAGCTCTCTGCAGGTCATTGACATTTTTCTTGTGATCATTTTGACCCCACGGGGTGAGATCTTGCATGGAGCCCCAGATCGAGGGAGATTATCAGTGGTCTTGTATGTCTTCCATTTTCTAATAATTGCTCCCACAGTTGATTTCTTCACACCAAACTGCTTACCTATTGCAGATTCAGTCTTCCCAGCCTGGTGCAGGTCTACAATTTTGTTTCTGGTGTCCTTTGACAGCTCTTTGGTCTTGGCCATAGTGGAGTTTGGAGTGTGACTGTTTGAGGTTGTGGACAGGTGTCTTTTATACTGATAACGAGTTCAAACAGGTGCCATTAATACAGTTAACAAGTGGAGGACAGAGGAGGCTCTTAAAGAAGAAGTTACAGTTCTGTGAGAGACAGAAATCTTGTTTGTTTGTAGGTGACCAAATTCTTATTTTCCACCATAATTTGCAAATAAATTCTTTATGTGATTTTCTAGATTTTGTTTCTTCTCATTTTGTCTCTCATAGTTGAGGTATACCTAGGATGAAAATTACAGGCCTCTCATCTTTTTAAGTGGGAGAACTTGCACAATTGGTGGCTGACTAAATACTTTTTTGCCCCACTGTAGATGCATTGTCTGTATAACATCTCCCAAACTCTTATTTAAGGACTTTTGTTGTTACTTTATATTTGTATGACCATCACATTTTGAATATTTGGTTTGGAGTGAAGCATTGTGTTATGTTTATGTTGGTCCTGTAGCATCAAATAAATTAATTCTGGAAATGTTTTTATTATTTTTCACTGGCATGTGATCTTCTATCGTACACTTTACTGTTTTAGTTTTAAATGCATACAAATAGACATGAACATTATAAAAAAATATATCATTTGGGTTCATACCAATGTATGCATGCCTTTTACTTTATACTATTAGAAAATACTTACGCAACAATACATAACATTTGTGACTAATTACATTTTTTCTTCTTCCAAAGATGCCTGAAGATGAGAGATGCAGTGAGGAAGACCTGGACTCCAGGTGGGGAGAGGAACTGAATCACCCTGCATCTGAATCCCACCCATCGGAGTTCGTGGAGACTGACGGCCGTGTTAACTTTGAAACAGCAGGCGGAACACTTAATCAACACAGTGGACACATATTGCCGAAGGTAGGGATGGAAGCAGAGTCTCAGATGACATCTGCAAATTTGTGCAGCTCTACAACGGACCGTCTTGGGCAGCATGTGGAGACACACAGGAAACGTGGGCGCCCGCGGAAAATAAAGTCATTTTTGAATAAAGACAATAAATACCCAGATTCTGCTGGTTTTGATGCAGTTCAACATAAGGAGATCAGCACGACAATACCTCTGCCAACATGTTTAGAGAAATACAACAGTAAGGATGTGCCTAACGCTATAGACGGGGCTCCTCGCTGTGTCCTTGTGCTGCCAAAAAGAAAAAGAGGAAGGCCACGAAAAACAGAAATCTCAGCTTATAATGCTATGGTTGCTAAGACTGGTGCTGCTAGTTCTCCTGCTGCTTCGGCTGATGCTTGTAATGTAAGCCGTGCTACACGAACACTGAGGAGTCAAGCTGATCAACACCCTTCGAAACAGGATGGAAAGCCTGATTGTGATAGCAAGGAAGACCTCAAGCACAATAGTAACATATTGAACTTTCAAGGTTTTATGAGAAGAAGAGCTAAACAGGCTGATCAGCAGGTTCCAGCAAAAGTGTCCAGACTGGATGTTTCCCAGGAGGCCTGCACACTGTTGAGCAACCAAACAGGCTGTGGGGAGGGGGCTGAGACAGATAAGCAGGTGGAAATTAACACAGACAAGCATGAGGCCAGTACAGACGAGAGGACCTGTCACCTCTCCCTGCAGTCTGGAGGAGAGCAGCAGACAGAGCCTGAAGTTATTCCTTCAAAGCGTTTAAATGTGGTGGGCCCAACTTCAGGAAACATGAATGACAGGGAGGAATTACAATCCAAAAGCACATTTGAATCACAAAATATTGAAGCCTTACAGAAAACAGTAGCCGTAACAAACTCTCAAATACCTAAACCTGTAAGTGTGCTCCCTGCTGTGAAAGCTGAGCAAATTGAAATTGAGCTGGATCCTTTAAATCCTATGTCAAATAGTCTTGAATCTTTACATTGCAATGCCAGCACCACAGCTGAGAGTCCAAACTGCTATTTCAGGCGCAGGAGAGGCGGCAAGAGAAGGAGGAGAATGGGTAATGTTTTGTTGCAGAGAGAATCGCTTGTACAGGGCCAAACAGGAAGTGATGACACCAAGGACGCCAACTCCAATGTCAGCTACATTAAAAAAGGAGGGAAAATTTTGATGAAATGTGGTTATTGTGAGCAAACATTTAAATTTCATTCTCAGTTCGTCATCCATCAACGCATTCATACAGGAGAACGACCTTTCAAATGCTCTGAATGTGGAAAAGGTTTTAGCAAAAATTCCAACTTAAATCTTCATCTCAAGACGCACAATAAGAGCAACAAATATAAAAAATGTCGATTTTGCAAGATCAAATTCCCATGCTCGGAGTATGCCACTCATATGATAGAGCATGCACACAACCAGGACTTTGAGGCCACCAGATCTGAAAGAAACAGCAGAGGTAACCACCAGGAAAATAGTCAGGGGTGTCAGAGACATGTTCCCCCCGAAGAGAAAGAGAAAAAAGAGTGCCAGTACTGTGGTAAAACATTCCCGTTTCAGTCAGCCCTCATCAGACATGTGCGGGCCCACACTGGAGAGAAGCCTTATAAATGTGACATATGTGGCAAAGCTTTCGGTCAGGCGTATTTCCTCCGAGTTCATGAGCTGACACACTGGTCTGTGAAGCGTTACAACTGTACCCGCTGTGAGAAATCATTCACTCATTACAGCAACGCAAAAAATCACACCTGCAGACCCTCGGAAAGCAGTGACGAATCACAACCCGACAAACGTGTAAAGTCTTCACTAACGTACACCTGCCACATCTGCAAGAATATTTTTGCCCATCTGCAGGAGTTCAACAGCCATATGAGAGAACACACCGGTGCAAAGCTGTATCGCTGCTTGTATTGCGACAAGCTGTTTGGTGTGCTGTCTGGATTTAACGCCCATCGCAGTCACTGCAGAGGAGAGAAGAATAACACCTCCAGCTTCGAGATAAAAGCAGAAGAAACAATGTCATTAATTCAGTACAAGGTGCCTGCACTAAGGTGTGCAGCAGGACACAATTCAGCTTCTCCACTCACTGCTGGAAATTGTGAAACACTCAAAAAAACATCGGACGCCAGCCCCAAGAAACACCTTGCTAAAGTAAAAAAATGTTTCCAGTCGACAGTCGTCCCGGCTCATCCACTCTCACACTTTGTGTCAAAGTTAAATAAACTTGATAACGGCTCAGACCCCAGGAAATATTTTTGTCCAAGCTGCGGGCGGCTCTTCAGACACATGGGCCGACTCCGAGCCCACATGCTCACCCATGGCCCGGGTCAAAGTTACACCTGCTCCAGCTGCGGCAAGACTCTAGAAGACTGGAATAAACTTTGGCTTCATCAGAGAATCCACCGACAGAGACGTGGACGTTTTACTTGTCCCCAGTGCGGGAAAGGTTTTCGGTTTGTGGGAACATACAAAAAACACATGAGGGAACACGCAGAGGTGCAGTGGGTTCCGTTCAGGCCCAGAAAAACGTTTCGGCCTTATGAATGTGATGAGTGCAGGTGCAGCTTTAAGACTTTAGATTTGCTGTTCAGTCACCAGATTTGCCATAACTCAATGCAAAAGGACTCTGATTTTGATGTAATCATAGATGATAGCACTACACAGTTTACCAAGAGCAACCACGAAGCTACATTAAGCCCAGATCCTGAATTAAACAACTATTGTCTTGGCCCTGTATCCCAATGTTCAGTAACTCAAGAGTTTCCTTTAGCGCCAATGACTTCCTCGATCCAAAGTAAGCATCTGGATTTGGGTAAGAGTACCCAGCAACAGAGCAGCACACATTGTATCCAAGACAGAGAAACCAGTTGGGACAGAATAGATGAAAATGCACTTGGGAAACCAATTACTGTAAGCCAAAATACCAGCACATCACATGAAGGGTCTGCAGATGGTATTAAGTGTGCTGTTTGCGGTAATGCATATCCTGCCATTTCAGACCTCTATCACCATTATTTGCAACATGCTAGAGGCCAGCTATAATAACCTAAACAGAGACACAATGCACCGTGTATGTGTTTATACTTTTTTAATACATTGTTTCACAGGGGCTTCTTTTGTCCTAGATCAGAAAAGATTGTCATTTACCCACATGGTAAGGCTATGGGAAATATAATGCAGCAAAATGGAAGATTAGTTTACGGTCATGTATTCAACCTGTTTACAGATTCTGAAATATACTAAATGTACAAAATATTGTGTTTGGGCACTTGAGAAAGAACTTATGAGCCTTATTTAGTTTATATAATTACATTTCTGCCCAACACTAAAACAATGCAGATAAAAATAACATGTCAAAAGGGTTTATCTCAGATCATGCCGGTCTTTTCTTGACTCAAATCAAAATTTAAAAAAAATCAGAGACATTGATGTACATTTGTTTTGTTCTGTTCTCCAACAGGGACAACTCTTAGCATAATGTATTAACATTGAAAGTGAATACATCCGTTTAACTCTCACACACATTTTTCATTATCAAATTGACGTAGGAGTTTTCTCCATTATGGACTTGTAATATTATGAAAGCTGAAATGAAGTTTTGCTCAATATTCTAAAAATATTTACTCAAAAACACACATTTGACACCTGCAACAGGAATTGTTGTTGAGCATTCATATTTTTGTACTGCCTTTGAAAAAAATATTTGTTCCTGCTTGAATATCAGATTTGATTTTGGTATAATCATAAAAATCTGTTCAAAATGTGTTTCCAAGATACTCCGTGTATATGGTTGTATGCTATAGTTAGTCTTAAAACTAATAAAGGTCATTTTTGTATCTCTATGTGATCATTTCTTACTTGGGTCCAAATGTAGAATGCTTTATAAAATAAGACTTCCATAGGATCCTGAAATCCAGAGATATTGGATAAAAGGGTTATAGCAAGGCTCAAATATCAGTTATATGTATTACCTGTAGTCTAAAGATCTGTACGTTTGTTAACAATCAAGACAATTTGTTTCGGCAACATTTTAAGTAATGAGTTTGAGCAGAATATGTATACTTCTGCCAAGAAATCAAGTAGAAGAATAATCGTTGCTCTGTTTATTTATTAAAGGGATATACAGCTTTCTGATTTAAAATGAATGACTGTGAAGTGACTTTAGTTGGAGGACATGGTGTTGCGAATCCAGGAATTGTAGTTGCAGACCTTGGCGTACACTCCGGGCTTGTTCCTCTCGGCGCAGCCATAACCCCAGGACACCACTTCCTGCAGCTGACCGTTGCACACCACGGGGCCTCCAGGGTCTCCCTGAGAGCACGCAGAGAGAAAGGACAACATGTGAGCACAGCTGATCTGAAGTTGGCTGTGTTGGCTTTAGGAAACTGTAACTGTGTCTCGTACCTGGCAGGAGTCCTTGCCTCCCTCGAGGAATCCGGCACAGAACATGTTGGAGGTGATCTGTCCAGGGTAGGCGGACCTGCAGCTGCTGTCGCTCAGGATGGGGGCATCCAAGCACCTCAGACGATCAGGGTAGTTGCCTAGAGAGGAACAAGATTAATACATGTGGTGTTCATACTCAAACATGTAGCAAAACTGTCTTCCAGGTGTGACTGCAGTGAGTTACTGACTTCCAGAGCCACTGGTGTTGCCCCATCCAGAGATCAGGCAGCGGGTGCCAGAGCTGGCACAGCTGGAAGGCAGGGACACGGTGCGGACGTAGCTGTTCAGGGAGGCGGGGGTGCTCAGCTTGATCAGCATGATGTCATTGTCCAGGTTGCGGCTGTTGTAGCTGGGGTGACGGATGACCTTGGCAGAGTTGATGAACTGCTCAGTGCCCTCATTGACGGCAATGTTGTGCTCACCCAGACGCACCTGCACGCGGCTGTAGAGAGAGGCAGGGTTCAAAGGCATGTAAGTAATGTTACATTGCACCTTTAATGATTACAATTCAAAGGTGTAAATATGTTGCAAAATAGCTACAGCGTAAGTTTGGCAATGTAAATCTTAAGTCTACGGCTCCTCCATCCACCTATGATACACATTACATAACATCAAAGTAAAAGACATAAAAGAGTGCATTAAAATGCGAAGGGTCCATGTAAATTGCAGGATTAAGAAACTTGAGTTCATATCAAATAAATCAGCATAAACCAACAATAATGTAATACATAGGGAAATAAGAATAGTTCATCCTATACATTACGAAATATATGGGATAAACACATGTACAAATGAACAGTTGAATATAAAAAGGCCTGTATGCATTTAAAAAAAAAAAAAAAAAGGTTTGCAGCAGCTTTCTATTGTAAAGTTATGCAATCCTTTTTCAAATGTGTGCCCTTACGACTTGTAGCAGTGAGCAGCAGACAGCACCCAGGTGCTGGAGATCAGGGAGGCTCCACAGAAGTGGTAGCCAGAGTTCAGAGAGACCTGGTACTGCACAGAGTTCTTTCTGCACTCCAACAATCTTGTCATCCTCAATGGGAGCAGCATCTGGTGGGGAATTAAGCAGAGTTTATGTTATCTTTTCAAAGATATTTTGAAGGGAAATAACTCCATAGTCATAGTGAAAAACTTCAACATTACTTTAGTCTTCATACTTACATGCCACTGCGAACAGGGCCAGAAGAATGAAAGCCTTCATGATGATAGGTGTGTGAGCTCAGGTTCACTGCAGGCCCTTTTAAACCCGCTATGCCAGTGGTTCTCAACCTTTTTACACCAAGTACCACCTGAGAAAATAGTTGGCTCTCCAAGTACCACCATATGACCAATGTTAAAATACAGTCCATGCAGGACTCGGAGGCAAATGTATTTTTTTCTCTCTCTCTCTCTCTCTCTCTCTCTCTCTCTCTCACTCTCACTCTCACTCTCACTCTCACTCTCACTCTCACTCTCTCTCACACTCACCACAAGTGACAATATAAAGAACAAAATAATAACTTATTCTCACACAACAAATGTTAACTGTACACACATGTCATTTCCTGGACCTATACCAAAGTGTGAATGTAGGCCTCCTGCAACAACCGACATTGTAACAGAAAATGTCCTCTTGGGAATTCAGTCCCACAATAATAATGAAAGCCTCCAGGAACAGATGAGCCTGAGGGCTAATAGCTCATCTTCAGTCTGCTGATGTTTGCCATTGCCATTTCTGTGGTGGCAAAGTAAAAAAGAAAAGAGATAAGAAAAAAGACAACAATTAAGGACAAGTGTGTGCTTTTTCAGCGTTTCATCTCGGTCACAGCCTTCTCTCCATTATTTGAGCAAATGTCTTCTTCCTGAGTCACTTCTCTCCTCCATCACAGCGGCTGTGCATATCACTTTTGCGTTGCTTGCGGAGCCTGCGCTTGTGCTCGGTTGATGACTGTCCTCCTCCTCATTCACTTGTTCACTTTCGCTGGTAATATTCTCCTCTGTACCTCTTCCGAATACCTCCCGTTTTGAGCCACGTTTTTAACATCATTCAGCTTTCTTCTTTCTTTAGCTTGCTTGCAACGTTAGCGGGTAGTAAGGTCGTAATTAGCAACGCCAGAAATAAAATAAAATAAATGTTTTCGTTTCTAAATCTAAAAACAGCAATAGCCTATTAGAACTAATTTAAACCACAGTTTCAATTATCTCAAGCTTATTTTCATTCGTTGTAGTATTTTGATAGTATGATTTATTTTGTAATTAATGTTATTCAATCAAGCCTCAAACTGATGGCACTTGTCCCTATAGCCTGTTTTAAATTGAAGTTGTCTGAGGTCCTTACCATCAGCTGCTCTTGCAGTAATAATAGTGTACCTTAATGTCCCAAATGTGCACAATGTAGTGACTGCTTTTCGTCTTGTTGTTTACTTAGTTGTGTTTCCTGTATTTTATATGTCTGTGTTATGTGTAAAGGTTAAAGGTGGGGTAGGTACGTTTGAGAAACCGGCTCGAGATACACTTTTTGTTAGATTCCATGGAATGCTCTTCACATCCCGATAGCAATGAATATCTTAAGTGCTTTGACAAAAAATCCATTAAAAAAATTCATCTGTGGAAGGCTCTATAAGGAAGTGGGATATTTTTTCCGGTTGTGTATTTTCAAATTCTAGCTCACTCGAGCTGGTTTCTCCAAAATTACCTACCCCACCTTTGAATAAAAAAATTTAAATAATTTTTTTTAATGAATCTTTTTTTTTTATTTTTTTTTTTTTATATATGTCAGATTCCTCCACGTACCACTAGCGGGAGCTGGCGTACCACCAGTGGTACGCGTACCACAGGTTGAGAACCACTACGCTATGCAATCATATTGACCAATCACATGTATTTTCTTTATCTCTCTGGTGTGTGAAAGCCCACCTGGAAGACGAGAGCCAGCATATTGATGACGAGAGTTTTAGTTCCACCTACACCCCAAGCACAAGCGTATGTTTAAACCCTCAAAGCCAATGTGCCTGATTTCATGTATATACCTAGAAATATATTTCAGCAACATAATTGATTTTATTGGTATTCAAAGCAGACATGTATTTCATTTCCAATGTCTGCTTCTTGCTCTCAGTTTTTTTTCATAAACCATGGTCAGACACAAGTTGTCCCCTATTCAAAGGAATAGCTTTCCAAGAAATGCGTGTCAATTGCCTGTGGTATTTTAGGTTATACAGTATATGTACCATGAATTCAATGCAAGGGGTGTATGGTTTAATATGAATATAGAGATCCATTAGAGCCTTTGATAGTTTGCAGCAGATTAAATCAAAATTACAATTTCAAAATAACACAAAAGGTTCTTTACCTTGGGATACGTATTTACGAAAATGATTGTGTTTTAAAAGCTGATATTTGAGTTTACAAGAAGCTTCTTTGATTGAATTTCCCCTTTATTAAAACTGAGTGGGACGTTGCGTACAATTTGAGTTGCATCTGCCAAACACATAAGGAAATAATGTGTATGTATCATAATAAATTATTTCAATGCATTACTAAACAGTTTCTATAATTAGAATGGATTAAATACCAAACTTAACTCAAAATGCACTTTTACATTTTTTGAAACTGAAGTTTTTGGCTAGTCTTTCAACATAAACAGTACATTGGAAAACAAAACACTTTTAGATTCAATGGCATTCTTTTTCCCCTCTATTTGACTAATTATATGGATAGACACGTGTAGTGAATAACATCCCAAACTATATATTTTTAACAGAGTATTGCTTACAATTAAATGCAAATCACAAATACCTGGCAACAAAGTGGCAATATGCCTTTGTGTTTAAATATTACCATTATGTTTAGTTTTATCTCAATTATTTAAGCTTTGTGTTAGACACTTCATTTGAAGCTCCAGCTCAGGTTTAGTATAGAGCCTAGTGGCTTGTCGTATTGAAATTGTTAATGAGTACTTGAGTAATACAACCACCCTACTATTCAGACATATGCCAAGTTAATGCATTAATATATTATACCTTTTTTAACACACTTTAGATCTCAACGCTTAGTAATCATGGAAAAGAAAGGGAGACATCAAACAAATATTATGGAAAATATATTTATTACACACAACTTAACATCACAATGTGTACACGGTGTCTCTGTGAAATATTGTTGGTATTTTAAAACCCATGTTCCATCTGTGTTACAAACCATTGAGCTGCAGGTATTGTGAATCCAGGAAGTGGCAGACCATGTTGACTTATGTTGTTGTGTAATGTCTGAGAAGAGACATCTGGAAGATGAGTCAACATATCGATAAAGTGAGCTCTAGTCCCACCCCCAGTCACGTACACTTTATGTAAGATGTGCACTTATCGATCAAAAATCTATATATATAAATACTGTATTCATGTCAAGAACATGATTTAGTTTTTAAAGGGGAAAACATTTATTGTCTCAAATATTTTGCAATTCTTATATTTTTATACTTATACTGATTTTGTGATGACCCATACATTGATTGTTAATGTAACATGTATACATACATTATTTAAGAATGGAAGACACACTATCTTGAAATTGTTCATTTTATTTCACAATGTCTCTAATTTTGGTAAAGATTATTTAATCTTGTTCCAGTTTTATTGGTTATTGAGATACCCAGATTCAAGCAGGGTTTCAGATTTATTTGACATTAATCTTTTATTCATTTTAAGGTTAATCCCTATTTCACTTATTTTACTCCCAGCTGATTCTCTTTAATTCTATTTATCAAAAAGCAAATAACAAAGAACAACTGAGAGTGAGCTTCATATTTGTTTATTATTCAGTCATTCATTTTTCTCAAAACAGATGTCAAAGTTCCTGAGATAAAGTTTCCTTGCAGTGAAGTGACTTTAGTTGGAGGACATGGTGTTGCGAATCCAGGAGTTGTAGTTGCAGACCTTGGCGTACACTCCGGGCTTGTTCCTCTCGGCGCAGCCATAACCCCAGGACACCACTCCCTGCAGCTGACCGTTGCACACCACGGGGCCTCCAGAGTCTCCCTGAGAGCACACATAGATAAAGGACAACATGTGAGCACAGCTGATCTGAAGTTGGCTGTGTTGGCTTTAGGAAACTGTAACTGTGTCTCGTACCTGGCAGGAGTCCTTGCCTCCCTCGAGGAATCCGGCACAGAACATGTTGGAGGTGATCTGTCCAGGGTAGGCGGACCTGCAGCTGCTGTCACTCAGGATGGGGGCATCCAAGCACCTCAGACGATCAGGGTAGTTGCCTAGAGAGGAACAAGATTAATACATGTGGTGTTCATACTCAAACATGTAGCAAAACTGTCTTCCAGGTGTGACTGCAGTGAGTTACTGACTTCCAGAGCCGCTGGTGTTGCCCCATCCAGAGATCAGGCAGCGGGTGCCAGAGCTGGCACAGCTGGAAGGAAGGGACACGGTGCGGACGTAGCTGTTCAGGGAGGCGGGGGTGCTCAGCTTGATCAGCATGATGTCATTGTCCAGGTTGCGGCTGTTGTAGCTGGGGTGACGGATGACCTTGGCAGAGTTGATGAACTGCTCAGTGCCCTCATTGACGGCAATGTTGTGTTCACCCAGACGCACCTGCACGCGGCTGTAGAGAGAGGCAGGATTAAGTAAGTTGACAATACAACTTATTGAGGTAGTTTACGCTTTTTAAGGATTTAGATAAAAAGCTTTGCAGCAGTTTTATGTTGAGAAAGTATTTTATCTGAAAGCAAATGTGTGCCCTTACGACTTGTAGCAGTGAGCAGCAGACAGCACCCAGGTGCTGGAGATCAGGGAGGCTCCACAGAAGTGGTAGCCAGAGTTCAGAGAGACCTGGTACTGCACAGAGTTCTTTCTGCACTCGTAGCCGCCAACAATCTTGTCATCCTCAATGGGAGCAGCATCTGAAACATAAACCGTTTAAAACTATTTAAAGAGCCTAAATCACACTTCTTAAAATTACACAAACAAAATAAATTGAATTTAAAAGATTATAAACACAATATGCAAGAACTTACAGGCTGCAGCGAGCAAGGCGAGGAGAATAAAGTACTTCATCATGTACTGATGAGTCTACACACCACAGGAGCAGATGCAGTGGGTTTATATAATGTACAGCTACAGGCAGACCACTCTTTATCTTACTCGCTCATGGATTTTTCCATGTACCTTGCACAATGATTAAACATTATCCCACCTGGGAAACAGCAGCATGGTCAAAGAGAAAAACACCTAGAATTTCATGTCATCATTTTTCCAGTTAACAGATACGGATACATATGCAACACTCAACCGTGCTAGCTTTATATTACAACTATGTATTATATTTTGGTAGTAATGCACATGTTGTACAAAGCCTGTATTACTATAGGTGGAGGGGACACATAATAAACAAAAAAATGTTTCATGTTTAGCGCCAGAGTCCATACATTTTTCAAAAATAATATAGTTTTTAAATTTGTTATTATCACATTTTATTTTTAATAATTGTATTAAATATTATTCAATAATTGCATTGACATTAGATATAACCAGTGATTATCAGGGTGATTTTCCACTATGCAAATCTACAAGCTTTTGCATTATTAGTCATTTTGTGGCGAATAATCAAAAAAATAAAATTGATATTGCTTGCAGAGGTGGAAGAAGAACTCAGATCTTGTACTTAAGTAAAAGTAGAAGTAACAGTGTAGAGTGTAGGAATATTCTGTTACAACTAAAAGTCCTGTAATTCAAATGTTACTCAAGTAAAAGTACAAAAATATTGGCATCAAAATATACTTAAAGTACCAAAAGTAAAAGTACTCATTATGCAAATTGTTCCTTTTCAGAATAATATAATATATCTCATATATTTTGATTATCATTATTGATGCATTCAAGTGTTATCAAAGCTAGTAAAGTAGCAGCTGATTTTAATGACTTTGTATACTACAGGGTAGCTTGTGAATTTACTCCAGGTGTAACTAAAGTCTTATTTAAGTGTTGATTATATTTCATATCAATCATTAATCCAAGTCTGCAACTAACTAAAGGTAATACATAGATGTAGTGGAGTAAAAGTACACCATTTACTTCTGAATTGTATTGGATTAGAAGTACAAAGTAGCAAAAGATTAAAATACTCAAGTAAAGTCTTTCAAAATTATACTGAGTAAATGTACTCAGTTACTCCCAACCTCTGATTGCTTGTTTGAAGTAAATATGTCTATGGTTTATTGCACTTATTGGAAGTCGCTTTGGATAAAAGCTCAACTGAATGATATGTAATGTAATGTAATTATTTATGTGAACCTTTAATTATATATGTATACACACATGGATATTTCTAATATATCCATTAGAAATAAAGTGAAATGTGGTTTTCTATTGGTCTATTTCATTTTATGTTGGTGTACTTTTCCAAAAACTCTAAATAGCCGCTTTGAAAATCTAAAATGTTTGTCCATTTAGGTATTTTCAAAATAAAATAAAAATATCAGTGACATTAAGCATGACCATTTTACGTGTTTTTCTAGATACAATAATACATGGGAAATACAATAGGTACAACAATAATCATTCATATTCAGATTAAACCTTTCTCTCCGACCTGATTGGTCCTGAACATCGGCCCCACCGTGACGTCCAAAATAAGCGACTGTCTTCGGTTTGTGTATCGGTTGCTGAGCTAACAGCTGCACCAAGTGTGTTTTGATTGTGTTTTGCCTCCCATGTGCAGTTATCATGAGGTAAGGATCACAACAGCGCGGGCTGTCATGTCATGTCTGCTCGCTGCTCGCTGCGTGTTCAGGCTACAGCTTTACATTTAAACTGTGTTTCCCTGTTAGCTAGCAGCTAGCATTGCAAGATCAGCACCTAATGTATGCGGAATGCGCAACCATTGCGGATGTGGTGCAGAAAAAAATGCGCATCGATGCGACAGAATAAAGACGTCAACTTCGGTGATACAAAACTGTTTTAAAATGCTTCACAGTTGTAAGCAGTGTTATGTTTTGTTGTTGCATTTCAGCTCTGGGGGATATTCTCTGCCTTGAAGGAACACTGTATGACAGCTGGACTTATAGATGTAGCTCTTAGCCTGCTTTAGGTGTTTTTACACCGTCTACATGTTCTTAGTGACATATCACTATAAATAAAGATGATATGGGAATTGGATTTAAGTGGCTGCAGCTAGCCATAAAAGTCTCTTGACTCTTAGTAAACAATATGATTGTATTTCAATCAAGCTGCAACAATGACTTGATTGATTTGAAGAATAATGTTACAAATAACACTTTAACTCTTTATTTCCCTAAGAAATTAGCTAAAGACAAATCCTTATTATCTGATGCAGTATACTGAAGAGTTGCAATGTCTTCAGCAGTAGGCTTAGTAACACATTGAACTTGTGTTAATGGAGCAACAGCTGCCAGTGTCAGAATTGGCCAACCAGTCAGTTCTGCTGTAAATCAGGTCTGACCCATGACTGAGTACTACGAGGAGGGGGGGCTGCTGTACGAGCAATCACCTCCCATGCACATCAAAGTGGAGTCTCCGGAGGGACCCTTTGGAGGGGGAGCCTCAGAAAACGGCTTCCCCAGGGAGGATGATGACTCCGAGGGCAGCTGTGACCAGAGCAGTGGCTTGCCTGGAGGACTCCCCTTCAACGTGGTAGTGGTGCATCCCAACATCATGGCACCCGGCATGTCCTCAGACGACCTCTTGTCTATTGAACAAAGTAAGCCTGAGATTAAGAACTTTATTGGAAGCTGGATTTCATGTTTCCTTGCAATATGTGTACATTTCTGCAGAGCATGTGGTTCTTATTGACCATAGTTAACATGAAATGCTTTTTCAGCAGTATATTAAAGCACAGGCCAAGATACAAAGTAATACACACTATCTATGTAAACAGCCACGGCATTTTAAACATTTAGATCCAACATTATCACTGAAAGAAGATTGGATAAATATTGACGTTTATGCTCCATATCTTTCCAAAAGTAGTAATATAAGAGTGAATTTGGCCTAGCCAAGTGGAAATAAGGCTGACACTGTTAAAGCACATGTCTCTTCTTCACATTCATCTTCACTTGAAACTTTTTTCTTTCCCTTTTGGGCTGTCCTCTCACCATTTTTTCTTAACAGACAGAGCTATGTCAGCTGCGCTGGCTGCTGGTGGTGCAGGAAAAAGAAAGAGTCGTTTCAGTGGAGCAGAGCTGGAGGTGTTGGTGTCAGAAGTCACTCGGTGTGAAGGGGAGCTCTTTGGTCCTGCAGGGAGACTCCGGCGGCGGGAGAGAGAGCGCATCTGGGCAGGCATCCTAGAGAGAGTCAACGCCGTGTCCAGAGTCCCACGCACACTTCGAGAGGTGAAGAAGCGCTGGGACGACCTAAAGAGACGCAACGGAGGCCGGCTGGCTGATGCCCGGCACCGCACCTGTTACCTGCCATCCAGCAGAGGAGCTTCGATGCTTGGCCGTCCTTCACAGTCTAGCCCCAGGCTTCAGCATGCCCGGCAAAAGCAAAGCACCAGACCAAAGCCCAGTTTCCCATGCTTCCCTGACTCTGATACAGGTGAAATATGAGTATTTTTCTTTGAAGTTTCTCGAGATGCAACTAACATCTACTCAGGTCTAATTACAATATTTCTTTGCAGGTGTTGGTGGCGAAGGGTCAGAGAGAGATGCTTTGGACAAAGACGAAGACAATCCTGAGCGTGACAAAGAGATGGGAGAATCTGAGTGTGAACCAGTAGAGAACAGCATGGAAGAAAAGTTGGGATTAGGGCTTGGTCTGGGCATTGGACCCCCACCTCCTTCAGAACGATGGCTGCCTCCTTCCCCCCTCTACAGTGCTCCTTTCCTCAATGGCAGCCCCCAGCCCAGTAGTCCTCAGCCATCACTCGGAGCACAGCAGGGGCCTCTTGAAGAACCTCCGCGCAGCTCCTGGCTTGAAGATGAGCTTCGAGGGTTAGGGGAGGCAGCAATTCAACTGGGAAATAGGGTAGAGAAGAGCCTGCTGGAGTTTGGGGAAGGTTTCCGACAGGACATCAGAACACTTGTTGCTTCACAAGAGACACTAGCAGGCAGTCTACAACAAAACAATGTCCTCTTGCAAAGGCTTTTAGGAGTGCTTGAGGCCCAGCAGCAGCCACAACAACATCGTGTTCAACAAGCACACCAGACGCAAACATCGCAACAGCCCTTACAGCCACAGGCCGCTCAGCAGCTACAACACACAGAACCACCGCAGCCTCAACAACAGCGGGTTGAAGCACCACTGCAAACACAACATCAGCAGCAGCCACTGGTGGTACAACAACAGCAGCAAACGCAAATACAGCAGCAGCCACAAGTCCCCCAGCAACCAAATAATCAGACAACTGTGGCTGTAGTTCCTGCATCATCATCCCCTGAAGAACTTGGTACTTTTCCTTTGGAAGCACCCACAAACACAAACAGAAGTGTGCAGAGGCCCCGGCGAGGAAGAGCTGTTGATCACAGGCGCAGAAGACGGCGCTGATGAGAAAGCATTTAGAAACTCAAAGTGGACATCATGCATAGTTGGTGTTACAAAAATGTGACAAGATGTCAGGCTCTTTTTCTATTGACTGTATCTCTGTAAAAAATATAATATATGAGTTTTACGTCCCACTTCAAATCCATCTTTGCACTTAAGTTTGTCTTCAGAGAGGACTGAAATCCATAAGAAAATAACACGTGATAATATGGTGGCCTTAATCATTAGCTTGGTTCTTGAGAATATGATGAAAGACTTCCTGAAAAACAGCAGCTCTTTGGATTGACATTTTCCTTCATGAGACTGAAAAACCAGACAAGATATACTATAGGATCTGATGCTTATTATGCATGTCACTGCACATGCTTTGCAGCCGAACTGACACTCTTACTAGTTTAGCACTGTCTCAATTCTCCTGATTCACTAACTACATTGTCATAGAGTACTTGTAATCTGCAGTTGCCATATATGGTAGTCAAACAGCTATTGTACTTACCTGCTAATGTATGCTTTTGCTTTTTAACAGTTCACTGGAAAATAATGTATTTTCCAGCTTTGGTTGGACAATAAACTTAGACTGTGTTCTGTTTGGTGTGTTTCGAGACAACAGTGTTACATTAAGTCTATCACATTTTTGGTTAAAAACTGAAATACCTTCCGGCATAAACATCACAGTAGGCATCAGACTTTAACTCGTATGTTTCTGGTGGAATATAAGAGCATACATAAGTGTGTACGGGATATTTATTCTATTCTTGCATGCAGTACGATGAATGTGTTTGTAGATAGTCGCAAAGAAACAGCATATGGCCATCATCTACGTAGTTTTGCACAATAAATATATTTTGTAGATAGTGACTGTTCCAATGAAATGTAACTAAACTTTAATAAAAGTCAGACTTGGACTTCAAAATAAATCCAGCTGATCACTTGTGGATTTGTGATTATAGCATATCAAAAAAAAGTGTATTTAATGTTGAAGTTTATTTATGTTGTTACGAAGGTGTTTACTGTGTATAACATCAAAGACGGCAGTAGTAGAAAACGGAAATTATAAACTTAAAGTTTCTAATTATATTTTAAGAAATGACGAAGCACAGATGGTTGTCAATAATGGGTCTTTTATTTTGAAAATGTCAACCGGAAGTGTCATTACTTTTTCATGCTTGCTACATGAGCATGATCCTGGATAAGGGGGTGCATGGGTGAAACATGGCCGACCCATCGGAGTCTCCCAAACGACCGAAATCCCCTGCGGAGGAGGTGGACACATCTGGGGGGAAGACCGAGGCCGAGGAGACGGGATGCAGCTCAAATCCAATGGATGAAGAGACACACAATGATCCCACAGAGAGCCCCGACACTGAGCAGAGACCCAGCGTGGGGAGAGACGGTAGTGCCCGCCATCCTGAGGTTAGTGTCGAGTCCGGGGCTGGAGCCGGAAAAAAGACATGTAATCCAGCAGAGCAGGCGGAAAAAATGGCCGAGGCTCGTGTAAACGACCACCCGTTTTACGACTGGTCCGAAACGGAAGACGGCGATGCAGAGGAGAAAACACACATGGATGCAGATGATAATTGTGGTATGCTCAATATTTGTTAATGTTTTTTAACTGTTAGCTTTAGCCTGCAGGCTAACGTGATCGCTCACTGCCGCTTCAACTATGCTATGTTAATTACCATAACAAAATATGCTAGCATCCTGCTAAATAAGATGTGATTTCTTTAGATGGATAGCTGTGTTGGTTGCATGCAATTTGTGAGTTCAGCTACAGATATGTTGTTTACTTTTTATCTTTTCACACTTTTTCACACATACACTTTGTTGTATTTATAAAAAAAAATTATTCCACTTGGGGCAATTATTATAAAACAAATGTGGTCACAGGTTTTTTTTTGTAGCCCATATTGGACAGGAGTAGGGATGCTCCGATCGATCGGTCACCGATCAAGATCGGCCGATACTCACTTTCTACCGATCGATCGGTGCTCTCTAAACATGCCGATTGCGAGAGCCGATCGCATATGACGTAAAATACATGACAAAATGGCTTCACCGGTCTGGCATTATTTTAAGGTGTCGAAAAAGACCGTAAAATAGCGGTGTGTGAAGCAGAAATCCTGCAGCTGAGCGGAGCGAAACACACAAGAGTTAGACCTAACACACTTAGCTATTTTATCTACCTCTGGAACAAGCTAAACTAGTTTATAAATATATGTATTGTTCACTTTCGGGTCACTCATTACTGGATCAGTGAGCTGCATGAGATACTGAGAGGGAGAGGAGAGGAAAAGAGAGCGCTTCCGCTAATTTCTCCCGTGTTATTATCCAAAGTGAATGTGAATAATGTAAATAATTTGAATGTAATAATTAAGTAGATTTTTGTTTGTGGAAGCTCCAGTGAATGAGCCCCATTAACGGAGTTTTTAACATCACTTTAAATGGAAGATTTAAAGTGATGTTTAAATCTTCCATTTAGGCCCCGCCCTCTCCATCGGATCGGCGATCGGTATCGGCCGATAATGATTCCGGCGATCCAAACGTGGCGATCGGAGCAACCCTAGAAAGGAGCGTCATCAATTTGTATTGTGTTTTTTCTCTTGCAGACCCCAAAAATGTACCAGAGAGTGATGGAGGGATGCAGCAAGATACACATGTTGATGATAATATTAAAAAGGATGCAACTGAGAAGAAAACACCCCATCCTGATGAGAAGAGCCAAGAGAAGCGACTGACTGAGAAACCTGTGGAAGAAGTTATCAAGAGAGTGGGTGTAATTGAAGAAGATGAAGAGGCAGACCAAGAAGATGGTGCTAATTTGACAGTTAAACCCAAAAAGGGCTGTTTGGAGTGCAAAGAGTGTGGCAAGAGGTTCACCCGGCGCGAGACCTTCAACCTTCACCGTCACTTTCACGCACATGAAGATGAGCTCACTCCACTCACCTGTAAAGAATGCGGCCTTACCTTTCAGCACCGCAGCAGCCTCATCAAACACAAAATTGAACACAAAGAGAAGGAGGAACAGCTTGCTTCTCCAAAAAAGGAGGAGGGTACATTTAAATGTGCAGAATGTGAGAAGGTGTTCTCCACAGTGGATAAGCTGAGGGACCACAACTGCTGCAATACAGCTGAAAAACCTTTCCGCTGCCCCCTGTGCCGCCAAGAGTTCCAGCTAAAGATGGCGGTCACCAAGCACATGGTGCTCCACTCCTGTGATAGCATCTATACATGCCAAGAGTGCAGCCTAACCTTCCCAGACAGCATGGCACTGCGCTACCACAAGCGATCTCACACCGGCTTGAAACCCTATGAATGCCCAGAATGCGGCTTGGTTTTTAAACACTACTCTGTCATGGAAGATCACCGCCGCAAGCACACGGATAACGCACGCTCTCACTTGTGCAACATCTGCGGCAAGACTTTCAAGTACAGCAGCCTCCTCCATCAACATCAGTTTCTGCACACAGGCCAGAAGCCCTTCCGCTGCCCTGAATGTGGTAAAACATTTGCCTTTGCACAAAACATGAAGGCACACTGCCGCCAGCACAGACTGCACCAAACCAACTCCTCAACTGAGCAGCCCAGCAAGCCGGCGTCCGCACAGGAGGCAGGCAGAGGGCCGGGTAAAGAGAACAAACACCAGAGCGAGGAACAAAAAGACACATTCAACTGTCCCCTCTGTCCCCTGACATACCTAATACCAGCTGACTTGAGAGCCCACATGCTTATTCACGAAGCTGAGTATGAAACACTGGAGAGAACCCCCAGACCCCCAAATGGGAAAAGCAACCATTGGGACATAGGATACACCTGTCCCCACTGCCCAAGCATTTTTCGTGAGGAAGCCAGTTTAGATCGTCATATTAGGAGTGGACACAATTCTGTAGCTAAATATTTAGAAAAGGCGGCAACACCGCCTCAAATTCAATATACTCCATTAAGCAGTGATAATGTACAGGGGAAAAAGGAAAGTGATGGCGTAATCAATAAGTTCAAGTGTTTAGAGTGTGGAAGAACCTTCCGCCACTCCTCAGTGTTAGAGCTGCATATCCGTGTACATTCCAAGGACAGGCCTTACAAGTGCAGAGTGTGTGACAAGGGCTTTAGATTTAGTAGCTACTTACAGCAACATCTCATCATCCATACAGGCAATAAGCCATACACATGTCCAGACTGTGGAAAGAAATTTGCTTTCCATCAGAACATGAAAACGCATCAAAAGCTGCATCAGGAAAAACCGTTCCGCTGCACCAGCTGCCGCAAAGGCTACAGCGACGTGACCCAACTGCAGCATCATATGTTATCACACAATGGTGACAAACCTCACAAGTGTAACCAGTGCGACAAGAGCTTTGCGTTAGCCTATCTGCTCCGGGATCACATTAACACACACACAGGGCAGAGACCTCATCGATGTGATGAGTGTCACAAAACTTTTTCTTGGCTTAGTAGCCTGCTAGTACACCAAAAGATCCATTCTCGCAAACGCCAGGGTTTGAACCAGTATAATTCTTTCCCGATGGGCGCTAGGATTAGAGGCAGGGGTAGCAGGGGGAGGAGAGGGGGGAGGCCCATAATGGGCTGGTCCCAACCAGTGGGGAGCTCTGGGCCTCAGCTGTCTCCGTATTCAGTTTCTGCACTGAGCGATGCCGAGTTGCACAGAAGGGTGGTCCAGCCACAGCAGTCGATGCTCTCGTCACACATGGATGTACAAAAGGAGCTGTGGCTAACAGAGCTACACCCACAACCAGTGCAGTGGAAGGTGGATGGCGGAGAGGTAATGCCCGTACCACAGCAGCAACACGCAGCACCTCAGCAGAACCAGTTTGACAGCCAATCAAATCAGGGTCAGCAGCAGCACCATCAGAGAGGTCCAGGCTGGCCAGATTGCCCTTTGATAACTCAGTCAGGCCCCACATCTGCTCTGAGTTCAGAGTCATCTCACATGAAGGACAGTGCACCTGCCATTGTCAGCTCCCACATGGTAGCTGTGCCAAAAAAATCCAGCCCTTCCACAGTGAGTGAGATAGAGCAGCAAAGGCTGCCCAAGCCCGTTATTTGGAGTAGCCCGCCCACCTCCACAGTGCTGGCTTCCACAAGCTCTCTGCAACATGGTTTTTCTACTCCATTGTCTTTCTTAGACAGCAGGGCTCTGTGGAGCATCAGACCTGCTCTTCTGGCAAATTCACAAAGCTCTCCAAATAAGCTGGGTCAAGAGCTTCAACTGCCACGATGGGCAGGTGTCCCAGTGTCAATACAAAAGGAGCCATCCACACATACTAAAAAAGAGGACACTAGAGTGTGGGACCTAATTAATCCTCAAGTTATACCGTCGACTGTTATTCATCCAGAGAAGCCATGGAACGGCTGTGAGCTGCCAAAGCAGTGGGTTTCAGGCTTACCAGGTGTCTCCACCTCAGCTCAGATAGACCAAAACAGTGCTATGCCAATTTCAACTCCTGTTTCCCACGGGGTAGGTAGCACCTTGTGGGACTTACAGACACCACCAGGAATTCCAAAGACTATAAACCCTGAAAAATTAGTAAATGCTCAAGATTTTCAGCTGCAGCAAAAGCAGGTGTCATCCGCCTGGCCCAGTGTGCAGAGTCAGACAACGACACAAACGGTTCCGCTCTCTATTCAATACGAGCCTCATCGTTTTGGCCAGGGGTTGGGAACGCATGTATGGGGCTTCCAAAGTAATCAAACGCTGCTCACTGGGCAACTTAAACAAGGGACTGGACAGGAGCTGCAGCAACAGCCAATGGTAACAGCCACTCAAATAATCATAAATCAGCCTTCTCCTTTTTTCTCAGCTCCCCTTGCTCCGCTCCCTCCTCTCGCTCTGCCTGGCCCACACCCTCTTCATTCTGTCGCAGTTGGCTCACTCTCAAGACCTCCACACCCAAATATATTCTTTGCACCACAGGCCGTAATGAGCGAGAGGCCACACATGCCACAGACCCTGCCCCTACCTCAGCTTTCCCAACGGACAGAAACTCACAAACTTGGCTCCCGTTTGCCTTTTGCCCAAGAACGGCTTCTTCAGTGCATGATATGCGGGTGCTCTCTTCCCCGGGAGCTGGATCTACAAATGCATTACATGCAACATGCACAAGGAGAAATTTGACCGTTCTATACTACCAACAATTCTTAGTTTGTTTTATAATTTTCATTTAGTGGAACCTCATTTATTTCACCATTTGTGTTGATTTGCTAATTGAGTGGATGGGCATTAGAAGAAAACAAGCTAGTGAAGCAAGTGAAACTTGACTTAGTATGCACACTGAAATCACGGTGAAATACTTTTAGCTCCAATTAAGCCTGCACAGTGTTGTCTGTGATATAGGGTGTATACTAGTGCCATTTCAATTAGTTTCACTGTCTTTATACATTTGTTATTCAAATAGTTAACTGGCTTAAACAACTTCTGAGGGTAGCAGATAAATGAGGTTCTACAGTCAACATTTCATTTGTTGCAAATGACCTTTAGATTTAGATAATATTAGTACTTTTAAGGCTCTATTCATATGCCTGAACCATTTGAACTGTGTTTCTTCATGTACAGTATACTGTGTGCCTTTTTATGAGTACAGTCTGCATGTCTATTGTCTTGGTATTTTAGGCCTAGTTTGTGCTTAAGGTAGACTCAGCAATGTGACCTCACTCTGAAAACACAGAGGAACTATTTCTCATAGTAAAAAGAAATGTAGACATTTTGCTTCTGAGGAGGAGAGGATTGGGTTGATGGCTGGCTATTGGCTGGGTCCAAATATCACAAAAGTTTTCATCATGACCATTTGTTAAAGTGATAATTGGGAAAAGACAGAAAAATGTGTCAAATATTGATAAAACTGTTGTCAGGTAGTGACATTATTAAATCAAACTTGAATTTGTGTGACTTTTATCATTAATATTTATCACAATGACAACAAAAAATTACACTGACAAATACAATGTGTATTTTGCTCTGTGCAATCAGGCCAGTCGAATTCATGACTGATGTTCTTTATAATTAGACTACTGTTAACTGTTGAATACCATGTAATGTGTATTTCTGACCAGAATGACTTTCAGATTGGAATACAACCTCAGTCCACTTTTGAGTACAATGCAATTTATTTTGTTGTGAATTATAATATCATTCCATAACTATAGATTTAGCTGATTACAGAATTCCCCCTCCGTTGTGAAAATGGGCATTTGAGTAGGTTTGGTGGCCCAAAAAGTAAATCTTCATTACTACTGTATAATAAATACAGTCCATTTGTACAAAAAATAAAACCTGTTCCTGTTTTTCTTAACATTCAATGTCTTACGTTTCAAAAACATGTCCCCTTCTACCTCTATCCACTGTTTTAGCATGGAAATAATAAAAATTTTCCCATGATGTCTACATATTGTATTAAATAAAACCTGCCTTTGACTACAATGTTGTGATGTGCACTATTTCTCAGGGTTAAGATACAGCATTTCAACATCCATTTTAGAGAGGATTCATTAATACAAATTCATTTTAATTATGGTTTGGAAAGATTTCATATTCTGCACACATTTTCTTTTTCTTCAGCTATAGGTAAAGATACCTAACATAATTAGCTTTTTAGGGTTTTGTATAATTTTTATTTTGTAAACAAAAGTACAGAAAGGGTAAATTATGGTAAATCTATTCCACATTTCCTGTACAAAATTAATAAATCAAATCGGACTAGAAACCCTAAAAAACAATAGGCCTATTACTAATTCGTAAAATAATGAGGGAATGCAACGTTTCTTAACTCTATATTTATCCTATTTATTGTTGGCAATAAATAGGAAAAACATATATAGGTATATATGCTTTATATGTGTTCAAAAAAATGTTTTTTTTATAAATTAATGTATAATAATTTTAACGTTTTATATTAGTGTGTTGGGGTGAACATTATTTTGTAGATTTTACATTCAGACTTTCTGCGCTTTCACAAAACCAACGAAGAAGAATCCATTTCCGCCGAGCGATGCATGTGCGATGTGTGAAAAACAGCTAGTTGTTCACCATCCCTCCCTAAAAACATCACATGCTGCTGCCTTGTTATGTGGTAGATTAGTATATGAGTTGTATTCTTTATTTTTCACCTCAGTTCTGCGCCGATTCATTTCTAACAATAGCAACAAACACATTCAAAACAACTGTGGAGCTGTTAAGCTAACGAGCACTAGCAAGAGGAAGCTAGCACTAACACACGGAAACACTCCAAGATGGACGAAGCTGCTGCAGAGATCAGAGAGGACGGAGCTGAAAACAAGACCCACGATGGAGACACCACATCTGAAAACAACGTTGATCCATCGGCTGAGGACACCGCAGATGGTGAGTCGGCTTTAGCTGTCAGTTAGCTTAACGTGGTTAGCATGATCAATACACCACTATTGTGTTTAGGCGTGGTGACCTCCTACCCAAACTTCACCACAGGGACAGGAACATAGAGACTGGGCGGAAGAACTGCGAATAACGATACTAACGAACCATTAACAATAAGCATGTTACATTAACTTCAATTGTCGGAGATCCACCCACTGGCCTGTTTTATATTTCATTATTTATGGAGCTCACTTCTGTTTATATTGAAAACCCAAGCGACCGTCCTAAAACAAGCTGATATAAAGGTGTTGTCAGTATGTAAATCTGGTTTTATTTAGAATCATATAAGAAATGCATAAGTAGTAGTGTTGTGAAAGAAAAGGCTAACCGTAGCTTGTGACCACGTCAAGCTGGGAAACCTTAGATATGAAAGCTTACAAGTAATTATTATTGTTTTGTTTTATGACCCGTAAACGGTTAAACACATTGAAATATTATCTTCTGAAATCTGATGACATCAAGCACAGTATAGTCATCTATTTCGGCCTAAAATTAACACACCTCCTACAGAAGCACTGCATTATGAGGCTTAACTATACACTGAGCTTGATAGTGGATCCTATATATACATATGTACTCTTTTTTGTTTCATCATAACCTAAATACCCTAATGTGATGTTTCTGAGAGACAAAGCAAGGAACTTAAATATCTCCATGAAAGCTGCCTCCTCTCTGAAGGCTTTTCATTGAACATCATTTCTTCCTTTGGGGTTGTTCCAAGTGCCTACATTCCTATATGCTCAGCCAAATGCACAGATGTAGAATTCAGAAATTAATCGATAGGGTGGGAGATTTTTGTTTTAACTTATAGCAATGTGATAAAAAAAATATGTTTACTGTTCTTTAAAAGGGAACAATAGGAGTTGTGTCACTCAAAACGTATCTTTGTATTTCAAAAACATGACTGTCGATTTATATATTATCAGTATTTTTAAAGTAAATTGGTAATGATTGCCAAAATATTTACTACAATTGCAGTCCGATTTACACTTAAGCATTTGCGGAACCCTTGGTGATGCACCACAATGTATTGAAATGTGGCGATTTGTAACATTTTGCTATTTAAAATGCAAAACTGCAGCAACCCTTTTTAAATAACTGAACTTCACAGAGGTCATTTGGCTTTAGCACTGAATGTATTAGCCCCTCTGTAAACTTTAATCACACTTTAAAATAAAGATATGATTTGCACCTGTGTTTTTGTTATTTTTGTCTTTCTTTCTCTGGAAACAGTAGGTGGCTTTGACCTCCTCTTTTCCCCTTTCTATTTTTAGGGGTTGGGGTTTTCTGCTGTCGGGATTGTGGAGAAGCCTTCAGAGAGGAGGCAGCTTTCTTGGAGCATCGCCATCAGCACCCACAAGAAAGTGTGCATTTAGACAAACAGTTGGATGGTTTACATGATGCAGAAAGGGACAATGAAACAACTAATTTCTGTACTATATGTTCACTAGCATTTGTGGAACCAAGTGAATTAACATCGCATATGGAAAAGTGCCATGGTGAAACCTTGCAAAAGGAGTCTGGCATTCAAATAACTTCTGGGATAACAAAGCAACACACCTATGAATGTGCAGAATGTGGGAAATGTTACTTTGTGATCGGACACTTCCTCAACCATCAGCGCTCACACAGACAAGCCTCCAAATCAGTTTTTCATGATCTTGAACATTTGAAAAAGAAGTCATTTCAATGCGAGTCTTGTGGGCGGAATTATTCTCGAGCTTCAGCTCTCGATGCACACCGTCGTTGTCATGAAGGAAAATTAGTCAAGTCACGAAACAAGAATTCAGCAGAAGCATTTCACACTGAAGAGTCAATCGTTGAAGCCAAGCCCAGTGAAAGCCAGACTCCTGAGGTTACTCCTGAAAAAACCTTTAAGTGTTCATGTGGTAAAGCTTTTACTGCCATGATGCGCCTTAAAACACATCAACGATTTAGCCGCAACAGTCTATGCTCTCCTGAAGACATGAAAGAAAAACCTAAGAAAAGCTGCAATGAGTTTTACTGTGATGAGTGTAAAAAGGCTTTCACTGGACATATTGCCCTCTTTAACCATCAGCGATGGCATGCCAATCGCTCTGATGATTCTGCGGAAAGGTTTCCATGTGAGGAATGTGGCAAAGTATTTATGACACTAACATTCTACTACAGGCATCAGCGCACGGCGCATAGTGAGGAGACCCCAGCAAAGTCGTTTCTTCACCAAGTCTGTCAGCTGCAGAAAAAGGCATTTGAATGTAAAGATTGTGGACTAAAGTTTTCAAGGGCTTCAGCACTTCATTCCCATCAGCTTAATCACACGGATGTTTATGGAGAAACAGAGAAGGAGTCTCATGTGAGTACCTCTCTGCTACCTCAACAGAAAACTTTGGATAACGAAAGAAAAGAGACTAAGCAAGAAGAAGTGACATCAGAAAATGTGCCTCCTATAAGTGTGGTTGAAGAAGACTCGCATGCAAATGAGAGTGATGAAGACTTGGACAGTTACGACCCTGGGGACTTTATTGTTCAGGTGATCAGTGCAAGTGAATCTGAGGATGAGGCCGCCCAAGACACGAATCCTGATCTTGAGCTGCTGTGTGAATCGGATCAGGAAAATAAAAATGAAGGCGACACTGGAGTTTCCCCCAGTAGTCTTGTTTTAAAACCAGAGATGGATTTGAAAATTGTAGAAATTGACTTTGAGCAAACTGATGAACAATGTGCACTGATAGCGAAAGAAGCTGAGAATAAAACGACAGAAGAAAGATTTGATTGCCCCGAGTGTTATCGTTGGTTTTCTAGTGCTTCATCACTGCGCGTTCACAGAATGTGGCATGGCGTTCGTAAGAGAAAACGGCAGAATCCAGGTCAGTCTGTGGCAGTTCACACATGTGACACATGTGGCCACGAATCGAATAGCTATGCAGCGCACTGCAGTCACATTCAAAAACACAAAAATCCTAAAAGAAACAGTGATGGTGAATCAGAAGGATTAGAGACGAAAAATCTAGTGTGCAATGAGTGTGGTAAAAGCTTCTCACGTTTGTCTGCTTTAGTCTCTCATCAGCTGCATCATCCCAAAAGAAAACCATATCAATGCCCAGATTGCATGATGTCTTATTCTTATGCAGCTAGTTTCGTTAACCATGTGAAAAACTGCTCGGCAAAAAAGAAAGGGAATATTTTGGTCAGTAAAAAAGAATACAATCCAAAAAAGACCCTTTTAGGCCCAAAGATTTATCATTGTGAACAGTGCGGTAAGGGGTTTTGGTCTTTAGGAGCTTATTCCCACCACAAGCAAAGTCAGACTGAGTGTACAGATTTAAGGCTTAGAAAAGGTGCCCCCGGATCTCTGCACTCTGTTAATGGACACCAACGGCCCAAGGTTGCATGTCCAGTTTGTGGTAGAAAGTTCCGTCACAAGGGCATTATGGCATTGCACATGCGAAAACATGAAAACGGAAATCACAAATGTGAACTGTGCAACAGGTCGTTCCGTCTTTTTTCCAGCCTTCTCAGACACCAGGTTGTGCATAGTGAGTTACTCCCACCACCCATTAAGTCTTTTCAGCATCAGGTAGAGCAGTTGAAAAAGAACACATACAGCTGTCCTGACTGCGGGAAGCTGTTTTCACGGGCCAAAGCACTTCAGTTTCACATGAAAAGCCATGGGTACGAAACTGGTCACTCGCCATCATCGCCAAGATCCACTGTCACGCTGGAGGACCTGCAGTGTGCGACATGCCTCGCACATTTTAACAACAAAGCTTCTTTGCGGGCTCATCGCAAACTTTGCATTAAAAGAGAAAGTCAAGTAGTTGATTTTAAGACGGAACCCTCAGAAAATGAAAATACTCAAAAGGACAGTATGGATGTTAGCACACAGGGAAGCTCTGAGCAAATAACACTACATACTGAAATAAAGCAGGAACAAGAGAGTGTGCAACCAATGTTAGAAAATCAAACGGGTGAAGGCAAATCAGGCAACTCAAGCACAACACATTTAAAATATAAATGCAAAAAGTGTGACAGAAGCTTTTCAGTGGCTGGAGCTTTGAATTTTCATAAAATGATTCATGCTGATGATGACAAATCTGAAGCAAAAGCAAAAATGGCTGTGTCTGTAATGCTTAAAAAACCTAAAGAGGAAGAGCCAAGTAAAGGAAATTTTCACTGCTCAGAATGTGGGAGGAGGTTCATGTCTAACTCCGCCCTCGGCTCCCACAGAAGATGGCACAAAGAAAAGAAATTAACACAGTCCTTGCTAAAAGATGATGAATTTAAATCTGCTAAAAGCAAATCAGAGGATGGACCTTTTCAGTGCCAAAAATGTGGCAAACAGTTTTTTGACCGTCGTGTTCTCCAGCGTCACAAGATGTTTAACCCTCTGTGTCAAACAAAAACGGAGCCAGAGCTCGATTCAAACCAAAGCGTTGAGAGCCATAGCAGACTGAACGAATCTACATTTGTATGTCTAGAATGTAACACAACATTTGAGCAACAATTTCTTTTAGCTGCCCACTATGAAAATCAGCATAACACACTGGAAACTGCCGACCATGCCGAAGACGGGCTCGCCATGGTTGAACAGGAACCAAAACAGGTTGATGTAAACTTCAGTCGGAGTGAGTTAATGTCATCAATATCGAAGCCAAAAGCTCACCAGTGCCCCACCTGCTCTATGACTTTTGCTAAGGCAAGAGGTCTGCACGCCCACAAATGGCAGGCCCATTCCAAAAGGACAAAAAGTAAAAATAAGATCATTTTGAATATAAAAAACAATGCCTCAAGCAGTGAAGTCAAACGGACAGAACAAATTAGTAATGTTGACAAAGAAATGAAGAAAACAAGAGCAGCCCCCCCACTTGTAAAATATGTTTCCTGCCTTGACTGTGGGAAGCAGTGCAGTTCTACAGAGGCCCTGTTTGACCATAAGAAAGTGTGCCACGAGATAAAGGAAGAGAAGATCCAAACACCTGAAACTGTAGCCGATGTTTCCCCACCACTAAGCCGTCTATCAGAGCATGCGACAAAATGCCTATTCAAGTGTGATAAGTGTGGGAAAGCTTTCCAAACAGAGGAACACCTGGAGACCCATAAGACCAAGGCAAAGAGCCGCCCTATTTGTTGCGCCCTGTGCTGCATCGGATTTTGGTCTGAGAATCAGCTGCAGCAACACCTCGCCTGGCACGATGAAGTCCGTTGTCGTCTACCCAACGAGGTTCGGTATAGGATTGGCGCTGCTCTGACCTCAAAGCCTTTAAAAGCCAACGTCCCCTCTGCTGACACAAGGGCAACGTCCTGTTCATCAGAGAACCAGTCACAAAAAAGCCATAAGTGCCAACATTGTGGCAAAGCCTTTCTTTCACCAACTGCATTACAAAAACACGAAACACAGCACTGTAACAACGACTCGTATCATTGCTCCATTTGCCCCAGGACCTTCAGTGAAATACAGGACCTTATCGATCATCACCAGGAATGTATTGGTGATTACAAAAGGCAGAATGATGCTCCCGCTGCCGTCTCCTCAGTAGATGCTGATAGCCTTACTTGCCTTGAATGTGGAACTACTTTCTGTCAAGAAACTGATTTGCACAAGCACAACATGGAGCATGCCCATGGAGTGTACTATACTGTACAACCTGAAAAGGACTGAAGTGAAAACACTGTAGATTGTTTTGGAGGATGCCAAACTACTTAAATATGTTCAACTGCATAATTATAAGATAGAAATGTGTTTAGGCTAAGTAGAAAGTAGGCAACTCCTTTTTGTTTGTTGACTATTTTAAATTCTTTATATAAAAAAAAAAAAAGTATTTTCTTTTCAGGCATCAGTTACACTGGATTGGTAACTGTGCAAATGTTTCAAAAATAACCTCTTTATATAAATTATGTTGTAATGTCAGAATTATTTTGAGCCACCGGTTGATTTGTTCCGTTATGATTTGTATTGTCAAGAGTTGAACCGTGGTTATCTTTTGGGTGAAAATTGACTTGAGTATGGTAGTTTATATCTAGATATATAACAAAAGGATTGGAAACATATATGCATGTACATGTTTGTCATCAATCTGAACAGTGCGGCTGACTCGCTACATATTTTCAAAGATTATGAATTTAAATATTTCTGCACAACTAAGATATACTGAATTTGCTTGTGTCCTTCAAATACCTGAGGTACAGGTTATCACAACCATTAACTACCAAAAAACACATTTAAATTTCAAATAATTCTAAGTTATGTACAAAACGTTTAGCATTAATTGATGTAGAAGCTCCCATGCTCTTTCTTTTTCAGTATTGTGTTTCTCTGTTGTGGATATACTATTCCTTATGTAAACTAAAATAGTGCTTGAGTTCATATAGGATAGTTGTTAGTTTAGTGTGCCACTTAAAAAGTATTTGGATTATAGAAAATGTTACTTTGTTTTATTAATTTATGAAAAACGTTTTTTTCTTAGATGACCATTATACTTGTTTAACTTGCTGTTTCCAAATAATAATAAAAAAAGAGCTCTAAAAAAGTTACAAAAATATTTGAGACGTGTAAAGTGAATTACTGGGTTGTGTGATTCATATAGCTTTATTTTTGTTAATCTAAATGTTTGTGGAATTGTTTAGTTTGTTTTTTCTGTTTTGTGATTGCTACTCTTTTTTTGACTAAGCACTCGGCGTGCTATGTGTAATATTACAATTTTACATTTCAAAACATAACTATTCACTAGAAACTAGTCATTTCAAAACCTGGTTTGTATGTCACATGTTCGTTTTTAGTCATTAACAACTGAAGAACATCGGTCTTGACATCAAACATTGAATCATTTCATACAGAGAACATTATGGATATAGTTTCCAGCAGAACATTTATATCATTTTTTGGTGTTAAATAATAATAAAGTTAATTGATGCATTATAAACCTAAAAAAACATTTAATTTGACAATAAGTGGTGCTTTTTTACTTAATGTCTTCAAGTTTTTAATTCAAAATGAATGTTTGAAATTATTCTTTTTTTGTATTAATTGAAAACTAATTTACTAATTTCTGATCATAACTATCACATTGCTTTCCTTCTTTCATATTTATAATTTAATTTGTAAAAAATGTATTTGGAGATTTTCAAAGAAGTCTTAATTTCAATGCATATTGAAGAAATGTGCCACCCAGGAATAAGTCTGAGCAGCTGTGGTATACTTATTTGAGTGGCGCTCTCCAGGCTCCATAGATGGGTCACGGATAGTCTCCTTATTTTACAGACAAGCTCAACAAGGCTAAACATTGTATTTGTTTCACTTGACGAAGAGGAGAGCCACATCTCAGTCTTGTAAGTTTGACCTGCTGCAGTTTCAAAGCGTTAGCGTCATCGTCAGCTTGAAAATCATCGATTTAAAAAGAAATTATTAATCAAATCTGAAGATATATGCTAGTTTGCTTTAGATACTATACAACATAATTGTATAATGAGTTTATTTAGAATTGAGAAATTATAATTCATGACATTTTATTTGTATTTGTTAAATTAATTGCTCCTTTTTTCTTTTCTAGTCAAACAGGACGGCATTTCATGTGAGGAATGTGGACTGAAGTTTACACAATGGGACATCTACCAGACCCACCTGCACCAACATGCCCTGGAAGAGGGAGAGGAGGAGGAAGAAGAGGAGGAGGAAGAGGCCCAGATGGGAGACGACATGAGTCCTGTGTCAGAACTGGATTCTGTGAGAGGAGTCGATGGAAAAAGCCGAGATGTAGACATTAGTGGTGAAGCAGACGAGTGTGACACAAGCAGTTTATTGCAGATACAACCCACAGGATTTACAGAAGATGTGCGGGACGCCGGAACAAAGGAGCAATTTGGGAAATATCATACTTGCTTAGTCTGTGGGAAGGTTTATACATATATGGTTTCATACCAGAAACACCTACAGCTGCATGAAAACCTGCTACCTACAACTAGAAGTCCACCAAGTGTCCCTAATTTAGATGAGCATCAGTGTCCGGACTGTGGGATGTCGTTTACCAGGCGAGCACGGCTTCTTGGTCACATGAGAGTCCACAGGCCATCCAAATCAAAACCTCCCAGATGTGATCAGTGTAGCATAGATTTCAGGTCGATAAAGTCATGGATGAATCATGTCGTCCTCCATAGAAAGAAACCGTTTTGGTGTTTAAGTTGTGCCAAAGGCTTTAAAAATGAAGATTCTCTAGATAAACACATGAGCAGTCACACTCTGATGAAACATACGTGCCATATTTGCCACGAGAGTTTCCACGTATCAAAACAGCTCAGGATCCACTACAAAACCCACAGTGGAGCTAAACCTTACCAGTGCACATTCTGTGGGGCAAGCTTCTTCAAACGTGTAAATCTACTTTTGCACCGAAAAAAGCATCTAAGAGCTTATGCTGGGTTCAACGGGATGCTTCGAGGTTCCAGGAAGCGAAGAAATAAATGGAGGAACAATTATCTGGCTAGTGTCAAAGAGGAGCCAGAAATTGATACATACGTGGAGCAAAATGAAACTCAACAGCCTTGTGAGTCTGGGGATCATGGGAGCTCTGAAGAGTCCGATTGTGGGGAGCCCTTACATCACTTCAAGTTTTCAAAACCACCAGGGTCTGCTGGGTCTGGTCCACATGACAAATGGAAATCAGAACCTGTACAGCCCCCAACAGGACAGGAGCTGGCTGAGAGTGAATCACCAGAAAACAACATGTACAGAGAACCTAAGTATTGGGAGTGGGAATGTGTTGAATGTGATATGGGCTTTGATGAAGTGGCAAAACTGCATTTACATTATGTAAAGCATGCTACTGGGGAGCTGCCGATACCACACGATGATGTTGAAGATATTTAGGGTTGAAGGCTTACATAAGGATTTTTTTTCTTACTTTGTCGACCATTTATTTTTGCATTTCTTACAGTTTAAAGAAATATGGTGAAGAAACAAATTGTTAGCAATTGTTGATAAATGAACTTGTAGAATTGATACTTATTATCTAGTGTGCTGAGAATGATTTTTAACTCTAACCCACTGTTACATTTAAATATTTATAATGTCCCTGGGGAGATGATAAGGAGTTTCTACAACAGATTAACTCTTAGTGTCTGATGCTATGAGATTGTACTACAGTTTTTGAATGCATGATTTTGACATGTAAACTGAGATGAAACAAAGTGTTGCAAAGCAAACCTACTTCCCCTTTCCTTCTTAACCCCAAATAAAATGAAATGCATTCAACATGTGTGTGTTAGTGTGTATGTGCTTTTGGATAATACCATTTGTGTGTGTGTGTGTGTACACACAGTATTATAGGAACAGCAGAACAAAGGTACGTGTGCAGGACTTCTGTGCATAACATTTAAGCATCTCAAACTAGAAAAATAAAACTGAACAGAAAAGTGAAATATGTACATAGTTGAGGTATTAGATGTAAGCAGCAGAGTGGGCGTAGGACTCCTGCATGAGTGGCGGGCTGAGTGTGGTAAAAAACTACAATTCCCATGATTCCTCTGCGACCCTTTCAGGAGTGACGTCACGTTGTCTGCAGGTCTGTTGGCTTTGTGCAGAGCGACGCAGAGATGTTTGGGCGGACGAGAACGCATAGGTAATCTAAATCTACACCCTCCTGCATTCATACAGCTATACGGGATATTATCATGGGATACGTAGAAAGTGACTACATATTTAGCTTCTTTGGAGCTGTTTCGGGTCGGAAACGCTAACATTTCCAACGTATTCTCCATGTATATTAGTGAAAATAATAAGCTAACCGCGCTACTATTATCTGCGTAACTGTATGTTCAAGAATAATATCTATTTTTCAAGCACTGTACACATACACGATTCATACAAATAAGAGTGTACAATGTAGCTTATAAACTAGCATTTAACGGCTGCCCTACATCGTCTTTCTTTTGTAATACACATGTTTTAAACCCATTCATTCCCTGGTCCTCCAGCTGGCGCATTGTACATCACAAAGGTCCCTTACTGCTTTTAGAACAAATCAAATAGTGTATAGAATCATTTGTTATAAAGCAGGTTTTACTACTACTAAAACATTGTTGGTATCTTGTGTGAGTCTCAGTGTATGTGTTGGTTTATCTGTGTAATTAAAAGTCATGGTTTCATAGGAACACATGAATTGCTACACTTGCTTTTGAGAAGCCAAAGAGCAGGGAGCCATGCAGAGTCCGACCCAGTCACCTAGCGGGCCAAACCCTGGGGCCACAGCAACCCAGGAGCCACCACTGGACACCGAGACTGAAGCTCAGCCAGCACAGAGTGATTCAGATGAGCAAAAAGAGAAGGATGAACCAGCAGCTCCTGTTATGACTGAAACTGTAACGCCCCAGGAAAATGGGACAGAGGTGCAAACAGCAGAAACACCTGCAAACCTGCCAGTCACTCAGGTAGTGGAGAATGAGCCTGCTGTCCAGCCACAGACAGAGCCCTCAGTTAACAGTGCAGGGGTCGAGACTGACTCAGCTTCAAAGCCAAGCGTCCCCTCAGAACTGGTACCCGACACAAATGCAAAATCTAAGTGTGATGAGAAAAAGGCAAAGAAAACGGATAAAGGTGTTCGTGAGCCTAGGAAATATATTCCTTCCAAGAAGGCCATGGTGGATCCTCTGAAGATGGACATGTCCAAACAGCCGGTTATACCCCTTACATGTGAGTGTTTTAACCTTCATTGTGTTGTTCACATCTTTCTGAACAAGGCATTAATGGGAGACCTGTTTGTTGTTTGATTATTAAATAAGGACCACTCACTGCTTACTAATTTAAATATAAAAGCCACATTTTGTAGTTGGGAGGTATCGTGCTTTCTCATATCCCAGCTAACATTGTGTTATAACGGTTCACATGATAAATAGAAACTGATTTTCTACAGTGGAATGTTGAAAGCTGTGGTTTTACGTTAAATAGCTAAATACTGTACAAATGTCTACAGAAGTTAGTTACACAATAACATTAATATGTATTTCAAAGTCCGTTTCAGATAGTAATACAAGATAGTATTCTTTAAATGCTTTCAAGTTTTGCTTTACCATACTACCAAAACATCTGGTTTGGTTAAACCTGTGCAATAAACAATTTATGGTGTCAAAAGCAGTCAAACAAAACACTGAATATTAGAGCCAGACCAATATTTTATTTTAGAATATTTCATTGCTTATTTGATCAATTTTGGTTTTCAAGTTTTTTTATCATTTCTTTTATACATAAACATGTGTCCCCACTGTGGAAAAAGATTCTGAAAGTTTCAGCAAAAAAGATTCTCTCTTTTTGTCCTGATCCATTTATGTAAAAACCTGTCTGAAAATGAGCTGATCAGATTTTGGCCACTATGATGTCATAACGATCTTTTGGCTTGTGTAACCATTAGCCAATCACCAACCAAGGTAACCCCCCCCCCCACACCTTATCACCTGAATCTCCTCCTAGAGCAGTGGTTCCCAACCTGGGGGGCGCCAAAGATCGCAGGGGGGGCGCCAGGCCTCCGATGATTTGAGGCCAAATATCATATTTAGACTTTTTTTTTGTATATAATTGTAACACAATACATGATTGTCACTAAAAGCTTTTTCTCTACATTACAATAACATATAAAAAATAATTGATTAATTAATTGTGTTGTTTTTAATCAAATATCTCTCAGAGGTGCGTGGGGAGTGGCCCCTTATTTTCATCTAAAGTAACAGACAGAGAATCAGCACTTTTGAAACAGGGCAGAAATTATGGGATTCTACAATTGGTGCTCTGTTTTTCAAGCCAAACACTTCAGAGACATGTTTTGTATATATCTGAGACCTATAATATATTGATGAAAAACAGTATAATAGGAGACCTTTAAATGTAAATTTTCTCCCACTCCTGTCTTGTTTCCATCTAGCGTCTCAGCTGTCCCTGCAGTGCTTTGAGTGCCACATAATCTTCAGTGATGCCAAGAGCAAGGAGCGTCACCTGAAGCTGAGCCACCCTGCAGAATATGAACAGTGCATACTGAGGAACTCCCTTTTCGCCTGTTACGTTTGTGACCGCCACTTCACTAACTCCATAGATCTGATGCTCCATCAGAAAGCTCACACAGAGAAGAAACCCTTCAAGTGTCCGATTTGTAGCGAGGCCTTCAACAAGTCATCAGAGCTCACCTTTCATAAAAAAAATCACTATGGCCAGGACGGTTATGAATGCACAGACTGTGGGAAAAACTGCAAAACGATGACAGCTTTGAAGTATCACATGCGCAAACACTCTGGAGAGAGGCCGTATGTTTGTAAGGAGTGTGGAAAAAGGTTCAGCATGTCCAAAGCTCTGCAGAAACATATGACGGCACAATGTCAAGGAGAGGGTGGAGACCCAACAGCTGACGCCCTGAAAAAAGCTATTGGTAAGAATAAATGGAGGTCTTAACATTTTACACATGCTAACTTAATGCTAGCAACCTGGCTCTTAATATGGATTGTAATTAATATCTTTATCCTTCATCTTGTCATGTAGTGCCATCATGACATCAACATTTAATTTGTCCAATATTTTGAATAATGACTGGTTACTGCAAAAGTAAAAACATTTAAATAAGCCTCAGCAATTGGGGCTAATAAGCAAATACTGGCATGCTAACATGCTTAACTAATAGAACGAACATGGCAAACATTTCATTTATATGCCGAATATAGCATTTTGTTGAAAGCAACACTTGCCTATGTACAGGTTTAGATTAGTACAGTGAAGTATGTAATAAATGTTTTTATTTTTTCAAAATGTTTTTGTGTTATTTAGTTTATACCACAATAACTGTCTTTTTATTGTCTCTAGGGCCTTCTTCAATAAAGTATCCTTGTTCTTTATGCAAGGCCACTTTCAAGTCTACCAGGACACGGCAATATCACATGAAAACCAAGCACAACATGGTGCCTGCTACAGCAAGTAAGGCCCTCTCAGCTGAGCATCAAGGGAAACATAATACACCCATCATAACTCCAATATCTATTTGCCAGTCATCACTACTACAGGCAGGCCCCAATGGACCTCTGCAAAAAGTTGATGCCAATATTGACACAGAGCAGATTCGCAGACTTATTGAATCTTTGGGAAATGTGCAGAGAGTAAACCAAGTTGTCATATTGGGGCAGCTGCCACCTCATGCCGCACCGCTGGAAGTCCATCAGATGTCACAACTACCACAGACAGATTTTATGGAACTGAAACCGACAGGATCTAACTTAGTTGAAATGGAACCTTTAAACCCATGTTTTGCACTGGATCAAACAATTATACTTGAACCTATTACGCCAGAAGGACAACTGGAAAACCCTGATTTCTCAGAACTAGGTTCCAACCTAACAATAGGTGAAAATATAGAGCAGACTCAGACTGAACAAACAGAAAGACCTGAGGGAGAGGGGATGCATCAGATCCTTCAACAGCCTGATAATAGTGCAATTCAGTTTGATCAAACAATGTTTCAGAATGGAGTAGATCAAGACCTGGAGCAAACAGTCATATTAGAACTTATACCAACTGAAGAGCTTGAACTACCACAAACCGTGTCACAAAATGAAATCCCATCATCCTCACTGGTAAACGCTGACCTGCAGCAGATGGCATATCAGACTGTGATAGATGAACAAACCAACATGTCAGCCACAACTCTTGCGACTGGGCTGGAGCTGACCCCTTTACAAACAGAGCATCAGGGCCTTCCCTTTTTTGTTCCATTGGACACACTCACACACACAAGTGGAGCTGAAGTGGTTGATTCACAAATGCAAACAGTAAGTCTAGATCAGGAACACCCTGTGATGGATGGAGCTGCACCACAAGAGACACAAGAAAAAGCTGAACAAGATCAATCTGAACAAGAACCATCTGAGAAGCTGCCGGTGGAAGGGAAGAACGGTGAGGAGTCTGAAGTAGAGGATCCACCTGCTAAAGAAGTGTTTCCATCCAACTTAGAGACCAAGCAAGTCCCACAGGTGTCCGAGTTACCCGTAAATGTAATGTCAGCTCAAGAACTTGTGAAAGTGCGGAAGAGAAATTCAAACAAAGCGTTTATCTTACAAGGATGTATGCATGAACTAGGCGGATCAATATACAAGGATGATTTTCAAATTGATGCTACACCTTCCAAACGGCAAAGAAAGAAAAAGTCTCATCTTGTAGTTAAATGTAGCCCTCAAAGCAAAGAAAAGAACAACAAGAAACAGAAAAAGCCATCACAGCAGCATCAGCCAATACAAGAAGACGAGATGATAGATAAAATACCAGCAACAATTCTCTCAAAGAAGAAGGTTTCGCCACAGAAGAAGGGAAAAAAGGGCAAAAAGGATAAGAAAAACAAACATTTTGTTTCTAACGCTGAAAAAAATTCTCCTTCATCAACCCAGGATTCACAAGTCCAGCAAGTCAAAGAGGAGACAAGAAAAAACAAAACAAAAAAGCAAAAAAAAGTGACCAGGGAAGGTGTGACACTCATTAGTAAGCATAACACTTTAGCCTCGCCTGTATTTAAAAAGAAAAAACAAACCAATATAATGCAAAAAGATCAGACCAAGAAATCAAAGGGTGAAAAGAAAAAGAAAAACCTTTCAGAAGAGGAAAAAGTCGAAACAAAAGAGAGCGCAGCTTCAACAGACATATCTGGAACACATATAACACAGGAAACTCTACTTCTACTGAAGGGTCATAAACAGCCTCGACTTAAGGTTTACAAATTAGACCCTTCAAAGGCACCAGGCCAGACACAGGAAGCTTCACCTGTTGAGGGCAGCACAATATCCCAAAAGAGTAAAGAGATCAACTGTAAACATTCAACAAGTGAGTGTACAAATACGGGGGATAAGAAAAAAGGAGGAAGAACTAAAAAGAACCAGAAAACTCTCTCATTGTTGTCCTCGCTGCAGGCTTCCCGTCAAACTCCCAAGACACTGCCTGCCAAGCCAAAGACAACAAGGAAACGTAAAGCCTCCTCAGGAGTGGAGACTGAAGGAGTGATAACTTCTAATTCTAAGCGTGCCTTAGAGTGTAAGGACTGTGGGCAAAGATTTAGTGAAGTCTCGTCCCTTCAGAAGCACAAGGCAATGGTGCATATTGTAGAGAGTCCCGGTCTCACTTACACACATGGAAACATCTTTGAAGGCGTCTCCACGTTGGATCTTTACCAGCTTCCAAAACAGCCCAATAAGGTTGTCGGGGTGATGAATGCTGCTGCAGACTGGGATACTGAGCCTGAGATTGTAGAGATGGCATTAGATGAGAAAGAACGAAGTGTCTCTTTTCCAGCTTTGATTCCATCCCCATCTTTTCTTGTCCCTCCTTCCGATGTTGAAGTCATTGAAAATGAAAATGATGGAAATGAAAATAAGGCTGCAGATAAACAGTCCTGTACCTCTCAAGAAGTTCACTTACCAGCCGATCAAATGAAAACCAGTGGAATGCATCCAATCCTACCGTCCGAACCCCCATTAGGTACCTCTGCTCAGACAAAGAGTTTAGAGTTCGGTGAGCCTTTGGCATCAGACGAGAACAAGCAAAAAGAAGCTTCCCTGAGGAATCCCAGCACAGAATCTGAAGTCCAGGGTACCACCGATGAGGACATAAAGGAGAATTTACTTCTTGATGTAGATTTAGTCACTGTTGGGGAGCAGAATGACAGAGTTGAAACAACCTCTCAAGAAGACTCTGGTCCTCAAAATGAATCAAGTGTAACCTGCAATCCTGAGGATGGAAGCATCAACAAACTTTCTGGGCAAGTTAACAATGAAACAACAGCTGGAAGAAGTCTAACTTCACAAACCGTGTCATGTTCCACTCATCAAGTGGAAATCAAGGAAGAGGAGGAAGAACTGCTAGTACAGAAGAAAAAAGGAGGAAAAAGAGCTATTTCAAGAAATGCTACAAGGGGTAGGAGAAGAGAAACAGGACGTTTAAAACGGGATGTGATTTCAAAGAGAGCTTTAGTTGGAGATACCACCAGAGGAACAGAGTCAGAAAAAGAACAGGAGGAATGTCAGCTACTTTATGAAAAACGTCCCATCAGCTCTGCTTCAGAAATACATGATGACGGCCAGCCCAGCACAAAGACATTACAGCCAGAGATCAGCACAGAATTTGAGGCCAACAAAGCCACAGCTCCAGCTGCATCTTTGTCTACCATTCCCTCTACATTAGAGAAACCTCCTGAAGAACCAGTTGTGTTGGAGTCGGTCACCAGTACTGACCAGGTAAAGGGTGCAAGACGATTGCAGGGAGGAGAGGAACACAACAGGGATGCTAACCAGTCTCCAGTCATCATACTTGAGAAGTTCCTCACCTCCACACAAGAATCAACTGCTGACAAGGAGCCGGGCCTGGTGACAGAGCGGAACCATCAGAGACAGGTGAGAGGTCAATTGTACCAACAAATACCATACGTTGATGATCACGATCATAAATTGAACATTGTAAACTTAAAACTTTGGTTTTGGTTTTAGGGTTTTGACAACATTGCTGAGAATGAAGACCTGGAGAGCCAGCAGATCAAGGTTGAAGAGAATATCCCAGATCGTCCACTGATTGCACCCATCTGTCAAAACAGACTGAGTGCAAGTGTGACTTTGCAGCACCATAGTGATATAAGGACCGTGCTGGTGAAGGAGGAGAGCAGCCTCATGCTGAATGAGACCCAGGCCAGCGGCAGACACATCCGATGGAATGTGGAGCCAGTCAACACGGAAAACATGTCGATTCCATGTAAGTACTAACAGCACTTTTGGTACATTACTAGCACAATTGTGCTAGTTCAGCATTCAGGTAAATGATATTATTGGATTTCTTCCTGGAAGATAGATAATAATAAATCGATACCACCCATGTGTGGGTATGGAGCTATAGCCAGAAAGCGATTCAATTAAGTCAGATTAATTAAGTCTATTACGTTCGTCAGGGACAATGTACCAAAATACAACTTATCCAAAAAGAAGAGATGTGTTGTACCTAAACATGAGCTTTTTTTCACCTGCGAGCTCTACCTTTTCAAGGTAGTACATAAGCCTATGCCTTGATTTTTTCCTTTTCATAAATGTATGTTTTTTGCTTTCAGTAATTGAGAGTGAGGAGACAGCCATGGACGAGAGTTGCGTCACCCCCCCTGAGTTCAACACCAACCAGTGCATCTTCTACCCTGTAAAGGAAGAGGAGAGGGAATTTTTACTGGGGGCTCAGAACAACAGTGGGAATTCAACAACGGGGGCATTCTGTGATGCCCAGCTAACAGAACAACATGTAACAGATCATTCAAGTGAGTTGTTGCCTTTTCCCAGTGATATTTAACAAAGATTATACAATTATTTGAATGTTGAATATGTTAACAACAGATGAAGGCTGCCATTCTGCACCAGGCTACGAGGAGGTGAGACTTAGAAAACTGTCAGAACCAGGGGTCAGTGACTCTGCAGATAGACAAGGTATGTTTTCTTTTAGAATAGTCCCTGTACGTGTGGCTACTTAGAAAATGCTAACATTTGTAGGCTAATTATTAAATATAAAGATTATACTTTTAATAATTTGTTTGTATATGATCTGATCCTACAGCTGAGGCAGAAGCTGAGATGCAGCATCCACCTGACCTCCGGGACTTTCTCCTCCAGAGTTCAGATGAGGAGGATGTGGGTGTTTTTGAGATGTCTGATCCTCAGCTTGACTCAGAAGCAGAAGTAATGGCTTACTTCTACAGAAACCAAACAAACAGTGCACAGCAGGCCGGCAGTGATGAATTATCACAAAAGTACAGTAGATCTTTCCTTCTTCACACCTTCACAGATAACTGCGTTTTTCTACTTTTTATTTAGATTAAATATTGTCATACTGTTCAGTAATGATGTTTATTGTGTTATATTATTGTAACTCAAAATGAAAATGAAAACTCAAGCTTTAGGGAGAACATTATGTCTAAAATGTTTTAGTTTTCTTTCTTATCTGTTAGCATGCCAACTACATCAGGCCAGATCCAAGCACCAAGAGAGGAAACCAGAACCACAGAGCCCATTGACTACTTCTCCAAGTATTTTGGTTGGGATACCTGGGTAGAAATGGCTAATTGCACAAATAAAATATCCAACATGCCCAGACCTGTCACATCCAGAGAGGTTGCACAGTTTGTTGGGATCCACATTGCAATGGGAACTTTGAAGGTTAGTGCTCCGTTTTTTGAAAGTGTATTTGTCTCGTGTCATTTTAAATTGCAACCTTAATGTTGAAACTCAGTTAAATGTGTGGACCAAAGCTCCCTTTGATAATTGAAAAATATAGCGTGATGCTGAAAATAAATGCCTTTTGTTTTTAGTTGTTTTAACCACTGTAATGCTTAATACTGGTCAACTGAAAGCAGCCATTTCAGAACTACACACTATTTGGAATGCTGCTGAAAGGTTTTTAACCCAAAGTAAAATGAGAGCTCTTATTACTCTAGTTTTATGCAACCTACACTGGCTGCATGTATCTTTTAGAATTTAGTTTGAGTCCTTAGTGTTTAAGACACTTAATTGCCTTGCCCAGGATTGTCCCCAAACACTAAGATCCTCCACAGATGCTCAGTTTGGCAATGCTGCTTAGGCACCACTCCACAAAATATGGAACCTATCTGTTTTAGTCTTGCTGACTTAGTGAACAGTTTGAAAAAAAACACAAAACTCATCTGTTTTTTTTAAATACAGCCCAGTAATAGCAGCTGTCTGTCTTTGTATCTGTATAATTCAAATGTTTAGATTACAGAAACACAAATGCTCTCATTTTCTATTCGTTTAAATCTATGTTTTTTTAATCTGTGTTTTTAAACTTGTTTTGTGCTGCATTTTGTGAATTAAATGTGTTCATTCATTCTAACTATATAACTTAACTATTTTTCAGTTTCCCAGTCCGAGGCTCTACTGGGAGAACTTGACTAAGGTGCCCTTGGTTGCTGACTCCATGCCGCTTTCCCGTTTCCTCGAGCTGTCTCGCATGTTGAAGCTTGCATGTCCTGCGAATGATCCAGTCAACAGTAATGTTCAGGAAGGAAGATGTGATAGTGACTTTCAAAATGCTCAGCAAGGTCAACCCCAATCTAGCAGGCAAAGTGAAATTGGCCAGCGAGACACGCTAAATGAGCTGAGCAGCTCACAAACACAGACTGATCCCCTGTGGAAGGCTCAGCCATTATTGTGCCGTTTCAAAGCAGGGTGCCAGTCTCTCAGACAAGAGGGTGATTATGCAGTTGACCAATATCCTCTACCTTTGACTGGGAAAATGCACAACAAGAAGCTGTCTCTTTACTGTACTACATTAGTTGGATTTGGAGGTTTGCTCTTACATGTGGATCTTAAGTTGGGTCAATCCAGCAAACAAGATGCAGTAGATAAAATGGTCCCCAAAGGTAGTATGGTGTTTCTTTGCAAACAGGAACTGTCCACCCCTGCAATGCTGGAGCGTCTGTTAATTGCCGGCGTTCATGGTGCCGGAAGGGTTGGAGGAGCCAGAGGACAGATCGGAGATGAGTTTGTAAGCTCAGATGGTAAGCTAATGTTACGCAGATCACACTGTGGCTTTATACTTTCTACAGCGGGCAATAACCAGAGGAACATGGCCTCATTGATGGACAATTTTGAGAAGGCCCAGATGTCGGCTCAAGTCAACAGAGATTTGCAGAATCTTTACTCAATTCCTCTCACTGCCTCGGCCCCAACCTGCTGGCCTCAGGCGGTGCTCTGGTACTTAACAGATCTGGCTTTGGTCAACTCCTGGCTCCTCTACAGACAGGATCACAAGGCAGTGTCTGCGCCTTTGACTCTAATGGCCTTCAGATTGGAGGTGTCCAAATCTTTGATCCTCTCGAATGGCTGTGATGCCCAGGACTCAGTCCTCCCTCAGACCCCCAGAGAAAAACCTCATACAACAAATGAAAAGCCCAATCCCAGCCTGGTGGAGGAGAGTCCTCTGCCAGATGCAGCCACGCGGTTCGACGGTTCAGGACACTGGCCAGAGCAGCTTGGGGAGGGAGAAGGAGGCAGGTGCCGCTATGGAGACTGTCAGAGAACATCTCGAGTGCTATGCCTTAAGTGCTGTGTTTTTCTTTGTATCTCACGCAACCACAACTGCTTTTTGAATTTCCACAATCAAGGAAGTTTGGGAAAAGAGTAGCATCAACTGCAAAATTCACCCATTGACATTACGCTTCCTGATTTAGAATGTAGCTGTGCTTTAGGTGTACTACATTCCAGTTCCAAAAAAGTTGTATTATTTCCTCTGTCCTTACAACTTTCCCATGATGCCTTTCACTGGGCAATGTTTGGAAGCATAATTTGTGCTGCAATTTAAAAACAAATGCTTTGTGATGTGGCGTTATATTTGTAGTGTCAAACTGAATTTGCCTTCAGAAGGAAATTAAATTAAATATGCATAGCCATACAATTGGTGCTGCAAAGAAGCACAAAGTATGATTTTGGCATTACAGTAAGTTATTTTTCTAAATATTTATCTTAACCTGACCTAACATGAATTTACATCCTTAAATGGGCTTGTTTTTGGCTCTGAATTAAAATGTTATTTATTTGAAATGAAGAATACAATAAAAGAAAGATGAAAAGATACATCTTGCCTTTTCATGAAGACTGCCGACATATTTTGAGCCATCTTTATTGTATTGCATTTTGGTGTTATTTTTTCTACTTTGACATGTCAAAATGTGTTGGAAGAAATTCGATGTATTTATGCAATGAAATTGCACTCCAATAGGTATTGATAATGTTTAATAGTGGTGAATTTCATGAAGATAATTGTAAAAGTGAAATAGTTGTACATTTAATACAAAAACTCCTATACAGAGTTGTGTTATGCTGCAGATATAAGTAAAAAAAAATTCTACATATATTATTTTAGATAACATTACACACACAAATAAGCTACAACATATACCTTTGTGTGTAAGCTTGTTAGCACTATGTTATTATAGAGGAGGTTAACAAAGCATCGACAGAAAATGTAATGAGTACTTTTCACTAAGTTGTTTTGGGTCACGTGACATAGACCAAACATAGAATCAGATTGAATAGAAAACGAGATAAATTCAAATCCATGATCGTAAACAAACAACTGTATCTGTCCTATTTCGTATTTTAGATGATGGTATTAGTTAATTAAGTGTATTAAATGTACGGTCACATTTTGAAATGTTTGTTATAGTGCTATTATAATGTATTAAAGTAATGTTCACCGTGTCCATGAACATGTTTGTGTTTCTTCAGGCACAAAATGCAAAGTGCATAATGCATAACGTTCCTAGTTCATTTTATATTATATTTGTATTTGTTGATATTTTGTTTAAATGTTATCAATAATGTGACGAACACTCCACGGCAGCCATCTTAGCTGTACCAACGGCTATCACATCCACCAGGAAGTGTCCGATCTATTCGTTGTATTTCTATAGGGTCAACTCTTATTCAGTCAAACTACCTTCCAAAGAGCGGCTAGAGGTAACGTCTACTAAATGTTACATTTGGTTTTTTAAATACTTGGTTTTATGGCTATACAAACATGCGATATATGGTTACACGACAGGGGCATGTAGCTGCAAAACAATGAGTTAAAACTTGATACGTGAAAAGGCACGAAAAGTCCTCGATTTTCTTTGAATGGCAGCCAGTGTTGTTAGCGCTAACTAGTAGCTAGCATGCTATCTGGCGTTAGCCCGCTCGGTAGCCCAGTACTTTATGATTAGCGTTAGCTACCTGCACATGCTAAACACTTAAGCGGTTATCAGTTGTGTTTATGGTTACCGCTTACAATAAGTTCACGTTAAGGCAGTTAACCAGAGGCCGGATGACCTGCAATTGTGCTAGTTAGCCTAGCTAGCGGCCCTAAGAGCAGTTACCTAGCGTTAGCCGAAACTTGGGTGTTTGCTACTACAAGACAAACAGGTGAAATACACTTGGGGCAATAAACGTTGTGGTTTCGATGTATTTTTGTTTTATATGAATCAAAGATGAATTTATCGTGGAATGTATTTGTTCACTGTCGTCTGTTGAACATAACTGTATATGAACGCAATCAACGAAATGTGGGGTTACGTTTGATCGAACCGTGTTATATGTTCCCGCTTTTATTTCCATGTCATGTAACCTCACGTACATTTGTCGTTGTTTTTGCCTTCTTTAAGCAAGCTGTTTTGAGTGAGGGTCGAGACCACCCAATTTACCAGGATGGACTCGGATATTTTGAACATAGAGGATATAGTGATGGGACGGGCATTGCCGGATCCACCTCCCGAAGTTCCCCCTGCTAAGCCAGCCGCACCATACAAACCCATCAATTTCAAGGGACCTCCAACGACCACCATCCAACCTTGTAAGTGTTTCGATGGTCATAACTTAGTTTGGATTTTCTTTGCTTGGTCTATCTAATTTGCTCATGTCCTTTCAGACCAGCATGAGAACCTGCAGTGTTTCCAGTGCTTCATCACCTTCTGCAGTGCCAAAGCCAAGGAGAGGCATATGAAAAAGAGCCATCGGGAAGAGTATAAGCAACAGCTTCAGCAGGTAAGCTTGACATTATCAGTTCATATAATAACTACAAAGCGTAACCGTTTGGGTCTTTTTAGAACTTTTGAATTTGACAATGTGCATAAATAAACATAGTTTAAATTGGTGTTTCTGACTGCTATTTTGTAAGGGAAGTCTTTTTCCAACTCGACTTTGTGACACTGAGTTGTATGACTTTTATTTTGCAGTGCCTGTTCCTTTACTCTCCTCAAATTATGAATGTAACAGGTTTCTTGGGTACACAGTTCCCCCCATTACGTTAAATGTAACATTTGTCAAAATGTAATGGCATTGTAATGCTAAAAAACTATAGTGCCAAAGTACATTCACTTGTGTGTTTCAAGTTACGCTTGAAATGTACAGTATGTAGGTAAGCCTCACGTTATGTATTTGGGATAATGCACACTGTTTATCAAGTTCATACAATTAATACATGTTAATGGACAATAGCCCAAAAACACGCTTCTGCACATCACTTGATTCTGAAGAACTTGGGCTGAACATTTCAACAATTTAGCCAAACCTATGTTAACTTTGGCCCCTCTTTTTTTGTATCTCTTCACAGGGAAACACATTGTTCACTTGCTATGTGTGTGATCGCACTTTTCCTTCATCTGAAGAGCTGACACAGCACCAGCCAACACACAGCAAGGACGATAAGCCCTTCAAATGTGTGCACTGCAAGGAGAGCTTTAAAACATTCTCTGAAGTGAGTGCCATGCTTAAAAGTAATTTTCCCTGGCTGTATTGAAACTAAAATACACAATTTCTTACTAAATGTTTTTTGTATTTTTTTTACCCGTCACATAACAGCTCACAGCCCATAGACGACAGGTGTGTCCAGAGAAACAGTTGGTTTGTAAGGATTGCAATGAAACCTTCAGGAGTGCAGGACTGTTGCGTACTCATCGCATTACCCAGCATCCCCGCCCTGACGTAGAGACCGCAGAACAGCCAGAGGATGCTGCAAAAACCCATCGCTGTAAGAAGTGTAGTCAAGGGTTTGAAACAGAACCAGAGCTGATAGCACACCAGGAGAAATACCCTGAAGGCCAGCAATGCAACGGCAGCACTTCATCTGTCAAGAAACGCGGACGGCCTACCAAAGCTGAAGACGCGGCAGCAGCTGCTGATAAGAAGGGAAAGCGTAAGAAGAAGGATGAGCCTGAAGCGCCCGAGGAGGCAGAGAAGGCTAGCAGCACTTCAGAGGCAGCAGCAGCAGCAGCTCCAGCTGAAGAAAAAGGAAAGGCAGCTGGAGCAAAGCGTGGCCGTCCTCCTAAGGTGGCGGCAAAACCAGAAACTGAAGATTCGAAGAGTCCTGAGGATGACAGTGATGCTCCAGCAAAGGAGAAGAAAGTTAAAGCAGAGGCTGCTCCTGCAGCCCGTCAGCACCCCTGTCCTGAGTGTGACCAGGCATTCCCCAGCTTAATTCAGCTCCGTGCTCACAAGAAGGAGAAACACGCCCCTCGGAAGGCCCATCCCTGCGAAGAATGTGAAGAGAGCTTTGCCCGTCCCGATCAGCTGGACGCCCACATGTCCCGAGCTCACGCCGTGGGCCGCCTCTCCTGTCCAACCTGTGGGAAGAGCTTCGGCCGTGAGCGAACCTTACAAGCTCACCTGAAAAGTCACCCCGAGGAAAATCCTGAAACCCCAAGTGCAAAAAGATAATTGAGACGTGGGGACCCTGTAAAGTCTATGGTCTTTGAAGATTTTAGTCAAGAATTGTGCTTTTTCTCTTTTAACATAGGAGTTCTGATGGTTTCAGATGAGTTTGGAATGATTTTGAGAATGGCGTTTTAGCAAGATTTGGATTTTAAGTTGAGTTTGATTAAGAACTGTTGACATTTTGGACGGATGCATCTTGTAAATTGACTAACCAAATGTTGTTAAAAACATTTACTACTCCCTTTGCCAGAAAACATAGTTTATTATTAGTTTATATGAACTAGGGGTTGACTGATTATCGGCCTGGCCGATTATCGAGGCCAATATTCCGCATTTTTACAGAATATCGGTATCGGCCTTTTTTAAAATCAAATTGCCGATACAACTTTGGCTCTGATGCGGCCGTTTCTCTGGCTAGTCACCACAGTTCACGAGCAATGTCCCGCCCACAGCGCTATCTGATAGGCTATTACTAAAGTGCCAATCAACACTGAAGATTTTCCGGGCTGCAGCCAGCCAGAGGCGTGACCTTCTCAGATTACAGGCAGGTGCGAAGAACGCAGACACAGACAGAGGCAAGCAGCAGCAGTGAGCGTTGTTTCGAAGGTAAATCAGTTGAAAGCCGAAGTTCAATAAACATCCCAATCCCCTATGCTGAAGTTGCAAAAACACCACGATCTTATCCAATTCTATCAGTTTCCCAGTTACAAAGGGACCGGGCGGGGCAGGTAGCGTCTCACAGCGGAGAAACTGACGCGCTGGGACGACTGCTAGTGGAGCCTCGCAGCAACTCTGCTTTCTGCACCACAATCTGGTGCTGCTGAATTGGGAATACTAAATGAGTGAGACTCAAATATCAGAAGTTCAGAACAAGTTTTAGTAGTTTTTATTTTATTTTTACTTCATTTACTTTACTCAGGGTCACAGAGAGGAAACCAGTTTTAAGATGTTGAAAAGTTCATTGAACATAAAAAGGCATTTCAAAGAAGTTGTGTTATTCTACATTTTGACACCAAGATTTTCTGATTTTACTGCAAATGTATATCGGTTCCAAATATCGGTTATTGGTCTCCTTGATTACTAATAATCGGTATCGCTATCGGCCTTGAAAAAGCCATATTGGTCGATCCCTAGTAAAAACAAAGTGTTTTGATTAGCTTTTTAAATGATTTGTTTCAGTTTTTTAAAGCGTGAAATAATAAGTGTGGTGTGAGTTTATTTCTTGGTGACTTGAGTTGTGAAACTCGGTTTGGAATTTTTTTCTTTTTAAGTTTTCCTCTTGTTTGTTTTGTTTTCAAATTGCGTAAGTTCATATTTTGAAGCAAATTAGATGCCTAGTAGAGATACTATGTTTGAATGTTTAGACAGTTTGTCAAAAGAATTGTGTTATGTACAGCTTCCGGTTCATATAGTGCATTTTTATACTCTCAATATTTTGATTATGTTCCTTTTCTAAATTAAGTCTCATTGAAGAATCATTTTTAAAATAACACAATTTTGTCCTGCTAAAGAAATATTTTTGCCATAGTGCTACAGCTTCAATGTGATTTTGCCACAATAAAAAATACTTTTAATGTTTCACTAGAATAATATCTTATGTCTTAGACATTTCTTAAATGGAACTCATGACTCTTTAATGCTTTAGGGTCCTATGTTGAACTGTGTATATCATGTGTTTTTCACTGATTGGATTGTTTCTCTCGCCATTGCAATGTGTCTGGACACTGCAAGAATTGAATAAAACATGCTATCTCAAGGGAGGCTGCCGAACATTTAACTTGTCTGTTTGTCATTGTTCACACCTTGCAAGACATTTTTGTGAGCCTCTTTATTGTTTAACATTTAAGGTACTGTCATATCATACAGGGATTCAAGTAGCCATGATGTAATATTTATTATATATTTTAAGCTCACATACTTGGGTACATTTTACACGATAAACTAAAAGTTTACTCATAAAACGTTTACTATCAACTACTAAATTACATTTCATTTAGCTGACGCTTTTATCCAAAGCGATTTACAATTACCGATTACAGGAACATTCTCCCTGGAAAAACTAGGGGCTAAGTGCCGGGATTTGAACTCACAACCTTCCGATCTTCAGCCCACCTCACTATCCATTAGACCAGGGGTTCTCAAAGTGGGAGTCGCGACCCCCCAGGGGGTTGCGAGACCCCGAGTGGGGGTCGCGAGATGATTACAAAAATAAAAATGGATTTTTTTTTTTAAATTGATTACTTTTTTTATAAAAATTTTTTTTAAATAATTATTAATAATAAGGTTAGCATAGACATTTTTTTCTTTGACAAACCACTAGCGCAGTGTTTCTCAAACTTTATCTCTTTTTTTCCTGAAATTATTTCACTAACTTTTCTAGAATATGGTCACTAACCTGAATTTTACTGCACTCCCTGTCAAATAAAATAGTAGCATTTTAAATTGTCATATACTGTAAGAAATGCCCAATAAATATATTATACAAATTGGGTCATACAGTAGATTGATAAAGCAGAAATAATAAACTCCAATTATTATCTGTTAATGCGTATACATGGTTTACAAATACGGAATCTTTTCCAGATTTGACAACACAGAGTATACATATACAATTTTGATTATGATGTCGATTCAGAGAATCATGTGTTTAATCATATAAGTGACTCGTGTAAATATTATACCGATGATCAATTTAATGACAATGTTGGACTTGAAAATACATTTTCTTTAATACATTTCAACTGCAGGAGTCTGTATGCAAACTTTAATAAGATCGCTGAATACCTACATACATTTAAAAGTAAATTCAAAGTAATTGCCATATCGGAGACTTGGTTAAATAAAGACGAAGTCACTGATTTCCAAATTGAGGGTTACGTTCTACACCATATCAACAGAACCAATAAGAGAGGAGGGGGTGTGGCTCTTTATGTGGACAGCATCCTAAAATGCACACTGGTTGAAAAAATGTCAATTGTGACTGATGATTTAATGGAATGCATAACTATAGAAATTGAAATGGAAAGGAAGAGAAATGTTGTTGTGACTTGTGCATATAGAGCACCAGGATCAAATGTAGAGCTTTTTAAACATAGTTTAGGAGTATTAATGGATGGCCTAAATGAAAATAAAACATGTATTATTTGTGGGGATTTTAACATCGACCTTCTAAATGTATCTAAATACAAAACAACTTCTGATTTCCTGGATACATTGTACAGCAGGGGGCTTTATCCCCTAATCACTAAGCCCAGTAGAATAACATCAACTTGTGCAACATTGATCGACAATATCTTTACAAATGTCATGGAAAACAGTGCTAAGAGTGGGCTAATAATAAAGGATATAAGCGACCATTTACCTGTATTTGTAGCATATGATTGGCAATTAAAGAAAAAGAAGGAAGAGACTCGCAGTAGATATGTCAGGGTAAGGACTGCTGAAGCAAAACACAAATTTAGGAGTGACCTCTTAAAGGACGAGTGGAGAGGGGTTTATGTAGAAGATGTAAATGCTGCCTTCCTAAAAATCTACATATCACTGTATGACAAACATTGTCCCACTGTACTCCGTACATATAAAGGTACTTATCATCAAAAGCCTTGGATAACCAAGGGCTTACAAAATGCTTGCAAGAAGAAAAATAACCTTTATAAAGACTTCATAAAATTTAGGACAAAGGCAATTGAAAAGCAATACAAGGCATATCAAAATAAGTTGACAGTTATCATGAGACAAGCAAAAAGAGAATATTATAATAATATGTTAAAAGAAAAGAAAAATTATATCAAGGGCACATGGAAAATCTTAAATAATGTTATTGGAAATAAATCTGTATCCACTGGCCTGCCCAGTCACTTCATTGATGACAAAAATAAGGTTGTGAAAAACATGAATGAAGTGGTACATGAATTTAACTATTTTTTTGTAAATGTCTGACCTAATCTTGCAAAGACTATTCCAAAACAGCACGATGGGCAAAAAGAGGATGGCGGAATTGGGGGAAGTAAAGTGTTGCAGTCAATGTTTCTGGGAGAGATAAACGAAATTGAAATTAGATCCATTGTAGACAAATGCAAAAATAAGACTTCGACAGATAGTGATGGGATCGACTTGACAATAGTGAAAACGACTATTAACTGCATAATTAAACCGCTAAGCTACATCTTTAATCTTTCCAGATAGCATGAAAATAGCTAAAGTTATCCCACTTTTTAAAACAGGGGACAAAAGCCAATTTACCAACTACAGACCAGTGTCCTTGCTTTCACAATTTTCAAAGGTCCTTGAGAAATTGTTTGTCCAAAAATTTGATAATTTTATTGAAAAAAATGAGTTATTGAGTCAGTTTGGATTTAGGAAAAATCGATCTACAGCTTTAGCTTTAATGAAAATAACAGAAGAAATTACAACAGCTATAGAAAGAAAGAAATACACAATAGGTGTATTTATTGACTTAAAAAAGGCATTTGACACCATAGAACATTACCTATTAATTTCGAAATTACATACATATGGTGTGAGAGGAATAGTTCTAGATTGGTTAAAAAGTTATTTAGATAACAGACAACAATATGTGGAATTTGCTGGTAGTTCATCAGAGTGTATGAACATAGAATGTGGTGTCCCGCAGGGCTCGGTTTTAGGGCCTAAACTTTTTATTTTGTACATCAATGACATATGTGAAACGTCAACATTATTGCAATTTGTGTTGTTTGCAGACGACACAAATTTATTTTGTTCAGGAGATGATTTAAATATTTTAGCAAAGTGTATTGGACATGAAATGGTCAAACTTAAAAGATGGTTTGATGTAAATAAGATAACCCTACATTTGAATAAAACGAAGTTTATGATTTTTGCTAAAAGAAAAAAAGATGAAAACATTTCACTGTCCATTAATGGAGTTTTTATTGAAAGGGTTTCTGAATTTCGATTCTTAGGGGTGATGCTGGATGAAAACCTGACATGGAAATCACACATAGCACATGTTAAAACGAAAGTATCTTGGAATATTTATGTTCTAAACAAGGCAAAGTATTTGCTAGATTACAAGGCATTGAGGATGTTGTACTGTTCATTTATTTAGCCATTTTTCATTTATTGTATAGAAGTGTGGGGCAACACGTATATGAGCAACATAAAGCCATTGTCAACATTACAGAAAAGGGCAGTACGAATAATACATAAAGCTGACTCAAGAGAACACACCAACAGACTGTTTATGGAATGGATATCTGAATGGATGTCAAATCCATGGTTTTTGTATCATAATGTGACATCAAGAGGGGCTACACACACATGCATTAGTCATTGCTGTAAGCCCCAATACGTTAATACACATGACTCTGAATTGAGCTATAGGGATTGTACTTGTACTTCTATAATCTACACTGCAGTATATTACATTTTAGAAGATGTAAGTACTTTTTCGAGCACTGTTTTGGGTAAATCCTTCCACCTGTAATATCATGTAATACCGCTCCGAGGCGCTAGGTGTGCTCGATCGCCCACACGAGTTTCTTCTCCTTGTGGTGCTTCATTTGTTTTCCTAATATTAAACACCCATCTATGCTGTGACCAGGTTATATGAGTGTACAGCTAGCTAGTCGGCTATTTCGCTTATCTTTCCACACCATGGTGGCACATCTTTGTGGGGGTTTCCTATAAACGTCGCTCCTCTTTCGCCTTGGGACACAAAGCTAACACGGAGGTTGTTGTATTGTCCTGAAGCCACGCTGTGCCACCATCAGTTCCTCCTGCCAGGTAAGGGAGGTGCATTAAAGGTGCGTCATAAAATGCATTTCCAAGGAAAAGTTGCCAAACAAGCTCGATAGAAAAGGAAGAGTTAGAAAAAAGGACGCAAACCTCGAGTTTCAGCGGCAGATGTAGTCGCTCGACAGGTAAGGGGCACATTACCTGAACATATTATGTCTTAAACGTTAACCTATAATTGTGAATGCTCATTAAACTCTTTTCTGATCAATTTCCCTTCGTGCTTCCTCAGCCAGCAGTCATGTCCATTGAATACACCATAGATATCCAGCTAACAGAGTTGGGATATTCGGACATCTTACAGCCGGGGACCACTTCTGATGGAGAGACACCCAGTCAGTCTCCCCCCTCACTTTCAACCACACACCTACAAAGACTTGACCATCCTGCAGACCTTCCACAGCTCATAACTGATCAACCTGACACTAGGGAGAAAGATGTCGAAGGAGGAAACACTACACAAAATCATTCAACAGAAATGCAGCAGGACGGGGAGGACGACTCTGATGACAGCGATGTGTATGAGGAAGAAGAGGTCGATGAAGACGATGAGGAGGAGGATGATGATGATGATGATGAGGAGGAACTAAACAATGGTATGACTCATTCCCTTTTGACACACAACATAAAGTAGTAATGTATTGTTTAAAATCTGTCTTAAACAATAATGATATTGCTGATATGGTTTTTGTCTCATGATAAGATTCAATTTTTTAACATCCAAAGGAACCACACTTTTGCACTGGGTGATTATTTTGACGTAGCACTGTCCCGTAGTGGTAAATGTTTACTAGAACTCCACATTTGTCTTATCAAACTGCTGAAAATAGACCCACAACAAATGTGTACTGCCGTTTAAGTAGCATAAATACAGTGCCGGGCTGTGACCTGTTTTAAAAATGTGTACCGCAGGATATAAGATATAATGGGCTTGGGGCTGAGTGAAACAGCAGGGTGGGAGATCTGAAACAGGTTCAGGTGTCTTCATAGCATTTCTTAGCAAAAATATAGCTGGTATTAATTTCCAATTTTTCCACAGAGTCGGGTCTTTCAGGGGAGTACAGCTGCAGTGTCTGTGATCTCCAGCTGTCCTCCAAATTCAAGCTCCAGGACCACATGAATCTGCACACAGGAGCTCGGCCATACTGCTGTGCTGAATGTGGGAAGCGTTTCTGCCAGAAAAAAAGCTACCGAGTCCACCTGCGTACGCATGCCCAGGCCAAGGTGGATGTTCTCCAGTGCCGTGTGTGTCTGAAATGTTTTCTCTCACCGAAAGACTTGAAAGACCACCTGTCCAGAACTCACTTTGAGAACGAGTTTTACGAGTGTGACCTGTGTAAACGTGTGTTCACTTCTCTGAAGGCGTGTAAAAATCACGTTATGTTACACAAATCTAAGCAGGATGTGGTATGTGAGGTATGTGGCCGCAATTTTAACTCTCCAAAATCTCTCGCGCGCCATCAGAGAACAACCTGCCATCACAATTTTAAATGCACAGACTGCACAAAGACCTTTACTAAGAAGAACGCTCTCCTGAAGCACAGCTTCTCCCATCTGGGCTTGTTGCCTTACACCTGCGTAAGATGCCACTGCCACTTCCGCCTGGCAAAGCTGTACCGCCAACACAAATGTGAACCTGAACGCCTTCACTGTGTGGCGTGTCTGAGAGAGTTCCCCAGTCAGGAGGCCTTCAAGCAGCACAAAAAGGACACGGGCTGCTGGGGCAACCAGGAGCCTAAAGGGGACGAGATCCGATGTCTGGAGTGCGGGCAGAGATTCGACACTTCTGAAGAGCTTAAGAAACATGCCGGGGCTCACCAGAGGGTGCTGAAGTGTGCTGAATGTGGAAAGGGTTTCCGCTCGGCCTTACTGTTGATGTCCCACATGGGGGGTCATGCCGGAAAGTCGCCATGCCTTTGTCAGAGCTGCGGAGTGGGCTTTCCCCACCAGCAGAACTACGACAGCCACCTGAAGACCTGTGGAAAAACACCCCAGCCTGCGGTGAGTTCAGGGCACTAGGTTGATGTACAGTATCATTTCAAAGCAGCAATATCTGACAGTCTATTAAATGCAAATCATATAATACACCAATACATGAAATGAGTTGTATTAATATAATACACCACTGGATGACAACTTTACACAGACATGTTCCACTGTCCTCTCTGGTAAAAAGATTCAAATCCACTGTGCTTGTTTTCAGCTTCATTATCAACATTACATTATTGTCATCTAGTTTTGTAGCCAAAAAGGCAGGGGACATACATTTAATTGTGGAAGCGTTCTAAAAACATCGATATCAAAGAGATGATATGCCAGTTCCTGTTAAATTGTAATTGAAACCCACCACAAGCATGGGTTATTATGGGTCTCTCCAGGTTGATTATACCGCCACGTGACACTTGTGTTTTGCATAATTTATTGAGTAACTGGGATTTTTTGTTGTGTTTCTCATTTTAGAGTGCTCCCAAGAAGCGGCCGGCTTCAAAGAGCTCCTCGTCGGATTCAAAAATGGTTGTTGCAAAACCAGAGTCAAAGAAGCCAAAAAACCCAGAAACAAAGCCCACTGTCGTTTTAAACAACCCCGCTGAACCAGTGAAGCATTCTGGGAGTCCAGGACCTTTGACTGGTGTGTCTGGTGGCTCTGTTCCATCAGACGGTTTATGGAAGCTCACCTTAGACAAACAGCCGCCTCCTGGCGTCAATCTCGTTGTGTTTCTTCCTGTCTGTGCGTCTCAAACCACCGGCCTCAACCTCCCGTCTGCATCCTCTCCTACACTACCGGTTCTAGCTCTGCAGGGCCAGCCTCAAGAAGCTCTACTGCATACCTCCGGAGTGCCGCTAAATGGCCATCTGAATTTGGATAATGGGATCAATCCCGAGTGTGAAGCACCTCTGGATTTGTCCAAGAAGTGTAACTCTTCCAAGTCAGCTCCGAGCAACATATCTCTTCTTCCTAAAAGGGAGCCAGGAGAATGGGACACTACAGGACAGGCTAATGGCACTGAAACAAAAGAATTTAAAAATAGTTACAGCAAAGCAATTGTTAAGACAAACCCAGAAGAGAAATATTCAGAAGTGAAGCAGTTTAAAATTGATCCTATGGATCTCTCCAGTTTTGAGGTGAATACAACATCCTCTAGACTTATAATAGACATAAAGAAAGAGCCCCAATCTCCTGGTCCTGATCGAGATCCAAAATCATCCACATCTTGTCAGCTGACTGAGAAAGAAATTAAGATGGAGGTTGATATTTGAAACTATGCTGATGTAGAGAAATTTGACATTTTGGTAAGGGAAAAATAAAAGAGTTGTCACATATCCTACTGGAGGGTGTGTTTGAATTCTGCAACAGACTGCTGTACCTGTGGCCCTGCAAACCAAACATGGAGGTGTTATGCTAACATTGTATGCTTTTCTGTCTAATTCCCTTTTCTACCATCCAACCCCCTTTTCTTACCTTATCAACCTTGTATGCAAAAGCATTTTTTGTCATTCTTTCACTATTAGTGTGTTTCTAATGCGGGACCTTAGAAAAATAAATATTTTAGTTTATTTATAATTAATAAAAACATTCCAAACGCCTGCCTCTTCTGGCATTCCTTTTATTTGAATTTCCATATGAAGCTTTTCCCTTAGGCCAACAGAGCAAAAGGGTAATGTAGCTGTTCTGAAGCCTATGCAATGTAAACACTTCCAAATTCTACCTTTTTTCCGTACTTGTTTTTGTGTGAGAAATCCTTAGGATAATGAATGTGTGTATAGTTGAAAGAAAAGACACTGGATTTTTTTAGTATAAAAAAACATTTCTTTAGATAGACAGTGTAATATTTAATGAATGCAGCAATGGTACTGATCAATACTTTTCTGTCACTTTGTTATTTGCTGAAACTTTACAGCCTGCAGGTATCTTTTCATGTTTATCTGAAGACAAATAAACAGTCGTCCTTGATGCAACATCAGTGTGTTCTTAATCCAAAAAGACATCCTTGTGTCTCTCATTAAACAGGAAGACAGCTGTACATCCACAGCGTCAGGTAAGTCTTTTACTATGGCTCACCTTTATCTTGAATATTTTATCTTCAACCTAGATAGAGATTGAGACTAGGCAAACACAAATTTAAAACGTATCTTTTTGAAACTTTTAGAGCTCTGTTGTTTTTTCCGGATACTTGAGAGGTGTAGTCTATTTCAATTTCATTAGTGAGTATTATGATAATGCTAGAAAACTGATGATAAAATAACTTCCTTTAAACATAAAAATTAAACTGAGAAAAAAAGATTTAGTATAACTTTTCTATTGGAATAACTACAAGGATTAAAGACTATCATTCCATTGCCTGACACATGTTTTCTGTTTGTTCTCGCACAACAAACTTGATTATTGACAAATATTTTTGACATATCTGTCTGCGGATTTTAGTTTTATCATATCTGAAAATAAACAAGTTTACCTCGATGGTTTTTGCCAATTGCCATACTCATAGATGCTAACCGGTGGATCTAAATTCCTCATTCCTGTTTCATCATATCTGTAATACTTAAAAACTTCTTTTTTTTTAAATGTTATTGGAATAACAATTTATTTGGTAGTTTGATCTATTGTGATTAAATACCTTCGTGCTTAATATTATTAATAATATATTAAATATTCAATCAGTGTTTATTTTGTCTCGTGAACATTTATTGTTTAATACAAAAATGGAAAGACTCCAACTCGTGTCACATGATTAAAGAACCCGGATATACAAAGTCTGCTGCCGAGTGACGCGATGTGTGTAACGGTGATTTTAACGGGAGGAGGCTACGGTAGATAAGTTATCATATGAAAACAGAAGTGCATTTTATTATTCATTGAATAATAAATTCAATGAACCTCAGTGTGTGATATATGGAAATCGTTGTTTTAAGCTAAGCTGTACATCCGAGGACGACAACGCCGTTTGTTTATATTCATGGGCAAATGAATAATAAGTGTAGCGACATTGTAAGTAGACCCCGCCAGTCCATTTGAGAGGAACTTGTGTTTCAGCTAAAGTTAAGCAACATATACATCTTTGTCAATGCACAATCAGTTGTACTTTTGGTTATCTATACACTAAATGTATCTGTTTTATTTGTTCTATGTCCTATATTCATGTTGCACTGTTGGATGAGCCTGTGACTTAAGTTTTTCATTGCCATATCTACACTGTAGCTAATATGCACATGACAATAAAGCCTTGAATCTTGAAAATGCATTCAGACTCTCAGCTGTGCCTTGTACTTCTTGCAGCGTGCTCCGTGCTCCTGGATGGAGATGCATCAGTTCATTGGTGACCTTATCACATCCGGAAACTCCTTGAAGGATCAACCAGATGTGCTTACCACAGCATGGGGCGTTGCTGCTGCAACTGCTGGTGGAGGTGAGGGTCTGCGGTTCAAAGATGCTTCACTTGTACCTCCACAACAACCTCCATCTGCCCGGGACAAGTCAGAATCAGAGCCCAGCAGACAGCTCCAGTCTGGGGCATCACAGAGGAAGATAGAGCCGGCCAAAGACAGAAGAGAAGGTAAGAGCTCAAAATGATGGTTTCTATAATGTTCTTGCGTTTCTTATATTCTAATTCCTATTTCTTTATTCGTCCAGATGTGCGTAACACATGCAACTGTCCTGGCTGCCCTTACTCCACTTCTCCTTCTTCCTCTGATACTTTAAAAGCTGGACAATCCATGTCCTCACCCCCACGCTCTAATGCAGTATGCCCCCCCAAAGACCTCCGCAGGACTGCTCCAATGAGCCTCAGCAGTGAACCCAGCAGCACCACACCTGATCTGGAGACCAGGGGGTCCAGCCGGCCACAGGCGGTGGGGGCAGACACTCACAGCCCAGACCAGACTCCTCCTTCCAGAGGGTCTTTGGGCCCCGTGTCCCACCCCTCCTTGTTTCCCTGCTTGTGTTGCCATCGCCCGCAAACCTGTACCCACATACTGAGCCACCAGGAAGGCACTGACTCCCGTTTTCCTCACAGCTATCATCCCTTTCATCACAACCACTGTCCTATTACATCTTGTTTACCTTGCCCTCAGCTCTCCGGCCCCTTCCCCTGCTTGCCTTGCCAGTGCTCTTCCCCCCCCTGCCCCCACCAGCAAAGACAAACACACACTCAGCAACAAGAAGAAATAGGACGGGCGCCTACGAGCATGTTGTCGCTGCATCCCTGCATGCACTGCTCTGCCTCTTTCTCCAGACCGTCCCAGTTGCTGCAGCACCAGCGCTCTGACCACGCTCACAAACAATCCGGTTTCCTCTGCACAGAGTGTGGCAGAGCCTTCAACTCCCACAGCAATCTCCGCATCCACCTCAACGTGCACACGGGCGCCCGGCCATACTCCTGCTTGGACTGCGGGAAGAGTTTTAGCCAGTCGGGGGCTCTGAAGATCCACAGGCGGATTCACACAGGCGAAAGGCCGTATTCCTGTGGATTTTGTAGCAGGGGGTTTCCCCATCTTGCAGGGTTCCGGGCCCATCAGAGGACACACACAGGAGAGAAGCCTTACTGCTGTAGCCAGTGTGGGAAATGTTTCACCCAGTCAGGAGCTCTTAAGACCCATATGCGCATCCACACAGGGGAGAGACCCTTCATCTGCAGCTTCTGTGGCAAAGGCTTCTCCAACCGCTCCGGGATCCGCTTCCATCACCGCACAGTCCACGGGCTGGCCCCCCAACACGGAGGAGCTGGAGATGTAGATCGAGGTCCAGCAGGTCGCAGTTGTCAACCTGGGCGCCCCAGGACTTTTCCTGGGCTAAATACACCCAACAGTCTGAATACAAACTCACAAACAAATCCCAGTGAATGTCCTGTTTCTGCCGCTGCTCATCCTGGTAATGAGAGCAAATCTCAGTCAGGGGAAACAACCCCAGGCACCAGCAGAGGGGGGCTTCTGTACGCATGTGAAGACTGTGGCCTGCGCTTTAAGGACGCCCCGTCCAGGAACAGACACCAGACTCTAATGCATTACTCCTCTGAAGGGAGGGAGGAGGAGGGGCGGGGGGTAGAGATGAGCACAAACAAGAGGTTCCCTAACAGTGGTACATTACAACAGGCTAACAACATCCAACCATTAGAGTAAATAGTTCTTAAAAACAAGTGTTGGATTTATCTTTGCGATATAGTTAAGTATCGCACTTTTACATTTGAAAAGTCTTTGTTATATATAGCACTACATCTCTTTTTCAGACCTAAATTAAGATGTTTAATTTCATTTGTAAAACCAAAACTGATTGAATCAAATATTTTGTAGATCTTAAATTCAGAAGTTCAATTATCTTGTTCGAACCTTAAACCGTTGGATCCCATTGGAGGTATCCAGCTGCTCGTTTCATGTCTATTTTTAAAATAACCTTGATACTGTAATCACACACCAGGTCAACTACGGAAATGTTTTCCCCCTTAACACAGTTTTATTTGTATTGTGCCTTATTCAGCAGTGTTAGAGGTAAGCCAATTCATTACTAAATGTGACAGCGCAAAACATGTAAAAGAATTTCAAAAGAATTATATAACATAGGAGGTTCTTTTATTTACATTTTCACATATAATGGCGAACTTCCACGGTCCCCTTACCCTTATTATATAAAAACCCTTTGGATAGGAATAAGGACACATTTCTATCTTCTTCTTTTTCACTAAGAGTGAACAACAGCGTTGACATATCGGTTTATTTAAATGTTCCTGAGTAATTCTATCTGTTTAAGGCCTGTGTTTTCCTTTGAACACATCTTGGCATCATGGCGTAGACAATGAAAGCAGGAAGCACAGAGTTAAGTCAGATGAAATTACTGTAGTGACAAAAAACAAGGCCACATATTGGAACTGTTTATGTTAAGGTTTTGTGTCTTGCATAAGGACACAGGGTTGTTGTGCCTTTCTGTGTAATACTAAAAGCATTTATTTAAAAAAAGAATATGTTTGTTACTATTTATGTTTATAAATGGAGGACAAATATCTGAGGAGTGAGAAAAGGATGAGTAAAACAACTCATTACTGTTTAAAGCTCAAGGGAGCCCTCTAGTGGTTATTCTTCATCATAGCAACAATATGAACCACTGTTAGTGTTCCATTTACAGTGCTTCTTAAATGTTGTTTCTTTTGCAAAACATGTACAAATCATACATTGTGAATACAATGTTTAGTGACAACAAGTAACATAATCAATTCACTCTGTTTGCATGAACCTGTTGAACACACTGAGGCAGACATTGCTGTATGTGTTTTCTGAAAGTGCAGCTTGTGATTAAACATTTCAATATCTCTGAGTGCGACGCCACTGAGCCTGCGTTTTCTTTGTGCATCACGGTATACTTCCGCAACATACTTCCAGGAAGGAAATATTTGTTTGCATATGGTTCTCAGATCTTTGTGCACCCTTGTATGTGCATTGTGCTCCTAAGTGACTTCCCAGCTCCGGATACATCCCTCACAGGAAGTTCAGCTCTGTCAGCATGAGTTCTCTCTGGACAACACTGTCCATCTTAGTGTCCACTCCAGATCACGGTTTAGCTCAGAAGAGTCTTTTTTCTTCCATGTCTGAGCTCACAAAGGCTCTTCATATGTGGGCTTCTGTAGTAAAGTGTCACATGACTTTGGCTCAGCGTACACCACACTGACGGGCCGGGGGCCGTTGGCATGCAGGGCCGGAGTGCAGTAGCCGTTGGACAGCACCCTGTGTGAGGGGCAGTCGTACTGAGAGCGGCTGGGGGACGTCCTGGTGCTGGGTGCTGGTGTGAGAGGTGTGTGTGTATGGCTGTGAGCCAGAAGGTTGCACTCGATGATCTGCTCACTGAACGGGGTGGCGTACTCTGGCTCTGGGGGAAGGGGCTCGGCGTATTCCGGCAGGTTGACAGGAGTGTCATAATGGTTGAAGGCGAAGGGCGTGGTGTAGCCTTCGTCTGAGGAGGGTCTGAATGTAGACCCGATCTTCAGTCCAATAGCAGCAACAGCAGGCTCTGCATAGTCTGGATGGATATAAAAGGATATTTTAATTTCTATTAATTTGGGATGCGACAAAATTGTCATGGGGAACATCAGAAACATAAAAAACGGTATCAGTGTATATTGGAGAGCTGTGGATGATGTTATTGTTGGACAGAACTTAGCTAGCTGTTAGCCCCTGTTTCCATTCTTTGAGCTAAGCTAAGCTACTGGCTGCATCCTAGTGTGAATATAAAACAGGAAGATATTAGAGTGGAATCAATAGTCTTATCTAACTGTACATAAAAGCTAAAGTTTGCCTAAATCAGTGAAACGGAGACAAATGAATCCGATATTTTAATCTTTGTTTTATACATTTTTTACTTCGTAGCAGTATTTACTTAAAGCTGGGGTAGGTAATTTTGGAGAAACCAGCTTGAGTGCGCTAGAATTTGAAAATACACAGCCGGAGAAAATCTGCCACTTCCTCACAGAGCCCCTCCTCCAACACACACAAACGCGCACATGACCAATGAGGGCACGAGATAAGTTTGTGCACAGATGGAAGGCTGACAGGCAGGTAGGCCATCCAGTTATTTTAGCCGGGCCAGCTAAAATGATTGGTCGTGCTTTTTACAACGCTACGGCTTCTACAGATGACATTTTTTAATGGATTTTTTGTCAAAGCACTTAAGATATTCATTGCTATCGGGATGTTAAGAGCATTCCATGGAATTTAACAAAAAGTGTATCTCGAGCCGGTTTCTCAAACTTACCTACCCCACCTTTAACTCAAGAGGTTTTTATTTAGGCAACTAAAGTGTTATTCTTATTTTGTATACCCCTGTAAACAAGGCACTACTGGGATACAGATGTTATTTTAAGTGAGCTTCCCTTGTAAAAGTAAATACATATTCAATTCATCAATTTCTCTTAATATAATAAATTAACCAGGATTAAAGTATGATCTTTAAAACCATTTGATTACCTTTTGAAAATACTGAGATTAAACTCCTAACTGAAGGTTTTACTACTTCTCCCAAACCTCAGGAAAGTAAATAAGTAAACCATAAGATTGAAGGTTTTTCAATGTATGCCTTTTTCAATGTGTGCCTCAATAATTAACGTCAACAGATTTCAAACTGGCATTTCTTTATCTTCAAGAATCCAATAGAAAATGCATATCAGCCAATATACGCAGGAAATATCAGCAATCACAACATATTGGAGAATCCCCACTTATACTTCATTACATGGGTTTGAAAACTCACTTTGTCACATAGCAGAATTCTGTCTTGATGGGAAAAACGTTTGAATGAATTGCTTATTTGCATATTACGCCGCACTTCCTGGGAAATGCTACTCTTCTTCTCAGTGGCAGTCCCACACTTGGCCAGTTTTGCACCCCTGTCTGAGCTACTTGGCCACCGACAATGTGTCCTCTAATCACGGGGACGGGGGCCGACAGTGTGACCAGACCCTGCTCTCCGCCCCGGGCTTAGGGGCTATGGTGTGGGAGGCCTAGACCCCTACTCAAGAGCCCAGGGAGCCTCAGAGCTGCAGCTATTTTAATGAGGCGGGCCTCAGTGAGGGCTTTGATTGTCTTAGCTTTGACCCTGTGTCCTGTTTATCGCCGGACCTCTCAGTGAAGTGCCCCCTCGCTGGGGGAGGGGATGGGGGAGGCAGAGAGGGGGACTGGTGGTGGTAAGGGAGGGGGGGGGGGGGAGCTGAGTGCCATTTATCAAGCTCCAATTAAAGGGTCTCTTTCAGAAAGGCTCTGTGGACCAAAGAAAGGAATGTTTATACTGCATCTGGGTGATGGGCTGAGCCGGGGGAAAGAATGGACGGCCCGTGGAGAGAGCTGTTTGCTGCCAAACTGACCACTGAGGCCAGAGACTGTTAGTCGAGGAAAGATGGCAGAGATCACCACTTCAGATCAACACTAAACGATGAAAAGACTGGCAAAAAGGAAGCAGCTGATAATAGCAAGGCGTTTTACTGAGACACTGCCGCGTTCTGATGAGAAATAAAAAATGTTCCTATGAATTCTCACCATTAAGAGGAGGGCTAGGTAGAGCATCATGGACGTTTCTCTCCAGAGGGTAAGAGATGAGCTCTGATTGTGGGCAGGAGAGACTCTTAGCCTGGAAACTCTGACAACCTGCTAGACACACACACAGTTAGAGGCTTTTAAAGGAAGTTTAAAATACTGGATAATTATTAGAAGAGCAACTAACTTACTGGTGGGTAAGGAGTACTTCAGCTGTGAATCCTTTTTCCTACACGTTGAAAAAGATAAAAACAATAGTTAAAGTATTGCACATACAGTCCCTGACTACTCGAGTGTCCATTTGGGCCCAATCTATAAAGTAGTATGGTAAGAAAACTGTCTAGAAATCTGTCACGGACTATTTGGGGAAGAATCTCACAATACAACTTAGACCATAAAAACTCACACTTTTATTTATAGTAAAAGAAGAAAATGCAAACATTGTGTTTATTAAATGCATTTTAATATGATATTTGTATATGTTGACTAAGTATATTCAACTTGTTATGAGCTTATATACTTAATACTTGATTGTATTCGCAGTAGTTTCTCAGATACAGCCATTTTCTCATTATACTAAATATAGTCTTTGGGCATTTGGGACTAGTGTTTTCCCATGTGTGAAACAAATAAATATATCATTGATAAGAAAAAAACCCTATTAACCAAATGTTTGGAATGATTTTTTCAAATTGTGATTATGCAAGCCTAAAAAAGACTCCCTCCACCTGAAACAGGTTAATAAGTAGTGACATTATTCTATGTGTTATAAATCCATTTCGGTCAGAGTTTGCAAACTGAGTATGACATAAGATAATTGTGAAAAATGTAAACGGTTTTAAAATACAGTACCTTCGCTTCCACCAGACCCCAGCCATCAAACAACTGCCGCACATTATCAGCCCCAGCACCACTCCCACGGCCACTATCACCGGCTGGCTGGAGCCTGCAGGGACACAAGTGTCTGAGTGAGTAAACAGTTGTATAAGGGTGAGCAAGGAATGTCGTTTATTGCAATGTACACAATGTGGAGTGGGAGAAGAACGTATAACATTGGTTTTACTTATCTGATGTATTTTCTTCTTAACTAGACTGGCATATATTTGAATTGTACACATGTGAAATAAAAAAAATGATACATGTACATACTTAGTCTTGTCTCCACTAACACTGGGCCCTCTGTAGGGGTCGGGGGGAGGGTGGGCCGCGGTGTGCCCATATTAACTTTGATGGGTGGAGATTCTGCTGGAAAAGTAGGATAAGAGAAAATCAGACACAACCTCACACAGCTTAGACAGCTCATGTGATAGCTGGTTCTTGATAAGTAGTAATACACACCAGAGGGTGGGCGTGACCTTGGGGTGGCCTTGTCAACGGGACAGCCCAGGACCTGCACCTGAACGGAAGCGCGACCCTGCCAGCTCAGCGGCTGCAGCCGGACAAACCGAGCCACCACAGGAGGGAAGAAACTGTTGAGGACTGTGTGATGGCCGTCAGTGTAGGCCTGAAACACCTGGGGACCAAACAGTAAGTTACTTATTGACAGAGAACAGCAGGAAGCCTGGAGTACAGACTCAGTTCAGTACGAACCATTTAGGTGAGCATGGTACAAGGCATACCTTTTTTTCTTTGCTGAGAGCAACTTTGTAAAGCTTCCAAGTTTTTCTGTCCTTGCTGAAAAAAAGACTGAAGGATTCTATGTAGTATCCGTTTGATCCCGTTGTTATTATTCCTAAAAAATCAGAACACAACCTTGCATGAGGTAAAACGTACCACGAAATATCCAATATCAAAAAACAAACAAACACATTTTAGCCAACGGAAACATTTAAAGTATCCATCTCCCATGAAAGCAGCACGTGTTGTGCTCTCAGTTAAGACTTCTCCACCTTGTCTGAAAAAGGCCACTGAATGAAAAGACAGTTTTTTTACTGATTTGTTTTCTGTTCCATCAATAAGGTGAGGCTCTAAACATTTTCAATAAAGAGAATGTTGGCAGCAGACAGAGAGAAGTAACCATGGATAGTTTAGCTTGGGGACTTTATTTGCTGATTTTGATGGTGAGCAGTACATTGTGTGGGTACAAGAAAAGCAAGTGTTACAAATAGTGTAAAAGAGAGAGATGTAGTAAGCTACAACTTTGGAAGAATGTTACTAATTAAGGCTTGGTGTGCGTGTAACCTTCATTTAGAGATATGTTGCAATGTCTCCCAGCATATTGGTTACTACTACTGACAGAAACAGGTCACAAATATAAAGTTCCACTTTTTCAAAAAGGCACGAATATTTTTTCCTATCAAACATTATTCAAATAGTAAACAACAGCGTGTTTGTTGGGGAACAGTGAGGTGAATACATATGTTGTATTACTGCACTAGGAAAGTATATGTGGGGTTGACTAATAATGAATGACTGTTGCCATGTATATATGACTTAGGGAAGTCAACCATTGATGTGTTTTTAATTATTGTCGGACAACAACGGAAGTCATTGACATAGAACAATAACATCCTGCTAACCAGGCTTCAGTTGAACAGAAAAATCGTTATTTTTCATGGAATTTGTTCAAATAAAAAAATATCGGCAGACATATCTTCCAAAGAGCTTCGCATTCAGATGTTTTAATAAACATATTTTGCACTGATTATTTCATTCAAACATTTGTACCTGTGATGGTGCTTCTATCACTCAGCCCCAGCTCCACCCATGGGTTCGGGTCGTTACCGTCCGCTGCCCAGTGCAGGGACTCATGGCTAGAAACCATGTTTGATGAGGACCAGAACAGTGTGTGCTCTCGACTGTTTTTATCCCAGAAAGATGAGGCATTTAAACCGGAGACACTCAGGATGTTGTTGCATTCTGTTTGGGAAGCAGAGGAAAATATGAATAAATAAAAGTAATTCATTATTTAACCCAGAGTGTTTTTAGATAAACATAATTGACTACGAAACATGAGTTCTTCACTGCAGAGCATTTGTTTGCAGACTAGTGTTCACTGTGATAAATCAAGAAGTTCATTTGGTAAAATCACTTGTATAAAATAATAAAATATGACAGCATGACTTGAACATTTGACTGCAGGAATGTAAACAATGTGTTGCTTGTAGCAAATGGGTTAAAACTCGCACAAATACTTGGTGTGCCTTTGGAAAATTCTAACAGCAAAAAGTGATAAATGTCATGTCATACCTTGACTGAAGAGCAACTTCTTTTCAGATAATGATCCCCTGTCAAAGAGAACAGTTGAAAAGGTCAGTGCATCCATGTCAAACCAAGCATGAACTCATTTTGAGCTTCATAACAGCCAGTTTAACATTACAGCAATATCTCATTTTGAGTACAATAACAGCAGACACACGTTTTTGAAAGGACTCCATTGGAAAAGGTTGATTCATAAAGTGTAAGACTCCTCCCTCGGTTCACAGTGACTCGCCCTCCCAGAGTGTCAGACGCAGCTCCAGCATGGACTGCAGTCTTGCACAGGACTGAGGTCTAAAGCAGAGGGGGACAGGAAGTTCATTAATAACTTGGGCTCATATATAATAGCTTTGCAAAAGGGAATGTGGTTTACTTACATCTCTGTAACCCTTTTCCGAGTTTCCCCAAACATCCCCTGTGACATCCTTACATCCAGCGGGGCAGTACACACTGAGAAGCAACAGAATAACACGTGAGAAACATATCACTGATCTACTAAAACACAATCTATTAAGGGAAATGTAAAGGTTACCTCAAAAGATGTGTGCTAGAATGAGATCCTCGTTTTAAACAGGAAATTAGATCTGCAACAGCAAAACAGACATAGATATATTCAAATGAACACTCCTGAGAACTTAGAAAACATCGCCTGAATATGTATTGGTGGACTGGAATAGTATGTTGTGGGATCCAGTAATTTAGGCTTACATAATTGTCCACCACGCACAGACAGACTCAGTGTGAGACGGTTCTAGCAGGCTGCACGGGTGCTATATTAGGGGATGAGCGGGTTGTGACTAAGCCCTTTGTTTCTGACTCCGTCACAGTTCACGAGTACAGTGGATGGGCCTCGTGTGATCACAATTAACAGACAGTGGTTTGTATGTCTGAACATGGGCTTAACTCCAGACACTGACGGATTCATAAACAACTCGGGACAAACAGGAAATGATGATACATACTGTACAGTACGGAAATTATCTCTAAGTATAAACTAGCATTCAGACCAAACAAGTCCACATGATCATTAAAATGATACACATAAAGAAATGTGACTTTTCTAATTTAATGTGAAAAATCAAGAGACGTTAAAACATGTGTCTGTACACATTACAGAAATCTGTTGCATTTGTAGAGAGGGTAATAATATGTGGTGTTTATAACTGATAAACATGGGATGGTAGTGGGCTTGTGGTATTAATGGTCTGATGAAGAGGAGGGGGAGGGAAAATAAAAAACCTAGCCCCTCCAAGAGACAGGCTGAAGCCAGAGGCCTCTCTCCATTCAGCGTGAGAGAAGGAGTCTCCTCCAGCTCTGTGAGCAAACAGGCCAGAGCAAAGACAGCCATGGAGGCTGAATGCCAATAAGAAGTGACTCACAACTTACTAACGCACAACGCACACACTACACAAGGACAAATATTCACACGGATATTGGTGATATAATTACACCAGTGTCAACTTGAGCAAAGCTGAGAAATCCGACTCGTTATAAATCAGGCATTTGTAAAGTTGAGCTCCACATGCTAAGCTAGATCAAACAGTACTAGTTGAAGAAAATGAGGGTCATCGAGGATGGGCGTGGTCTGAGGAAGGAGTGTGTTCAGATGTCTTTGGACAGGTTTAGTGATGGCATCATGATATTTGATGGCAGTCATGATATTTGTCGCCGCGGATGGTTTGATCAAGTTGCATCATTAGCTAGTCTAGCTCTGAATTGAGCTCTGTATTTAATTTCCCTAATGAATTGTATTTAAACTTTTTAGTTAGTATAAATTGTATTGGCCTAATGATTTAATAATTCAATCTGTTTTCCTGCTTGGTATATGTAGATATATACCAAGTCCATGTTTTTATCTATTTCTAACCCTGACTGGTGTTTCCTCACAGTAAATTATTGAAATTTATAACAGCGTATCTTCAGTTCCTGTTTTTATTCCTAGTAAATGCTTATTTATTTATTTAGTGTTTAATGTATAGTGCGTGTAAGGGGAAGCACTTTGTGTTGCAGTTCACTTGTCTGAGTAATGCCAAACAGATCAGGTCTATTGGCTTCATAATAAACAGATGTGTTACCTGGATACTGGTCAGTGGCATAGGACAGGAGGAACCCTCGCCCGGAGCGATGAGGGCCTGACTTGAAGGTTATCGTCACTTCATTGCTTTTAAGTGTCACATTCTTCTGTGATGCATCAAGCTTCCCACACACTGGACCTGGGAACGCAGAGACATAAACTACATTTGTAAAAGAACATAAACACAGATACAAACAGCAAACTACATCCTGGTGCAATACAGTTAGTCCCTTTTTCAGCATTTATCAACAGATGTAGATAATTTAAAGAAGGCTCTAATATTGTAGTTTTCCGATTCACATTTGTATTGTGTGCCGCTAATGTGACCTGTTTACATGTTTTTCTGTAAAAAAAAAGCTCTTTATTTTTCTCATACTGCCTGTTAGGGTCTTTTCACCCTCTGTCTGAAACCAGAGCCCAGTCTGCTCTGATTGGTTAGCTGGCCGGTCTGTTGTGATTGGTCAACCGCTTGTCTGATGTCCCGCCCCTTATCACGTACAATGTGTTGGAGCGCTAACCAATAAAGGCATGAGAGCCAGTGTCCAGGTAACGGTACGTCCACATGGCAGCGTGCGTTGAAGCTTGCCGGTGGACGTGTCTGGCGCACAACCAACAACCAATCACATTTAATCTCCTGCCCCGGACACACAAGCACGCGGTTTGATTGGCTAGCGCTTGTACTGGCATATGATTTGATTGGCTGACGCTTGTACTGGCATATGATTTGATTGGCTGACGCTTCCGTCGAAGCTTGAAAAGTTGAACTTTTCTCAACTTTTGAAGCGAGCAACGTAGGCAAAGCGACGCGACGGAACCACAATGTAGTTTGGCAAAGCCTGACATCACCCCATTCAAAGTGAATGGGAAGCGTCTCCGTTGAAGCAACGCACGCTGCCGTGTGGACGGGCACTAGAGAGACAACAACTTTGTGAAATTGGTTTAGTATAGAAAGAGAACGCTGAGTCCTCGAAATTTTGGACGTTGAATTCGAAGCACCGAATTTGACCATCACATTAACTTTTTTATTTACTTGAAATGTTAGATCTGAATTTGATCATTTGAATTTGAGCAACCTGAATATATTTAGTTTGAAATATTAAAACTTGAATTTTGAGATCTGAATTTGTGAACACTGAACAACATACATTGAAATTCAGCTTTTTAAATTGCGTATCAAGATATTTCAGATTTGAATTTGAATTGTTTTTTTAAATCAGAAACATGGTTTTCAAAGTAAAATATTTCAATGCTATAAATTCGGTGTCTGACAAAGTTCAAATAATTCTATCTCTTATTTGCTTCCATATGCAGACAGCAGCATCTGAACAGGCTGTAATGGCTTGGGGGAATTCAACACCCACAACTCATGTCAACTTTAAATGTTTGTTTTTGCCAATGACAGGCACAGATGGTTGTCTGACAATATTTTGATAAGGACCCTACTGGGAAATAAAGCATTTCCTTTCACTAGTCAGTCTAATTCCCCTCGTGGCTTCCTGCCATGTTTGCCTCCCATACAGACACAACAGTTTAATGAAGAGCAGAGCCTTATAGATGCATGTAAGAACAGCTCTCGGTCTGAGAAAACGACATGAAAATCATGAGCCAGGTATCAGGAATCCGATAATAAAACACAAAGGCAGCACAGCAGATCATTTCTCTCTCTGAATCTCTCAGCCTTTATTTTGGTGTCTTGTCAAATATTCATGCCCTCGAGACACGACTTGGTACACCTGGTTGAAGAACGGGCATGCGTCTGTTGCGAAATTGGGTTTGCCTCTTCTGTCAATGTGTCAAAAGAATGGCATGCTCTGTGTGGATTCCACAATCACGCTGGGAGGACGTCAGTAATAAAGACATGGAACATAAGTCTGTAAGCAGGTGTTTAAGGAAATAATCGACAAAGGAGACAGTAGTCTGTAGACACAGGGATCAGACATCTACCGGCGAAGCTTAAAAAAAGTGCCATATCCAATCAGCGGTGAACAAGCTTACCCAGAGTGAGCTCTCCGCTCTTGTCTGTGATGACCAGAGAGCCATTCCTGCAGTCTGGACTGCTCTCGATGTCGAAATCCCCAAACAGCAGCCGCAGCGTGCGCCCCTCTGGCACCCGCAGCCTCCATTCACACCAGGTGTTACTGGGGTACGTGCCGGGGTAGTTCTGAGAGGCCAATGTGCCCGACTCTGTGCCCAGAAGGGAATGTCCACAGCCATTACCTGGACAAATAAATAGATGAATAAATAAGGAAGCTGTGGCAAGAGAGAGACACCAGTTCAAAAAGTAAATCCAATCTTAGGACAAGTATAGGGACAGATTCATTACATTTTTCAAAAATGTTTAAATGTCATAACAGATTTATCTCAATAAGTCATTATCATAATCAATGTCAGGAAAAGTTAAGAATTGCACCTATTTTAAGGAAAGTTGAAACCAGCTGGAAGTAGTGAATAAATTGACCTTTTCCTTATTTTTATTCACATGACTTTAAAATAGTAACTGATTATCAGAAGTTTTTATTATTCATTTTGATTGATTTATTGCTTTAGTTGTACGGGGTACTGTCAAGAGTGGATGATTATCAAAGTATTTTATAAATGATACGTCTACATTTTGAATATGTGTGCTGGTCAAAGCTGAGCAGCACACGCTTAAGTAAAGCTAAAATCACAAAACAACACACAGTCTGGCCCTTAATTCCCTAAATAAATACACAGAATCCCAAAATATTAAGGGCTTTTTTATTGTACTATTTCAGATGAATAATAATCTCGTGTGAACATGCTCAGCAGACCGGGGCATGTTTATACTCTCGTGAGATGACACAACTGTCTGCTAGGGAAGTACTCCAACACAAGACCTGTACACTGGATTTAAGTACAAAAATAGGTTTTGCTGTATACAATGAAATGCTGTTTTTAACAGAAAAGCTAGGCAAAAAATGTAAGTATTTATTTAATTTATTCATGCACTAATTTTCTTTTGAATACTGTTTTTTTTGTATTGTTGTTTTATTACATCCTCTAACCTGCGGTTGCTGTGACTAACGCTTTACAGAGAACTGAACACACAAATATTTAGATTTTCTAACCTCTCTGAGGGTCACAAAAAAATAAGTGAGTCAATTTCCACAGTGGTCATAAAGAGATAAGTGGTGTGGGGGCGGCAGTCTCAAAACTCAGCCGCAAAATGTCAAGTAATGACGTGTTCCAAGAATGGTCAAAACTTGAAAAAGGCTCCAGGGTCCATCCAAGCCTACAGCTCACCTCTGTCCTAGTCGTCCTTATAAGGATCCTGCAAATGTGTTGAGGGGAAACAGGAGGATAACCTTCCAGTCACCCAGTCGCGCGCACACACACACACACACACACACACACACACACACACACACACACACACACACACACACACACACACACACACACACACACACACACACACACACACACACACACACACACACACACACACACACACACACACACACACACACACACACACACACACACACACACACACACACACACACACACACACACACACACACACACACACACACACCCTGCATCGCAGTAGCTACCCTACTTCCCTCAGTTTGGCTCCTAATGCCATAAACCGTAGGATGTTATTGTCCCCCCTCAGGTCCCCAAAGGATTCCCTGGAAATGCCACAGCAACACTCTGTAACCATGAACAACAGAGTGTGGATCTGTCACCTTCCGGTGGGGGGCCGCAGGGCAGGGGAAGTTCTGGGTGGCCGGTAATCTTCCCCTGCTCACTCAACCCTAGGACTGTTTCTAGTCCCACACAGCGAAGGATATGTGTTCATGACCGTTTAGAACATTCGTAAGGTGAAGTACAGAAAACTGTAAGTCAGACAGGGTGGCATGGAGATCAGACAGTCAATCAAAAGCAGCCCGGCAACATTGTTTTTCCACTTGAGGCTTTGCTGGCAGGTCTCTACAGGTCCACACTAGCAGAAAGGATGTTCACCTGTGCTACCTGTCACTACCTTGCCTTAGCGGCTAGCCTGTCTTGTGTGTCAATAACAAACATTACAACAGCTGAGATTTTTAACCTTTTTACAAAAGCTCTTTGTATACTTGCCAGAAAAGTGATTCAGAATAAGTAATTGTTGCAGGACTTAATCATCTTCCGATGTGAGGAAACCAAAGCCCCAGAGACAGACGAACATCAACAAAAACAGATTTGTGGTATTGCTGAGCGCTACAGTCACAGTCTCTGTATCAGTAACATGCGTTTGTGTTTGTCTGTGTGTGTTTATGGTCATTATGATTCATACTGCACATGGACAGGACTGCTGATTTGGAAAAAAAGAACTGTGGTAAGCTAGCTGGGATCAGTAGGTAAACATGCACAAGGGAAGAGTATGTAAAGAATGCTACCATGACATCACATCTACCTTTGAGCCTACTTTAATTTAAAATAAAGAGTTTTGCAACTTAAAAAACATACATAGTAAACTTAAGCCATAGAAAGCTACTCTAGTGGTTCATAGTGTACAAGTAGAATTGACAGAAGAAAATATAAACAACTGTTAGGACATGTTTATCACTGAGAACAGGCCTATAATGCTGGTATCAGTTAGCAGAATAGTTGTTGATGTTGAAAATGTAATAGACAGCAGTGTCTATGAAAGGGACTAAGGTTAGCTCAGGTAAGATGCAAGGGTTGTGTTAAAACCTGTTGGTTTGCTTGTCACAACAATGCTCTAAAACAGTCACTACTAATCATTATTGCACTGTATCTGTTATTAGCTATTGTGATAATGATTAGTAGTAGTGTTAGTAGCATATTCATAGTAGCCTTATAGCTAACAAGGTGTTATAAATTAAGTCTGTCGTCTCATTCTTTATCTTATCAAAAGCGTAAAGAAAATCGTTTTTTCTCACCCTCCTGGCCGTGAACACCTACGGAACAGACGCTAAAAGTGATCCAGAAACCGGCAATAAGAGACTTCACAGCATCCCGGATGTTTTCGCACTTTACAAGCATGATTTCCAGAGCTCGGCGTGAAAAAGTAAGGTGCAAGCCCCGCTGGCTCGAGCTTCTGGCCTCAGTAAAAGTTATAGTACAAAGTACTGGACGTCTACCATTGGCCACGAAGCGTAAACTCGACATCTCATTGGTTCCCTACAAGTGTCAATCTTAGAATCCCTAACATTCCATCCCCAAATAGGGGTGGGCTGATTTGTAGGTGTGTGCTGATCTGAGACCAGCCGTTGGCAGTAATACTGACGATTTACTCTTGTTTGCCAGAATGGCAAGACTGAACCTGGATCAGATTGGCATGTTCTTCTTGGGAGGCTGTTTAATAACATCAACATGAAGAATGATGCATTCTAGTGTCTATAATCTTTATGGTAAACCAACATTTCCCTTATCTTGTCTGTGACTTACTGACACACCTACTGTACATTACTTTACTGAAATAAGTGCAAAGCCTGCCATCTGCTGGTGAATAACAGGCAATAACAAAAACACAGTACCAAACTGTTTTAAACAGCGTTTATTGCATGACAAACAACATTTAATTAGGCCACACAAGTGTAGAAGGTCAAGCAACGTAGTGTGGATATAACCGTCCGATAAAAAAGATATCATCTCGACAACCTTTGGGGTAAAAATATGTTTCTAACCCTGAAATCGTTCAGCACATGCGGTAAGGCTCAGAGAGAGTTGCTCAAACCAAGCCGCGCGCTTGCACATACGAGCAATTTGACCGATTTACACATCGCGTGCGAACTAACCGCTTCTCGTGACAGCGGGACAGATGCTTCTCAGGCAAATGCTGCCTTCACTGCAGGAAGTGTACCAGAGCAGCACGGCGCATGCTCCCCTCTCTCTGACAAGCAAGAGGATGAGCTATCTCCTGCTGTAAAACGGTAAGTTAAACTATGACAATACTCTTTAAAGTAGCAGACAGTCTGTTGAAGAGTTTTTGTGCAGACCCGGTGAGTTTTTGTGCACCCTCTGTGGGACAGTAGTGCGCGCCGTTGCACTGTTGTTGGTCGGGGTGTGCGTGCTGCCGCAGCGACAGACGTCAGTGTGAGATGGTGAAGGAGGGTGAGGAAGGCACGCAACTGTCTGTGCAGGAGTTGTTGATCCAACAGTGGCTTATTGGTGTAGTTTAAAAATATATGGTGTTTTTTGCTTCATGGAAAAGTTGTTTTTAGTTTATAACCGTTAAATTAACCTGACAATTGCTCATATCTCCACTAGTTCTATAGGTGCTTAATGTCGCCTATGACTAACACCTCAGCTGCTGCTTGTTAAAGACCGACATATTATCATGGATATAATCATACTAGGCCTAATGCACCAACAGTGTGTTATTCATTATTGTGTGTCCGTTGCTAGGAACTGACCTCTTTTATAGTAATTCCCAATTACCATGTTACAGGTTAACATAAAATATGAATTAAGCCAAACAATTTCTTCTAATTATTTTCGGCTTTTATAGTTTTGTGTGTGTGTGTGTGTGTGTGTGTGTGTGTGTGTGTGTGTGTGTGTGTGTGTGTGTGTGTGTGTGTGTGTGTGTGTGTGTGTGTGTGTGTGTGTGTGTGTGTGTGTGTGTGTGTGTTTGTGTGTGTGTTCATGTGTGATGCTTTGTCTGTTGAACGTGCATGCGGCTATAAGCTGTGTCTCTTGCGTTTTATCAGGAGAGCATAACAGATATAAAGAAGAAGAGATCAAGTTCACTACTGCCTTGTTATAACACCAGTGGCGTCAAAGGAGTGGAACACAGGTTACACGGACATTAGTGCAGAATACGTTTTTTTTGTATCACATTGCCAGGTGTCCTCATAATTTGACTGTAACCTTGTCATAATTTATTAATATTGATGGTAAAACCAAACATTATGAAAGCAGACACAAAGAAACACGTGTCCCTGTTTTTATCAAGTTTTAATGATTTGTTTTTTAAAACTTGTTGACAACATTTGGTTCATATTCGTTGAGCCTTTTGTTACCATCCTTGCGACAAACAAAGCGGCCTAAATGCAAAAAGGTTGGAAAAAATAGATACTGGCTATATTTGAGAATTTCCCTCTAAATTAAAAACAAAACACATGCTGTAAATGCATTTTGACAATTATATTGCTTTACCATTTTATTAACCAGTTTACTACGGTTTAACTAAATACTATAGGTTTAAGTATAACATGTTATCTTTTGTCCATTATTTAGAATATTATGTATGTGCATTGTGCATATTAGCAAGGCCTGCCTACAGGATGGGAGGATTATATAATTCTAAGCCCGGCCAGTATGGATTCATTTCTGTGACAGTTGCATGCGAGAAAAGCCCGTTGGGGGAGGCTTTCGTGAACTTGTGTGTGCATTAAATAGCACAATGCATGTGTGTGTGTGTGTGTGTGTGTGTGTGTGTGTGTGTGATCTGGATGTTAACATGCGTGATTTGCCCTCTCTGCGTGCAGCTCGGCGGGGAGGGGTGATGGCGGCTGCTGAGGTCACTGTGTCTTCAGGGGATCTCATGACGGTGAAGGAGGAGGAAGGGGAGTCCAGTGGCAACAACCATAAGACTCAAGCCATCCTGCACCTGCATCCCATCCTCCATGGGTAACATGGACTATATTCTTAAAGGCCCTGTAGATAGACACAATAGAGAGGCATTTTTACACATATAGACACATTTGTATGAAGTTTAATGCTGATTTTAGCATGATTTTTTTCCAATCAAATATTATTACATTATTCTTCATGCATGCTGTTATATCCAGTTGAGTGCAGGCTTAAGTCAAATAAGATATCAATATTCTATTTGAAGAAATACAAAAAAAGCATTACAATTTTATGAAATGTTGATATGAATTAACTTCTGCTGTTTAATTGAGATCTATTCAACTCTCAGCTTGTATTAGATGATAATCTTTTGTTACATTTGAGGATGCTGTCGCCCTCTGCAGGATAAATGAGGATATTGCTGACACTGGCACGACAGTCTTGGCCATAGAGACACATCATGGTATGTCACACAGAGAAAAATCCCTTTACTGCTGACAATAAACTACAACATAACAGTATTCCTGTGAATGCCGTGCAGGAAGGCATCCTACTTTGTTGATGCAGTATAGTATACCTTATTGTATGATATTGAATGCTTTGCTGTTGATGTATAATAAAGTTCCACAAAGTTTCTGCAAGTGGTTGTGTTTTTGACTTGTGATCCTCAGACAGTAAAGCAGAAGGAGAGGAGATTGAGTATGGCTACCCAATCACGTGCGGAGACAGCAAAGCGGTTCTGCTATTTAAAAAGTTTGTGTGCCCTGGAATCAACGTCAGATGTGTCAAAGTAAGTTAAACCTTCCTCGCTCAATCAACATGATCATCGTTACATTTTCTCAGTTTGATAAAAGCATTCATGAACATGTTGTCCTCTGCTTTTCCAGTTCGACGACCAGCTCATCAGTCCCAAACAGTTTGTTCATCTGGCAGGGAAAGCCACTCTGAAGGACTGGAAAAGGGCCATCAGACTGGGAGGGGTAATGCTCAGGTACTCTTGTGAAAAAAAGTTAAAAACACCCTTTGTCTGCCCTCCTTCTCATAGCTGCTGACAGGTGCTAACTCTAAATCTGCATGACCTTTATTTACTCTGTTGCATTGGGGTTAAAATGTCAGACTTCAACTCAATCTAATGAAGTCAACATCTTATATCATTCATATAATTTGCACTTGCACCGAGTCTGTCTGAGTTGGGGTTTGCCAGTACATTCCAGAGGCAGTCGGTAAGCAGCATTGTTATGGTAGCAGGATCAAATAACATGCAAGCAAGCTGCTGAGTGAAACTTCTCACCCCTTTATCGTGTTTGCACTTGCTCCTGGTGTTACTGTGTGTCAATACACAGACTCAATATCTTCTCTTTTCATCTTTATTCCTCCAGAGGTCAGATCAATGGGCCTTGTGTCAAACAAACCTCTGTAAAGTTATCGAGATAGTTCAACAAATTCAATCCGCACTTGTTCTTTTAACCTGCTTCTCCCCCTCATAGGAAAATGATGGACTCCGGCCAGATCGATTTCTACCAACATGACACAGTATGCAGCAACACCTGCCGCAGCACTAAATTTGATGTGCTGATCAACAGCACGCGGCTTCCTCTGGGGACAGCAGTGCAGCCGAGCCCGACGTGTCTGGCTCTTGACCTTGTTGGAGGACAGGTGTCTCCTCTGACAGGTAGATTTCAGTTGGCATTGATAGTTTGATATTCTTTGGCTGGTTTTTGTTATTGGAGCATTGATCTATCTTTCCATCTATATATCTATATATCTATACCTACTTACTGATACTGCACAGAACAAGTATAACAATAACAAACTACTGGATTTCCTTGGCATCTTTTCAATGCCTATTCATGTCTGATAATATGAGATGTTTAAACACTTTATTTACATACAATATATTATTTTTTGCAGTTATTTCAGCTGAAGCTGTGCACGAGGCAGCAGAGGTAGAGGAGCCTGAGGAGGAAAAGTTCAGTGCAACAGCAGAGATGAGCCCATGTCCAGCCCGGGATGTAAATCACACAACCGCCAACGGACATGCTGCAAAGAGAAAGAGGGCTGACACACCTGGTAATAAATATATGAAAGGGTATATGGCTGCTTGTATAAAATGAGGAAGCCTGAATGAAATAAGGGAGATGGTGTGAAGAAAAAAAGATTCTGAATCTGCTGGAATACATATATATATATATATATATATATATATATATATATATATATATATATATATAGACTATTTTGGCTGAATCCATGAACATTTACAGACAAAACTCAAACAAGCAAATAAGTGCTCTCTTATGCTGCTGCCTTACTTAGCAGTCATCATGTACAATTTGATGCTTGCTGAATATATTACACAGCAGGAAACTATTCACCTGCAGTGCTCTACTCTGACTTTAATAGGAGGCGCTGCACATTCTGTTTAAAGCTTTGTAATTCAGTGGTATTAAAGTCATGAAATAACCTCCACCTTTAAAGTCATGGAAGTAACATTTACTTCTAATAAACTCAGCTGACCAAGGTCAATAGCCTGGAGGTACATTTGGAAAGTTTTAAGATGCCTTTGTATTATTAGAGGAGACAGGTTCAGCTCGCTGACCTTCAGTCCTCCAGAGGCCACGCATTAGTGAGTCATGTCCTTTAAAGGAGATGGCCCTTAATGTGCAACTGTGTGTCCTGGCTGGTTGTTTAGGGAAGGAAGCGCAGGGTTTAAACTCAAATATCAACTGTCATTGCATGTTTATTAAATGACAGAAACCCAGCAGAGACACAATGACAAATGTGAACATTAACATCCGCCTATAGGCAGTCCCTTGTGTCTCGCTTCGTGCAGCCTCTGCGGCTTGACACCTGTGATACATTGGGCAAATGAAAGCTCTGAAACTGCAGTTGTAGGGTGTTCTGCCATTCCTGCAGACTGACCTTAAAAAGTTGCTGACTACTAACAGGCAGAGAGACACATCTCTTTATATTACTACCCACGGCACCTGACGTTTTTATACGCAGCTTTTCTAGGAGGGACCTAAGCTTTGATTTAAGGGCTTTTAAAGGTGACCTGATTAGGCATTGACTCTACTTCGTTGTGAATGGTAAATCGCAGTGCTTCACTGCACAAGCGGTATTGCTTGTCACAGGGTTTAAAACAAACTGACAACTCTCAAGAAATGTACTTATTCTATAACTACGCTCCTCTATCTCCACAAATGTGTTTCTTCCCATTAGTGTACATTTGCGACATGGATGTATATGTGAATGTATGTTCAGATAGCTGTAAATGGGATTGGGAAAATGTCCTTAGGTGCATTGCATTCATCTTGACAGACACTTAAGCCTACATGAAAGTCGAGGCATTTCTTTCAAGATAAGATATCAAGCACCTCTGGCATTTTATCACTTTAACATACTCAACTTCTATTTGGCTCAGTTTTGTTCCGACCCCAAGTCATTTTTCAGTCCCCCCTTCTAACCCATTTCCCTGCACTTTCCTCTCTGCCTCTATCACCCATTTAACATCCTCTCTCCAAGCGCTGCGCCTCTCCCAATTCCTCTATCTCTTTATATCTTTTTTCATTGTTTCCCCAACCCTGACACTTTCTCCTATATTCGCCTTCTCAATGTATTACTCTCTTTTTAACCTTTAACTCTCTAAAATCTTCCTTCGAGACAATCTTCCTTCGAGGCATTTCCCTGCCTCCAACACCTGGTATAATTTATCCAACGTTTCTTATTTATCTAGCTTTCCTTTTTCTTCCCATTGTATCCAATCTCTTTTACTCTCAGCATCTCACCCATACACAAATCACCTCTATGATTCCGCTTTCTCTTTTTCTTTGTGGCACTTTGTCATTTTATATGAGAAGACAAACACGTACAGAGTTCCCCACATATCATAATAATGTGTCACCTAATTGACCTTCTGTAGATGGAGTCCTGGGCCTCTGGAGGGGTGTGGCAGACGCGGGGCTGATGGGAGAGGTCCTGTCCAGTCTCCAGACTGAATTATTAGCCACTCTTAGAGGAGTGGAGGTTCGCATTGAAAAGGCCAACCTGCAGGATAACGGTGAGTTCTCACAGTGGGACCTGTCTAACCGCTGGACTGTGAAAATGACTTTTATTTTAGTCAAATGTCAGTCAAGTTTAAAATAAGTTGTTAGAGATAAATTGGACAAACCTTGAAATAATTTCAGCCTTTTAAATGACTCTTTCTGTTTGTGTTTTGTCAGATGCCGTCATACTTAATTCCTTGTGTAAGATGTTCGGCCTTTTAGACTCAGTAAAACAAGCTCTGGACCTGAAGCAAAGCCAGGATGAAGAGAACAAGTTCCCTAACAATATCTATGGTGAGAAAAATGTTGAATGCAACATACGGTGCATACAGTGATATCCCAGTGGATTCAATTAACCTATTTCCTGCTCTTTCTTAGCATTCGATGAGATTTTGGAGGAGCGGAGGAAGCAGGGATGTGATAAAAGCCCTTCCTACAAAACGCCGTCCTTGAAACAACTACCACCTCAACGTCACACACCGTCAAACAGCCAAACCCACAACCTGCTGTCCCCTGTCAAAACAAAGACAGCAATCCAGCCTTTATCTGCTGCACCTCACGCTCAGCTCACCATCAACCCCCAGTATTTCACGTATTTCCCTGCCTCCACTGGCCAGCGTCACCATTCTGGAGCTGTCATGAAGGACAGGGACGGCCATGATGCCATGCTGGGACAGAATGGCGTGGAGGGAGAAGACTCGTCAGGGTTTCACAAAAAGCCTGCACAGAGGACGGTTAAATATCAAGACCCTCACCTTAGAAGTGAGGTCGTAGAGGAAGAAGAAGGCTTGTATGATATTAAAAAAGTGGTCATAGGAAGAAAATCATCTAAAAAACGGAAAAGTGAGTGAGAGAGAGATTCAGACGACCCCAAAGGGATGCTGGGCTAAATGAGGGCTTTTGCCTGATAGCTGCAGACTATACAATGTTACTCAGTCAAAGTGAGTTTTTTTTTCTTGTGTTTTCATTTACATATATGCATACTGCGGTAACTGCAACAGTGTTACATGCACATATTCATTGTGCTCATTGAAGATGCAATGACACATATGTGATCAGGTAGAGAGTTTTAGACACATTTTTCTACAGTTAAACATCTCGAAAGAGACTGAATTGGACTGAAATCAGAATTGATTATATTTTTCATTATCTAAGCAAAAACCCTCCAGAACTCACAGATCACAGTGTCTTGAATGTGAATATGTGTTGGCTTTCTTGGTCTTACCTTTGGGCTTTGGACTGTTGGTCAGCAGAATTGCCCTCCTAGGTCACTAGGAATTTGCAATCGGCATTTTCTATTACTATTTTCTCATATTTTATAAAGGGTTGTTAAACAGCAATAAATAAACAACAGTTTAGTGATAGTGTAAATATTGTTCAGTTGAATCCCTAAAACGCAGACACCTTTCTTGTCTATAGAATATATGTAGTAACCATACTCTTTGTAAGTATGTCTATATTTAGTAAAGATAAAACGGAAGTTTCAAGATGCTTCTCATATATCTGTGAATATGATATTTTGTTCTATTTAGGAGCATTGATGGCAACACTTTCCCTCGTCTAAAAGTAATTTGCAACTTTTTCAATTCTTTGTGACAATTCTTTCCTCTTTAAAACTTATTTCCAATATTCTTTGTAATTGAACATTTTGTGAGTGACACTTTTCTGTTGACTTTTAGATCATTTGGATATTTGTGAAATATATCTCACTCAGGCCCTTTGTTATAATGCGTAAGACCTGCCTAAGATAAATGCACCAGACAATGAGTCATTATTCTGCAGAATAATGTATTCTACAGACAATGAGAACTACATATAAAGAAGAACTACATATAAAGTAAGTGTTGTGACTGTTGACGTATTGTGTCTTTACACAGGACTTTATTAACATGCAGCAAATACCTCTTCTTTTTTAAATGACTTTCCCCTTCTCTTCATCATAGAAACAAAAATAAATTATGCGCATGAGAGTATGATGAAAAGGAATGGTCCAAAATGAACTTGTAAGACAATGCACACATTTTAAATAAAATCCTTTATTATTGATATGTTATATTTTATAAAGGCCAAGGCCACAACATTATACAAACAGATCATTTTGTTTATTTGTCTACTCAGCCACATATTCATTGTTTTCCAAGAGGTTTTATTAATCTCCTCATCTTTCTCACATCAGGTTCAGCAAACCTCTGACGTCAATACCTTTTATGGTTCTATTCATAGAAAGTTAAAGAGTAATTCAGCTGTAAACCACACACTGGAGGAACTGCTGCTCTTCGGTTTCACCTTAAAAGCACCTCAGACTTGCGCTCACACATCAATCAGTGATCCTAACAATATCTTTCTATTTGACACATGATTGAAATTGACTTTGGTGGTATCACTGTTTGGTGTGTAGCTCTCAGATAGTGGTGCAGCGGCTGTTCTGTGATTGGCTGTTTACTTTGAAAGCGCCATGCTGCATGCAAAAGCTGCGTTTGATAGACAGTGATGGTTTGATAGCCAGTCTTTGACATCTTCCCTCAGAACTAATAATATGTTATTATAAATTCATGCACAACGCTGCCTGTGCAGGCGGAGTTGTTTGTGAAGGGTCATGAGTGGCAGCTGATGAAATCCTTGATAACGTTTCTTTCATGGTAGTGCTGCTGTCAGCATCGTGTTGATGCCTGTTCTGTTGTTGGTTTGAACAGACTTTTGCAACATCCTGCAGTTGGTTTACTGCATATTACATTTTCATGCAGTTGAATAGATTCACACCAAAGCACTCCCTAGTTTAAGTAAATTGCTACGCTGTGTCTTGAATAACAGCGTTCAAAATGGCTGCCATGCATCAAGCAGGTGTAATTACAGGTGGTAGCTTGACATACGCTGTGCTCCTTTGGTTAAAGTAAGTAATTTGCTTAGCAATGCATCGTTCATCTGTCATTGGGGGCTAACAACATTAGAGACTAAGATGTGTGCACTCATGTTGGGAGCCTTCGATGCGTCTGTTGCCCCCTGTAATTAAATCCACAGGACAACAAAATGAATGATGAATAGCATGCATAATGGCTTCTTGATCCAATTGTGAATCTTGGATCCACAGCTAAACGTGTCAGCCCGGCCATGTTTTAACACCCGCTTGGTTCACGCAGAGCCGTGGCTGCAGAGTCAGCACTTGTAAAACAATTTCAAAGGTGAATCTCAGAGCCTGTGTAATGATGTAATGATATACAGGAGGGCACCTTGCAGCATCTGACATGTGTCCGACAAGTTGTGATCAAGTATACATCTGATGCTTTTAAACATATATAAATATAAGATTACGACATGCCAGATAATTTTCAAATATCAAAGTCACATTGGCTTGCTATATGATTTAGTTTTCCCAACAGCAGTGATGAAAGAAGCACTCAGATATTTTGCTATTTTATATATTTGCTAATATTAAATCAACATTTGTTAGTTGGATGTTGAAAAATAGTAGTTACATTATTACAGCAGCTAAATCTGTCAAATATGTGTGACACACTGTATAAAGTAAAATATTTCCCTCTGAGATGGAGTGAAGCAGAGATATTAAATAGCAGAAAATGGAAATACTGAGGTTAAATATAAATACACCATCTTTTTTTACATAATTTCAGTAGGACTTCAGATGCACTCCATCACTGCACAACACTCTACAATACATAAAAGAGTGTCAGGTATTCTCCAAACATTGCAGCAAACATGGCCTGCAATGGCTAGAGTAGAAAACAGTGACCCGATCAAATGCAAATTCAATGCACACTACATGTCAGACTCTAATTTATGGAAAAATATGCTTTGCACCTGTCACACGGAGGTGTGAAGCTTGTCTGAATATATGGCTAACATCAGCTTTAAAAAAGCTCTAATATGACATAAATATATTTTTGTTCAGTTAAGATTATGCAGAGCTGAATCAGACCTCAGATAGCTCATATGATTTGCATTTATATGATTGTTAACACAAAAGTCTCACATTACAGGGGTTATGTGTTAATCACAAGGGCTGTAGCTGACTTTAATTATGAGCATTTCCTCAACCTGTTGTCAGACTGATAACAATGTCCCTGTGGGTGCATGGTGGTGAAGTTATTTGAGCTGTCCGCAGTGTATATTAAGCAATGCCAAATAAAGATTAACCTTAAATGGAGGAAAAGGCGTGGAAATAGACTGTATATATAAAGGGAAATAGATGCTTGTCACATCCCAAATATAGCACACTAAGAGCTAGTATTAACTAACATTTATTCCTGGAGACTTCCCCTACCACTGCAACCACAAACTTTAATTTTTACGTTAACAAATACCAAGTGTTTACCCTGAAATGTGTTGTGGAGATAAATGTTTAGTCCCAAAATGAATGAGTCTTATAGAAATAACAACCACCACTTATTTTAACCTAATTCTGACCTCCACCTTTAAATCCAGTTCAAAACCTCAAACAACCCTTTTAGGGATAGGGACAGCTAAAGGTTCACATTTTTTAACTAATCTTAATTCTCAACTTTCAAAACCTTCATGTCCCCACAAAGATATAATTACAAGATGACACACTCGCAGTCTGGGGCCTGGCTCTGAACACCACGGTGTCTTTCCGGCTGCGGCCTCTTGGAGGCGCCCTGTTCATACTTTGGATCAGCGAATAAGCGGCAGCTGAGAAGGAAAGTGGGCTTGAGAAAGAAATCTCTCCCTGAACTGTTTACCCTGACGTCAGTTTGCAGAACTAGCTCTGCCCTGTCTCCTCCAGTGTCTCTGAAACTCCTCTCAGTGAGAATTGGGGGAGTAGATGGGCTCGGCTCGCGCGCCCGGACCTCACGGAGTGAATGAAATGATTTCTTCTACACATTTAAAGTGGACTAAAACAGCTACACGATGAACACCTGCGCCTTTCTGTTGATTTTGACTGTTCAGATCTACGCCGATGGCATCGAGGGGCCAACAGGTAAGGAGCAAATTCATTTCGATCTGCTTAACCCGGTTGGGAAGTTTTTACATGTGGATGAAAACTCCACTGAGAGCAAAAGTGGAGCGAGTCTGGTGAAGGTTCCAACTTTGTGTCCCCTTTCCAAAACACGTTGCTGCGTGAATCTGCGGCTGGCTGCTGTTTCCCATTGCCTACTGATAACGCACAATGTTAATTCTCTCAACAGAAATTAAAAACACATTCATAATAACTTTGTGAACTGAAGTGTTAAGTTTTCTTCAGCATGCTTATTATTTAGGAGGACAGCGTCTGGGTGTTCTGGGAAAGCTCCCATTTCCCAAAACAGCACAGTCTCCTGCGACACGCTCTTTCTGCAGTTTGCTATTGCTCAATCACATTTAAAGGCACCTGGTAGTGGTGGTTTACATTGTGACCTAAAGTTACAGATCAGTTATTTCACAGCGGCACTTTAACCTAAAAAGAATCCACGAGATTTACATGACCTTTAGGTAATTTAGTCGATATTTGGGAGCAAAACCCCATCAGCCTGAATCTGTGATGACATCCAGAGGAGCTGCTCCACACAGATGTTGGATTGCGGGTCTCCCCTAAAAGTTAACATCATGATGAGGATGGTTTTATTGTAAAAGGCTTCTTATTGATTTAAATAAAAACAAGTTCTCATTATAATCCCAAATTGTAGGCTTTTCTTTGCATGTTTTAAGTGCAAAGAAGCGTAATTACCTCAAGGAGAATTTTTTTTTCACATTTAAAGGCGAAAAATCCTGCTATTTCTTATTTTTGTAATAAGAAATAAACTGGTGATTTTTTCAAAATGTAAAATTCATTATCCAAATACATCCAATTGTTTAAATCAGTAACACATCAGAGAGATTGAAAGAGAAGGGCAGAGGGGTACAAATAAATAACTTTTTATAGAAATGACAGATCCTTTCAAATGTCTGCTTTTATTTCTTGACTTATAGTGGTTGTTTACGCAATGTTAAAATTAGAGTGCCTTTGGGTATTTTTGTCCAAAGACTAAAAAGACATGGGCCTGTTAAGAGTCTCTCTGTCACTGACACACCATGCACACAGGCATGATTCTACCATTGTAATACATAAAACCAGGGTAATAAGGAAGAAATATTGATAATAATGTATTTACATTGTAGGCTGCTTCAAGACTAGCGATGCGGTTGAATGTGACACCGTTTAAAGCTTGATGATGTTGATATCATTTGACATTTTCATTAGAATTTGGCTGATATTTATATTCCTCACTGGCAGTGGAACAACTAATGGCCACTACAACACTTGTATGTATAACTCATTGTGAAAGAAGCAGCAACAACAACAACAACAACAACATCAAACTCATGCAAGCAGAGTGTGTATTGTCCAGAGCTGAATGGAGCAGATCATTAAGAGGAGTGGGCTGAGACATGAAGGATTCAATCTCACATAGGTAATTAAAAGAGCTGAATGGAACAGGGACGCTTCACCACGGCTGTCAACAGAAATGTACATGGCGCAGGTTTTTAAGTTTGTTAACTGGAGTGTTGCAAGTATCGCCATCTGCGCTTTCACCCTCCCATCAGCAGATAATAGTTAACGCTGCTGTTTTGGGGGCTTTTGATTCCCTGCCCTGACTCCCTTCTGCCTTCATCCTACAGAAAGAAATGATGAGCATAAAAGCAGCCTTAGATTTCCACCATCTTCAGTGTGTCTCCTTTTCATCAACACTCTGCCTTTATTGCCGTGAATGTGTGGAGACCACACCTTGACCTTGAATGCTTAATAACAGTTAAGACTCTGCACATTTCTTGCTTTTTTCACTCTATGTAATCCATATCTTCTTTCTTTCTTGCATATGCTGCCGGCGTCTATACAGGCTGTCAGTTCATGGGAAGTGAAATTATTAGAGGCTATGAAATATAGTGGCTCCCTACCGCACTGGATGGAGTGTAATGATGTTGATAAGGGGAACACAATATCACGATTGGCATCACATTTTCTCAGACACAAATAGGTCATGAACACGAAGGTTCAGATTTCCATTGTATGTGTTGATTTATGTTGTAAAGCCCATTGTTACACCTTCACTCCTCTTTAGTCTCTTATGGGAATTGGATGAATGTTCCATTACCATCTGTTTCCTCTTTTAGCAGCAAATGGTGTCAAGTGAGTGGTGTAATTATCCTGTGTCTCACACCCATTTCCTGGTTTGATCTAAAGTTAATGCAGAATATCCTTTTTGCCTATTTAACTGAATAAGATAACATTTGGATCAAGATGAAAAGGACTTTCAAGCCCAGACGGTCTAGTTAAAGCATGGCATGGAATGAATAATACTTTACATCATCGCTGGGAAAAGAAACGTAGGACCATCAGCACATAAGCTTAAAAGATATCAGCGCTGCTATTAACCCTTAGATGCACGAGTGACTGGAACCTACACTCTTCCATAAGTGGGTCTAAAAGGACCCGTATTAGAATAATATGTGTTTTTATGCCATTTTTGTCATTTTGGTTAAGAAAAATCACTTGTATTATATTTTGTTTCACACTAGAAATATTTTACATTTAATTTTTCACTATTTATAAAAAAAAAACGAAATTACATAGAAAATGCATGCGGGTCATTTTTGACCCACTTGGGGTAGTAATACAATAACTACAATTTCTTAAAATATAAATGTAAAATGTGAATGGCATGATATCCAAAACATGTTTTTTGAGGAATAGCTGGAATATGAAATGATAAAAAAATGTAATTACAAAGATACTTCAAGAATACCACCTCAACGGGTCCAAAAAGGCCCACTTATGGAAGCTTGGGGTAGTAGTATACGAAAACTACAATTTCTTAAAATGTAAATTTAAAATGTGAATGGCATGATATCCAAAACATGTTTTTTGGGGAATAGTTAGAATATGAAATGATAAAAAAATGTAATTAAAAAGATACTCTAAGAAAACCACCTCACCGGGTCAAAAAAGTCCCACTTATACATCTAAGGGTTAAGAACATTTTTGTCACCAAATAATAATCCTTAGTAATCTTTAAAGGAAAACATTTCAAACATTTCCAGGTTTTATTTTCTCAAATGGGAAGACTTGATGTTGTTCTCAGTCATATATTATACTTAACTAAATATGTTTGGGATTTGGACATGTTTCCAGACAAAACAAGACATTTGACCAGGACATTTGTGTTTTGTGAAATTTTCTAGACAAACCCTGCCTAGATGGCGTTAACAGTTGCAGTAACATGCTGATACATGCAACGGACGGACAAAAGAAAAAAGGAAACAGAGAAGGCTCTTTTCAAAGGAGACTAAACAACTACAATTCCTAACATGAAAAACAGGACTTCAAAATATTTTGGCTTGACACTATTTGCCTGTGCTTGCTGTTAAGGTATAGGGTCATTATTGTTACATTAATCATCTCCTAGTTCTTAAAGGTAGGGTAGGTAATTCACTTCAGAAACACTTTTTGTTATATTCCATGGAATGCTCTTAACATCCCGATATTAAATGCTTTGAAAATAAATATATACAAATATTTAATGTGTGGAAGCCGTGGCGCTGTAACAAGCAAGTCCAATTAACTGCTTCGGCCCGTGGCAGATAACTGGATGGCCTACCTACCTGTCAGCCTTCCATCTGTGCACAAACTTATCTCGTGCCCTCATTGGTCATGTTCGCGTTCATGTGTGTTGGAGGAGGGGCTCTGTAAGGAAGTCTGAAGGAAGGGGCAGATTTTTTTCGGTTGTGTACTTTCAAATTCTAGCGTACTCGAGCTGGTTTCTCCATTTTTACCTACCCTACCATTAAGAGTCCATGTCATTTGTATATAATAAGCGTCTATGAATGGACGGAAAGAATGAGGCTGAGAATCCTTTGTGAATTATTGCAGGGAAGAAACATGTAACCATCAAGTAGAAAATGTTGCCTCGCACCACAGAGTGGAAGTGTTCCCTGCAGGAGCCAGGCCACCGTCTGTGGATAGAGCGAGAGGGGCGGTGGGGACTGGGCCTGAATCAGACTCCTGAAAAGACTGGTTGATTTCCATCGTTGTGGGATCATGGGCAGTAATTCAGTGAGCAGATGGAAAACTTTACAAAAATGCAGGGGATTGGAGAGGAGAGAATTTTCCGAGAGAGAAGACAGAGGAATTAATTCAGATAAATTGTCAGGGTGTTTTTTTTTTGTAGCTGAGCCCACAGCGGGACTCTAGCTGGACTTGAGTGTCCATTCTGCCTTCAGCAGTGGAGTGAGTGATTAGGCGGGGTGCTGATGAGAAGAGTCCTGTGCTCTGCAGTGTGCCTCTTCCAGTTTCTGTCTCTGATCTATTGTAATGTGGGGCTGTGGAGGAGAGCCAGCCCCCGATTGGCTTAGCCATCTCACAAGCCTGGAAGATGAAATGCATCCATCTAGTGTATGTGTTCAAAGAATTCTGCTTAATGCCAAAGCGCCATGATTGGTACGCCTCATCAGACGAAGCGTGTCCAATCAGGGGCCTCCTCTGTCTTGAGCTGGTCTCATTTCTCATTATTTTATGGTGATGTATCTCAACTTAGTTTGTGCCGTGCTGAGTTTGCAGACATTTCTTTATGCTAGACTGCAGCTCGCAGTCATCTTGTGATGGTTGTGGCTAATTAATCCTGCTGAGCATTTTGTTTAGTTTTTAATCACACGTTGCCATTCTGTTTCTAAATCAGTCCCGACCTTTTTCTGTTTTCTTTTTTTTGTTGAAGGCTCTGCGAGTTGTGGCCTACTCAGGCGAAACGATTGTTTGCTCTTCTGAAAAGTCAAGTGCCGGGTGGAGTCGTGTTTCTGGGGCAGAGAGAAAGCAGGTTGAGGAGAGAGCAATGACCGAAAGCAGGATCCTTTCCGCTGCGTTCCTCCTCTGCCCTCATATCTGGCCCATTCTTCAGGCAAACAATGAGCTCTTGAAGAGTTCACTCATTATTTGAAACATGCAAAGGTTTGGGGACAAAACAGCATATTAATATGTGTACCTCGCTTTTGCATGTGCTAATCAGAATCCTTATTCATTAGCGCCTTTGCCTGTAAGAGCTGGAAATCAGTCACGGAAGTCATGCCATGCAAGGAGGGTCCCACAGTACAGAGTGACTCAGCCCTGACACTGATGCTAGCAGGGGCTACAGCCGCCGCTCTGGGCTCTTCAGGGTTACTCTGAGACCTTCCAGCACGCGGGAAAAGACGCAGAGAAGACTGAGAGATTTACAGTGGGTGGCCTGCCTCGGCCTGCCTCCTCCTTTCCACTCTGCAGCGACAGCCAGAGTGCAGGCTTCTCAGCTCCTTCGGCCAGGTTTTATTAATGTTGTATTGATCTTTTCAAACTCCGGCAAGTCCATTTTACTTAAATTTGATCAAAGTGGCATCCAGTCTGTGACCGCGAGTTTGATGTAGTTGTGAATTATCCAGCCAGCCAGCACTTGCATGACGTAACACAAGGAGCCTGGTTTACAGCAGAGAAATGTTTGCAGCATTGTGTGTGTAGAGCAAAGGACAGGCAAAAGTGGAAATCCTCTGAAACATGAAAGAGGGGGCCTCATTTCCATAAGAAGGCTGTATATATTACAAATAAGCCACAACATATCCCCTTGATGTACTGGTCTCAAATGGCAGGTCTATTATACTCATTATCACTTAAAAGCATATGTTTTACTTGAATAATGGACAGGGAAATGTATCATTCAACACAGATGTGTGTGTATGGCCTGGATATGATGAGGATGAGACTGTAGCCCCAGCACAGATAGACGTGTAATTATCCAACAAAGAAATATAAGCATGTATGAGAGTTTCAGTCCCCGTGTTTTTTTCCCAGAGGAAGCGAGCGCCAGACTGCAAAAATTGGGTCTGGAAGACTGATGCTGCGAGTGCCGCTTATCCCATACCCGGAGGAAAGAAAGCCTCAGGAGCAGTTTATATTTAGCCCACTGGCCGTGTTTCAGTTCTTTACCTTTCTCCTATGTCAACACATTTACTGCCAGATTCTCCCGGCCCGCTGTTATTTGTCTATGTAGTGTGTAACCATAGGTTTGTAACACATGCTCAGGTCACTGGAGTCAGGGTTCAGGATTAGGGCAGGATTTCAGTGTGGAGATGTAACCTGTTGTTGAGCTGCCTGCAGTCCCCTGCACCCTCCCAGTGAAATCTGAACTGCTGACGCTCCTCTAAAAGTCAAAACAGTCTCTTCAGGACATTTTTCTCCATGCCGGTGTAATGGATGCAGGCTTCAGTTGCCTTTGTGCCACGGTGCCTGCTCTCTGAGGGGAAGTGGTATTTCTGGTTTGACCGGCCCCTTTGGGCAATGAAGTATCCTCTCACAGACCCAGCCATGAACCCGAACACTTATCACCCTGATGTATCTCACTCTTATTAGACTCACACTCTTTCACATAAACTTTATTAGGACAGTGGAAATTGAAGCGCATTAAAGTGTAACAGAGCATGGATAATGGCTAGTGTGCCAATTTAAAAGAGCAAAGTATTTGAGGCCTTCACAGCATGAAGCCTAAGTAAAATTGAGCTCTTAAAAAAAAAAACATATCTGCTCTGTTCTACAGCTTTCATTGCTCATCCCAGTTTGCCGTGAATTGAAGGCGGTTTGTATCTCTTTTTTTCCCTGGCAGCACAGTGGCATGGCACAGCGGTGACACTCAGCTGTGACAGATGCTGTTGCTGGTGGGTTATGGGAAGGTCATGGCAGATGTGGTAGCTGGCTGTAAGTCAGTCAATAAACTGATTCCAAACCTGTTGAGCATTTTAAAGTCCTATTTACAAGAATGTGGTGATGACTAATCTTGTTTTGGTCTGTAAGACATTAGCAGGGTTTTCAAGAAGTTCATCTGGAAATGTCCATGAAATAGGGAGGGGGCCGATATTCCCCTAAAATCTTTATTTAAAATTCATGAAATTCACCCAAACTCGAACTGCATGGTTTGCACAAAAGCAACGTGAATGTTGCAGGATGTTTCATCATAATATTCTTGCAAAGAAATTGACACGGTAGTCTGGCAATTTTTGTAAAAAGATATATAAAAGTTGGTAATTTGTGTTACTAAAAAAGCATTTAATCCTTTTTCTACTCTGGACTGCAGGGCATGTATTGACATCTTATTGAAATGTAAGTAGAAGCAGTGGATATGCAGAGTCTGGTGGCATGCTAAGATATGCTAGCAGCATACTGGCTTCTGACCGCCAGTGGGGTTGAAAAGCTTTTGTCAAGTGATGTTAGTAGAGAGAGCTTGGGAACTCAGCCGGGCTTCGACGCTTTGTTCTGTTTCAGGTGCTGAAGTGAGACCGAGCAAAAGCAGAGCCTATTGATTTCTCAAACACAGCCTGTCACAGTCTGCTTATTGTCTTCTTCCTTTAGAAACGCTCCTGTCTATTCTTCATGACCTCCCATCACAACCCTCCTCACTTTGACATGTTGCTATTTCAGCAGTTGCTCAGGGGATCGTGAGAACATTTTCTTTTAATAAAAAAAACCAAACATCACTTTTTCCCTTGGCTTTTACACTTTGTATTGGTATAAGACATTTCAGGGGCAAGCCGTTCAGGTTTTCCCCTTTTTAACCATTTCCTCCGGTTTCACCAGTATGTACAATACAACTCAGTCATTAGCAGACGATTCATTGAAAACAGTGTCTATTATTCATTTCTTCTGACAAGGTGGTATAACTGCCTGAGGGCAAAGAAATGAATCTGTATTTGCTGCGTGTTTATACGGAGTGTGAGTCAGCCCTGCAGGGACACTAATGAAGAGAGATAGCTCCTGACCAGGGACATATCGGTGCCCTTTATCTACAGATCACAGTTCCATTGTTGCGTTGCCCAGGAACAGGTGCAGCCAAATTCCATATGTACTTTGATGTGAACGTCTGTTTATACAGACCCAGAGATGCAATCTTGTCAACTGAATGCCATGTGTGGTAGCCTTGACAAACCTTCCTTCAGGCCACGCTCCACAGCCCTCGGGGGTCTTCCTGCTGGTGATTGCTGAGCTGCTCGGCGTTCCTGAGAGACAGCTCGTCAAACAGTTTGAAAAACCTTTGTTTGTTCTTGCGCCTGACTTGGTCTGCCAGCGAAGGGGAGGTTGGGATTCAAGAGGTGAAGGCCGCAAGAGATGAGGGGCTTATGAGTGGATTGAAGTGGGCACCGACGTGACCCAGAGCTTTGTTTGAGGAGCCGTTCATATGTCTTTCCACACTCAGACAAAGACCACGTCCACACTGTTGTTGATACATTTGAAAGAGCATTCGTTCTTGGTCTGCTGTCCATGCTAATCTGGAACTGAAAGTTTGACCTTTTTGAAGATGTTTCCCCATGGTCTAACATTGTCATGTGAGGGGGAAAAGGGAGCTTTTCCAAAACGCTGACACCACCATTGTGATGTGATCTACTGTAAAGCTCCTGGCTCTAGGGGCCTATGCATGCCCAGTGGAGGACATTTCAAAGCTTTCGTTTTTTTGGCATTTTAATATGAATGGCAAACTTTTTGAAACAAACTGGAAAGGCTAATGTGGACGGAAAGCTTTCATGTCATTTTCAAAAAGTGTGGACTTTCTGCAGCCAAAGGGTCCATTTGCTTGTCTCACTTTAGCTCAAAACCAGAGAAATGCAAGAATGTCCAGGGAGCCCACGGGGAGTCGTTAACAAAGAGCTTAATTCAAAAGCACACAACGAAGATTATAATAATTGTTTAGTGTGTGTGTGTGTGTGTGTGTGTGTGTGTGTGTGTGTGTGTGTGTGTGTGTGTGTGTGTGTGTGTGTGTGTGTGTGTGTGTGTGTGTGTGTGTGTGTGTGTGTGTGTGTGTGTGTGTGTGTGTGTGTGTGTGTGTGTGTGTGTGTGTGTGTGTGTGTGTGTGTGTGTGTGTGTGTGTGTGTGTGTGTGTGTGTGTGTGTGTGTGTGTGTGTGTGTGTGTGTGTGTGTGTGTGTGTGTGTGTGGGTGGGTGGGTGGGTGGGTGGGTGGGTGGGTGTGTGTGGGCTGGCCAGTGCATAGGTGTGTAATGGAAGGAAAGGATTGGTAACTGTTCCCACCTGATCATATGCAAATATCTGCTTAACTCCCTTGGCCATTTTGAACTTCTATACATCCAAGCCATGTGTATTATAATATAGCTTTTGTTTTGTTCCTTTATGAAGTGCTAATGACATATTTTCCTAATGATAAACATTGCACTGTAAAGATGAAAGAACCAGACTCTCCCATAGAAACAGGCTTTGGAGCCCTTCTGTGTTTAGAGAGTAGATGGAGCACACAGTGTGTCAGAGACCTCGGAGCAGGTTGGACCGGCCTTCGTCTGTTCGGACAGCCAGGGTAATTAAGAATCCGCTTAGAGCTGGGATTACGGCTGGAAGTAGGCTGATCAAAGGGGACAGGAGAATGGACATTAGCAGAATGTTGGTTAATATGGGTATTACTCTGCTTAGCAGTGGTATCATGTGACAATAAGACAGCTGACAATGGAACCCTGTTGATGCTGAGATCCCTCGCTCGGCGCTAATAGCTTTACTGCAGATAGCTTTGTTTACTCACTGTGGGAAGCCCTCCACCTTCTTGCTTTATCTTCCTTCCTCACACATTCAAACTTTCCTAATAATTTGTCTCAACCTAATTAGAAAATGGTAATATTTTGCCGTACACCTCCCCGAGGTATTTTAGCAGTGTTCAGACAAATGTGCCTTACACCAGGACCTTTGAAACTAAACATGCACGATTGTTAATCTCTCTGGTGAATGCAAACTCTTGCTGTTTTTGGGATATTTTGGATTTTTTGGAATGTAATTAATGTTCTCATTAACTGAGTACAAGCTGTAAGGCAGAGCTAAATGCCTGATACCCTCGGGCCCTTGCTCTCCTCTACTTTAGGAAACATGGACAGCCTGTGTCTGGCATGAGAAACAGGGAATGCTAAAATAGTTTCTTTCTTGTCAGTCCAGGCTTTTATTGTGATCCACATGGAGAGGTAACCTGAAGCCTCTGCACCGCAAGTGAAGCTATTGGTTGGCCTTTAGAAAGGATATGGAATCAGGTCAGTGTGAATAATAATAACAATGGAGGGAACGGGTTTATCCAAACACAGAAAGGTTACATCAAATAGCCCACCTAATTCATCGCATTACTCTTATTTACAATGAACCTGTGCATTTATTCCTGGTGTCAGCTCTGCCTGAATTAGAAAACATTCCTGCAGGTGAATAGTTGACAGATTTATCAGTGCACAACGTGACATTGCAATTCTTTGTTTCAACTTTGGTTTCAAAGAGAGCGGGGAATTGTTTTCCACAGTCTTTAAGGTTTAATCCCATCAGAGGGGCTGGCAGCATGGAGGGCTAACAGAGTCACGTCGGACGTTACGCTGCCAGAACAAGAGGCAGACAGGAATGTGTTTGTCTCTCTAACTTGGCCTCATTTACTCTTGACTGGAAAAGCAAAAGAGGAAAACTCCTCCCAGACATCTTGACTTCTTAACTCCTTTCTCTGAGCCAGGATAAGCAGCGGGTGCCTGATTCTGTCAGTGAAAGCAGGAGCTGACTTCTGTTAAGGATTCAGTATGGGTTTTCGAAGAGGCAATGGCGGATCAGACTATCATTATTGCAGATGAATTAACGAGGTTTTTACCTCTCCGAGGAGGGTTCCTCGCTTCACTGGTTGTCTTTTGGCTTGGTTAGGCACATGTGCTCCCGGGGGAACGGGCTCATTCAGTGCTTAGGCCATGGAACTGAGGATTTATCCCAGCCCACTGAGTCCCCGAGTCGCCACAGACTCCTGCTTAACGATTTAAGATTGGTTAGTCTGTCAGTCCGCTATTTTTCTCCAGAGATTGAAAAGAAAGATATTTCTTTAGTTCCAATAAATGCTTGTGTCTGCACCTGCAGTTGATACCATCTGGTTGAAATGAATAATGTGAGAAGAGTGGGTGAAGGTGAATTTGAGAGTTATTGAGAAAAATATGTGTTTTTTAACAGTCATGTATTGTAACAGGATTGTGTGGCTCATAATCAACTATTATATAGAAAAAAGGTTTAACAATCTCGGGACCACATTCTCATCAGGATGAATTCATCATCATAGTGTACATTCTTACAAAGTGGACTCCTAAAATACAATAGAACGTTGTCTGAGATTATATCAGCAGCTTCAGCAGCCGCTCATAAACGAAGAAAGGCACAACATTTGAGGCCTATTTTTGCCATTTGCATCAAAAACCTTTCTCTTTCTTAATGTCACATCTTATTAATCCCTCAGGTATCTATCACTCATTAACTTCATTACATTTGTGAGGAAGAAGTTGAAAAAAACACTTGTTAAACCTTCACACCTCGCCACAGATTTCTCAGTATCAAAGTTCTAATAGCATCTGCGTACTCTAATGGTCAAAATGTGCCATCTGCTCAGGATATTTTATGATATTTTAAGTGTACTTACAATGATTACCTACCTAAACATTAAGATGGATCAGTGCCTAAAGGTATATTCAGCCCAATATTTAAGAAATTATATAATTGGGTGTAGCCAAACACCTGGGCCTGCGTTGTTGTACAGAATTCACTCGCCATCTGTTAGTTTTTCTTGAAGGCTTTTATTTTGAAGCAGATGCACAAAGTGTTGAGTCGGAATCACTGGAAGACAAACATATAAAGCATATGCTTTCTCACAGCTGTTGTCAGCTGCTTTCGTTCTTCAGCCAAAGTCAGTTATGGCGATGCATTGCACTACATATCTTGTCATGGGGATAAAATAATATTCAGGTTATGGTTAATATGGTTAAAATAAAACATACAATTAGTCGTGGCACACTCTCTAACATTCCTCTATGTTGAGCTGGTCCTGGGTTTCTTATAAACTGGACATCAGGGAAAACAATCTCTATACTTGAGCTTTCTCAATGAAGTATCCTTCACATCCTTCTCTGTGTTGAGGTGCTTTTCTGTTCTTAATTTCTGCATCTTCATTGCTCCATTATTCCCCCTGCCCATTTCACCGAGCTTTGTCTTTCCTCTCCATCTTTGTCCTTGTCCTCTCAGCCTTGGGGCTTCTTGGGGATCTACAGTACACTCAGTGTTTCTGGGAAGGGCTCAGTATTCTATGCAGAATGAGCAAGAGCTCAAAGCAGACGCGTGTGTGTCTGCCTGCCTCCCCAGGCACTCATTAAGCTTGTGTGTGAAGGTGTGTTTCTGGAGTCTTCTGGGGGAGACATGCGTGCATGTGGAGGTTAAAAGGCACCCGACAGAGACATCATTTTCCAGCCTGTGGCGATGGGAGAAGGTAACTTCATTAGCCAGTTCCCTCTGTATAGATTAACTTGATTACACTAACCAAGTCTCGATGGCAACAGTGGCGAAGAGTACACATGTCACACCTGGATTTCGCATCTGTGTTGCTTTTTTTCTAGTTTATGAGTAATGGTGTTTGCAATTGTGTGTGTGTTTGTGTGTGTGCGTGTGGTTGAGTGCATGGGTGGGCAGAGAAGGAGGGTCAATTGATACAGCTGGGACATTTGGCTGCCCTGTAATTTGGTAAAGTGACTCATCTTCAGGTAATGAGCAGGTAGCGCTCTAGGAACTTCTTTCTATAATTTGCTTGATGGAAGTCACACTCTTGCTTTAATTCATGCTGTTATGCGCTTGCACACTCTCTCTCTGTCTCTCTCACACACACACACACACACACACACACACACACACACACACACACACACACACACACACACACACACACACACACACACACACACACACACACACACACACACACACACACACACACACACACACACACACACACACACACACACACACACACACAGAGAGACACACAGCGCAGCTTTTCTTCAATATCTCAGGCATCCCTTTTGTCTTGTCTTACCCCCGTACAACAAGCCTGCCTCCCTACGGTAAAGCGTAACCATCAGCTATTTCCACCTTGAGTGCATCTACGATATCTGTTAACATTTCTTTGACAGATAATATGCACAAACATTTGCAGTCATGCATTGTCACACACTCTGCCTTTCATTACTCTAGGGGCAAACAACATGAACCTCTTTTAACCTGGATTGATCCACAGCACCGCTCTCCTTAACCCTCCACATTAGCCGATGGGATTGGCCAGGTTTTACCAATATGTTCTTGCTCTCTTTGCCCCTGAGGTGCACCCCGGGCAGTAAAGTCAGCAAGAGAAGTGTATCATTCACAGGAAGCATTTCATTGAAACAATCATGGCCACTCAGCCCTTTCATTCTCAAAGATTTTATTGACCAGAAAATCGAGGAATTTTGTTGTTAGATTAGATTTATCTAAGCCTTCGGTATGAAGCTGCGTGGGACAGATTAAACACTTTAAATCTCTTGAGGGAGTTTTCGTGAAGGCCACTTTCATGAATAGTCTTACCTCTTATCCTGAAATGTATTGTTATATAGCTTTGTGTCTGCACTCACCTGTTGGAACTGAAAATGTCTTTCTCCGTGAATGTGTTTATATTGTGTATATTCTGTATTCTCCTCACAAACGCTGCTGTAATATAACATTCATGAGCAAGGCTTTACTGCCAGACCAGACTAAAACGTACTCCTAAACCTTCTGTCAGACTCCCAGTGAGGCTGTTTTTTCTGACCTACAAACACTTCAGAAAACATACCCACACACACATGGCTGGCTTGTCAGCTCCCCAGTCATGTATCCTGGTCAAGGTGAAGAAGTGTGATGGGGGGGGGGTGGGGTAATACAGACACATGGAGATGAGTGGAGGGAACGAGGGATAGAGAGACCATCGCAGACGCCCTGTTGTTGACAGTCTCAAGCTGACAAGCCAGATTCAGTGGGATTTTGTCGAGCTGCCGCTTTGATGAAATGTTTTCAGGAAATGAGGAAAAACTGAGCTGACTGCAACCTCTGGCTCTAAAGACATAAAAACACGACACTCATGAAATTGAGGTTGTCCTGGTGATGATTGCTGGAAGAGTGCTTCGGGGCTAATTTTTCTTTCCTCGGTCGCTGCTCAGCAGAGATTTATTTACTGCAGGGTAAATGAGGACGTATATGTTTACAAGTGCAGATTATAATTTCAGGAAAATTACAGTTTTCAAATTCCTCCACTCGTCTCCATCATCATGGCACTCTGTGTGGCACGGGGTTTACAGCAAAGCCACCAGGCTCCAACAAACCCAGACAAAGGCAGGTTGATCATTAGTGGTTATATCAACATGAAAGCTCACAACACATCATGCTGTTATTATCTCTGCAGACACTATACTCACTCATATTGTTTTAGCTGCTAGCTGCATGCAGGGTGGAGGACTTCCTGTCACAGGTCCTGTTATCCGGGCCACCTTTTTGATGGTTGGGGATCGGCTGTCTATTTGGAGTAATACCACCCTCTCTAAAAGGCCTATCATGACCTGCATCATGAAAAATAACTAGCGACATGTTCAGTATTGACCATTTAAACAGAATTGAAAAAAAGGGCAGAGCAGAAATTCAGAGAGGGTTTTTATCTCAATCCACAGGCAACTATATGGCAATATTGAATTTGCATGATTCTTCATCAGTGTAATGAAGTATCTGGGTTTAATGTTGAAATGGTTAGTTGATTAATTGGCAAAGAGTCACTTGGCAAAAAATGTATTGGTGGTTTTGACAAAAGATTACTTTATACAAATAATTTATAGTGGATCAAAAATGTCAGAATGTATGTAAGTAATGCCTTCTCATAATTCGACAATTTGATAATGCATCTACCTCTGGTACACCTTGATTCCCCCCAACTTTTATAGACTTATCCATGAACAAATATATAAAGAGAGAAATTATGTGTTTTATTTCATTGTTATTTAAAAGGAGAAGTTTCAACCAGTGCCACACATCACTGTATTTATAGTCTAAGGTACTCCTGTCCATAGATGGAGCACGATTATTTATTTAATTTTTTTAATTTTATTTATTTATTTTTAAATAATTTTTTATTGGTTTTTCATTTGAATTATACTTAAAGTTCAGGGTAATCAACTGTTAAAAACATACTGTTCACATTTATTTTTTCAATAAATAAGGATGTTTTCAAAGTAAATGGATAATCGTTTTTTAATAGTCGTGATATCAATTATTGACTCAAATAATCGTGATTAGGATTTTTGCCATAATCAAGCAGCCCTAGCATCACCAAAACCCATCAAAACTAAAAAAAGGCGTTAAACAACTACCAATAAACATATTAAAAAATGCAGTGAAAAGCAACTGATCATTCAAAATTCTGTTCATTATATAAAGATATTTTGTTGAATGGTTTACAGAAAGTGCACTATACCTTATTCTGCATATCCCTGTTGTGATATAAAATTACCTTGAGTGATGGATGGTTTTACTCAGTAGCCTAGCTTTGCACGGGAGGTACTTTAACCCACCTGTGCACAGTACGAGGCAGACATAAATACGCTGACTTTTCTTTTATATCCACCTTTAAGAAAGAAGGCAATCATATCAGAGATGATGTAGCACACATCATTTGTGCTCAAGCTGAGTGATGCGTTCAGTTATTGCCTGAAGGAGCAGGATTAGTTTAACATGGAGGGCTTCTGTATTATCTGCCAGATTTCCCAGCTGCACTGAGCCTTCTCCACTTGGCGTCACAGCTTATTTTAACCCCCCTCTCGTTCCGGTGTGATCCGCAAAAGTCCTTCTTACCTTTTTGAAGAGGATGGTCCACAGGGGGTGTTAAAAGAGGTGGTTACGCTATTATGACTCGTAAAACTTTGGCTCTGTTTCCCAACTTTTTTTCACACCGTGCTCCATTGAAATCTTGATTGACCTGATCCAATCATTTGACACCATTCCAACACCCACATATCTTTAGGCTACTCGTTCACAGGGGGCCTTTATTTACACAGCCTCCTCCATTTTGCACATTATTTTCAGATGCGTTTGGCATGTTTTAACAGTGGCGAGAACTTTGCTTGTCTTATTGCCCACGGCATCGACAGATCTAGAAGTGAAAAATGTTGAATTCTTCTCTGCAAAACATCACCATGCTGAAGTCTGGAAGCAACAACCACTATCAGAGCCTTTTATATGCATGGGTTTAGTGCTGCTGGAGTTGAAAAAGAAGTGCACAAGCCCATCTTCCAGATCTTTCTCTCGTCTCGCTCTGCTGCTTCTACTCTCTTCTTTGCCCTTCACTCCATCTCTCCTCTGCTGTTTTCTTTCCTTCTATACTTTCCTTCTCGGTTTTCCTGGCCCCTGCTCTGTGGGCCCTCATGATGTCCTGTGCAAAGCCTCAAATCAACACCAGCAGCCAGTCTGGGCAGAGCTGGAGTTGTCACACAGCAAGGCCACACAGCAGCGCGAGATTGACGGGCTGTGTAGCCGGATGCGTTCTGCTTCGCTGCACTTTGTGTGCGTCTGAGCGCGTGCTTTTGAGATTTGCAGGGTGAAGGGATGGACGTAGGGAATGAGAGAGCGAGAGGGAGGGACAGGAAAATGGAGGCCAGGGGAACCAGCTTTGCTTTTGTTGAGTTTACATAATTAATGCTTTGTTAAACAGAACTGTGTCTACACACAGTATCAGCTCTGATCACATATGCAAATATTGTCAAGAGGATAAGCTTGGAAAACTTTCCAAATGCTTCACAATGGTCTAAACGAAGCTTCTTTATACATTCATTACACTGGTGGTTGTAGGCAATTAAATTCCAGGTAATGAAAAGCGGAAAACACTGATTACTTTTTTCTCAGAGCCATTCAGATGCTTTGGAATCCCTGTGGGAATGTATTACCAACTGTAAGGATGTGCTGCGACGAATAATCTAAGTTTATTGTTTTATCACTTTTCTGCTCTGTTTCTCTCCCCCATCTTGTGATAAACTTTGTTTGTTAGAAGGTTTTACAGACACATTTTAATGTGGCTTAACTATATTGATAACATTTGGGACAGTGGAAATTAAATCATTGATAGGAGAGTGTGTGTGTGTGTGTGTGTGTTTTGTTTCCTGAGTTGGGGTTACAGTTGTTTGTCATTCATAAGCAGGAGGCTCCAGAGAAACCTGTGATTAGCCTCCAGCCCCTGGGACCGTATAGCTTTCCAGGACCTGCTCCGTCAGCACCAAACAGGACATTTATCACAAACTCAACCTCTATTCTGTTACCCCCTCGCAGCAGGGAGGCAAGCTAATATGTACTGCAAACACAGAAAGACAAATACCATCACACAGATAACGCATGTCTGTATGTGCGATAAACGAAAAACAACGGGAAACTTAGGCAGCAATCCTAGAGTGGATTTTTAACACTACCCATACGAATATGCACACATCTGAATAATGCTACTGAAGCAATTTAGTTTACCTACAGCTTCACACCGTTTTATGATAAGATACTTGTTGTTGATGTCACCAAGTGGTCAACATAATCAGTTATTGTAGGTTTATTTAAAAATATATAAACATCAGCTTAACTGACACTGCAGCTAGCACCATAGACTACCCTATAGAGTCATATATAAAATAAGTCACTCTTTGACTATGTAGCAACATTTTAATAAATGAAGGACAAAATTAACCGATGCAGTCACACAGTTATTTAATTGTTCATGTGAAGAAAGTTCAATACATAAATAAAATGCTCAATATGGGAAAACCATTTGCTGGGGGAATAAAATAACCACGCACGCACGCATGCACGCACACACACACACACACACACACACACACACACACACACACACACACACACACACACACACACACACACACACACACACACACAAGTCATACCCATAATGCACGGCATGCAACTGCATAGCGGTAGTTAATATTACTGAATCACTTTGATGAATAACTGCTGCATAGGAAATGGCTTTAATGTGTTCCTGACTTATTGTTGGTGCTTCGTGATAACCCTTTAGGAAGCACTGCACAGGGTAGTGCACTTTACAATTATATGTGGAGCCAACACATTAATAACCTTGAAGCAATACTGCCATTTTATCTTCATTATCTGTAACTTATTTAAGAATATGTAAATAAACTACAACAGCACTTATCATTAAATGAGTGTAATTTAAATGTATGAAGGAGTTATAAGCAGGATATGTCTTCTACTCCGTGTGGAGCTGAAATGCTGCATTTCCTAATCCTACATTATAGTAAATTGTATATATTTTGGCTTTGGACTTTTGGTCGAACAAAACAAGACATTTGAAAACATTATGGGTAAATTGTCTACACAAATTGAAAAAAGCAGTTTGTGATTGCAGCCCTAATTCAGTGTATTGGTTGTTCCAAAGAAAAAACATTTAGTATTCAGTAAATGCAGGCAGATAAAAGAGTAGCTGTTATGACAATTGATTTTCAATTTTCTAAAACATTGGAGTGTTTCCAATTGTGTTTTCGGGTTATTAGGGACTTCCCTCGCTCAAATCCCTCAAACATATGTATATAGTATGTAGGCTGAATTGTTGTAATGATTCCTCCGATGCTCGAGCTGTCACGCTGTGCGTGCAGATTATGTCCTGCTTGTCACTAGCTGGAGGGTATAAAGAGGATTGTGTGATCAATACTTTAACCCGCTGCAGCAGTCTCTCATGTCTCATCTCTCACACTCTTCCTCTCTCTCAGATACAGAGTGTGTTTCTATGACTGGCTGCCAGTGTGAAGTCAATAACACATTTGTTAGAAGCAGGCCGGGCCCCCACAAGAGGGACCTCTCTGGGTTCATCATTGGCTTATTAGACATACGTTTGTCTCCTATCGACCTGTTAGGCATGCCGCATGCCGCATGATTCACAACGCCTCCTCTCGGCACGTCCCCCTGGCAGATCTCTGTTCATACATAACGGCGATTGACAGCAAATTTGTCTTTCTGAGGTTTGGGTTGTAATTGTGCCTGAAGATGTGATAACTCATCAGTTAAAAGCAATACATTGATAACCTACTCAATGTAAACTGTAAAGGAATATGCAAATGGTGAAGCATTAAAGACTCAAACATTTTGAAGAAATCTTGACCGCTTTTGACATGGCAAAAGATATGTTGTTTATTTGGCAAATAATTGTACAAAACTGTTGGCCTTTAATACTTTTTTATATTTGAGTTCTTATTAGCAGTAGGTAGAAGTTTCACTCCCGCAGGCCAAATGGCAAAGGCTCTGAAAGCTAAACCGGCCTTTAAATACACAGGACTGAGCTTAAAGTTTGTTTATTATCCTTTATCAATGTGTGCTTTTTCTTTGCCACTTCTCTGTTTGTCTGTTTGCTTTTAAAAGATCCAATTCTGCCAAAAATGGATTTCTCGTAGTTACTTTTCTCTTTGATTTTTTGAGGATTGGCAACATTCCTGAAAGGCATTGTCCAAATATATTTAAACAACAATTACAAACCAGAGTTATTGGAACTCTTGGTAAGACTATTTTTGGCTGTGTTCCCACATCTGATTGGTTTATTAATGGCCAAATTGGCAGACAGTAATCCTTTTAAATTATGAAGTATTTCTATTAAGATATGTAAATGCCTCCCTCAAAGTGAAAAAGAGCTTAATGCAGGGACACAAATATTGCTGTAAATGTGGCAGTTTTTATTCAAAAGCATGACTTAATCACTTTAAAGTTCTGCAGTCATTTCTCTGGGGTTCTGTTCTTTTGGTAGCTATTACTAAAATTGCAGACAAGAAAAGAACTGACAAAGCTGCTCTTCACTAATTGCCTCTGGAGAAAGCTCCCTCTGCAATGTGCAGTAAGCAGAGTTGTTATAACCGTACCTCTGCAGGCTGGATAGGGGCTCAGGTCTCAGGCGAGGGGCTGCCGTTTCTCTTTGTTGTCAACAGAAGACAGAGATTCCCTGCTGGCTGGTGTAGTGTTTAGGGTTATTGGTGCCTTCACTGCCCTGTTCCACCTGCTAGTGTTCTTCATTGCCTCAACCGGTCCTGGAAATAATGCTAATCATCTTTCATAATGAGTAGGAAGGAGAATGAGGCACAATACAAACCAATCAGGAGTGGGAAGTGTCAAATAAATTTAGATTTGTGAAGAATTCTTTCTCCTTCTCGAACTCACTGCCAAGTGCCTGCGTTTATAGTGAGCTAAAACTGCCACAGGCAAGATGGTAGCTGATATTTATGTTCAAAGACTTCTGCATATGATTGAAAAGCCACCCCTCTGTTTGATTTAGCCCCGTGTATCAATCAATCAATCATGAGTGTATGAGTGAGCCCGCCTCAGACTGCCGCGCTTTGTCGTTTTACAACACTCACATCATTAGTATTCATATCGGGAGACGTGTCGCGTAAGCCAAAGGTGGAGTAGCTGCTTTACCACTCTGTCTGCAGATACACCTTGATGTCTCGGTGAACAAAAAGCAGAATCTTAACCACGCGATCGGACGCTAATGAGACATTGCTTGTAATCGGGAAATTGTAAATCCGGGGCTTCTATTGTTTGACATCTCTCTGCTTGTGTAAAAGGAATCCTGCTGTTCACTCCAGTGGTGGGATTGTCTCTCAAAATCCTACCACTCACTCACGGCTTAAAGCACCTTTTCATGCTTTCTTCTATTTGTAGACAGACAGGGACCCGCACCAGGAAGAGCAAAGGTGCAAGAAAAGCAAAGTAAAATGGGCCAAGGGAAAAATAAGTATTTTATACTTATAAATAGTCGTAATTTATTTAAATGCAGACAGCTCCACATTCAACCTTTTGCAGAGTGTAGACATTTCAAGACGGTAAATGAATTAGGTCTTGTTCCAACTTGTTCTTTTGGCTTATTAAGCACCTCAATTAGCATTTTTCTATCTCTAGTTTAAAAAACAAATGAGTAATTTGTTGGGAGTACGGTAAAAGCAACTGCTCTGAATAATGAATATTTATTAAGAGGGAAGTTGTGTTAGAGGTTTTTGCTTCATGTTGGATTGTTTTGTGCAATTTCTATATCAAGCCTTCAAACCCTTTTCCCACGCTCATGCGGTTGTCGTTCTGCTGATAGGCAAGCCTGTGCTCGCCCGTGACTCGAAAACATCCCCTCTCTGATCCCCTGGGCTCTGCTTGAGTTAAGAATAGTAATACCAAAGGACGCTTTTCCTCTGCATTCGAAGTACTGTAATGTTCTCTTTGATCTTGATTAGGAAATACATTTTATTTTCCATGAAAGCGCAATGTTAATCTGAAGTGAAGTTCTGGACAGGCTGTTTATTGGGTGTAGTAAAGATTGGAGTGATGCTGAAAGACTGATTTTGTCGATTAACTCTCAGCAGGAAAATCAAACGGGAAACAAGAGTGTAACCTTCCAGAGTAGAAAGATTCAAAGCAGTGACTGAACTGATTACCCTTGTGTTCACCTTGTCACCTGATAGCTCTGTGAGGACATGAGAAGGAGAGGAGGGAAAAGCCCGTAACGTCTGACAAAAGACTGATACTTTGTATGCAGATTAGATGCAGAGTATTTTTAACCGAGCAAACTCTTGTGGATAGCACATTTTTGGTTTTGGGGCTTTGACAGTTTGTTTGAATATGTTAATATAACAGAGGGAATAGGGAAGAAGGGATTGAGAGAGATAACGCTGCTCTTTTGCAACCAAGGATTGAGATTAGATGATGTGGTTCTTGGTAACAGTGTAATGGAGTGCACATCACTTAGACTTTTGATAACCCCCTCAACATTCATGTTTACCTCCATTGAGGTTGTTGGTTTGTTTGTCACATTTCAATAGGACTACGGGCAAACTGTTGGTCAGGTTTTCAATACACTTGTTGGAAGGATGTAGAGAGAGAAACCCATTACATTTTGGATGGGATCCGAATCACGGGCGCGTACACAAATCATTTTGAAATGTACAAACTCTCTCGGCGAAGGTCTGCACTCTTCAAGTACCAATCTGGTTTCCTTTTCTGGTTACATTAGCCTTGATTTTTCTTTTTAAATTACAGTATCATGTATCTTCTGTAGCAACTTGTTTTTTTATTCTTAATTGAAGCAGCATGATTTGATCTGACTGAAGGGAAGTAATGGCACTCTTCTTTTCAATAACACATCCAGCAAAGCCCACAAACCATTAGCTCTGTGTGTCTAGCAGAGTGAATAACACTTTCTTTAAGTACATGTTGCTGTTGATGCGTTTTCGATTTGTACCCTGATACTAGAGGATGAAATTGGCCTGGACATTTAATAGTAGTTTGGAGTAGCACCAATGCTCCTTCTCATTGAAGGTTGTCAGAGGTTCTTGGCATGGTTGAGGCATCTGGGTTACTTGCTTGGTTAGACCCAGAACACGCTGTAGGGTTTATGTATCTCATCTTGTTCTGGGAGCTCCTCAGGACCCCCCAGGAGAGCAAGAAGACATGAACGACCTTACCACCAGTACTCCCCAACTGGGTAAGTGGCAGAAAATGGATGAATGGTTTGAACAGTTTTTGCCTCGGGGGTTAAAACTGGAGGATCGCAATGCCTGCTTAGTTGTAAGCTGTTCCTGCCCAGCCCCAATTAACTTCCTGCTGAGGTTATGAATATCGACCCCCTTATATCCTCCCCTACTCCCCTTTGTGTTCGTGGTTTAAAATCCCCCTAATTTTGGAGGTGACCTGCTGCTCCTGAGATTAAGTTATGTATCATTCTCCTAATCCTCACCGACAAGTGTGTGTGAGTTGTGACGCCAACTTGTGCAGCACGTCAACCACTAACAGATGGCATAAATCATTCTCTTAAACGCTGCATTAAGTATTAATCATTCTCAGTGCTGTCACTGTCACACCGCTCGGTGGGCCGCAGGCGTGCAAAGTGTGATTAATGGAGGTGGAGATTTAAGGAGCCATTTTTGAACCCCCCCACCTCTTTTGCCCAGCATCCCCTATTGGCTGCGGCAGGGCTGATGGGGCATCTGCACTTCCACAACAATGACCTCGGAAGAAGAAGCCAAATGGATCATATGGGATACTTCGCTCTTTGGTGGGTCAAAACCCAGCTGTCTTACCATGAAAGGTTGAAGCAGCCAAATGGAAGTACCATTTTTCAAGGTTAACATGATATTACGTTTGCTTTTGTCTGTCTGTGGTTCAATTTTTTTTTTCTGTAAAACAAGTCGAAAAACCCAAAAGAGACACTTTAGTACAGTGTTAGGCGCATGATTATCCAGGGGGAGATTGTCTCATCCTCTACAGTAACTATCACACTCTGTATACATCAGCCATGTGGTCTGACAGAAAGTGACAAGTCGGAAAAGTTTCATGGAATTGTCTTCTTGAAATAAGTTTCCAACAATTTTCAAAATTCAGCGTGAAAGAACATAATAAAACGCGTTGGTGAACAGTGGAATATTTGACACTGTGGCAGGTGGTGACTGCGGAGCATTTAGTTGCAATTTGACTGTTCAATTGTGCCTTCATTGTTTGCTTTCTCAGTGTTACTCCATTTCCCAAACATATTCACACATTTTTGTAAATTCTTTAACACGACTTCCAGATCCATGTTACTACATTCAAACCTGCCAACACTCCTTTAGCTGTTTTCTCCTCAGAGATAGTCATCCAAAGATAAACTACAGCAGTTGGTGATTTTAGCAAGTGCCTTTTAAAGACAGACTTTCAAACTTTTATTGTTGTAAGAAGTTTCTCTTCAGCATCATGTCGATTAAGGGTCACCAATATTATTCAGCTATTTATTTTTTTGATCATAAAGGTCCCCTAACCTTAACAGTAAACTAGTGATTTCATCCCAAACCATGAGGTTTCCCTACCAAATATTTACCATGGCGGCTTCAGATGAGAAATCCCTTTTTATTTTTGCAATAGCTTTGGAAGGCAATGGCAACCTGATAGGGCATCAGAACACAAACATTACATGACCTGCATTTGGTCTTTAAGAGCAAGACAATGCAAAGTCTGCTAAACAGCATTTTTATCCGTAGCACTTTATCCACAACATAGTGTAACTGAATCACAAGGAAAGGACAGTCATAAAGTACAAAAACAGTTTTTGTAATGTCAGTTACGCCACTATTAGTTACTTGTACTGCCAGACAAATGTAGTGCATTACATTTGTATTAGGGTACATATATACGTATACACTATGAATTGTATTGAATTGGACAATTATTTTCTCCTTCCAGTAGTTACATAGACTTGTATACATTTTGTGCACTTGCTGAACCGCATATTAAATACATATTTTGCAAGAAGAAATCCCTACTTTATCGTCAGTGCTCTGTTCCAGCAGCATACAAAGACATTCAATGTTCTTTTTATATTGTGAGGTAGTTCCTACACAACATAACGAAAGCATCTACAAAACATCTCAAACAAGAGAGAAGTACTTTTGCAGTAATTGCAAATCATGACTCATGCCTCCACTTTTATTTTTGTATATGTTTAGAGAACTTTGATTGCTTGAAGTATTGCTTCTGCTCAAACTCATTATGTATGTTAGAATGAAAACACAATGCCACTGGATTATTTTGCTTTTAAGGACAGGCACGGTTCTTAGTGCAGGTAGATTTCTCTTCATCATCCTCCATGTTTCCAGTCCCTAAATTGTACTTCCAGTTACAGTATGTGCAGTGGCAGCGCTGGCTTCAGGATCAAAGGTCCCATGTCATGCTTTTCCGGTTAGTACCCGTCCCCTTGTGTGTTATGAAGGTTTTTCTGCATGTAAACGGTCTGCAGAGTCACAAACCCTCAAAGTACACCCTGTAGAGAATAAAACTCTAACACAGAAAATACCTGTCTATGCTGCCCCAGAACGCCTTTAATTTTTCCATTTTTTTCTTCCTGTGTATGGTGACGTGCAAATGGACCCGTGGAGCTCCTCACACACACACACACACACACACACACACACACACACACACACACACACACACACACACACACACACACACACACACACACACACTCGCAGCGGCGAAACTGTGGCACGCTTACACTGTAGGTGCGCTGCGTTCGGGGTTGCGGGTGCTAGTGGAGCCTCGCAGATGGGGGTGCTGCAGCTCCCTCAGCACCCCACGCAGCAAGCAGGAAATGAACCCAGCTCACACTGTCCACTCCTTGCAGCAGCGAGCCGCCAACACGGCACCCAGACTCCACGCAGCATTCTCATCTGTTTGTCATTACTGGTGTCATTTTCTGGTTGCTAACAAACGCCATTGTAACACATAATCACTGATGTTCTGCTGTAACGGTGGTGGACTCATCAGAACAGAGTGGGTAAGCTGACCAATCAGAGCACAGTGGGCTCATAGGGGGGAGGGGGCGGGCGGGCAGGAGCTCCAACAAGCCGTTTAGGACAGAGAGTGAATACACATACTATACAGAGATGCTGTATGAGAAACCAATGTGAGTTTGGAACATTGAACAATGTAAATCTATTCTAGTAGACCTCAACAATGGAATTATGATCAGTAGAAATGTCCATGACATGGGACCTTTAACACTCTCCTCCCTTGCTCCCCACACTCTTTTGCCACCCTTGCCCCTCGGTGCCTTTGCTCCTGCTCTTCTTGCCAGTGCCCTTAATCTGACGCTGATACAAAGTGAAAGACCACTGGCGCTCCTCCGACATCCCTATTCAGACCCCCTCTTGTTCTGGTCTCCAATCTACTGCCTTTGCATTCCATTTGCTTAGCTTCAGGCCCTGAGCTTCGTCTCTCTCTCTCTCTCTCTCACCCCCCCCCCCAACCCCCCCACCCTCTCATCCCTCCGCCGCTGCTGCTGGGATGTTGGACTCTGAGCTGCAGCTGATGTGGTTTGGCGAGCCATGTGAAGTGAGATACAATGCATAATTATGTTGTCGGAGGACATCAGGATAGAAGCATCTTATTTTCGGGACATCACGTTGGGATTCTGCATCCTTCTGTGTGCAGTGCTAATGAAATGGAAGCTCACATTGTCCATGATGGCTGCTGGAGAGGGACTCTCTCTCTCCCTTGAAAAGCTTGTTAGAAAGATTGAGAGAATGTCCTTTTTGTTTTCATGACAACCAGAGTGAATGTATTTTAAAATCCTCTGCTATCATTGGGCCTGGGTTCATCCTCAAGCCTTATTGTGACGTTCCCAAAGTTCATATTGACCAATTAACCTTCAGAGACTTCATTGGACTTTATTTCTCTCTGTCAGTGTTGGTTCTGATATTAGGTCCATGAAGATATTCATCAGGTTCTGGTCAAACCTTTTTTATACTGTTGTTTTTTTCAACTTTCTGCTGACATATTTGAAGTGCAATGGTTGAATGATATTTATTGAAGAGCATTAATGACAACCAATTATTTCCCCCGACTTCAAACACACACTCCCTCTGAACAATAGATGAATGCGCACACAGGACATAAATAATTAACACAAAAACTATGAATCATACCTGCGTTATTATGAAATAGCAGTCCTCAAATGCAATTTCAGGAGAACTTGCCAGACGAAACAATGGCTGTTCAATTTCAACACAATTAGATTTTATAATTAGGAGATGAATGAATCTTTCTGAACATCGTCATGCGCACACGTTAGACACATGCATGCTGGGAAAATGAGGGTCTATCCGGGAAGCCAGGCTGAAATTAGAGAAAAAAGCGTCCCCCCCCCCCAGGCCAGGTGTCTACCGTATTTCCACCTTCAATCTTCAACTACTTGATCGCTGATTATGAAACATAACTCATTATTCATTATACTCTGACTGTGCATGCGGCTGTAAAAGTCCCAATGTGAAGATTGGAAAGGAAATGATACCTTTGATGACGTCTGTATAACTGTGTTTGAAAATGCTCTTAAACTCTTTTTATATATTTTTTTCCTTTTCATAGACCTTTTGCACGTTCATAGAAGATATTATAGCACAAAACTGCAGATCTTATTAAGGGGTACAAAAAGTACACACTCAAAAAAGGATTGGATTATTTTCTGACCTTTCACTAAATCGCATAGGTCTTTGAAAGCAGCTAAAAGCCTTTTTACAATGTGCCACTGAGAAAATGTGTTTGAGGTGCATTAATGGTTTGTGGAAATGATCCCTCTTTAAAGCCTAAGTGTGGAAAAAGTTTTGAATTAATTTTTCTCACAAAAACACTTTTGGCTTTTGAAACGTTTTTTGAGAACAAAATGTATTTTCCCTCAGCTACAGATACTATCTCAAAAGTCTCTTATTACCTGAGAGAGGATTCTGTTCTTTATTGCATTATTTGTAAAAGAAAAAGTAGTACATGTGAAACAAGCGTGGCTTTAAATGATTATTTTAAAGATAAATACCATACCAATCATATGATTTGGATTATTCAATATGCTACATATTTGATTGTGGGCATTTCAATTGGTTTTTCAAATCTATGGTTGTCAGTGTTCAAAAGAGAATACTAAGTACTTCAAGAACTAGGTCATTGTAGATACATTTTAGCTGTACATTGTTTTTTTTTTATACATACCGATACATCACTGGTTAGCAAGAAGTGTCTCCTATGCATCACTTATGTCGGCTCCTTATCCTGTCAGTGGAAAATGATGTCCAACCCTGACAAAACATCAAGTCTCCATTTAGAAATCAAATTGCTCCACAGCGCTCCCACTCTCTCCTCTCAATTCTCAGGGAGTTTGAGCTCGCAGCCATCTGTGACTGCATAACCTCTCGTTGACTCTGCATGTGTCCCACAGCTCTAAATGTGAGGAGGAGATCGGAACTAGCCAGTAGGGTCTTTCCTCGGTACGGCTAAGCAACTGGGGAGGATCTGCAGCTGAGGCCCAGCAGGGCGCAGATATATCAGAAGGCTGTGCATGCTCTGATGTGTGCTTTGTTAATGTTCTGGGTTACGCCCAGCATTAACGCAGCTGATCAGTGAGTCCGCCACAGGCTTGGAATATCTAAGAAATGTTTGCTGCTGCAATCCTAATACATATCATACATAGTGGTGGTTCCAGACCAATTTTACTGGGGGGGCCAGGCTGGGGACAGTTATTTCATGAGAGGGGCACAATAAAAGTGGGTTAAAAAGGCAAAGACAGTATATAAAGTAATTGTGTAAAATAAACATAAAATACAGTAATTGGTATTTGTTTTGGTAAATTTAAGTTACAGTCCTTTGTTTCAGTAGTTTTTCAGTAATTTAATTAAAAAACATAAACAGTATTTGCATTTATAAGGTAATGAGCAGTTTCATCTCCACTGTACATCCGGGTCCCTGATTTGATTTAGTTCCAATAAATCGTAATATTGTAACTTTTTTTTGGAGGGGAGCCACAGGGGGGTGTTACGGGGACACTGGCCCCTGTTGGCCCCCCCGGCTAAAACCTCCCCTGATCATACACATTCATGTTTTACTGCAAAGAGAGGCTTATACATTATGTAGTTTGGAGTATGGCTGCACCAATCAGATATTTAGTACCTGCATGTTTAGGTACGATACTGGCCATAATCATTTACTTCAAGTTGCACTGGGATTTCCATTTTGAATGTTTGAATGGTGTTTACCAAAACTGCTTAAAGTTCTGTTCAAGAAAAGGTTAGAATAAATGCAGCAGGAGTTTGCAAAACTGAGTGATGTTGTGTGCTTTCTTAATCTGCCTTTGGGAATTACAATATGTAATCTTTTTTAAGATGGCTCTTTAACGCAGAGTACATAATAATAATAATTCAAGTAGTAGTAATGGATGTAAATAGTAGGAGTGCCTTTTGAAAGGTACCCAAATACACTTTACAGACACATGTTAAAATGAATAAAGAAATCATAAAAACAAGACACTTAAAATATAACCCACACATCATTACATCTATACACATGTAGCACTAAAGGCTTTATTTTTTATAAGCGGTGCAAACCATAATGGTATTTTTTATTTAGCCATTCCTGTATCAAACATAAACAGTGTTTAAATAAACCGTTCCATTTGTATGTGTGCATTGAATTAACACAAATACAAATGGTAAATATCCATCAATAATAAACTCCAAGAACTGTCTTTCCTTTTCACTCAGGAGTCATGCATAATGTTTGACCACTTACCCTTTAACAGTCGGTTAAAGAAGCAAAATCTTTTGAGGAATTTGAATGTGCAGTCAGAGTCCATTAGCTTCAGTGTGCACGGCCCTTATTCTTCTGGCCAGCAGCCATATATAACAAATGAACCCCTTACTCACCATCTTCCAGCACTGTTCATCTGCCAGCAAAATGTCCTTATTCTGCACATTTCTTAGAATTTGTCTTGGATCTGCTAAGTTGTCTTCAGCAGCAGAATTACAGGATTTCTCAAGGAAAATGAGTATAAAGACACACATTTCTCTGCGGAGCCCAGATGGACCTTTCTCTGTATTCTTGGAATGTTTTCATGTTGAATTTGAAGTTGAACAGAACGATCTGACAAATCTGCAGAGTTCCTACCTGTAGAATTTTACCTCAACAGTTGTGTCTGTTTAAAATTCTGAATGAAGCAGTATTTTAATGGCAGGTACACATATTTCAATATTATTTAGCAAAAAGAAGTGGCTAAGTCATCATTTCATTTAATCTCCATCCTCGTGTCACTTCTTCAGAGCCAGACAGCTGCTGCCGTCATTCAGAGTTGGTGTTAGACGCTCCCTTTTTCATAGTTCAATAAAAACACAGATGCCTGCTGCAGACAGCACTGCTGGCCACTGATTTTGTGCAGAATTTATTGTGTTGTGGTGCATTGTGTTCTCCTTTTTAATTTCTTCTGCACACATAAGGAACTCATCACCGTTCACAAAGTGCACGGTGATTGAAGCTGAAGAGACACTCCTGGAATTGTTTTTTCTTCGGCAAAAGGCACATTTTGAGCTTTCATAAGAGAATGAGACAGAGTGAAGTCGTAGAAAGGCCATCTCTTGCTTGTTTGTATTACTCAGTGGAAAATGTGCTTCAGCATGTGCTGGCTGCTCAGAAGATACAGAGATGCTTTCCGGGGTGAGCTCATAACCCATTCTTTAACCCTCACCATCCTCACAATAGGCTTATTAGTTTAATTACCCTTCTATCCGGTGAAATGTTGGCAGCCGTTCCTCTCTCTGTTCCCCCCAGGACTTCTCACCTCAAACACTGTCCCGTACTGGCTGGCTGAGCTCCAATAGAGAGCGTCTCTCCTTATGATCTTTCTCTCTTTCACCCTCTAGCTCTCTTTTCTACATATTTGTTTGCAGCGTATAACATAAATATGCAATTGATGGTTTGATTTACATTCCATTTTTACCTTTGCATCAATAATATTTGATTTCAAAAGACTATTATTTTCCTTGTCCATGCAGTTTCTTCAGGTGTGAATTGGATATTCATGGTGTCTTTGCTAACGTCTGATGTGTTAAACAGCAAACTGGGACAGAATAGAAATTGGTTTAAAAGGTATTTTCCACACAAAATGGTATATTCCACTTACACATTTTCCCCAGCTTTGAATCTGTCTTCCAAGTGCTATGACTGAGGAATGGCTAATGACTTTAAACATGGCGTTTTGTTTCTGCCTTCTTCACTCGGCCTGCCATGGCTGAAACATGGTTTTGTCCTCATCTCGTCTCCCCTCATCACAGCCAGCTCTCTGCGCCCTGATCCTCTCCTTTCTCTCCTCACATGAAGTCGACAGCAGACACTCACTGATTAGTCCCTAAGAGAATAGTGGAAACACTCAGACACGCTTCTTTATTATGTTTAAAAAAACACTTCATGACCCAAAATCCGCCCCGGCTTCTAAGAAATGCTGCTGTTTTTTCTAACGGAGTATCTGGAACTCATCAAAAAAACAACCCACAGATTGATTCGGAGTATCAGTGGGCTGCTAGTTTGGCCATTACTGGACCTAGCTCTGATTTCTACACATTCCACATCTGCTGTAAAGACCAGCTGAACTAACACAGTCTAGTCTTTCAGTCTGGTTCTTTACAAATAAAGAGTGATGCTGCAGTGCAAAATGACCAGTTCACGACAGGTTAAGTGGCCTAACACTCAACAAATAACAGTTTAAAAAGCCACATACAGTATGTAAGCAGTGACATTCGACTCTCTTAGACTTAAGGTCTGTTTAATCACTTCTTTGCTTCACCTCTTAGGAATGGAAGAAGGAATACAAATTGACAGAGTGCCATGAAAGTCAGGACAGTTTTAGGTTTATTTGGTGTCTTTGTGATCATCCGCCCTCAGACGGAGTGTGAAAGCACATCCTCATGTGCGATCGCTGGATGTCTATTCCCATTTCTCAACACGTCCATCTTTGTTTGAGTGATGGCCTGTCTGCCGCAGCAGCAAGCGTACCGCACATACAAATGAATGCTTACAGACAGAGGCGCACATGCACCCTGGCATGCATATATGAGCCCACACTGGACTGACCACTTGGCTCCAGCCGCGAGGAGATTGATGCAAAACACCACGCGACTGGGCAGGTGGCAGCTGCACCAGGAAGTGGGTCCACAGCAGGCCAAAGGACCATGTGCTCATAAGAGCTCCCCGGATACTGGACGATCAGGTGGAGGGTGACGGCTGGCTGGGTGGCAGCCCAGAAAGGGTGGCAGAGCAGGTGGAGGCTGGAGGGAGAGGACGGAACTGTTAAAAGGTGAATAAGCGTCTCTCTTTAGCTGAGTTTGACTTTTTAACCTCCGAAGCGTTTCATCCTTTTTATTTTCATTGGTTTTGTTATTGACTTTGTTGTCAGTTGGTTTAGCGTTGCTGTTCAGAAGCCGCCCCTCAGGACAGTTACTGAGTGTACACAGCCATCTGGATTACCAGGTTGTCTGTTTTTACAGGAGATGAAGCTGGTCCCTTGGTGTAAATTCCCACACAAACACAGTGTTTAGTTTGCTTTTGCTTTCTTTTTTCCTCTGCTTATTTTTACAGGAGTTAAGAGCTGCTACTGAAAACCACACTCACTTACACCACAGGCATTTTTGCATTTATTAAATTACATTACACTACATTACATTACATTTAGCTGACACTTTTATCCAAAGCGACTTAAAATAAGTGCATTAGACCAAGAAGATGCAAACTTGAAGAAAACAGAATCATATAAGTACATCAGGTTTCATAGAGCCAAAACATTTCAAGTGCTACTCAACTGGCTTTAGATAAGCCAGTTCTTTATTAGTATATAAGTGCTTTGTTAGTAATTGTATTGCTCTAAGTGGAGTCGAAAGAGATGAGTTTTCAGTCTGCGCCGGAAGATGTGTAAGCTATCTGCTGCCCTGATTTCAATGGGGAGCTCATTCCACCATTTTGGAGCCAGGATAGCAAACCCACGTGTTTTTGCTGATGGGAACTTTGGTCCCCCTCGCAGTGAGGGTGCAGCGAGCCGTTTGGCCGATGCAGTTGAATGTGGCAGATTGCATTCTGGTATTGTTAGCAGAAAATAGTGTGCATGCCATGAACACCATTTTACCCCCTGGTTTATTGTGTGAATGATTGAGGCTAAAGATATTGCGATGTATGTATAGTAGAGGAATTCTAAATCTAAACTACAAAGGTCACTTTGTGCCCTTATTGTAAATCAGCAAAAAGAACATCATAACAAAGTGGTTTGCTTCCTTGATGATATTTGTTTTTGCATTAATGTTTAGTGAATATATATTTCCATACAGCTGATTATTGCCATGAAGACCTTTCTGACATCTTGGCTCCCATCTTTAGACCACCAGCACAGGTGTCACTACATTTCGTCACTAATAATCCCTTAAAATGGTCAGGCCTGAATGATTTTCCCTAGTATGTCTGCCTAGCTGTGGCGATGCAAGACATATTCAAATATAGCCTAGTCTGTGAAATTGTGCAGTATAATTAATTAGCTGTATTTTGACTCGACCATCAACACTGTGTTCGATGTTTGTGACATTTGCTGTCATGCAGATTTCTTGCTTGTGTCAGTTAGCATTAGACTCCCTGAGCTGAGGTGTAGACCATGTCAAGTTGAAGCCTTCACGGTTCAGGCAGACACCTGGATGCCACGTTGAATGTGATTGGTCTCTTAAATGCCCTCAACATTTATTTTCTTAATTAGCTGTCTTTGCTTTTCTCACTGGTTTGATGTGGTCAGGGCTCATGTGGAAAAAAGAGAGGATGCTTTGTATATCTGTCAATCAAATGTGATCAAACCATACCTTCACTGTCCTGATGTAGCAGATTTTGAGTACTCTTAAGGAATAATCAGTATACCGTTTTTTTCAACTTAAACTCTGATTGCTGCCAATGTTGTCATGCATATTTAATGCCACAAGGAAATTCAGAAACAAAATATAATTTTAAACTCAAATATGCACAGGTTCACCAGACACAGTACACAGCACTCACTGGTAATTCAACAATTACAATCCTGGCTGGTTTAGAATAAAAACTTGCTTGTGGATGCTTCCTAATTTCTAGTGTTAATACAATTTCTTTCCTCCTGTGCACCACTTGCAAATTCCATTAGGTTTATGTGTTGATACAACATCTAGGACTATATTGTAATTTATTTCACAAAACTGATAATGTTCACAGCAACATTTAAAGGAAAACGTAAACAAAGGTAAAAAAGAGTACACTATTTGCGTAGGCCTGGGCAATATGGGAAAACAATCTAATATTTCAAATGTTTCTACCACAAAACTCAATATCAGTAAGGCTATATTAGCAGGGTGTAGAGATGGCCATTGGTGCCTTCACAAAAATATTTACACAATTAGATGTTTGATTAATTATAATCAGTAATATGTATATAATGACTAAGTAGGTAGAGCAAAAACGTTCCTAAAATGATATCACTTTAAGTGTAATACAGTTTCTAAAGCAGAAAAAGACTATAATGCCATTTAAAGATATTTAAAACCGACAAAGATAACACATCTAATATCACGCTAATATCGACCCAGCTCTAGTGAAATGCAGCTTGCACAACAGGAAAAATGCGGTTTGAGGGAAAAAGAGGGAACTGAAATGCTCCACTCCCGCTCCGCTCCCTTCATGTGATCCTATATGTGGGTTAGTGGAATTGAAAGGCTGCAGGTTGTGGAGACAGCAATTGGCTGCCTTTGTGTTAGTGGAATTGACAGGCAGCAGAGCGGTGAAGCTGCTACGGGGTATGTGGTTTAGCAGAGTTGATAGACGCCAGTTTCTTTTTTCTTTTTTTTCCCGGCAAGTCGGGACGCTACAGGCAGTTTGATTAGGATGCATATTCAAATGGAGTTAGCTCAGCTGGCCAGGAGTTTCATGGAGTTGGCTGAGGTCATTCAGAGTGGGAAATAAGAGTTTGTGTGTGGGAGATTGATTGTTTACCCCAAATAATGGAGGGCATTACATTCTGACACTCTCCTCATGACCTTTTTAAAATGAACCCTGAAGTCGTCCTTTTGCACATTTGATGGATCCCACATAGCTCACTCACCAACAGCGATTTGATAGAATCATTTAACAGAGACCCGTCTCTGAACCAGGACGTGGCTTTGTAGATGCTAAGCTGGTGACTTCATCAAATATTTACTTTAGCTGTTCAGTTGTTACAACAACACACAGGAAGTGTTAACAGATGTACATATTCACGTAAACAATCTCTTTAGCTTTGCATATCTTCCAATGCAACTCTTTAAAAGAGGACCTGGAGGTGTTAGCGCCCTGATGAGTAACACGAAAATGTGTTTCGTTTGACATATAATACATAATCACCTCCTAAGCACTGTTGGATCACATCATAGTGTAGAGAATGTTATAATAATAACTATTTGATTCATAATGCTAAGATGGATTATGAATCATTATGATTAACATATTAGTATCTGAATTAAATACATTAATTATTGTACAAGTGAGGTGTATATGTGTGCAGTATATGTGTGCAGTATATGTGTGCAGTATGGCAGAGTACAAATAATGTTGGCATGTGCTGCTATAGAAGTCCAGTTGGAAAACTTTTTTGCGAATGAATATGAATATATAATATGTGATAAGAAAGGAGATGAAAGGGGGAAAAAGCAATTTGTATGTTAATTCAATAACTTCGGAAGTACTTGTAAACCCAATCTTTATCTCTGGTCTTGGATTTTGATATTTGAAAATCTTGAATACTGTTTTTCTGATATTCAGTCTATCCTGTCGTTGCTTTATTTTTACTTTATCCATGCACTGATGATCTTTTTCAAACAATTAAAATGCATTTGTTGTTATGGCATAGTCATGTAATGCACGGAACCCACGTTAACGTTTTCAAAATCCATGTTTTTTTCCCACAATCAGTACAAAAACATGAGATATCAAGGATTATATATAATGAGGAGAAGCTCAATATTTTCACATTTGAGAAGTTTAAATGAGATCATATTTGGCATGTTTGCTTTAAGTATCACTGACATGATTAATGGATTTTTAAAGCAGCTTCTGAAAAATGTTCTGGAGATGAACTAACCAATTATTTGACTACTCATTTCAAATCAGATCTTAAACCCAACCAAACTGAATATTTGAAATTAACCAGAAAGAAGCATCCGGCATTATAGTGAATGTTTGGCATTAACCTACAAAATGTAATCAATTATTAAAAGTGTTGCCCGTTTCTGTTCATCTACTTATCAGTTCACTGACTGCTCATTTAAACAGGATGCTGAATCTAAACAATGCATTATTTGGCTAAATTGAACACATTTCAATATGTTATGCTTACAAGAGCACCTCTGCTGCAGTTGTCTCAATCCCTCACTAAAGTAACAATGGTGTTCTACTCATGAGACACACACACAAGTTGTCCTTCACAGTGTCAAGGACCTCCTCCACTACATTTCTGCAGACACTCGTGGTGGAAATGAGTTCTTTTTGTATGTTTCTCAAATCTAAAAGAGCATACATGGTTAAAGCAGAAACGGATGTTGGAAATGGACCGGTAAGACAGGAGATATATCCTCCTGCTAATGAAGCTGATCTGTTATATTGGCCTCTGCTGTCAACACCACTCGTGGAATGTCTTCTGTGGAAGAGGAATGCAAAGTGAAGATGAATCCACTGCAATGGAGTGCTATCTGAAAAAGACATCAACTCAAAATAGAACAACATGTTGAAAAAGAAAGTATGATAATTAACTATAGTATCGGCAGCGTGAACTGAGATTTCTCCTACTGTAGGGGGAAGAGACCCAAAGGAACAGGGAAGAGGAATAATTACTGTTTATTATTTTTTTCCCGGAGAACAGGAGACAACAAGCTCTGATTTATTTTGTCTCAGCATGCTTGTTTTTCCTTCCTATTCCTGCTCTCAGAATAGCACAGAAAGGATAGAAGAATAATAGTTTTGATTTGAATTCCACTGACATGCGAGATACTTTTATCACCAACCCAACATCTAGCATGTAATATTGTTCCATCCCAAAATTAATTTCAAGATGAAGCGCGGCTGACTGTTATCTTTATATTCAGAGTGAGTACAACTGTAGGAACCCTTTGTGTCATTGTTCACTCTCAGAAGATGAAAAGGGTAGCGTTCTTGTGTATGTGTATGCCTTTCCTTCAATCATGGAAATGATTGGGGGGAGGGTGGAAAGAAAGACCCTGAAGGAAGGGTAGGGAACTTTTTCTCATCCCAGAGTTATGAGAAATAGAAATGCTGTTGAGTAATTGAATGTTATGAATTCAGACAGCGTGTTATAGCCTACAGAAGCTCCTGCCTTCAGTGTAGAGGCTAAATGTTAGTTAAATGCATCATTTAAAATGACAGGGACTTGGTCCAAAAATAAAGGATGGATGAAATATAACGTAGCAGGACACATCATGTTTTCGGTTAGAAGTTTTTTATTACACTTTGGGTGCCATATGAAAATAATATTTATTTAAAAAAGCTAAGCAATATCTTATTATTGCTTTAAATGATGTCACTTGAGTCACTAGTGGTGCTGAAAACTACACATTTGCAAATGAAAAATAATCTTAGGTTGTGAACTGTGGGGTTTTCTCTGGAAGTTTCTCCTTGTACGATGTGAGGGTCTAAGGACAGAGGGTGTCGTATTGTCATACTGATATTCTGTACAAACTGTGAAGTCCACTGAGACAAATGTAACATTTGTGATATTGGGCTATATAAATAAACATTGATTGATTGATTGATTGATGAAGTTAAAAGGGACTGAATCTATGACCATTTTGGGTAATGTAGGCACCAGGTTTTGACAAGGAAACTAAACGTGTGGAATAAAAAGACGATATATTTTTGTGTGTGTCGATCTACAAGGTTACGCTAGATTGAAGCATACCATCTCACATTTTTTGGGAACTTTTAGAGTTACCAATAGTGTCATTTTTTAAAAAGATATTAAGGTAAGGCTGTTGTTTTTTTTCAAAAATACAAGGAGAGTATAAGAACTAATTAACAGTGGTGGGAGGGTAATCCTTCTTTAAAACCACAAGATTAGTAATCTGAGATTCAATATTTTCTTACAGTGTATTTCAGTGGAGTCTACCCTGAAGCTCGGCAGCACCTCTACTCTACCTGTTCACCTTCTCCAACCCTTTATTTTTCTCAATCTCTTCCCCGTCCCTCTGTGTGAGACCGGGCCCATGCAGCCACCTGGATTGAGTTATTAATGCCCGGGGAGGTAGCAGGAGGATTTCATTGCGTATTCAGGTGTGGGGATGGATGGCTTTCAGAGGCAGGCAGAGGAGTGCTGGGGAGGAGAGCCTCTGTAGAGAATAAATATACCTGTCTCCTGCTGATGAATCGGGCCACACTCAGTGCAATGCAAATCAGCTACTCTCTTCCCTGTAACTCTCTCCAGTATTACTCACCCGCTCCTACCTGGATCCCCACCAGCAACACACTCCGTCACACCAGCCTCCGATGGGGTTTTCTGCGTGGAGTGGCAGAGGTCTCGGGTACTTTCCAGCATGGTCTAGTTCTCATTAGTTGAGGATGATACGACGAGCATCCGTGCCTCATCATCATGCCACATTTCCCAGGCGACTTCACAGGTTCTCGTGTTCATTACCTATCCTGACTGCCAGATAATTAAGGGCAAAGACTGGAATTGACATTAAAGCAAAGGTTGCAAATGGGTTCCCGGAGCCCACACATCAGCTTTTACTATTTTTGTTATAAATGACTGTGGATTGAAATTGACTGGTTGGTTTTCCATCTTTAGGACATTGTTTCAGACAATACGTCTGGAGGGTTTTATATCCAAGAACACAGGAGTACGCAGCTGTGTCATCACACTTACTTTGTCTGAATTTTTTTTTTTTCCTTTGAACCAGTGATGTACGTTTTTCAACTTGAATCTTGGAACCATATTTGTTTATCCATTATGTTAGGGAAAAGAAAAAGCCTTTTGGAAAGATTTTATCTGTGGCTCAGTGGATAGTGTGCTGGACTTCTAATCAGGGGATAGCAAGTTCGAGTCCCACTGCAGTCAGCATGTCGTTGTGTCCCCGGGAAAGACATTTCACCCCAAATTGCTCCTGTGGGAGTTGTCCACAGTACTGAATGTATGTAAGTTGCTTTGGATAAAAGCGTCTAACAAATGACATGTAATAATTGTGGGCTTCCTTTTCATGCCCTGCACAGTTTGTTTTCTAGCTGTCTCCAGTCTATGTGCTGTAGGCTAAAAATACAGTTTTTTCCTGTCGCTTTATATTTAATTGACGAATATGTAGATGATACCAATCTAAACATTTAACACTGGACAAAAAAAAGCAATATTATCCCAATGCGTCAAACTATATGTTAGCTTGACATTCTGCTCTCAGCTTTTTTGCACTGTGGTTATTTAAAGCACGCTCTACACTTAATATTAAACTCTACATTCAAGCCAAGGTAAATAAGGTGTTGTTTGAGAACAGCCAGAGACACGGCTATGTGCAGAAACACAATCATTGATTGCCCCATTTAGAGGAAATATCAGGACTTCACTGATCATGTTACTTTATATGAAGGACTCTGCTGACAACGGTCAATTTGTGGGTTACTTCAGCAATTTGTAGACTTTCTAAAGTGGAGATAGAGCAGAATATTGTTCTGTGTGTATTCTTTTATGGTTACCACATTTACTTTACACTTATTTAATACTGCAAGTACGAAGGCCATTGTATATACAGTGTGAAACTATGAAATGTGTTCAATGTCAGCAATTTAGCTATTTTACCATAGAAGGTTTTGCTTTAATATCTCTAGCTTTCCCTTGTCGGCAATAACTGTATTGAATAGATTTATTGGATTGTTATAGATGTAATACATTGCTGTGCATAGTTTTATTGCATTAGCAGTGTTAAACTTGTTGGATTAGCCAAAAACAGACATTCCCATCTGGTTTAATTTATCATTTCACATTTTTTCAATTGTTATTTATTGACATAATATAACATTTTATAGGCTGTTATAGAGGCCATGGCCACAGGAGTGAGATCGGGATGGCTCCTGTCACATGCAAAGTATTAAGATAGAAGGGCCCAGCATTGTGTTATTATTGTATAACTTGAGCTTTTTGAAACAATCTTCATCATTATTTGATCTTTTTAATATCTTTAAATGTGGTACTCACACATGTACTACTTACAGTATTTACAATGTGTACGTAATTGCCCGGTTTTGTTAGACTGTTTTATTCCGCTGACTCACCTCACTAGATCTTTAGGACGGCAGTGAAAAGATTAAATGCATTGTTCAGCTCAAATGATTGCTTTCTGTATTTAATGACCGATCATTCTTTTCTTGGAAACTTTAGAAAAGAAAATATGAACATTTTGTGATTGCACTTTGATGACAGAACACTGTTGATTTAGTTGCTTTATTAATGTGGCTCTAATTTAAAATATCAGCAACTGTTGTTCATACTGTGAGGTAGGGCTCAGCCCCTTTTGTTTTCATACGATTACAATTTTGCTGTGTTTTGATTTATTCAAGTGGAAAGTGGTTGGAAAAGTAACACCTTAAATAAGCTTAGGCCAGCTTCCTTATGCTCAAAACATATGCAAATAAAAGGGATAAGCAGAGCCTCTGATTCTGAAACTCACTGTGCATAGCTGACACTCTAATTAGATAACAAGGCAAGGGATTATACAAGTAAACAGAGAGAGAGATAACCAATCCAACATGAAGGGAAATATGTGACACTAACAAGTGATACTTTCAGAGAGAGTCTCCCAGATTTGATTAACCGCATGTATGAAAGTGAGGGAACATTTTAACAGACCTGCACAAATGCGGTGGCAAATTGGAATGTCTGGTAAACAAGTTGCCACCTTCTTTTATGTCCTTATGAAATCAAAAGGAGCTACTGCATCCATCCTCTGACTGTGTGGTCCATCACTCGCACAGAGTAAATGTGAAGTTTATTTTGGTTTGCTATAAAGTCGAAGAGGTTGTATTAATGTATTTATGGAGTTATCTGTGTGGGTTCACAGTAAACACAGGCATTAGTGTTTAAACAGTGACAAATCTAAAAAGTGACAAATATCTCTTTCATATTAGGCTATAAATTGCCCCCCCCCCCCACTCCCTCATCATCTCCAGACTCTTTTATGTCCCTCCCTCCCTGCTTGTTTCCTTCATACAGTGCAGGGCTGTACTGCACACAGGGCACAACAGGCTGAGCACACTGCAGAGCTGTTTCGATAATGTTTTCTTCTGATACTGCAATCTTCAAACAAGTTTTTCCTGGCTTGTTCTTACATTTTTTTATCAATCTGTTCTTCTATTTCACTGCCCAGAAGATACACTGCATGATATTTCCATAAGCCTACCTCACAAGCCTGGCAAGTAGATCAGACACATCCATCTACAGTCTCATAAACACTGTAATGATACAGGCCCAATGATTTTCATTAATTTGTTCTCCGGAAAGTGTTTCTCCAAGTATGAAATAGTGACATTCGATAACTATATTTACTGTAAAATAACAATAAAGATTGTTATGATATATACAAAGCTTTAGATTTAATGCACAGGTTGATTTATATCAGCACCACCAAACTATGAAACATGTCTTCACCTCAGCCATAAAATCTTGGCAGTGTCTGACTTTGCACTGGTCATTGCACTAAATTATGCGATAATTATTCAGGTAAAAAATGGTCACTGACACCCCACACTCCCATCGGTCCTGAGGAGGGAGTGTGTTTTGTCTTGATAGATGAGCTGGATCCCTCCCGGGGTGTGTTGGGAGGAGATGACATTCCTGGGCAGCGCTGGCCCCGGCTTCCTTCTTCCGGATGATGAGACTCTTGTAGGGAGGAGTCTGCAGGCTTCATTTACTGAAGCAGCGGGGAATAATATAGTGCCAGCGTTTGGATGTGTCAGGTCCCATATCTCTGGCTGTTCTATTAGAAATAGACCCCGATGCGGGACAATTAACCTCTGGCCTTAACAGCAGATCTGTGCAGTAACAGCCCTGCACGGGGCAATAAATCAAACCCTGAGGGATAAACCCACACTCCCTCCCTCTGCTGGATGGCTCTCACTATCACCCTATAGACCGAGCTTACACGATGGGAGATATGCTCCGGTGTTATCGTATAATCACTGGAGGAGCAAGAGCAATGTAATGTGTTGGCTTTATGCAAGGGCATCCCTAGTGTTTGTGCTGCAGTGAACACACCGTCTGGGGAAAGTTCAACACCTCGGACAAACTGTTACCCTTTTAAACAGGCAGCAACAACTTCTTTGGTATCTCATGCTGCTTTCTGGCAAGGGGAAAATAGGTTTATATAGAACAGCACTGTAAGGTAAAAGGTTTTTTTAATTACCAATGGCTGCTGGAGGTTTGCTGGTTTCACACAGCCAGACTATTTTTATAACCAGCTCAATGTCCCAGTTTCTTCTGCCATTTTATTCTTGTATTATTACTAATTCACTCATCGAATTGCACCGCCTGTGTCAATCACTACCAGAAGAAATGTCTGTATAGCAAAAAGTACATGCATAATATTTTTGTCAGAACCAATTTTGCCAACCTATTGGATGAATTGCATTGGCAACCCTATATATTTTTCTTGTGCCCTCGTTTCCATTGGACTGTAATACAACTAAACCAGTCCATCAATCGCAGTAACCTGTTAATGACTAGACGCTGTGGCTATTATAAATTGGTAGTAAAAAAAGAGAATTATAAATCCTCACTACAGTGAATATGGCGTTTTACTCAGCAGCCTGTCATATTGAGACCATTTGTTTAATGGTGGATTAGGGAAAACAATGGGCAGCCATAAAGCAGCACACCAAAGGGGTCACCTTCAGGAGCTGCTCATGGTTATTCCCATCATTAGCATGTCATGTCTCGTGCTGTCCTGCTCCAATTATTCCTGAAACAGGCTCTGGTATTATGACTGGGCTGTTTAAACTGCCCACTGTTACCCTGTAATTCTCACACCAATGGACTAATGTGAAATATGGCAACAGATGCAGAACTGAAACACATTATTCAGGACCCAAAGGCCATTAAAGCCATAGCTATTAAATATAATTTGAAAAAATTAGCTTTTTTGGCGCATGGAATAGCAGGTTGTGGGGTATTATGATAATCACTATATTCCCCAGGGTAACCACTTTCACCAAATGTTTATTATACTATTTGAATGCCTTTGTGAATAGTCTTTGGGATATATAGTTCTGTTTGTGGATGCTTTATGGGAGGGGTAATTCTCCTCTGATGCAGGGACAATTATCGCTTCAGCCTGGGATTGTGTTCCTTTGTGCAAGTCTGGAGTAATTACAGCTCATTGCTTGATTTGTTGTTTGCCTGAGAGCATTTGTGCACATGTGAACGAATTATATTTAAAACAACTTTGATGCACAACAAACTGTGTGTTTGACATAGGATAGTGGGCTTGAATTCAGGATGATATTTACCATTCAAACTAATGCTTTAGACTAATGGTAAAGCCTCTTAAGAGGTTCAGAGAAATTAAACAAAAACAACACCAAAGCTCTTTTATATTAAGAAATGTTGAGTTGTGAAAACAAACATTTTTAAGCATTCATTTCAACATCCTCTGATTCTAGCTCCTCAAATGAGGGTTTGTGACTGATTGATGTACAATTTGTCCAATTTAAAAGAAGCAAACAATTCACAAATGAATCAAAAATGAAAATAATTGTTAGTTGCAGCACTGTCTCATCAGTGAGGTCGATCTGTTTTTAACAATGTTTCTTTGACTGATGGCCATTGTTTTCATTTTCTTCTTTCAGCGGCCGGCTGCACGTTCGAAGAGGACTCAGACCCCAGTCTGTGTGACTTCACCCAGGGGGAGGAGGACGACTTTGATTGGCTGCTGTTTCGGACGTACAGTTCACCTTATGCCAGCCCTGACCTCCTGCGAGGTGAGTGCTACCCTCTGCTTCAGTTGTTCCTTTTTGTGTAGTTTAAAGTCTGTTGGTGTGCAGATTAGAAAGGAGCTGAGAAGGAGTTTGGCCTGCCATTAATCTGAAACCCCCGCAAGTAAGAGTTCATGGGGCAAAGGACCAGAGGCTAATTCTTGAGACATTGCAGCATTTGTTGTGTGCTTCTGTTTCTTTTTAAATTATCAGAAAAATAAATGGACTTTTGTTTGTGAGGCTGACATATCGGAAAAGTAGGACTGCAAATCAGCCTTTAGAGATGTGCAGTGTCCATTATGCTGCAGCTTTAATGAAGCACTCACCCCAGTTTTGTCTGCTTCCCGCTAACCCTAAGGATAATTTTATGTTAACCAGCCTCACAGGACTAATGGAAACCAGCATTTTCTTGCAATCACGCTCTCTCCTGGTGTTTGCCAGAGGGAGATGGTATGCATAGTTTATAAGGCGCTCCTCTATCGCTGCATTAACAAATACCTACAGGGATCTGACAAAGAGAAGAGTGCTGTTTCAGCTTCTCAGCAGAAATATCAATGGCAGCAGTGCTAAAAATACTTAGACTGTGGATACTTGCAGTATGATTAGGAGCCTGGCCTCCCTTGGGTATAATAAATCAATCAATCTATGAGATGATATAGGCAATTTGACTAAAAAACATGTACTTAATTGTATATGAGAGCGAGAGAGAACAAACTTGCATGATCAGTGGAAGAAAGGACTGACAGTTAATGAGGGATAAATATAGATGGATAAGCTAAGAGGAACAGATGTAAAGATGACAAGATAAGACACAATCAGATATGGCTATATGAAAAAGTAATAATTGAAAGAACACGCCATCCTTTTGGAAAAAAAGATCTGAAGTAGCCTGTGAAAATGGTCGGTCAAAAACGTCCTGCAGGGATAAATGGCGGTATTTTTTGGAACTTGATAAATCCCAAATGTATCCTAAACTATTAAACTGAACCTCATTCACCTCCACATCATCAGCATTCAAGTTAAAAATCTGCCTGCAGCCACTAGCCAATTCACAGCAGGCTATGGGATAATTAATACTATTCCCTTTGGGTGTAATTAAAACTTACTGCCATGGCATTTATAGTGATTGGGTGCCTTCAGTAGAACAGACATGCACAGGTGGAATGAGGCAGGTACTGTAATCTGCACATGGCGAGAGGGCAGGAGAGGCTTTGAGCATCAACTCTCGATCGATGACTTCTCAGAACCAGGAGACAAATACTGTTTCATTTATTATCTACTCATCCTTTAGCCCCGCACCAGAGGCAGTTTATTACTCATGTTCTTCACATGATTGGTGTCATTGTACAGTGACAGCACTGTCCCTTCGTTAGGCCAACCTTGACATTTCAACTGTGGTATTTTAGTTTGATAGTCTTACTGCAGAAGGATTATTTTTCTCCCTCCTCTCTGGCTTAATCCCCCTGTGTTGACTTGTTACCGTGTATCACATTGGGCAGCCAAGGTGGGGGGATAACAAGAGTTTATGAGATAAGGCTATTTACATTGGACCATTATTAACTTTGTGGGGCTGAGAAACTGGTGTCGAGGGAAGATTAGTAAACACAGCTGAGATAGCTGCTGCTTGTGGCTCCCAGGAGAAATTAGGGAATAGCGTTCCCATGAAAGATAAAATAGTCTTGGGGAAAAAAAGAGATAAAATGCGAGGAGGTCTTAATAGGAATGAACAATTTTTTGATCACGTTCCCTGCTATTTTGAATAAGATCGGAGGTGCCAGTGTTGCTATTGAAATTCTTGAAATCTCTCACAGTTTTAATGAACAAGTCAGGCTTGCAGTATGATGACCTTGTAAAGAAGAAGGCGTCTGCATGTCAAGTATACCTCGTTTTCTGAAAGTCAGATTCATTATCTTGAAACATTATGTCTCTGCTGCAATAGCCAATAATGGGTTGCAGGGTATCTTCAAGGAAAGATCCGTTAAAGACTTTAGAAGCCTCAAAATTAGCTCATTGTTTTATTTGACCACCTTGTTAGATCTGATTTCTCTAAACGGGTCAACAGTTATGATGTCTATATTTTCCCAGCAGAACTAAGGTGATTAAAAGAATAACTTTTTCATGGCTACAGAATCATCAGCCAACATAACGTTTTCGTCAGCCTGCCAGAAGCAAATAGCATGCCAAAAACAACAGCATCGTTTTTAGACTGCTGCAATTTTCTCACACAAAGAAACAACAGCATAGAGCTGCCTTTTTCTTTATTTATTGTGATTCTTTGAATAGATGCAACGGGGATGCAATTGTTTGAAGGAGACAGGTAGAGGTGGGAAAGGGGACTGTTGACTCCAGAGCACTTGTCGACAAAATAGGGATAATCTGCTAAGGAATTGGAAAGTTCTACCTCTATTCTTTTTCAGGCTCAGGAGACATGGCTGAGAAAACATTTGTGATCCTAAATAGTAAAATATCTTGTGAGCAACAGTCTATCGGAGGCTTGATGTTTAATTTTACAAGACTACTACACCCATTTAACATTGCAATTCAATGAAACATTTTTGAAACATTACTTAGGAAGTTAAAGAGGTTATACAGAATTCTTAAATTCTACAATTATTTATTGAAGGGAAATGTAGAGAGAGCCACGCAGAGAGAGGTAGTGGGCTACTGACTCAGGTGACATCACTTGGGGTAGTTATCAGACTTTTCGAAGCTACCTCTGGAGTCACCAAAGGCTTTACACATTGGTTTCCAGTAGGGCTGCTTAATTAATCGTATTTTAATCGCAATTACAATTATGGCTTGCAACCATTACGAAAACAATTATTTTTGTGTTACTTTATTTTTTATTTTTTCAAATTAAATCTTTTTTTAATTGTTTTTTCAGTTGAATTACAGTATACTTAAAGTTCAGGGTAATCAAATGTTAAAAACATACATAAATTGATGTTTTCAAAGTAAATGGATAATCGTTTTTAATAATCGTGATATCAATTATCGACGCAAATAATCGAGATTATGATTTTTGCCATAATCGAGCAGCCCTAGTTTCCAGTAATTCTCCCCAACACCTGCAAACTTTGATATGTAAGATTTGTTAGGTTCCCCTTTGAGTTCAGTCATTGGAATATGTGAGCGCGACAGAAAGGCTCTCTATTAAACGCTGTGCAAGGTGTTCGTTCTTGTTGAAGTGCCACTGAGCACAAACATTTGCTCGGTAGTCCATCTCAGCAGGGATACAAAAACTGTCTCTTGGATGTCCACAAATCGGGGCTTTTCTTTCCAGCTGAGCCATACAGCAATTCTATGAAGATACTGAAATAGAGCTGAATTATGTTTTTTATCTATTACCACGTGTTGCTGCTAATCTTCTTTCTTTTTGTGATGTCTCCCATGCTGTCCAGCTTCACCATTCAGTGTAACTTCTAAAACTGGGTTTTGCTGCCGGCTGTGATCTAGCTCCATCTGTATTTGTACATCGCATTGCAACAAGCTACAGAGTCAATTGACCGGTTGTTTTATGAGCCACTTGCACAATACATCCTTACATAAATACCCAGAGACATTCTGAATAGGCTCTAAAGTTTGATGCGGCCTCAGCTCTGGGGAAGGTTAAGATTCAAATTAAGCATGGCTCTAAGCGTTGTCCTGGGGTCAGAGCCTGGTCAATCGTGTCATGTGATGACCTCAGAAGAGCCTATTCATACAGTAAAGCACGCAGACCTCCATCTGTATCTCTGGCTTCCTCTGCCAGTCGGCGATGGAGGGCAAAGTCATATATTCTGCCCTTTATTATCTGTCACCTCTCACCCCTGCCTGGCCACGGGCGCGCCACAGACCAGCTGCACACGAGTGCGCACGTGTCATTGACAGCGACCCGAGATTCATCTGCATCTGAGAAAGGATTAGGCAGAGCGAGGAGACGGAGATACCTCCCCTGTAGGAGAGGGCGTTGTTATCAGAGCTGACCAGCCATCCTCGCTGCTTTAATACTCTATTACACTGCCGTCCTCCACATCTCCCCTCCAGCAGTGTGCATTTACCATATATATGCAGCATAAATATATCATCTCATTTAAAGGCCTCCATTTATCGTGGACTCCAAACTCAGTTGGTTTTCTCTTATAACGCTTATAGCGAGGGGGATATAGTGGCCATAGACGTCCTTCAGAACGTTTTTTATTTAGGAGTAGAGGAAATGTGCTGTTTTGTCTACTTGTATTTGCAGTCGTTTAGATCATTTATGTAAAAAAAAAAGATGAAATCTTTGGTCAACGCATAGAGACCAAATAATACAAAAGACATATTAACCAGGCACAAGATTCACATATTTAGCATTATTTGCTACAATTGGGTAAGTTAATCGGCAACAGTTGTTGTTTTTAACCAGGAAATCAACCGTCACTGTGTCAATGTCACTTTAAGATGCTGTTGATGATGATAAATGTAATCAAAGTCCAAAAGCTCCTGCAATTATTAAGTCAAGCTTTTTCAAATTGCAAATTCATGTCAAAGAACAATAACCACGTTCTCCAAATCTCCTAACCTGGTTGGGGAGAAATAACTCCTTCTCTCTAGACTGATGAAGTATATTTCTGTTAATGTTTGAAAAAGGAGGGAGAACAGATGAAGGTACGGTTGAGTAAACCTTAATAAAAAAAAAAGAAGTCATGTAGTGGCTTAATCAATGTATCAGCTTCCCAGGTAAAGCTCCGCTTCAAGGCTAGCACTGTGCGATGATGAGATAAAGCGCTCTGTTGTGTACTCTCAGGAAGGATATGGCATCTTCTGTTCAGATCAAGAGGAGGAACTTTTTAACATCTTCTTGCTCGAGTGTTTTATTTATCATTTAACTTTGGTTGCAGAGGACGGAGGTAGAGGAGTCTGCGCAGTTTTGTTTCAGCCAAACGTTCCACCAGCTGATTTCAGTGATCAACACACCTTCAGTCAGAGAGGGAGGAACTAATTAGTGAAATCGACAGCTGTGGTATTTGGTGGGAATGAAAACCTGCAGAGGCTTCTGTGGCTCAGGACCGGACGCCCGTGGCTTACCGGGATAATTGCTTACGACTCATTACCTCAAGGCAAAGAAGATTATATTTATTGATCACTGATGTGTTATATAAATGCCCGTCACCACACAGAAGCTTTCGAAATATACCAACTTAATTAAAATGTTATTCAGGAAAGCTCCCTTTACACCTTCTCAACAAGGTCGAGAGGCTTGTGAATGACTTATTTGGCTTTTAGAGCAGACTTTGTGCCAGCTGCTGCAGACTATCTGCTCTGCGCCCGCTTCTTTTATTCTCTGTTTTCTGCTCACACACTCAGACACCCAGGTGAAATGGAGGTATGGTAATACAGGCCCCTTTTGCCTCTAGTTCCCTTCTAATTAGTGTCGCTTTAGAGGGACAGCTAGAGGACTTTTATGTGTAAGGTTGCAGGTTTAACAACATAATTGAGGCTCGGAAAGCACACTCAGGATTGTAGCCTAATAGACTTTCCAGGTGATTCACCTTAACTCAGGTGAGATGAAGTGGACGGTCACTTAAAGCATAATGGCTTAGCTCATGAAAAAGGCCATGTGGTTGACGGCTACAATTACGTTGAATCTTTGCTGCTTGAATTTGGAGTTTTGCTCACACATAATTGGCCTTATGTGACAAGCTTGAGTATTTTAACATATTCAGCATAGTTAGTCACCAAAATCATTGAGATGTATCCACTGGGGAACATGAATACATCAACATGTACTGTCCAGCACTACACTGTGCGCAGAACATTCAATCACAGTTCCACCATATTTAACGATCAATATTTCAAATAGCTTCTTGTATGTAGAGCTAATATTGATCTGCAAGGTTAATGTAAGGACAGAGCTTTAGTTACAGGGGACTTCGCAAAACTGACCTGAATTGTTTATCACTTTTTCAAACTGTTACTTCTTAGTAAGCAAAATATTACACATCAACTTTATTGTAGACATTTCTACTAGGCTTTGAATCTGTTCTTTAAGTATTTAAAGTCTACTTTTTTACTTTTGCTATCCTCCTGTTTCTGCTAGTCACACATTCCCTCTTTGGTTATCTTGAGATTAGAGTTAGCCCTGTATGCGTGAATGCTGTGGATGGTTTTAGTATGTGTGTTTGGATATTTCCCAAGCTCCTCTGCTCCTCTGTGGCCACACTTTGCTCCAGCTCTCTCTGAATGGAAGTAGATCACAAACTCTTGGGCTTGGGTAAGTTGTTTGAAAACAGACATATTTCATGCGTTTCTTAAAATTCAGTTTGTATAGTCCCACGTTAAGCTTTCTCAATACACATGAATTACAAATGGGGGAGAACAAGTTCTGCATTCATATATCAAACAGGTAATTCATAACCCATTGGGATACATACGTTGTAACAGAGGGAAAAGCCTCTGTGATCTTTTGTGAGAACTTGAACATAGAGAGATACGACGTCTGAACAAAATGTATGGAGACTGTTACTTTGATAAAGTTTCATGAATTCAAAAGATGTTCATATTTGGACAGTTCTTGTGGCTCATCTTTGTTAAATGCAGAACTGTTAAGGACCTATTTGTAACTTTTTTAAATGTTTACCTTCACCAAAGGGGAGGTTTTTTTCCACTCAGTTATTTTGGTGGTCTTTTTGTTGTTAGCAGGATAATATATCCTCAGGGCATCACTACTGATTTGTGGTCAAAGGAAATTATTAATACAGGATAAAGCAGTGCATTGAGGTCATATCCTATTCCTGACAATGTACTGTTGTTGAGTCAGTGTAATGTGTTACATTGTGTTATTTTATCACTGCACATTAATTTAAATTGATGGTATGAGATTAAATACAAATATATAATATATAATAATACCTTTTGCATGCAGCAAATATAGCACATTGCAATTAAAGATTAGCCACAGGGTGCTTAAGGAAAGTAAATAAAGCTTCAATAAACAAATATGACCAAATTAATAGATGGCTTCCAGGGCTTAGGGCACTCATAGTAATTATTTTCATATTGCATGGTTGTGCATGACAACAATACTAATGCAGGATGTAGTGTGTGCCGTTTATGTAGCGTGATGGAATGACTGAAGAGATGGGGGATGGGCATGTTCAACGTAAATGTCAGGGAATGGGATTCTGGATCATAAATAATGTTGACATTTAAAAATGTCTTAGCAATGTTTACAATCTTCTTCTAACCGCAACCGAGTAGTTTTAGTTGGAATAATAAATAAAAATGAATGGACCTTATTGCATCATTGCCCCTCATCAACAACATATTTAGCAGGTGGATTTAGCTAAATAAAATATAATAACTTGTTTCAGGACTGTTTTGTGGCACAATGTGACAATTATGACTTTATGGCATCAATAAACGAACAAAAATAAAAAGGTGGAAAACCTGAGTCATCCTGGTTTATTAAAAATCTAGTCAGAAGAAGGCCTTTAAAAAACAATCTAATTTCCTCTGGGATCAGAACATCAAACTTATTATTATTTCAAACTTGCTGACTTGCTATATGAGTGGCATTATTTTCCAGCACTTTACTTTATTTGCATTGTTAGGTTGACTGCTTTTCTAAGGGGAAATACAATGTTGTTGTCTGCTGTGGAAGTGTGAAGCTACCACCGTCTGCTTATAAATGCAGAGCCCTGTGGGACCCTGCCTCATACCTCAGAGGTCCCACTGGGAGAACTGGTTGCGCCTTGAAGGATTCACAAAGTGGCTTCATCTGTGCAACAGCTCCTGCAAAGCATAAACATGCACTGTTACATAAAACCATAAAGCATGTAATGACAATTCTCTCTGACATATAACAAATATTGACAAGCTTTCTGTTAAAACACACATCACCTAACCCTACAAGGTAAGTGTGTATCAGCTGTGGCTCAGTATGAGATGGGTACACCATTTAGGACTGAAACTCCAGCAAATGCTTGAAGAATCCACATCATAATCGGCATGAAAAGTGCTATATAATGGCAAAGGTAAACATCCGAACAAACCGAAAGAGCTGAATGCAGTCAGTGATCCTCTGCTGTGAGACTTAATGATTTCAGTGTATTTTCTTCGTGGTGGGTGGCAATCCAGTTGACAGGAGGGGTTCTGAGTGTATGCTATTTAATCTCCATTTGTTGAAATAACATTGATCTGAGACGTAGGATCCTCTCGAGTAGGCATCTGGTTAGGGGAATCATGAAGTGCCTTTTTAGGGAGGGTCCTTCAGGGAATAAAGCAGTGTGGGACGAAACACTTAATTCCCATTCTTCATGTTGCCTCTTAATCTCTCATCCAATCCTGCCATTCTCATTCACATACGTCCTCTCAGGTGCAATTTAATTCAGCAGTGTTACTATAATAAGTCAACACTCAGTAATTGATATGTGGGCGCTGCTTCTGGGTGGAGCCATTAGCATGAATCGTGTTAACTGATATGATAATGAATGTGTAAGGCCTGATGCAAGCAGAATGAATATCTGGAGATGAATGGCTATTCAAATTATACACAATAAGTAATATATTAAATCAGGTCTCAGGGGTCCTCGGCTCCATCTGCATTTGTTGCCTGTCTTCTACCGGGATCGTCCCGGCCGCCTGGATATAAATAGTCTTTATCACATCTGGCATCTCCTTCTTTATCTCCCTGACGTCCTCATTTTCCTCACTAGCCTTAATATCTGATGAGGAGGGAGCTAGAAATATGTGATAATAGATGGTAGAAGTGAGAGTAAATTAATCATGTTCTGAGATGGTTATATTTTAGGCTTTATGTTAACAACAGCGCTATCTGAAAGTGATCTACCGTAAATGATAAAGTCTAACCCTCAAAAGCCAATATTTTCAGTATGCTGTCCATCTCTTTGCTTTTAACTAGTCTGAAGACAATTAGTTTGTCGAGCTTCGCCAAACTTTATTATTCTCCATTAACACATACAGTATGAAATGCTTATTGCCTTTTTAAATGAGTTATTACTGAATGAAGGACATGGATGAAGACGGGACACTGAAACAAAAGATGAGTTAGCTGCACTGAAGTTATGCCTTTTTTAAAAATGTTAATACATATTTTTGTTCAAAACCTTATCATACTGAAATGAGTTCAAAAAGGTATGATCATCCTATTATAAGTACACCAACGGGTGATTCAGCAGCCCCTGAAATGAGAGATATTCGTTCTGAGGATTGCTTTTATGGTATCTGTATGATTACTACATTTGATTCCCCTTTCACACTCCCAGTTATTACTATTTTTACTGCCTCCATCAAATCTGTTCAGTAGCTCCTACCTTCAGAAATATTGACTGCAATTATCCAGCGAGAATGGCATAAAACCGGGATTGTCTTTTGAAATGATGATCAAAATGTGGCCGCAGATGTCTGTGCTGGCCACAATTGAAAGCTCAAAATTGCTCTGGAGAAGAAAAAAACAAACAACCTCTCAATATTTGTAGCATAAAGCAAAAAAACACAGGCGCTGGAGAGTTGTCTCGATCGCGTAATCGCGGTCCCCGCTTTCTCTGTTATGTTTGTAATTGCAGCGAAGAGCATGTCCCTCGGAGGAACATTTCCAGGTTGTTACAGCTAATGACTGCTGGGGGTTCTCCACAAGGAGCTGTCTGACATCATTTGCTCGGATATTAATATCGGACGATGGGAGCGAGGACGATGGCACGCGCTGTAAATTGTTGCCACACAAACGCAACGTATGTATTAATAGACTTGGCATGCGCTCAGATGCACACAATCACGCGTTTTATACAGTATGCTGACTTGTGTTGTGCAAACGGAGCAATTTATTTATTTTAGGAAACATGAGGCGACCATGCCCAGATAATCAGCTGCTTTGCTTTCGTGCCAGTTTATGTGAGATTTGAGGCAATGCCATAAAGTGAAATCTGGAAGCTCTGCATCAGTTTTATTGTGACAATACAATTATGAAGTTCCTGCTCCCACTGCTCTGTGGGCTGCTTTCATGTCACCTTGCTGAGGGCCACGCTCTCTAAAGGGAGCAATAGAAAAAGCCATAATCATAACTTCACTGGAATCTCATATTCTTTTATAAGCGTTGCTTGTAATGTTTTTTCATTGCAGAGAAAACAGAGAATTGAGTATCCAACTTGTGGGAAACATAACGTTTGAAAGTCCTGAATGATGCATCCTGCTGAAGGGAGACGAAGCCGCTCCTCTCGTCTTCTGATGTTCTCTCTTTGAGGTGGCAGGGACGGTCTGCGATGCTCAGCTGGATGCCCCTTACTCGTCTGCAAAGCACTCCCACAAACAGCTGCGGGATTTGCACATCGCTTAACCTAATTTATTTGAGGTCTCTATGGGAGCGGAGGAGTCGGATCACGTGCAACTAATTTTAAATACACTCAGATTAACATTTTCAAACTGCACATTTGGACTAGTATTTTTACTCTTCAACAGCTTATCTATCACTCATTTGCTCACCTCCCCTGAAGTTGTATTCCACACCCAGCTGTTGCATGATATTGAGGATGGGATGACAGTGTGTTTCTGTTCATGAGCTCTCTTTGGTGCATAATAAATGTCACACAGACATGCTGTAAAATAACTCGAGTGCTAGATCTCGTCTCAAATTCTCCAGGGAGGCAAGCTGTCTGAGACAGTGCAAGAGCAGCAGAACACCAGCTACCGCCACCCAAACCTGTGATCGCTGTATGCATGCACGCTTCAGGGTGTGACGGCGTCATTTTCCTTTCCTTCCTCAAGTGTCTGCTAGAATGCCAGTCTGACAACACTGCATCTAGAGTACGCTACGATGTGTACCTCTTCAGTTGAACTCCAGGGGCTCTGCAGTCAGACAACCCCTCACTTTACTTTTAACCGTCTCTCTTCATAATCCTGTCCTCCCTTATCCCGAGAAAAAACACACACACATCAAAACTTGCTGCAGAATACGCCCAGCCAATTAGAGACTAATCTAATGATGCACAACGATATCCGCAATGGACTGGCCTATCTTTTTTCAAATCGAATTAGGAGGGGAGCAAAAATAAAGGATTCCCTCCACATTTCTCGAAGCTTGATTACAGAAAGAGCAGAAATTCCAGCGGCTCGGTCGGAGTCGTGCTATTTCCTGCTACTTTAGAGGACCAGATAACCAATATTTATTAAGCCTCTTACACATCGAGCCGATTATCCGCGTCGATAGATGCCGATAGATTTCGGGCCGTCGATGAGCGTCGTGTCGCCCTACTCAGATTGGTGTGTACTGCACCGTTGTGTCTTTTCGGGCGTGCCGACACCTTCCGCTGCAGATATAACATGTTGAATCGGTAGGCCGTCGGCCAAAGAAATCACTCTGATTGGCTGTTCAGCTTAGCGAATCAGTGCATGAGAAGCGAAACGGAAGTGAGGCACCCAAACAAACTATTCAGAAGGTACATCTGAGATTTAATTGAACTCCAGCTCTCGACAGGTTCGGGAAAGCTCCATGAGCTTCTCGCTGCAGAGTGAAAATGGAACGCACACGCTATTTGTTGTTTGTTTATATCACGCAGTCTGTCTTCCGGTTGTTGCCTCTTTTGAATGACGAATGCGAGACATGACCAAGACGCAGGAGACGTGAGGCGACGTTCCGTCGGGACGTGTTCTTTGGTGTTCTTTGGTGTCAGTTTGGTGTGTAAGAGGCTTTAGCCTAACACCCCGACAATTAATTAGGAAGCGGGGCTATACTAATCCTGTTTCCACGGGTTTCAGCAGGTCGAACCTCTTCACACTACCAAGAGGAGCAGAAGCACTTCAAAGACAAAAAAGGGCTTAAATCAGCTCCTACTTAAAAGAGTGTTTGTGGAAAATACTGAATCTTTTGACTGCATTTATAACTGCACGCGTGCGTGTGTCTGTATATTTGATGTATGTTGAAATGAAACCCAGGAGATATAATTAATGATTATATGTGGATGGACACATGGCCCATGCCTACAATTGTTTACAGTTGCCGGGTTGCAGCTGTAAATCCTTCTTCTGACATGTTAAGCATGAAGGTTTAGCCCACTCCCCAGTTCAAAGGCTGCTCTCTAATGCTGCACGCTTTCAGACTCGTCCTTCTTTTTTGTACCCCGCGGCTCTGCTGCGCTTCATCTCGTGGAGGCCTCACGCCCTGGGAGGCTTGGCAGGTTGCGGCACCACACAGAAATGTACAGTCTGCTCTCTTTGTTCGGGGCGCGCTTGGCATTTGGTCTCACAAGACCTCCGGCTTTTAAAGGCAAAACACACCAGTCAGGCAGATGGCTGAGGAGCTTTGTTTTGGTTGTTAGTAAGCCATCTTTTCTGGGTCTAGTGATATTATTATTTATTATTAAAGAGTGAAGCCAAAGCCTGGCTGAGAGATCAGTAATGCAATTGGACAGAATGTGTGGTTGATTCATTATAGTTAGCAGTTTGATTGAGGGACATTTTGTCAGGACTATTTTATTGTATAGTCATTGCTCATAACGCACTGAGTGGAAGTAAAGTGATACCTGAACATATGGTACTAAACCCATAAGGGAATGTGAATCTGCTGTCATTGTAATCCACACAAAAATGAAGGGCAAATCATAGGCACGTGTGCCAGATATCTGCCTTACTCCACTCTCTTCAAAATTACCACTTTTAGTAAACTTGTGTGACGTGAGTGGGCAAAGCCTCAGCTCTGTCTCTCTCTGGTACGATAATTGCAAAATGAACTAGTGTTGCTCTACAAACAATCATTGTCCCTGCAGAATCTCTCTAAACATGGACTATGCATTGGCTGATGTTAAATTCCTCAAGACCATTCCAATATAGGGCTGGAGAGTACATCGATATTATATCAATGTTGTCGTATGAGACTAGACAAGTGATTTAATTTCCGAATTTACCAGACTGTTCTGCGTTTCTTTTATCGGGCATTACACAATAAAATATTTATAAATATTTGTCAGTAATTTGGATTTAATGACTAAATCGGTTAATACTTTGTGAAAGAATCAATGGTAATGCTAAACCCTACAATGGTTACCTTATGGATATCTAGTATTCTTCAAAATATTATGATCAATTTTTTTTCATATTGCCCAGCCCTATTCTCAAAATACCTTTTTTACTAGATTAAGATTTTGTAACCTCTAAAAATATAAAAAATGTATGTCTATACGACTTTTTCTGATTTATAAATACTTTCTCACCTGGATACTGTATCTTCAGCTTCTCTTCTCTTATATTCACTCAGAAATATATAACTATGTGTAGTTTGGTCTTGGTAAAGTCCTTTAAATGTTGTTGTGGCGAAGACATCCTCAGACTGCCTCTGAAACAGGGAATACAACTCTTTGGTCCACTTGTTGCAATCTTCCGCCTTCAAGTGTGAACACTGTCAAGGTGTGAAAGTAAATCAAAGAGTGCACTTTACTCCACGGATAGAAGTAGGTTAAAAACTGTGAAAGCACCAGGTAGATCTCTGCCGCCGACGCTTCTGTTCAAACCCGTGAATCTAAGGTCTTCTTGGCTTAACAAAGTTATTTCTAAGCCTTTAACTTCTGGGCTGCTTGTTGTGTAGAGTCAGCCGGCAGATGCTTCGGTCTCTGTCCATCTGGCTCCATTGTTGATTGCAGACAGACTGGCCGATGAGTGCAGCCTAGATGCAGAGGCAGAAGTAGGGCCCTGAGCTGTAGGAGCTCCCTTAGGCCGGGGCTTGGCAGGGTTGGAAGCGAGCACAGCCGTCTCCACGGGTGCCTAATGGCCATGCTGCTACTCTTCAGAGTTTGGCAGTTGACAGTTTCTGATCCTTTTTAAGCAAGAGATAAAGCCATGGCAGACAACGAGGTAGTCAGAGATGTCCACATAGATTTAAAAACTAGGAGAGTTAGGGAGAGAAAATAAAAGGTTTTGTGTGGTGTGATTTATTGATTATTTTAGAATGAGCTTTGTAAAAACTACCACTGTAGAGATTTATAACACGACATTTTTAAAATGTGTCAAAAATCTGCACAACATGCCGTTATGGCTTGCTGCCGACAGGAAACAGCTCCACAGATACTGACAGCGCCAGAGTGTTGCAATATGATCATGAAGGTATTAGAAATGATTGTTTTGTTATTTCTCAATGGGCCATTTACAAGGACACAGTGTAGAATCAACATGCAGGTTGAGCAAATAACTTTGTTTCACCATGCAGTGAATGTTTGTCCAGCCCAAGAGGCTCGAGCCATGCTTCAGGACAGACTTCCCAACACTGGACCCTGCCTAGTCCATCATCTGTGAGCAGCTCTAATTAATTCCCTCACGGTACACAGATAATGAAAAGAGAATTAGACTGCAAAACAGAATTCATCTTGGCCGATGAATATTAAAAGAAGAAAACTGGGAGGAAAGCAGAAGGGCGACAGATAACATGCAGCAAAAGGAGGAGAAAAAAGGGTGTCCAAATGTGTTTTTCTCTGTCTGTTTTAATCATTGTTCATTGTATTTAGAGTGCATAGTTGCGTACCTAAGGCAGTGTGTTGAAAACAAAGGCTCAGTGAGTGCTGTGCTGCTTTGCTGCCTTCCTGCATTTCTGTCTTTTATTCATGTTTTTTTCCTCTCAACGTTTTTCTACCTCTCACATAGTCTAGTTGTCAGGACAAGGATGTCACACCACAGCCAGGCACCACAAAGAGGGCGAGAAAAAAAATCTCCCTGCTTTCAGCCGGCTGAGGTAGTAATCGATGAGACGTTAAACAAAAACAGAGGAAGAAAAGCACACTTTCTTTTGAAAACAGAAACCACTTTCATGGCAAAAAAAAGTGCTTCTCAAATGGCTATGCTTCTCTGTTGTATACAGATGTGATTTTTCGACAGTGGAGTATAATGATAGGTAAGACCAGATGATGGTCATTTATGTCCATGCGTGTAAAGACTCTGTACTGCTTGTATTGATGAGCACAAATGTAGCATCTGTTGTTTTGAAGATGGAGCTGTAATTAGTGGTCACAGTTTCCATAGTATTTCATTGTTTGCCACATAACCATTCAGACAAACAGCAGGTGTTTGTTCCCTGAACAAGGCATTTCACATCAAGTGACAACAACAGTCACTGAGCAGTCTTTATTGAATATTGCATTATGTACTATGTGCATATGCGCATAACTATGTGCATATGCAGGGACATATTTTCTCCTCAGCTGGTGTTAACTGCAGCACTGTGGCTCCAGTGGCTAGCATTGTTTTTCACAGTAAGAGTCTGAGTTGTTGGAGTTACAGCATTGTACAAATTTCCCTTTGAGGGTCGATCAAATATAATTTAATAAGCCTTTTAAGCAGATATTGGGACATGTCAAATATGACTAAAGCTTGTTAATTCAGTTAAAAGGCCGCTGCTGTTGTATGTGGGCCCACTGCCATGGCATAGGCAGACTTCAATACAACGAGTCAATGTGTACAAAGATTTAGTTGGGTGCCTTTATATAATGGTTAAGGTTCATACCACATAACCCATTGTACATCATGGACTTTTGTTGCATGTCATACCCCCTCTCCTTCCAACTTTTCCTTTCTCTCAACATTTGTATTTCCTAATTCATTTTAAAAAAGCTTGAAGTTCGCTCTAATTGTAAAAAGAAACCTTACCTTTGGAAGAATCAAGACATTCACAGAGTTTTTGTTGTTGCTTTGGGTTGGATAAGTGACGAACAAGGTGCTACCGCTTTAAAACATATTGCCAATGCATAACTGCCTTCTTTATAATGGCCACCGGGGGAAACTATGCTGGTTGTAAAAAATGTGTCCGATTGTATAGAAGTCTATGAGAACATGACCGTACTCATTGTCCGCACTGATGAGTCATTCGAGAGTATTTGGACAAATTGTTTTAAAACTGAAAATCCTTTTTCACAGCAGACATGTTGACTTGTCAAAGCAGTAAAGCACAGGTGAAATTAGTAACGTTAATGTTGGCTGCATTCCACTTAGCTGAGCCAGGTTCAGAGCTCTGGCTTTGTGCCTTTTGTGCCTTTCCTTCTTTAACAGGTCAAATTGTCTGCTGCTGAAGAGTTCTGTTTCTTCCATCAATATACAAGAGATGAATAGAGCTTTCAGCATTGAAAAGCAATATAACGTTTTTAGGGACTACATCTTAAGTAGTTAATAGTTCAATTAAAATGTTCCACAATTGTGTTTGGCAATTTTTTTATATTAAGAGCTAGAGTCAGATATGTAACCTGTGGGATGAGAGGTTGTAAGTGACTGATTCGTAAGAATGAATCCTTGAGCTACAGACCTTTTTTTGTCAGAAAAGACAATTTGACCTGATAAAAAATGCACAGGTTATACTGTTCAGTTCAGTAAGCCATGACATTGTGACAGTGTCAGCATGCACTACAAGCAGAAGATTTGTTTTTCTTCTGATCTGTTTGACGGTGTTGCTCAGCCAGCCGTTTTTTCTTGTTTGAAATGCTTATTTAACCTGTAATTTACCCCGAATTCACTGCAAATTGTTGACACCGTGCTTTTCCTACATTGACAAGTCAAAATGTGTTTCATCAAAAAGACCTCAGTCGTACCTCTTCCAGGGTGCTTCACCTGACTTCACCCAACCTGCACTTCTATCACCCTGCATTAAAACATATATGTGACTCATATGTGATGAAAAGAAAGAAACTCATTTCTTAAGATTCTGTATTATTGTTTACATCTCTGGAAATTCCTTCTGGAAATGTATGCAGCCCTCTTGATGGAGGCCAAGGTCAGGGCTACAGTAGCTGTCACGATGATGAGTGGTTCTTACTGAGATAGAACGTCTGCCCAACAAACAGGGGGGGATTGACAGTTAATCACAAGCACATTACACCTCTGGGATGGGCGGAACTGCAGCCTCCTGCCGTTGGCTGCAGCCTGCCTGTCATTATGATGACTCTACGGCCTATCAGTGTCGGCCTCAGATTTATCTACCCGGCACTATACTGTGGCCTCGTGTTGAGCTGAGCCTGGCACCTGTCCATCCATCAGCCTCTAAACTCCTCCTGTGACGCCTTAGACACAATCTCTCTTTCTATACAGCTCCATACCACTGCATGGCAATGCCATTGTTCACATCGTTCATTCAATGGGAACAACTAAATAAATGCTACACAGTGTTTGCCGACCTGGCAACGTGTTTCCACAATACGAATCAGAGACCCTTTGCCATTGTGGGAGCACTGTAACTGTGTTCAAATCCACCAGGGAAAAAGCTGGCAGAGTTTATTGGGACTTAAGTGTTTTGGTAGGGATAGAGTGGGTGGACAACTTTGCTGATGGCACTGGTGAAGGCTCTTTTAAACAATTCCAGTAATTACTAAAAAGCATGCTGAAGGCCATTCAAGCTGCATCTGTTGACACCACTGTGACACACATTTCAGGACTAGGTGTTTATGTGTGTGTGTAAATGTATGTGTTTGCATGTTCATGCAGAGAGAGAACGAGCAGATTGTGTATAGGGTTGTTTTGCTTGAATGGCTTATTATGCTGATTTATCACTGTTGAGTCTAATATCCTGGCTATAGTGTGCCTCGAGCAATACAATTTAATCACTACAATGCTGACTTTGATTAGTGCTTTAGATACTATAAATATCTGTAAAGTATATGTATGACAATTATCTTTTTCTCAGGAAGTACTTTGGAAAATATTTTCTAGCATGTCACCAATTGCCAACTGCCATTCATTTTCTCTTGTGACCATCTCTCATTAGCTCCATGTCAAAGCAGATGACCAAACCATGGGGTGCGTTATTATGTGGCTGCACCCTCTATCCCTGGGCGCCTCTCAGTTTACCACAGGGGCATGTCGCCATGCTGACTTGTTAATGGGATCAGTCATTGATAAAAAGGAGGTAATGAAAATCTAATCAGAAGAGCCTGTCGCTGGATTGTCTTCTCCTTCTCTGAATGTCACAGACACAAAGTCGCTCTGCCTCTCCCCTGTGTCCAGTGAGACAAACTTCTATCTCAGGACTCATTAGCTGGTATCTGCCAGCTAATTCGCAGTGTCATACTTGAGAAATATAATATTCATTTATTTATTTATTCACTCAGTAATTTTCTCTACAGTACCTATTCAATCAATCTTTTCTTTACTGCTGTAGGGGCCGGACAATTGTCCCCGACTGTATCAGAATGAGACGGGGAAACACTTTGAACAGGTTTTCTTTCCATCGCAGCAGTGTTAAATTTAGCTGTTAGAAGGGGCATAAAGAAAATGAATTAATGGACCCCCATTATTTTTTTCTCCTGGGGTGCTGAGAGGCAGGACAAAGAGTAGGTCAAGGCCAAGATAATGTTTCAAGCTTCCCAGCAGAGAAGGTCACATGGATCTGTACAAGGAGCGTTAAACCTCTACTAATTTATACTTCAGCACTTGATGAAAAACAGAACATTTAAATGTGCATAAAAGCTGCACTGTCACAATGGGAGACAGTCCGTTTCCTCTTCTCTATCCATGGCAGTAGTGCTCAGGGGAGCCTCCAACTGGGATGAAGCCCTCAAGGTATGGATGCTGCAGCGAAACTAAATGGGCAGCCTTTACAGAGGAATATGTGAATGCCCTGTAGGCGTTAAATGTAGGGCAGCGATGGAGGGCCATATGTGTATTGTCTAGAGCCGCAATGTTGAGGTGCTCCTGAGATCTAACATATGCTCAGCGGTTAATCCAACATGAATATAATTAGATATTATGTAAATGTTAATTCACGACTGTGTCCACAAACACAATTTAATGCAGCATCTACATAATTGATTAGGTGCAAACTGTGCACAGATGCAGTTTGAGGCTTTAAAAGGCTGTCAGTAACTTGAGTAGCCTTACTGATATACTCCACATTGCAGTAGTTTGGAATCCCTTGTTGTATTGGTCAATGTAATGATTATTCATAAATATAGAAAAGCTGAATTATTTTCACATCAAAAAAGAAATGTACCTTTTCTTTATATTCGTGTTCTAGGCTGTATTTAGTTGATTGCTCAGCGTTTTGTTGCTTAGCCCTCCCGTTAGTTAGTTAGTTAGAAATAATGGAATGCCTGTAAAGAAACGTTGCGTTATAAATCACATTGTCTTTTTAGAGAAATACTATATTCACGTCAGCAAATTAGCAAAATACAAAAACATATTCTTACTCATGTCCTATTTAAAAGCTAAAGACTAAATGTAATACCGCACAAACCTTCTCCATATCTCCATGTTGATGTAAAAAAACATCACATTTTTGATAACCCTGTATATACAATATAACACCTATTTGTTGAAAAATGTTCTTCAACCTAAAATAATAAAAAATAATTCAGAAATAAAGAGTAGTTAATCGAGCTTTAGTAGCATATTTTTCAAAACTTTTGAACGGCAGCTTATATCCCTGACCTAATGGAGAAAATACCCTAATGATCATGATGGATGGTGATGAAAGAAGACCTATTCACCCATATTGAGGCTTGGCACTTATCAATATTGTATTTGCTGTTATAGAAGCTCTTGGCTAATTGGCTATTGGGAGAAAGCATGTCTTTCCGTGATGTGTGATGTGTTCTCCGGGGGTGATGACTGGCTGATAAAGTGCTTCTGAGTGCTAAAGGGCGAGTTATATGGATTTCTATAACACCCTGGAGCCACAGCTCAGCAGGACAACAACAAGGTCCTAGCCTCTTTCTCCACATGTTCAGAGAGTGTATTTTCTCTGTCTTCCTGTCCTTCAGAATGTTCTTGTAGGTGGCAACTAAACGATGTGTAATGTCACAGCCATCCATCAGCGGCACGCTACCAAATGAGAACCAAGACGCAACAAATTATTATAGTAGAGTGGAACAGATGCAAATCAGAAAGGTGTCTGCAGGTGACCGGGGCAATACACATGAGCATTATAATGCTATCTCCATAGTCTTTCAATATGTCAATTATAAACACTTCCCTTTTGATTATCCTGCAGTTAATTTATGATGCCATTCTCAATCGGCTTAACATAGTTTATTGCTGGCCTGGAGGGCCCTATAACATGTTCATTCTGCAGAACAGCAGTATGGGTTTGCACTTTGACCAGACTGCTAATGGAGATGCATGGCTCATTGGTGAGCAACTTTTTTTTTCTCAGACCGAATGGCGACAAAATTAATCAAGGCGTCTTGGTTATCTAGTTTGTCTGTCTGCGGCAGAGGTTATAGCCTGACGACACGGTTGATTAAATTCCTGAGAAACCTTTAAGCCCTACAGGTGGTCTTATCCTGTTTTTTACTGTATGTGTTCACACATAGAGCACACTGTTCAACAAAATGTGGCATGCTCCTGTGTATTTTACACAAAATGTAACTATTGAAAAGGTTTTGTCTAGGTCTAACTTTATATTGACTCCGAAATATTTCAAATTAAACCAAATGTTACGTGTGGATATTTTGCCATACAGTTCATGCTAATGAATCACTTATTGGACGAACAGAAAAAAATGCAGTTTTGAGGGAGTCTCATGAATTTGAACAGTGAATGCATTAAAGACACTTTTGCAGTTATCCTGTTCATTTGCATTTCTGGTATTTAAAGCTGAAACAATATATTTAGGTGAGTTACTAATTACAGTAATACTGTATGGTTAAGATCTTATGTGAACATTTTATTTTGGCCTGCAGCAGACACCACCTCTGTCTGTCCGTCTGTGGTTCAGATGGACAGCTGGTGCGACGGAATCGCCTACGCTGGAACAGGAAGTTTCATTTTTTAATCTTGAGTGACTACTGTGTTGATTTGGCTGGAAGCATGCATATAAATAATAAGTTTCACTATTTCGAAAATCTTTTGTCCTTGTTAGGACTTTCATTATCTTTTAGGCAACAGTCACCCATGCAGCATGCTGTGCGCAGACTGGACAGAATTATAGTGTGTGATTTTACTGATCAGCGCACTTTAAAACACTAAGGAGGACCTAATCAGTGAACAACTTAGTGCAGCATTTGGAAGATCAGTTTCAAGTGCTCTTTGAAAGTTTTAAAATGTAATTTACACACTCAGAATGATGACTGACTAAAGATTTCAGTACTCTTATTCCTAAAATATCAGATATACTTCTGTGTTCCAACAATAAAAGAACAGTGTTGGAATATATTAAACTGAAGACATTGCGGATCACAGTTACAGCCTTAACCCCAGTCACTAGGATGGCGCCTGATATTAATATTGTGGTAACAGCAGTTATCTATGATATGAAGACTTTTTGTTCGCAGCTCTTAAATAAACCTCTCTTAAAAAAGCATAATCCAGACGCTTCAGTAATGAACAATTACAGGCCCATATCAAACCTCCCATTTCTAGGTAAAATCATTGAAAAAGTAGTCTTTCAACAGTTGAGTAATTTCTTGCATTTAAATAACTGTTTGGATGTGTTCCAGTCAGGATTTCGTCCAAACCACAGCACTGAGACTGCTCTTGTAAAGGTCTTCAATGACATCCACTTAAACACAGACAGTGGCAGAACTTCAGTGTTAGTATTATTAGATCTCAGTGCTGCGTTTGACACTATTGACCACAACATATTACTAGACCGACTAGAAAACTGGGTGGGACTTTCGGAAACAGTTCTAAATTGGTTTGAATCCTACTTAAAGGACAGAAACAACTTTGTTTCTATAGGTAAATACAAATCTGAGTTGACAAATATGACATGTGGGGTTCCTCAAGGCTCCATCTTGGGGCCTCTTCTCTTTAACATCTACATGCTACCACTGGCTCAGATAATGAAAAACAAGAAAATAAGTTACCATAGCTATGCAGATGACACACACATTTACATGACCATTTCACCAGGAGACTATACTCCAGTTAAAACGCTGAGTAAGTGCATTGAACAAATCAATGACTGGATGTGTCAGAACTTTCTCCAATTAAACAAAGACAAAACTGAGGTAATGGTTTTTGGAGCCAAGGCAGAACGTATAAAAGTTAGCGCTGAGCTTCAGTTTTCAATGTTCAAAACAACAGATAAAGCCAGAAATCTAGGTGTAGTCAAGGACTCTGACCTGAGTTTCAAGAGTCACATTAAAACAGTTACTAAATCAGCCTACTATCACCTAAAGAACATATTTAGGATTAAAAGACTAATGTCACATCAGGATTTGGAAAAACTTGTCCATGCTTTTATCTTCAGTAGACTCGACTACTGCAATGGTGTCTTCACAGGTCTCACTTAAAAATCTATTAGAAAGCTTCAGCTGATTCAGAACACCGCTGCTCGAGTCCTCACTAACACTAAGAAAGTGGATCACATCACTCCTGTTCTGAAGTCTTTTCACTGGCTTCCTATGTGTCAAAGAATAGATTTAAAAATACTACTGCTGGTTTATAAAGCACTGAATGGTTTAGGCCCAAAATACATTTCTGATCTTCTGCTAAATTATGAACCATCCAGAACTCTCAGGTCTTCAGGGACTGGTCTGCTTTCTGTCCCCAGAGTCAGAACTAAACATGGAGAAGCAGCGTTCAGTTATTATGCTCCAAATATCTGGAACAAACTCCCAGAAACCTGCAGGTCCGCTGCAACTCTTACTACTTTTAAATCCAGGCTGAAGACTTATCTTTTTGTCGCTGCTTCTAATTGAAACTGCGCCGTTGTGTTCATCAGTACAGTGGAACTTATGTGTGAAATATTCATATCTTAAACTGCACTGTAACTTTTTATTCATGTACTTTTTTATTCATGTACTTTTTTTTTCTTTTAATGTTTCTTTTATTATCTTTTCTTTTTAATGACTGTTTTTAAATGCCTTTGTCTGAATGTCTTTCATTTTTGTAAAGCACCTTGAATTGCCTTGTGTTGAAAGGTGCTGTATAAATAAACTTGCGGCAATTTATGTAACCACATTTACTGTAAACATCGCTCAAACATTCCCAATATGGGACACAAAGGCAGTGTATATTCCATGTAAACTACTTTCTGCTAATAAAACAATAGCTGTTTTTGACACGGCATTAAATAATGTGTATGGAACTTGCATTATGTGATTACATACACACTGGCGAATACAAATCTGAACATCCTACTTCCCTTCCCTCCTCTCTTTTCTTGTGTCCACTCATCTGCTTCTCTCATGGGCAAATCGGGCAGTTGATCCTGAACTGCCTGGAGGAAAATTCAAAAGGTCAACGCAAGCAGACTGTTGAGAAAATGCTCTTTTCCTCTTTCTCCTCTCTCCTTGGAAAGAAGACAACAATACTTGCTGACGTGGCCTCATCTCTCTTAAATGCTGGAAGGCACAGTCTACTTCAACAATAGCAACACTTGTATTTCATTTATTTTCTGCTCGAGCATCACTCCTCGGCTGGCACCCCTACTCTCTCTCTCACGCTTCATTTCTACCTTTTGCAGTGTGCCCCATGGCTGTCCCCTGAGGCGTGGGTAATGGTCTACAGGTGATAAAGACCTGCAGAGAAACCAGTCACAGCTCTTGCTTAAAATAATAGGAAAAAGTGAAGAGTATTGCTTGTTAGGAGTGTAGACAATGGAGAAATCACTTGTAAAAGGTTAAGAGTTCCCCGTGGGCGCCGCACAGTCTAATTCAATACTTTCCTTTCAGTCACCTCTTGGTCTTTTTTGCATTTTAAATGAGATCTTTGGAGAACAAAAGTCAGAAAGATGAGGAGCTTGGTATCCAGTAGATGACTCAAAAAATGATTTAAGAATGAAGTCCATGAAACATGATAAGAGTATGAAGTGAATGCTTTTCCATTATTTACATTTAGAAATAAATGACAGAGGAGATGTCATTTAAAATGGATCTCTGGTCAATGAGAAATACCACAGCCAGAGGGGGTGGAAAGTTTCAAAGAACAGAAAATGTCGATACCTATTTTAGTCTGCTTAGAATATTTCGAAGTTACAAGAGAGTCAAAATGCTTGATGGATGAGGGTTATAATAATGAAAAATTATATGAATGAGCAAGAAGAAGTATGACAGAGGTGGAGCTGGGAATGATAGTGTGGGGGTGGGGGGGTGGGTGTTGATAATGAGATTAGGTTTTGCACTTCAGGTGGTGTGTCAGCCTCGGGAATAGGAAACCTGTCAGTCCTTCGTGCCCTCATGCAAAGCTGCTTGGCTTCTCTATTGATCCAGCTGCAATGGAGAAGACTCCTATACAGCCAACACTGGTGTTCTCACTTGTCTAACATTATGATACGTGTGTGTGGGTGTGTGTGAGTGATCAGTCATTTGATCTGTTACATTAAATGCCACATTTTTTATTCTGAAAATTAAGATATGCCATTTATATTTGATTTATGAGTGTAGCATCACAAAATGTACCCTTCGCTAAACCCCGCCTCCAAACAGTGATTGATAATGGCTTAGCAACCGTCCATAGACAAGACGGGTCTGACTACTTATAGATTCCTCCAACCTTTCTTAGACCAAAACATATCAGTTGGCATTTCATGGCATATTTGTAACATATTTTCATACTTTTATTAGCGTAAACAATTGGTATAACTATACACTTGTCATCCATTTTGCCTGCCGGCGTCCGAGCCTACACTTAAGAACCACAATGGAAATAAGTAATTTGAGTTTATTGTTAGATCCTAAAGAAACGTTTATAATGTATGCACGTGTATCAACTGTATTTAAAAAAATCTAAATTAAATGAAATCAGATCAGTTATTTGAAAATGTGTGCTGTAAGTTTAGAGGATATTGTTGTGCTGCTTTGCTTTTAGCTTTTTAGCCTCAGATTCCCAGCAGGAACCCTGTCACTGCGTGTCATTTTGATAAGTCGATTAAGTCTGTGTGATGTGTTATTATTGCACTGTCCCTCTGTGAGATGTTCCATTAGCATGGGAACTCGTCCGTCCTCCCAACGGGTTTTCCTTTTATCAAAGCCTCCATTTATGTTTTGTTTTTTACATAACTCCAGGCTTGTCTAGAATTATTCATAAGGTCAGACAGTCAAAAAAACACACCAAATAATAACTTTATTAGTCATTTACTTTGTACAGCGATGGGCACCAAACACATTAACGTCTGGTGTTAGCAACAAGGTGCTTATGTCTGTTAGTGTGGCGTCTTCCACTGAGAGCTCTTACTGTGCTGTGAACAATTTCACTACATTATGAGACAATTTTACATTTGCTTCTCTCAGAGGGAGGCAAAACATCAGGGGAATGACAACACTAATGTGCCTTTCAGGGAAATTGCTCGAGCTCCACATCTTTTTTTTTTTCTACTTATTTATTTGTTTTGAAGGTTATTGAGGACACCGCTAAATAAACAGACGGTTTGGGGATAGCAGACCATCAAAGATAGCGTCTGAAATCCCACATGACCTTTTCAGAGCAGTCAGTGGTACAGGGCAGAATGAGAACACCTGGTGAAAAGATAAGCATCAAGGCCAAGGATAGCTGGCCAGTAACGATACAGCAAGCAGAATCAGGGACGCATTTTAAACCCTAACACAGCCATTGATTCTATTAAGTTCAGACCTCTGCTCCCTCTAGTTTCTTGTGTATTTGATTACTCTGTCCTATAATGTCAGAGGAACAACGTTTTATTGGATAGGTCATACAGAAAAAGGTCGGAACATTTAACAGGAGGAAAATAAATAGAAAAAAATATACATTCTGTTTCACCTTTTTTCCCCATCCTTATTAACATCTCTTCATTCCCATATTTTTGACCTTACTTAATGTATCAATTCTGCATACCCCACCTTCTGTTGTTTATCGACCTCCTTTCCCTGCTCAGACTGTTGTGGCTTGCCACAGATAGTGTCACCTAAAGGCTGTGACCAGGGTGTAGTCCAGTGGTGCTCTTTATGAATTATGATGTGCTGGATCAGTCCTAATCTTGTTATGGATGTTCTTTCGCCCTTGGGAGAGGCACCAATGGATGGATGGACCTTTATCAGATTTCACAGTGCCTTGGAGTATAATTTATGAAAGCTGCTGTCTGTCAGCACTAAACACTTAAGTTTGATCTGATTAGTTCTAATCCAGCATTTACCTTTTAATACAAATATAAGCAAGAAAATAAATGAACATGAAAAAACAAAGAGGTGGCACAGTAGAACAAGGACAAGGGGAATAAATATGACAAATAAAAGCTAGGTGCACAGTGAAAGATGTGATCTGTGCATTGAAAGGTGACCTAATACAACCAGGAGAGCCATCAGATAGAAGTGAGCTTGGTTTGGCTGAGGGCTGAGATGGAGTTTAAAACCTTAGTGTCTGTGATTGAAAAGCAGACCATTGGCAATCAGGCAATTTGTTGGAACAACCAAGAAACCTCTATCTTAGACTGCCCTAGACTGCCCCAAGACTCTTGTTGGATTGACATATCTATAATGTAACGAGGAGTCTGACCATGTGGAGTGTTAAAAGGTATCAGACAAACCTTAAAATAAATTCTAAAACTTACAGACGGAAGCAAGAGTGGCAGTGATGAATAAACCAGAGATGGATTATCTATTCTCCGTTTACAGCAAAAAAACTTTAATCACAAAAAAGCCAAAACATACTTCGTGAGGCAAAAACGTGAATACAATTTAATTAGCAATATGCTTTAAAATGGTTAAATATATATGGCCTACAGTAACAGCAAAGTATTTCTATCAATGACAGTGCATTTTTTTAAATGAACTCTGATGATCTTCTTACACAATAGATGAATTGAACGTATATGCATTTACAACTTAATCGACAGACGTCTTTATGTAAAAAAACAGTGTCAGAACTCTCCTGTGAATCAACTCACAGAAATAAGGCTTAAGTGCTGACAGCTACAGCCCAAGTGTACATTATTGGACCTAAGAATTATAAAGGCGGACAACTTCCAGTTGCGGGGTACTTTTCAGATAAAGCGAAGGATTCATAATTGGCAGTGAGGCGCATTACTTACTGTAGGGAAGGTCACATCAGTCACTCTGAGTCTTCACTTTAACAAGTTCTCCGACTGCCCGGCTTCTTCTGAAGATCTTTTTCAGAATGTCCCCATCTCAAGGTAGAGATAAACTGACTGACCCTTAGGTTAACAAGTCTATCACTGCTCTAGATTGTGAGCTTTTGCTGCTTATATCTGTTTTATATCATTGAAAATAAATGTCTTGAGAAATATATATTATTATAACTAGTGTTCGTCAAACTAAACTTAAATTGTATTAAGATGTAACCTTGGACTATGGGAATATTTCCTTATTGTCTTACATTGTACTAAACAATTGTTCAATCAATCAAAGATAGTTGCTGCAACATATATGGAAACAAATCCAAACAATTCCTTGAAATCAAAAATTAAAACTAAAGGCATCTTAATTATAACCTCATTCAAGAAATTGAGTGAATAATTGCTTTATAAGAATAAATCTAATAAATGATGGTCAACACTCACCTGTTTATGTATTTATTACGCATTTCACCTGATAGATCAATTTGTTGGCTCTAGAGGCCAGATTTTGCCAAATGACCTGCTCTAAAATGATGCATATTTTCTATATTCATCATCAGCTTTATTGGAAGAGACTCTAGGTCCATTTTTAAAAGACATACAACACTCAAATATAAATAAAAAAAGGCAGTTATACCAATGTTTCCACAGAGGTGACTGGTATCGTACAGTACTGAGACACAGATTGAATATTGAATGGGCTGCAATGGGTTTTCTCACAGTAGATCAGGACTACAACAAAGAATGTATTCAGGACCTCATTAAATTTGCCACAATGTTTAATTCATTGACATTTTAATTTATATACATCGTAAGCATTCACTTGCAGAGCCTTATTAAATGTGTGACTTCCCCAATCTCCCATGTGAATCTCAGAACAGGTTAGAGGTGGCGTAATGGCTGTTTCATGTGTCCCTACATTATAGTAACTTGCCAAGTCAACAAAAAGCTAATGATGTCTATTTATAAAGGAAGGGGCACCCATCCAGGATATAACCAGCGGTAAGGACAGTACTGCCGAAGCCCTTCAGCCCTTTGCTATTATTTTACGAGTCCCCTGTGGCCCTGGAAGGTGCAGGAGAGGAGACAGATTCTGAAAGATCTAATTTAAGCAAAGCTAAATGAGAGTCGAGATCCTCAACTCTGGACAGGACACAAATCAGGTGCAGTTGACATTGTCCCGCAGGGCAATGGGGCTTTGAGGCAGCTACTTTAGCCTCCAGGTAATGACTGCCTCTACCTCACTCTGCTCCTCAGCTTAACTTTCTTTCTAGCCCGGGGGTTAAGGGGTGTGAATCTCTCTCTCATTATGGTAAACATTAGCCTGTGAATGTACGCGTTTTGTCTTGTTTGCTCTTAAAGAGGTAATTAGTATTTTCTAAGTAGCTAGGTAGAGATGGTGAAAACTAAGATGACTCTATCGGGTGTCTTGTTCTACACCAAGTCAATGGAGTGGAAGGAAAAAAAGCGATTTTTCTCTGTGCCTGAAGAGCAAACAAAAGTTCTTATACAGTAACTCCTCATGGATTTGGATGTGGAAGTAAATAATGTATCTGTCTGGCAACTCAGCATGCGCATGCTATTCCATTTGAGTGGAGAATAAATGTCTTCAGGACACCTATGTCTTGTCTCTCGGGCTTGTTTCTGACTGAGAACAGAAGGACCTTGGAGTACATAGACAACTGGCTTGATTATGTGAGTACACAGGAAGGTCTCCCAACATTGTTGTGCTAATCACGTTAGCGGGCACAGACTCAAGGCGGGACAGATGCTAGGCAAAGGGCAATAGGGTTATGTTGTCCTGATTAGAGGGGGCTTTGGGGGGTTTGGCGAATCTCGTTTCCTACCTCAGCGTCACCTTGCGGAGGGAAAACTGCCATCAGGTCTTTTTTGTCGCTTAGTCTGCTTTTCCTTCCATCTCTCACGTGTGTCACTCTTTAGTAGTGTCGTAGCCAGCACAGATTGTGTATTTTGAGTCACACACATTTATTTTCCTGTTATCAACCGCCTACACATATAACAATGAGTTGCAGGAGAATATTTTCATTTGTTCTCCTTGTGAATTCACACTGCTTAGAAATGTTAAAAGCGGATTTGTTCCTTTGTGAGATGTTTTACTTGTTCTTATAGGTCTGCTTAACACAAATCCCTCAGTGGCTTATGTACAAACCTCCACAACTTATCTTTAAATCTAGTAACAGTTGAAAAACCTTTGCAATAGACATTTTCATGCTGATAATGTGGTTTAAAAGGCTTCAGGCAAAACTTTATTTATAAAGCCAGAACTTGCTTTCTGATGTTTGGTAGAAAAGGAATTCTTGATTCAGTATTCAATCTGTCTTGATATAATACTTCTGGCAATTCAGCTGCTTTGTAACTTTTTACTTTCCTTTCACAACTTATGGGTAACGTCTGTTTTTGACGCTTTTATGACATTCAGTGTAAAAGCCTATTATTTAATTTAATGATTTAAGATGTTATAATATTTAGGCCTATATTAGCTGACACCTGCCAGTTAAAATAAACATACAGAGGAAATGTTTCAAAACCAATTTCCCTGACCTTAATTTTTCAAATAATTCCTTTTTTTTTTTTCAGAAGCTTGCTGAGTATGCAAAGAAAAAGAAATGTCAACATGCATGACAATATTAACAGATGGCAGAAGTGATAAACTGTTGCATTATCTCCCATAATAATGGAAAACTAAAAATAACTGCCGCATTTCTTCTGCTCCTTCCAGGATCCTACATGCTGGTGAACTCCTCCCAGCATGCCGTGGGTCATCGTGCTCAGCTGATGCTGCAGACACTGAGTGAAAATGACACGCACTGCGTCCAGTTCAGCTACTTCCTGTACAGCCGCGATGGCCACAGTCCAGGGGGCCTGCGGGCGTATGTCCGAGTGAACGGGGGTCCGCTCGGCAGTTCGGTGTGGAACACGTCGGGGTCTCACGCTAAGCAGTGGCACCAGGTGGAGCTGGCTGTCAGCACCTTCTGGCCGAATGAATACCAGGTACAAACTCATAATCATAACAGTGATGAGTAATTTATCTGTGATTTTATGAGAAGCTGAACAGTTGAGAGAGGATTGGTGAATCAGATTTGCAGACCCATGGGCCCACATCTTGTGCAGTTGAAAAACAGCACACAGTTAGGCTCTGTTGACCACCACTCATTTTATCCTCGAGGGATATCTGGTGTTAATTACTTGCATTTGCAATTTAATTAGCATGGATTCCCCTGTGAATGGAGCCAGCATTAGTGCTCGAAGGGCCCTGACTAGGTCTCTTGTGGCCATGCCCTGCGGAGATTTCACCCACTGAGGCTTGTGTTCTGTGTATTCACCTCACTAATACATTTTGTATGAAATGTCATTGCCTTCTTACAGTAGACAGACATTGAATGGCATCTACAGTACTGTTGGTGCCTGATGTGCTGTGGCCTGTAGATGGCACAGTCAGGTGAGCACATATACATCTATTAATCCAATTGATTTTTTCTGCAGAGCTGTCAAAAAGCAATTAAGTTGACTCGCGTGCATTTCATCAAGAACTGTCAATCCCCCCCAACTTAATTAAAATCTATCTGGCTCTGCATGATCTGACCTTCGCTATGTAAAAGATAGATGTAGGCTGACACTGTTCTCCCAACACCGCATGATCTAAAAATAAGGTAAACTATCAAATCAAGAGTATACAGAAATACTGACACGTAAACAATTTTGCCTATGTAGTCCATGCAGGGTCAGCGCTTTCTGGACAATGTAAAAATATATACACACTTGACAAACATGTTAATAATTGAGCTTTCGAGGTGCTGGTAGGGGATTTTAATTTATTTATCTTGAGCTTTGGAGAGCAAGGCTATCTGTTTTGCCCTGTTTTCAGTGTTTAAGCTAAGTTAACTACCTCCTGGCTCTCTATATCATACAGACATGAAAGTGCTATCAATCTTGTCTTCTAAGTCCTTGCGAGAAAGCAAATAAGTGTATTTCCCGAAATGTTCAAATATTTGTGGAAAGAATAATCCTCTTTGTGTTATTTTGAAAGCATTGATACATGTATTGATGAAAAAACTGACATTAAGTCAAGTCAGCTATTAGAAATAGCTTTGAAATAAACTCTCAAAGTGTAAAAAACACTAAGTTACAGGTTCTAGTGGAGCTGAGGCTACAGACCTTGGTTCTTTATATTCTGTGTTTCGAGGTCTCAGCTGAGCAGCTACAAATGAGTAAACAAGAGGCCTAGCTCTACTAATCAGTGCTCCTGCCAGTCACACTTCTCTTGAGCTCTGCCCTCATAAACAGGGTAGTGAGGACCCCCACCAGCAAAGCTCTTCATTAGCTCAAATCTGTTACAAATAATGAGGCATTTTCAGTGTGAATCATTATCTCTACAATAACCTTATTAAACTTCTTTTATTTTATGTGATTCTCTTATGATACATTTTTTTAAATTGAGATGAAAACAGTGTTTTTGCTGCTGATGGATGCTCTGAGTTGAGGTGTGATCTCTGATGGGCCTAACACAAAAATGATTGACAGTGTAGCCTTAAATAGACAATCCCTATCTGCTAGAAAACCTTTCTTTTATCTCCTGTGGAAAACACTATGTTCAAATGTATTATATTACATTTGTTAATGTTAGGGATTTAGTCAAAGGTTTCTGCACCGTTAGGGCAATTCTGTCTAACAGTAAGGAATCAAAGCTATCCTTCTTTTCTTCCGCTCTCATTTTCACATTTTACTTTAACTCAGCTCAGCTCGCCTCGCAGTACAAAGAGAGCAAAACAAACTGCCCCCTCAAAGTCACATATACCACGGCTTACATTGCTAAGCCCTCTGCAGTGAAAAAGCTCATCACTGTGGAATGACACAGCCTTGCAGCTCGTCAGCGCTCTCTGTTTCAGAGACAAAACAGAAAAGGGTAAATGTGGAGGTGTAAGGCTGAATGTTTTCTTTAATATCCTTTTAATGCTGGCTATCGTCTGTCGTTAACCAGCATCAGTGCAATAAAAAGAAAACAAAATAAGAAGAGCAGGGGGGTTATAGCTTTGTTGGTTTCAACACAGGTCTCTTGAAATTCACCCGAGGCTTTTTAGCTCTGAAGCACGTTAGATGCAGCTTGTGCGACTTTAAATACTAAGTCTTGTACAATCACTTTGGATTTTAAGTGATAGTCAGGCAGATATATCTCTGTCATTAAGCTAGCATATAACTCTTTTGAAGCAAAGGGGGAAAATAGGCACTTTTCTGCTGGTAAAATAAATCCCAGGAGAACACACATCATTTTGGAGAGGGTTTTCAAATCTGAAGGTTTTTCTACCTTATTAGATTTGAAGTCATATTAAAGCTCCCTGTTCTTTGCCTACAGCACAGGGATACTAAATGTCAGCGTGACCTTTTGCACTGCACAGTACAGATGGGAGATTACACTCAAGGTTGATAGAGTGTAATGAAATATGTTTTTTACAGCACACACAATCAATGTTCATTTCTTAGAAATGTCATTTTGGAATGTAAGTAAAAACACTCAAATGATTTAGCTGATAATTACCAAAACTTAAATAATGAATATGCCGAAACCCACTCTTCTTATTCTCTGATCACGTGACCAATGACATGAGATATGTTTCTTATCACGGGTGTGAAATTGGGATTTAGAGTTCAATGGATTTTGGGGTTGAAAATGTAAGAGAGCACAATCACCTTGAGATTTCTCGATTGAATATGTCGTGTGGGTCTGGTGTACATTGCTATTTTTCTCTCTCAGCCTCTTATTGGTAAAAGTGTTTGCAATACCTGGAGAATCTTGTTATCAAATATTAAAGATGTTATCCGGCCCTCGAAGACTGCCAACTAGAGCAAGAGACATGTCCCCATCTTCTCTTTACCGTCTCTCACTTTCTTCTGTCAACACGGGCTCCTTCCAAATGTCAAAATCTTATTTGGACGTGCTTTTCTCCTTTCTAGCTTTACTTTCTCATGTTTATATTGCATATATTATTAATTCAATCTTTGACTGCCTACCCCCTGTTATAGATGTCCTTCATACTATGCTCACATGTCAAATGCACACATACATACACAAAACAATACATGGTAACCCTAATTTAGAACAAGTCAGTAAGTAATCATTGCAACCTGTGGAGAAATTGTCCAGAACTTTAGGTTTAAAAAAAAAAAGGCTTATTTTTAACCCAAAATAATTTCTATGTATGTTGTTTGTCTATTGTGTAAAAAGGACAAGTTCATGTTTACAGGGATTAATGTGCTAAAGAAGTAAGGGATGAGGGATAACGCATGCTTTTTAAGGCTAACTCTTTCCGCTACCTTTAGTCATGCATGTTGAGTCAGCGATTATTCGCTGTGGCCCTAGTTTCTGGAAGAATATGCCTGAGGATTGGAGGGACTTTATTAAAAACCTAAACGACATATTTGTTTAGCATGGGTTTTACTTAAGGTGCCACATCATGTCTTGCCTTAATATTTACTCTGTGTCTTCTAGTGACTTTAACTTCTTTTTTAACATCTTATTGTTGCAATGTTTGGAGTTGTTTTGAAGCAATTGGGGCTGCCTGATTGTATAAAATAATATTTTTACAATGTTTCCGTGGACACCATCATGTTTAATTATAAGACAAATCTCTTCTAAATAAACAACAAGCTAGATAGTAGTAGATAGTGGTTAGCACATCAAAGACGTCTAAATGAAAGTCCTCATGTCTCAGCTTTGTCTGATAATATCTCTTGCTGCTGAGACTTCTGCTAGCTGAATGAAAAGGCTTTTGTGAAATACTGTGGAGAGCAAATTGAGATTCCTAAGATTTAAACCGTCCTCCTCAGACACAGACTGTTATCCTTTGGCATTTTCCACCTGAACAGATTTACTTCAGCACGTGACCTTTTGTCTGAATATTTAAGAAGTCATTTATCTATGACGGCGTCTAATGGTGAGTGAAAGCCCCCCTTGTCTAATGGTTTCTTCTGACTAAAGTGGGAAAAGTAGAAGAAGCTGGTTTATAGGTCCAGATAAATCATTCCTTGATTTGTATACATAACAAATTGCTCCTAAAAGCCAATATTGCAAGGTAATGTAATATTTTCTCCTAATGTGCATTTTATATCAGTCATAAATCACTGCTTGTCACACTGTTATTTGTTTTTTGTCTTCAGAAGATGGTTCCTGCATTTCATATCTTTTAGAAGGAAAGTAGCCATTCATTAGAATAAAGCACAGACGTACAAAAGTCTCATTGGGAAATTGGCTTTCAATCAAATTCTGAGAAGGTTGTTTATTGAAACAAATGCTCAGAATGTCTCCCTCCTAATAACCTTCTACCCTAATGGCTTAGAAGACTGAGGATTAACCAGTAATCAATCTCTTATTGAGTGTTTTAGCTCAGCAAAGAGTAATAACACCTTCAATTAGACTTGCAAGACATTTTTTTCTCTTTCTTGGATACCATTAAGCCTAATCAGTGTTTCTGGCTAATTTTGATGTTAGTCTAATGGCAGGGCGGTGTGTGCTTGCACAGCTAATTCAGGCCAACATATTCAAAGAAAAAGGCCTTTAATCATTGCTGTAAATGTTGAATGTTTAGGCAGGTGCACATTAAGAGTAAAGGAAGATGGACATCGAAGGAAATAAAGGAAGGCAATGATAAAGTGATGGAAATAAAGAGTGAAATCAGGATTCTGATAAAAGGCTTTTGAAGAAGATATATCATTAGAGATAAGGGGAAAAGTGGCAAATCATGAAAACAGAACATGTTTATATCCAATTTTTAAGGCAGTAAGATTTTCCAACTCAGGTTCCAGCTGTGTCTGGGAACAAACATGAAAATGCAGAAGGAGAGGAGAGCCTGAGGAGAGCAGCCAGCTTTAGAGCAGGTCACTCTCCAACACTGAGACCCAGCAGCCAGGACCTTTCCTCTCCCTCTCACCTCCCCCCTTTTAACCTCAGCCTTGCCTCTCCTCTCTCTGCATGCCTGGCTTTCTGCGTCTCATTCAGTCAGGAGTCTCCAAGCTGAGCCCAATCTCCTCACATCCCATCACGTTGTGTCGGTGCACCTTCCTTCAGGGGTCGTTCACGGCCAGGGTTGCTGTTAGGAATTGTTGCTGTAATAACACGTCTTATTTTCCAAGTCAAGGGAGGCGGGCTGTCTCTGTGCTACTAACTGTGGAAGTCTGGGAGTTGGGCAAAAGGTCTCGGAAAGTTTGTGGCGAACCTTTCATTTGGGGTGCCAACGCATCGGATTGTGATGGGGAGAAAATATGGGTCTTATTGGTCTGGATATCAAACAAATCATCTGTAATGTTTCTTTCAGCAACATGATCATTTACAAAAATTGGCAATAAATGGCTAGGACTCATACCGTCAAACATGTCATACTTTTGCTCCCGAACGCAGAACATCTTGGGTTTGAAGTATCATACACTAAAATGTCATGATGTCATTGAGTTTTATGAATTGTGTATTTCAGAATTTGTAGTTATTTTATGAAAAAGAAAAAGGAATTTGTAGAATTTACTTTGCATATTCCACTAAAGTGAGGTATCAAAAACATATTGTGACAAAGGCCTTGAAATCACGACCCATTTTCAGTTTTTCTTTAAGTATCTCTGCATCTCATAAGTTTTCATCAGTGGATGGATCTTGAAAATCAAGATCATATGGTTGTGTTTAAAATGTGTAATTTAAGGGTTAAAAAAAGTATCCGTTAAACCTACTGCAATATCCTGGAGACTATAGTTTGCACTTTTATGTTCAAGGAAAAAAGTCATATCGGCACCATGATTGGCAACTATGTAATTCTGTTTTTACTTAATGCCCGCTTACTACCTTTTCCCACAGCTTTCCACAATATCACTGAAATAAAGCTATAAGATTTCAGGTACCCCTGCTTGGTGTAATAACTCTACAACACAAGAAGTCGCCACTGTGACTTGATTCAGTTATGACTTTGAAAAGAATGAGCTCCAATCTTGCATAACCCATTTAAGCTACGCCTGGGTGTAAACACACATTTAAAGTAGTTTGGAGGATATAAGATCGTTTGAGAGAGTGTGTGTGTGTGTGTGTGTGCGTGGACCTTTTGATAGGAACCATGTTGTAATCAGTTGGTCAGAGGATTATGAGAAACAATAACTCAAAGCCGGCCTTCGATCAAACGTGCGGATGGGAGACTGTCCTTGGATCTGTGAAAACAAACTTCACCCCTGTGTCTCATAACTCTCTCAGTATTACTTAGGATGGTGATTTGATATTGATTAGGTTTCATGAGAGCCCGCTGTTCATCCAGCTTATTGTTCCATAGGATGGCATGGAGCTTTGTCCTCCCTTGAGTCTCGTCGTGACCCTGTGCTAGCTGTATTATCTGCTGTTATGGCTCCACAGCAGCCTGCGCCCTGAATGCAGAATAGCGCTCATGACTCAGGCGCCACATTGTGTTCCCCCTCGATAAAGACATTATTTGTTTTGGCCCTGCGGACAAAGGCAAACTTATCCATCTTTCTATTTTTATGATTCTGTCTTATTTCTTTCATTGTGTAGCGTTTTGTTTTGGGTCAGCAGATGTGCAACCATGTGGTGATGGGCATGTTTGTAATGAATGTGTCTGTCACTTAAAGAGTGGCGAGAGCTGTGGACCTCACACAGCCCTCAATGTGCTTTAGAACATTGCTGTTACACTTCAGCTTTGAGAGCATTAGGATAGTCATACGTGTAAGCTTGAACTGTTCTGCTCACACGTTAAATCTGTTCATCATGTATTCACACTCACTTCTCTTTTGCAGGTACTGATTGAGGCAACAGTTTCCAGAGAGCGGCGAGGCTACATTGCCATAGATGACATCATGGTGCTCAACTACCCCTGCTGTAAGTGCCACTTCTGACATTGAATTGCAATTACAGAAGCTGCTGAAGGGCGAAAAAACGTAGTGGTTTTAGGCGAAATATGTATTTAAAAACAGTATGAAACAAACAAAGGATGAAAACAAGAGTGATGGCTGATGATCGAACTGTTATATGAGAACTGCAGGTTCTCCCGAGGCGTACTGCGACAATAGCGATGCTATTAAAACAGTGTGACACAAATGCAAAACTCCCATCCACCTGACGACACACCTGCCTCTAGTGCCTTTGTTTGACAGACAAATATATGTGTTAATCAATCAAATCGAATCTGAAAAAAAAAATTGAATCCTCTCTCTGTAGACTTTTCTGGCCTGACTGGAAATGCCGTGGAGCTTTTGGTCAAGCATAATATTTCAAAGCTTTATGAGAATCTTCAGGGTGATTTCTTTTGTAACCAACTCACTTTTTGTCTCAGCGAGGCTAGCGGTTCAGTTTGTGGTTAGTCCCTGAGGACCTTGTGTAAAACATATTCCTGAATCCCCTGAGCTTAATACCTGAACAAAGTCTCCTTGTTTCACACTTCACGTACAACCCACTACTGAACACGAGGGCTCAATTTTAACATCCAGGAGTTACTTCTTCTTAGTGACTGATTCTTGATTGATATTTTTCTCTCATGGCGATTCAGCTGTATCCCCCTGTAAATATTTATATATCCCATGCTGTTATCACAATGATGTTTGAAGACTTTTCAGGCATGTCGTGTCACAGAGGAGACCACCAGTGATTTTGTCAGACGAACACCGGCTGTGAGTTTGTTCCGTACCCCCCCTGTATGCGTACCACCCTGTCAGTCACCCTGTTTCTCCCTGAGACAGCAGATGGCATCTTCTGAATGCTCCCACTGTGGCCATTAAATAATTAAGACTCTAATCAAGACCTGAGCATGCCGTTATGATGTGGCACATGGCCAGCCCGCATATTTGGCAGCGAGGAGAGAACAAGGAGTGAGAAATCGAAGGGAAGTGTCGCATAGTAAAAAATCTATTAAATAGGAAAAAAATAAAAAGCTCTACAAGTTCCTTTTATTTGAATTCTGGATGAACAAGTTGACATTTCTGGTTTATTTTTCTCATGAGTCTTGGTCTTTGACTCTGATACTGATGATACACTGCTATGAAATATGTATCACGCTTAAGTGTCCCGAGGATAAGATCTGACACATTTAGCTGCATAACACCGCAGTCCTTGCACACTTTAGGGCCTGTTTTTTTTCATTGTTGGTTTAGGCATGAATTATGAATTAGCCTTAGGAGGGAGAGTCTCTGAAAGGAAACATGGCCACCTGCAGGGTACAGATGTGAGCACTCTTCCCTTCACAAAAGACAAGATCAACAATTTGTTGTCAACTCCCCCCCCCCATCCCACTAGATATCAACACAGAGTTGTGCAGAGCCAAGCAGGAGATGTGTTAGACCCATATATTTGCTTCTCTCCAATGCTTCAGCTTCACTGTTGCTCTGCCATTTCTCCCTGTCAATCATCCAGAGTGACAAGTCAACTTGTCCGACCCTATTTCTCAGAGAAGGCAGGCAGTGCTCCCGGCGTTTACCCGGTGATTTGGCTCTGCGGGAGTCTGCTTCTCACTCCAGTATTGTTAACCATAGAGTTGGGTGAGAGGGCTTCACCCACACACTGACTCATTTGCAGCTCCGCACAGCATGCAGGGAAATGATTAGTCGAAATGGGGAGGGCTGATGCATACTTACGGTTTTCTTCTGCAAATTCACTCCCACATTCTGCTCGTTATAAATGGCCTCTTATCAGATTTTGCTGTTTGATAGCAAGTTATATGGCAACATACACTAAGTCCCCCTCTCAACCTACTGTAAATACACACTAATGTTTGCTTTTGATCTTATTTGATCTTATCCTATATTTTTATTCTTGATTTATTCTAATGTTGAGTTGTATTCAAAGTTCTGTTGTGCTGAGCAGAATCTGGGAGTGGAAGGAAATGCAACAACTTCTATCCTCCACTGTCAACACAAATAAACAAACAAATGCCAAAAAAGCTAAAGAAAAAAGAGAGATTTCTTTTTGCTATATTTCTTTTCCAGTGTTTGGTATTTTTGTTTATTTTTTTTCTGCACTGATTGTGGCAGTATTTCTAATATTTCAGGTTTTTGCTTTATATGTAAGTAATATGCTTAGAAATCGAACAAAAATACTTAACAATTATATAATAAGTTAAAGAAAAAACTGTTAATATCAAGTGCATCAGAACAATTCAAGCAAATAAAGCACAATTAATTAAATTCCAAATGAATGAAGAAAGTTATTGATATTAAATCCACGATGGGTAAACATTGGATAAAGCTACCGGTAATTGTTTTCTCAAACAGAAATGTCTAAAATTCCTATTAATGCGTTTGAAAAAAAAAAATCCTTGATAAAATGTTATCTTGTGTAGCTGACTGACATTGTGAATAGCTGAAAGGTAATGGAGTCTTTTGATCTCACTGTGTTTCTTTCTCTGTCTGTCTCTTTAGATAAGGCGCCGCACTTCTCCAGGCTAGGAGATGAGGAGGTCAATGCTGGGCAAAACGCTACTTTCCAGTGTGTTGCTTCTGGAAGAGCAGCTGAGGCTGAGAAGTTCCTGCTGGAGGTCAGTAGTTTAACGCTGGAGTTTGTGAGTTTTTAGTATTTTTACATCCCAAAAATAATCAGACAGTACAAACAGAAAACTGGTTTGGGCACTTTTCACACTTTAAAGATGAAATCCTGTATAATTTGGAAGTGCTGCAGGTTAAGCAGTAAATCACCCAGACCGTAGGAAACACAACACAGCGCTCTGTAGTCATTGTGTGTCTCCTTGTTGTCCTTTTGAGTGTCTTTGTGGTTGTTTTGCATATCGTTGTATTGTGTAATTTTCTCTCTCCATAGTAATTGTGGGTCTCATTATGGTCTTTAGCTTTGCTTTTAGTTTTTTTTAACTTCTCTGTTAAGTTTTGTTTGCATCTCTTTGTAGTCCTCAGAGATTTATTTGTTGTCTTTTTGTAGTTGTTTGTTTATTGATACTTCATTAACCCGATGCCATGTAAATCATTCAGTTAAAGACATATTCATGATTGTAAAACTGAGGTTTCACATACTTGTTACATTTTTAAATAGGCTGTTCCCCTAAATAACCATCGCAACAAGGTTTTCTCTATTTCTGTAATAATGATGTGTCCCTGACGTTAGTTCTTAAATAAAGATGGTAGAAGCAGAGCTCTAATGCTGTGAAGGCCATGAAGGCCTTGAAGCCTCCTCACTTCACTGCCTCTGAAAATTAGCATTGCTTATAAGATCATAGTGTTCTCTGCTTTCTTCACTGCCTCCTGTTTTTATTCAAATCATGCGCTGTGTTTTAGATTTCTGTCTTTTCATCTAGAGTGCCTTGCTCTGTGAAGGTCAGACGGGCCATGCAGTCCTTAGCTCTTGTGGGAATGTCTCTGTGGTCTTAAAATTCTCCTCTTTCTGTAGCCCTGATTAAAGGACCAAACGTCATTGGGTTGTTGGGCTCTTCAGCTTTTCATCTCATGCTGCAATTTCTGCACAGCCACACATCCACTGCTTTCGCAAACATCTTACCCCCCATTACAGCAAGTGTTAATCACGGTTGACCTCAGGCAAACCTACTTTCTTGTTTTAAAACTTGTAGGTGTGAGATTTATCTAATTGATGCGTCCTCCTTCCCACCTCTTTATCAAAACAGCCATTTAGTCACAGCACAAGGATGAAGACAAATGCTTTGTGTAATTAGCTGGCATAACTATACAGGCGTCTGCTGTAATGAGATCTCCAGGCCACTGAAATGCTGCTTCCCTGCCTCTCCCCTGCCTTTTACTGTCCTCTTCATCGTCCTCCTGCCTGCGTAACGCGTCTGTTAGAACGGTTTTCTTCATATGAACTCCCAATACTGTTGTTTACTGTTGTTGTGCCCTTTGGTATTCATTGTGTCTGCCGCACCAGCTGCAGCACAGTCTTGACTGCACATGCCTGCCAGATTAACAGATCGTTTTGTCGTTTCCTCGCCAATTAGCTACAGCCAGATTGTTTACGTAACATGAAGTGATCTCATACTTATTAGATTTATCCTAATTTCCCCTGCCTCCTTTCTGTAATCCACATGCTTAGTAGGAAAAAAGGAAATGTAAAAGATACAGGAAGGATGCGGGATTAGGATTTTTTTCAGTCTTTCTTTGTGGTCGCAAGATTAATTGCCCGCTTAACCCAAATCGGTAGGTGTTGTTTATGTGTTTGTTTTTTAAGGCTCGGCCTGAGGTTTGTGTGGTCTGTGGCTTTTCGAAGGCCCAAATCAGAAGCAAAACAGAAGCTGGGATGGCCTATCGTAACCCGAAAAACTCCTTGTTAGTCCCAGCACGCTCACACACTTTGGGTTCTGTAAAAAACTAGCAGATCAAAAGTATCAAAATTCATGGTGGCTATTTCACACAAAGAGAATGGCCTGAAAACATGTGAAAAAAAATGTCAGATTCATGTTTGTCTTTGAGGCTACGTGGACTTGACGGGTGCTCGTAGTTTTAATGGTGTGGAACAATGTGAGAAATGCCTCTCAGGCTGCAATAGCAAGGTGCATCATACAACATTCATTTGAATCACACGCAACATTTTCCTATTGTTTCCCACTTTCTGCCCCAACTATCTCTTTCATGTTGTGATTTTGCTTTGTGACGCTCTGCTTTATGCTGAAAACAGCTATTGTCTCACAGCCATTTCTAATGTACCTTTTTTTTTGTTTATACCAAAACATAGTCTACATGCTGCTATTCCTCCGTTAGCCTATTTACTAAACTGATTAAACCTTAATGCAGCAAAGCCCATCTGTCTCCCAATTCTAACTGCTGAGCAGTTAAATGTTTTAGTTCAATAACATTGCACACCAAGGAAAACTGAGGTTGAAGATGGGCTTCATTAAGGGACAACACTCATGACATGTATAACCCCCATAACCACTCTTATTTTAACTAGATTTCAGTTGTCTTTATTAAAGCATGTCTGATTGTCATATTGTCTGATTAAATCAGAGAGATTCTCCTGCCATCCTAATTAAATTGCATACAAATGGACAATCCTTCTTTTTAATCACATAGCCGTAATAAGAAGTGACCTGGATAGCAATAAATTAAGCTTGTTTTATTGTTATTGTTGTTAGATGATTAGCTTTGTGTCCCAGGAGTTCACTGAGTAATAACTGCATACAAGGGTTAATTAATAGGGAATGAGTGTTTGTGTGTGTGTGAAGGGATGTTAACAGAGGAGGTTGGATCGTGTGTGCACCTGGGTCATTTGAATAGAAGATTCATCAATATTCATGGCATACATAATTACTATTTGGAATATCGTCAAAGTATGAAAACAAGACAGGTAGCGAGGAAAGGAATAAGGGTAAACTAAAAGGAGAGCAGGACTAGAAAAATGTAAAGAAGGACAAAAATGAAACTACTAGGATTTTCACGATAACATGAAAGAAAATACATCATATAAATTGTCTGGGGACAAGTTCAGAAAAAATAAATTCTAAATCTTTATTACTCTTAAAAAGCGGATCCATACTATCAGCAAAATCCGTATTCTTGGTGTAAACAGAACATTTTAAAAACAAGGTCAATTTTCTTTTGTCATTTATAAGATGTGGGTGTAATAAACAGAGGATATACAGAGGTGCATCATGGGGACTGTAGGATAGATAGTTTGGGTTCAGGTAGGGTTTCAAGTTATTCTTGAGAGTTTCTTCCACATCAGGTCTATTCCAATCCAAACCATGTTCATTTCCTAAGCCTAAAAATGTAGTTTTGTTGCAACATAAACTTATAGAAAGTAATTCATGGCAGCAAGCCTTCAAGGCAGTCTTCTGCGAAGGGTTGGTTGTGGAGCTTGAATCTTTCTTCTTTTTCTAACTGTGTCTGTGTGTATAGCTATTGCACATGAAACACTCTATGAGGTGTGTGTGTGTGTGTGTGTGTGTGTGTGTGTGTGTGTGTGTGTGTGTGTGTGTGTGTGTGTGTGTGTGTGTGTGTGTGTGTGTGTGTGTGTGTGTGTGTGTGTGTGTGTGTGTGTGTGTGTGTGTGTGTGTGTGTGTGTGTGTGTGTGTGTGTGTGTGTGTGTGTGTGTGTGTGTGTGTGTGTGTGTGTGTGTGTGTGTGTGTGTGTGTGTGACATGATGACCCGTCGTGTTTTCTCTGACCTTGTCCTTTCTTGCCTTCCAGAGACACAATGGGGACATTTTAACAACAGCATCAGTCAAGCACCTGAGTCACCGGCGCTTTGTGGTATCCTTCCAGCTAGACAATGTCCAGCAAACGGATCAAGACCTTTACCGCTGCGTCACCCAGTCTCCCAGGGGCTCTGGGGTGTCAAACTTTGCTGAACTTGTTGTTAAAGGTAAACGCTTTCTCTTATTTTTGTCTCTTATGGTTCCTCTTTTTGGTCTTCCCCCCCCTCCTGTTTCTTTCATCCCAAACATGAGTTCATCCCTGCTGCTTTTATATGAAACATGATGTTCTGCGTGGGATTCAGAGATTCATTTTGCTTACGAATGATCGAAAACAAAGACACCTTTTTCAAACTGAACGCTCAAAAAATGTAAATTGTATAGTGCTCGACATGCATGAAGGCTCTCTGCATTTCAAATGCACTTTACTTGACATGTGTTGTTTTCTGAGCTGGAGTTGTCAAATATGCTGCCATGCTCAGCTCTTCAGCTCTCTGTCAAAGAGCTGTTCACTTGACTTGGACTCCTGCAGCCCCTGTCATATCATGTACCGCAGATGGTGACCTCACTCCCATTACTCACTTCAGCTCCACAGCCTGACACCACTTTGACAGCATAGTAATGACATGGCTGTGGGATGGTTGGAAGGCATAACGAACTCCCGCCCTCAGCAAAGGAAGGAGAAATGTGAAAGATTCCCGATGTCTCAGCCCTGTACTATATGCTCCTCCTGGTATAAGGTCTTTTTAAAAGACTGTTGTGAGGGTAGGAGAGAGTTAGAGAGAGTGCAGAATACGCTGACGGCATTATTGGTCTCTCTTAGTTGGTCTGTCAATCCATTTGTTGCAGGCTAAATTACTTTAACATCTGTCGGAAAGATTGCCATGAAAATGTATTAGAACATGCATGATCTCCAGATGATGTATCGAAAACATTTGGTCATAACTTAAAGGTCTCCTATTATACTGTTTTTCATCAACATATTTTAGGTCTCGGATATATACAAAACATGTCTCTGAAGTGTTTGGCTCCAAACACCAAACAGATCATTGTAGCATCCCATAATCCCCTCTGTTTCAGCCCTGTTTCAAAAGTGCTGATTCTCTGTCTGTTACTTTAGATAAAAAAATAAGGAGCCCCTCCCCACGCCCCTCTGAGAGATATTTGGTTAAAAAGAACACAATGGTGCTCTAGGAGGAGATTCAGGTGATAAGGTGGGCGGGGGGGGGGGTTTACCTTGGTTGGTTATTGGCTAATGGTTGCACAAGCCAAAAAAAAATTATGACATCATAAAGTGGCCAAAATCTGATCAGCTCATTTTCAGACAGGTTTTTATATAAATGGATCAGGACAAAAAGTGAGCTAATCTTTTTTCCTGAAACGTTCAGAATCCCTTTACACAGAGGGGACACATGTTTATGTATAAAAGACACATTTGTATAGATATATGTTTATTACAAGCAAAAAGAGTGATTGCCTTAACATGGAAAAAGTTGGGCAAACCTAGTATTGCACAGTGGTTTAAGGAACTTTCTTTATTTCTGCCTTTAGAAAAAATCTCTTACATTCTCAAAGACAAACAAGAACTGTTCCAGAAGGTCTGGGGACGTTTTATACAGTATACCAAGAACAACGATCTCAATTTCTGAACGAACCTAGGGCAGGATAAGGCGATAATGCTATAATATGTTAAAATGTAAATTACTGTGATATCCTCTGCAGAAATACGGTCCTATTGCTGGAAAACTGGATGGTTGCCGATGTATTAGAGTGCCCTTGTTGTATGTACCAATTTAATTTAGTGTTGTTATTTTTCTTTAATGTAAAGTAAAGTATTTGTCCTGTGTAGGCTATAGGTGTATTGCTTTTGGCTCTATGTCTTCGTCCTATGTATGTAATTTTTTTGTAAGCTGAAAATCAATAAACATATTGATAAAATTGTTTTTAAATAAATGAAAAAGTGGATTTTGCATAATAGGTGACCTTTAATATACCTCCTATGCCATAAACAGGCTGACATTTTTGTTTGTTTGTGGAATGTCTTATCAGCTATTCAATGGTTAGAGCCTGAGATAGATCTGGGTTGATTGATTTTGAAGCACATATTTGGTTTATTGTAAGTCATATCACTTGCAACAGTACTGAAGCTATTTTGCCAAAATATTAAAAAAACACTGTCACCACAGACACAGAGGAATCATTGCTCATAGAAGCCCAGAAAATCCCTTTCAGTGTAATCAGATTCTCAGCAAATAAGTATTATTGTATTCATGCCTTTATTGCTTTCCTTGCTCTTTTTATGCCTCTGCTTTGAAGCCAGCTGTGGCTGGCGGCGTTATGTTTTTAAGTTGCATGTGGTCCTTACACACCAAACTGACACGTCGCCCCACGTCTCCTGCGTCTTGGCCATGTTTCGCACTGGAACACACCGAGACTTCAGCCGACGGCCAAGTTGCATGTATGAACTGCACATGCGTGAGTGGCAATAACTATCCTTACCAGCAGGCGGCAGTAGTGTGTATTCGTCATTCAAAAGAGGCAGAAACCGGAAGACAGACTGCGTGATAACCGTGAGAAGAAGAACAGAATGCGTGATATAAACAAACAACAAATAGCGTGTGCGTTCCATTTTCACTCTACAGCGAGAACCTCATGGGGCTTTCCCGAACCTGTTAGAGTTAAAAGAAATCTCAGATTTGCCTTCTTAATAGTTTGTTTGGGTCCCTCCTTTCCGTTTCGCTTCTCATGCACTTATTCGCTAAGCTGAACAGCCAATCAGAGAGATTTCTTTGGCCGACAGCCTCCCGATTCAACATGTCGAATCGGCGGCGGAAGGTGTCGGCACGGCCGAAAAGACACAACGGTGCAGTACACCCCAAGACACACCAATCTGAGTAGGGCGACTCGACGGCCCGACATCTATCGACGCAGAAAATCGGCTTGGTCTGTAATGAACTTTAGTCTCATATGAACGTATTATCTCAGGGATGCCTTGAGGGAGTTTCTTTCAATTTGGCAAACTAGTCGACTTGGACTACTTGGATAAACTGATTAGATTCTGGTGGAGCATTTTTTCATAATTAGCGGAATAATTCTTGAGTAACGGCCAAGAAACATGTTTTTGGCCATAAGTCAAGAATTAGTTTGCTCATTCTTACAAAATCCCATACAAATGTCCAATAGTATAACACGATGAAGTGATGACAAGGTCAATTTCACTGTGACATAATGATGTACTGCAAAAACCCTTTATGGCTATGATTCAACACTATTCTCAGGAACAGAAGAAGAGACAATATTTCACATTTGGTTGGATATTGACTTTGTGAAACAAACGTGCTGTTTCCACTTTGAAACTGTGGTGATTGATTCTCCTTTGCTGCAGGTTTGTTGATATGTTTGGAGCATCCACATTTCAGCATTTGCAGCTACTATACAGCAACATCAATATATAAAGCATTGTCTTTCATTGTCTGTGTTTTATCAGAATCAGTTTTATTTACCCATTATGTGAGCACATACATTTGACTATTTGTGTTATTTCCCTTAATGAACTTATATACACACAATAATATACATTCAGCAGAACAAGAACAACAAAGCGTATCCTCTATTCTAAGACCCAGATTGCCAGATTGAGCTTGTTGCAGAGAGGGTGAGAAAGGATTTCCAAGATGGCTATTTCATTCCCCGTCCTAGTCTCTACATTTTTATATGTTGAGATTTAGACATAAACTGCATCTTGACTGGTTGTCAGGGAAATATAACTGCCAGGCCATAATTCTAAGATACAATCAGGACAAATATCTTATCTATGGGCCAGCCTATTCTGCACCATGAGTAGATGTGATGTCCGGCTATAAGTCACATTCAATGAACTGCCTGTAACCCTGTAATCTATGTCACAGGAGCTGAGACCGAGTTCTTAACGAGACTTTCACAAATCCCTTTCTCCCTGCTGCCCTGCTAAGAAGAGGCTAATCATCCCTGTAATGAGTTAGAACCACTCATTTCTAAACCGCAGATTGCATGCGGGAATCATGATGAATCTTTATTATTGGCCCGTAGGAGAGCAACATGTCCTCATAATGAATAAAACAATTTAATCTTTAAGGTACTTTATGTCTTTATGGCTTTTGTGGTGGCAGCATATTATATTTTTAATTCTGACTACATTTAAAGAAGAAGATATTCTGTATTAATCCCCAAGGGGGAATTATTTCATTCTGCTGTAATATTTAAGAAGATGTGTTCTACTCCTTGTTAAAGCGTAAATCTCTGGTTGGATAAATACTTAATTCAACAGAAGCTGGCACTGAACAATGTTACGTTTGACAATAGCTCTGTAAAAGGAGGGAAACAAAGACATTCATATTCTGAGAAAAAAAAGCAGTGAATTTAATAATTCAAGATCCAAGGCTTTTGTACATAGCTACAGTGTAATGAAAATCTTAGGTCAACAGTGCAACACAATAAAACAAATAAAATAGTTGAAATAGTGCAAAGAACTTGAAAGAGATGAGTGAGTTGTTTTAAATGTGTCCCCACTGGCTGCGCAGCCTAAGGCCTAAACGTGGCCTTTCATTATGGATGCAGTCATTGACATCCGAAAAATGAGCTGCTGCAGGCAGGGGAAGCGGTGCAGAGTAGAGGTGAGGCGCTGGTGATGCTGAAGGCTCACAGGCAGGAGGGCCATCAAAGACAGAGGTGCCTCTGCAGGAATGAAGGATTAGTCACAGCCACAGATCTAACTCTGATCTTTTTCTCATGCTTTGTCCTCATTTCTTTTGCATTCCCTTCCCTTCCCTCACACTGTTGCCCGTGTAATTGTTCAGTGGCTTGGATCTGCCAGTAAGTGACATTTGACCGTTGGGCTCTGGAATTAATCCTGGACTTGGCAATCTTTTCCGACAGTGATGCAGAGTCTCCTCTTTCATCATGGTTACCAGCTAAAGGGAAAGAACACTCAGTTAGAGAAAAAGATGTACAACACTTAATCCTTCATCCACAATGATCATACACATTCAATGGACTGCATGCACAGCTGTTTGTTCACTCCCTGCTTTGCTGAAATGTATGCAAGGCTTTGAATGCCTTGTTAATAGGTATGACTAATCTGCTATGTGAACACAGTTTGACCTGCTCACATCCAGGAGTCTCTCGGGACTCATTTGAGACTCAGTGGGCTTTAACACGAGGAGACATCTGTTTGCTTACAAATGTTTAATTTAATGAATACTACAACTTTACCTAGCAGCAGTGCTACTGTATGTACCCACCAGCAAATGCTTTCACCAATACAAAGTTGTTTTTGGACTGGAAAACGAAAAACAATGCTTTTTATTTCCTCTGACAGTACCTCCATCCCCCATTGCGCCACCCCAGCTGCTGCGAGCCGGCTCCACTTACCTAATCATCCAGCTCAACACCAACTCTATCCTGGGAGATGGCCCCATTATCAGGAAGGAGATTGAGTACCGCGCCAGCCAGTCTCCATGGTCAGAGGTGCACGGAGTCAACATGGTCACCTATAAACTGTGGCACCTGGAGCCAGACACAGAGTATCACATCAGTGTGCTGCTGACTCGGCCCGGGGAGGGAGGGACCGGCCCCCCAGGACCGCCTCTTGTGAGCAGAACCAAATGTGCAGGTGAGCTCCTGACACACTGTACCACTAGACAGGGAGGGGCTGCCTAATGCAGAGATTAACAACCTTTTGGGTATTAAAGGCATCATCACTTCATTTAATCAGGCAGTCTCATAGAAATTAAGATCGTCCAGAGAACAAGAAACATATACTATTAATTGACATGATACATACATTTATAACCACGATATCCATTTTGTTTTTAATTATTTTCTCTGGGATTCACTCATGGGCTGACCGATGAATATACGCTTGTTGTGGAGAGAGAAAATAAAGGAATGTCCAGATGCAATTGAAAGTAAAATATTCTTGTTTATTCCAAAAAAAAGGCGGTGGAAAAAATAAATAAACGTTTTCAAACAAACAATTTCTCACATAAACTGATACATCAAATATTAAGCAAAATATATGCAGTATACATTTATATTAGAAAAAGTTAGAAACACTTTTATTTGTCTTATTATCTTCAGACCTTCGGGTCAGTAACCGCTGCCCTTATGTGTTAGAGGGTTGTGCTTGACGCCACACAGCATCATTTGATTGCAGGGCATGTTAGATAATAGAGCTCAGAGTCAAAGTCCAGGCGAGTATCATCATCAACATACACGCTCAGTCATTTAATAGAGTATTTTAACAACTCCAAACACGAAAGTCCTGTTGCAGCTTCAAACTGCTACTAACTGGTCAGTATCTGCTGACACTACAAGCTGAAAACACACCTGCAAGCTTCACCTGTGTGTTACTTTGTTTAAACTGAATTATACAATCATTTACCTTATCACAGGAATGAATTTATAGCAAAGACTGAATCTTGTGGTCATTTATAAAAGTGTATTTGCTTTATTCCTGTTTTACCTTTTCGGGTTTGTCTTGTCAAATATCAGTTGTATTTTTGTTTTACCAGAAAATCTCCTGATAGATTGACACCCGGCTGTCAGGTAGAAACCTCAAGCATTGGGCAGGTTAACCTATGCAACCTGTGTCAGGGCACTGTTCTGTTTTTTGTTAATTTCACAGGCTCATGCATTTAATCTAGATCAGGGGTCTCCAACACGTGTATATATATCAAAGTGGTCGGTGACGCAGAGATCAAGGAACAGACGTGACAGCGGCACAGCGACACCACACACGGAGCAGTCTGCTTTCTCCACCAACAGCAGTCCAGAACCAACAGCAGAATGAACCGCTCTGAATCAGGACCTGTCGCTGCAGCTCAGACACACAGGGTTTTGTGTTTTTTGAAAAACACTCGTTATCGTCATGTCAGGTTTTTGGTGGATTTAACCAAGTCTTGGATTGCAGAGTATGAATGTCCTCTTGCTATTTTCAGACGATAAATATGTCTGTAAAGTTTGTGAAGGCAGGAGGAAAGCTTCCACGATCACCGTCTCCTCTCCGTTCCTCCAAACCCCGCCCCCTCCCTGAAAATAATGAGTGACAGGCTGATAGTGACCTGATAGAAACTTTATTATTCACTTAATCACTGATTGAGATATGATGAAGCTAGTATTAGTTTTTTGTTTTTGAGGATGGAACAATTTCACACACAGATATAGGGAGTCCTATACAGTTGATGTATTATGGTTTATAATTTCATGTCAACACGAAGAAGAAGGAAAAGAAAAAGATGGCTGAACTGTTCAGTGTCATTCCTGTGGAGATGGAGATGGAGGTTATAAATCTCCAAAATCATGTTCAGCTTTAAGTCTCAGCAAAAATCACAACATTTCTGGAGCCTTGTAGACCCAGAAAATTACAAGAACATTCACCAAGCAGCACTGAACATGTCTGCTTTAGTTGGTTCTGTTCTAAATACCTTTGTGAAGCAGCTTTTTCTGACATGAATATCATGAAATCTAAATACAGAACAAGACTGACTGATGGACATTTAAATGACTCTATTAGAGTGAACCTAAGTGGGTACACTCCAGTATACACCATGCTGTATGGTGGACTCCATGCAGTGCCAGTCATCTCACTAACTGTAAAACAGTGAATGCACTTATTTTATACATGTGCCATAAGATGCTTGTAAGGTGGTGATTAAGGTGATGTATTCCCTATGTGGGCCATAATTAGAAGTGAGACATTTTCGTTTTCTTGGAAGTTAAGATCTTTGATAAGCTTTAGGTATTGCAATTTCACACGTGTACAAAAGTATAGCTTAATTCAACTGATGAGGGCTATGTGAATAGATGTAAGCAATGTGATGCAAGTAGCTCTTGGCCACTTTCATTTTTTCAAAGTAGCTCTCAGATGAAGAAAGTTTGGAGACCCCTGATCTATTATAGCAATACCTATAAATATGTCTTCTTTGCTTTTAATTATGTATTTCTCTGGAAGACCCACGGCTCAAAGTACTGATGCCCAACAGCATTATTAAAGGTGGGGTAGGTAATTCAGAAACACTTTTTTTGATATTCCATGGAATGCTCTTAACATCCTGATAGCAATGAACACATTGAATGCTTCAACAATAAATACATACAAAAATGTATCTGTGGAAGCCGTGGCGCTGTAAAAAGCACGACCAATTATACTCAAATAACTGGATGGCCTACCTACCTGTCAGCCTTCCATCTGTGCACAAATTTATCTCGTGCCCTTATTGGTTATGTGCGCGTTCGTGTGTGTTGGAGGAGGGGCTCTGTAAGGAAGTCTGAAGGAAGGGGAAGATTTTTTTCGGCTGCTTAGTTTCAAATTCTAACGCACTCGAGCTGGTTTCTCCATTCTTTCGTACCCTACCTTTAAGTCTACAGAGAGTTGTATTATACGCGGCTGCATCTGTCACGATAATCTGCTAAAATTCAATCAGAGTGGAGCCGATGGACAGAAAAAGCACTTTTGCTATCACCGTGTTCTCTGAGGGGGGAGCCCTTTTCTGCTGCCAGCATGGCACCATCGGTTTGACAGTTATTTAATAGATAACAGACTTCTGTGGACATCCTAAAGCGGGCTTTTTTGGTATCTTTTGAGGATAGAATATCTTTCTTTAGCATGTACAATACATTTACAAGAATGTGTAGGTGACAGCGGTGGAGACATATCAATTACTGTACACAAAGATAACAATGATAATGTTTTTAAAATAAACAATTAGTGACACACATTAGTAAATTAAATGAGTTTCTGTGGTCTTAATTTGAACTTTTGTTCTTACCTGTGAAGCACTTTGTGAATTATATTTCTGTGAAAGGTGCTATTATAAATAAACGTATTATTAAAGAAAATATATGACCTCACATATTCATAGTAGGTTTGTAGGGCCTCCATAAGGATTACTTTCCTTAATTTCATGTACATTTGTATTTATTATTAAACACATTTATTCATATTTAGCTATAAATGTTAGAAAGTAGAAAACAGCCCAAGGTAACATCTCAAATGTCATGTTTTATTGAACTTGTTTGATTGTTTAAATTCATAAGATATTCAGCTTACTGTCATACATGACAAAAATCCTCTTATATGACTATGTTTGGCCATTTCACTTCTACAAAAATGATGAATCAATTATAATAATGCTGTTGTCTCTTATAGATTTTTCATCGCTTCACTAATTAATTAAGAGACTAAATCTTTCAGCCATAATTACCTCACTTTGTGCCTCGTCTGTGCAGCAAGAACACTTTCCCCTTAAACTATAGTTACAGCTGACACTCCAGTATTACCGATTTAGATATAAATGATTTAATCTGTCATTCAGGGGAAGCTTTTTTCCCCATCAGGCTACTGTTTTTTTAATTCCACATTTTTTACTCCCTGCTCACGTCTGCGCCCCCCTGTCATCTGTCACTGTGCAGACACAGAAACACCCAGGGAGATGAGCGGGATGCCAGCCACTTTTAAATATACGTACACGCATATAGCACAAAGAGAACTGTGTCGATGCAGATGCACGAACAGAGATGCAGTCAGTCATTACCGCTGCCTGCATCTGCAATGTGTGTGCAGCGCTCTCAGGCACACGAAATGGAGAGCTTTGTGTTACCCAAAGGCAGTCTCTGGATTTGAGTCTTCCATGGTCATCACTCTTTCCTATGCCCAACGGTCTCTTCCTGCCACACACCATCCCTCACATATCTCCCCACCCTGCTTCAGTAGAGCCTCCCTGGCCCCCTCTCTGGTGACATATTAAAGCTACTCTCCTCTCTCAACAGCCAGAGACACCCCCCCACCCCCCATTCATCAGGGTGCCAGTGAGCTCACAGCCTTCCTGCACACCCCAGCCCACCTCAAGAGACACACGAAGAATTCTCAATAAAATTGTAGAAAAAGTCGATTGCGCGAGAGGGAAGAGGTGAAGGAAAGCTGCGGTGTGGGAGTATGTGTCTGTGGGAGACAAGTAGTAGTTTTTCAAAATGAGAGAGTGAAACAGTAAAAATGAGGCATGTGAATGTGCGAGAGGTGAAGCGAGAGAGGATCCACAGCGTAAGGGAAATTGCTTTCACAGTTGCCGTATCGGTGTTGTGAAAGTCACTAAACTCAGCCTTTAATGATATATTTACATTTCAACCACTGTGACATTAGCTTGTTCAGCCATGTGTGGGATAAGTAATACTGCAGTGTTTGCTGAGCTGTTAAACAGGGCATTTAGATGCAGTACTAGTTTAATAAATAGTAAGTATATGTGAAATTTGAATTTGCCGTTAGTCCTTCTGTCTAGTTGAGTTCGTTTTTTTTGGTGCAGCTACATCTGCTTGATTCCTGCTTGGCTCTATCAGTGTTTCTTACCTAAGCGTGTTGCTCTTTAAAACGCTGCAACACTGCAATCCTCCACCTGGTGTATCTCACCTTCTTGACCCTGCAGGAGACTCCTAATCACCACCTGGTTCACGGAGCTCCCTCCGACCCAACCTCCAAACCATCTGGTGGACGCTCTCCCTCCTGACCCCACATTCCACGGCTGAATCTTGATTGCCCCTCCTCGCTGTTGGCCTGATTAGATTTAAGCGGTGGAAAATAGATGGTGGGCGTGTTGCAGTGATTTCAGGGAGGTGGTAATTATCCAGCGAACAGAAGGGACATTGGAACCCATCGCTGTATTGAGGAGGAAAGTGAATTTCCTCTCCAGAAGCTGTTTCTCGCGACTGTGACTAATCTCACTCATGTATTGGTCATGTTGAATATTTCCCTTCCTCTCCAAACACGTTAACTAGCCATACTCGCCGTACACATCCTGACAGAGCCGAGCTGTCCTCATGCAGTAGCTGTAAAACTAATGGCCGTGAATGTGAACATGGTCTCTGCCTTGCTCTGATGGCCATCCAGGTGTGCTTGATGAGCCATTGCTGTGATTATCAGCACGGTGCATTAGCACAGCTTGAAGCCCCTCAAGTAAATCATAGAGGAGAGGCTAGCATTTGTACTGCAGGTGGTCCCCAAACCACGTTAATGGGCTTCCACCTGCTGCTGGGTCACTGAACCGCCAGGAAAGCTCCTGCTCATGATGCTCTGGGTCTGTCAGAGGGAGCCAGCACTGTACTGTAGTCTGACTAAAATTAGGCACATTAGGAACACAAGTGCTTTACCTCTTTTGGCATGTCGTTCATCATGTCTTCCATTCTGAGCCAGAATTCCCTATATGTTCACATTTGTGGTGTTTGGATTTATGTGTGCTCTTGTTTTTTCTCACACATGGGTACATGTTGTGCTTGTCTGTACACATGTGCTTTTCCCGTGTGACACAGTCAATGCAGATCTCCTCAACAGATGCACTTGTTCTAAGGCAACTCTGCTCTGTCCTGCCGCCGTGCTTTGTCACAGTTTTAGGAGGGATAATAAACCAGAACCTGTCACATCTACTCTAACGTCCAATCTCCAAGGATCAACATGGGGCACTGGGCTTCTGCCATGTTTGGGCGGCTGCAGTTTTCACTCCGCAGGGTGCCAGAGAATGGGTGCCCGTAGCATACACAAAGATAAGTCGAGGCAAGGGGAAGGGACTGGCACAAATGTCCACTTTGAGAAAAGCCACAATGAGCACACTGTGGCCTCTTTGGCGGCACTTTCATCAACTCAGCAGTTAAATGCCTCTCTTTATTTAGCTCTCAGACTGTGCAGACTATCAATTGCACCATTAAGACAATCCTCAGCCACACTGAACAATGGAGCATTACCATATATTTCTGGGTGCAGTTTACTACTTTGCGATTGCGATGTGCCCACACATTGATCTGCAGTCACATTAGCAGGATGAGGGTCAGATCAATGCTCTGGTCATATTTTCATCTAGTATGAGGTGCCAGACAGCAAATTAAAAGAGAAAGCTAGTGACTACAGAAGGGTTCAGTATATATTGGAAGTGTCATTTAAAATAACTGTGCTACCACAGTAATAAGTGAGAAAATTAGAATCTGGTAAGTATTCAAATGTATGTGTGTTTGAGAAGGTTTTCATTTCAAATAGCAAGAGAAGGAAGAATAAAAGTTGGGAAAAAGTGAGCAATATAGACGTTGAGCGGAGTAATGATGTTATACAGCTTATGTGTCCTTGCACAGCTGCAGAGTACTGTACCTTCCAGATACATCTTTATAAATACTTCTTGTTTTACTGCATTAGCCCGTACTCTGTGATGCATTAGCTGCCTTATTTCAGTTCCCTCCGCTAATCTGAGCTGCAGCAAGCATCCCAAGTGTGCAAGTCAGCGAAGAAATGAAGACCTTGGCCAGTAACCTCAAATTTCACTGATCTCTTCCTGTACCCCATATGTCTGCTGTCACCCCCTGCCTCCCTGGCCCATTACTCAACACAGACTATTAAAAGGATAAAGCATTACAATACATTATGTAGCATGTTGCTTGACAAAAAGGGATTGACTGTGTTAATAATGGCCACTGATAAATGCCTCCATTGATACTGAGGATGTCCTTGGCTTAACTCAGCCTCCCTTCAGTTTCCGACGTTCTCCTGAACACTGCCTGGACTGTGCTTCAGTGCATAGAGGCTCTCTGTGTATTTCAGCCAGCCATTACATTTGAAGATAAGATAGAGCTGTTGTTCCTTTAATCAGAGAAAGTCAGGGTTAACCCGGCAGTGACCAGCATCAACTCAGTGCCTTCAAAAACTATGCAACAGGCAATCGCGATGACCCATCAGTAAAAGTGACCGGCAGAAGTGAATGCCCTTGTATTGCACTGGCATTTCTGTGTGCGGATTACACCTCAGGGCATTGAAGTACAACTGGATAGTCAATTTGCTCAGCAACATAGAAGCGGGAACTGGTGGGAGTGGGATGGCAACCCACAGCCTGTCCGATTAATTAGCGCAATTGGCATGAGTTCCCGCTCTGCCTGTGGGGCTGTGGGTGTGTTGCGCTGGCAGCAAACTGACGACCTCCATGTTGTGGCACGGCAATATGGCGGCATGTAGGACAAGAACTAGTGAAAAACAGCCAGGGTAGTCTGAGATGTAAGTGGCAATGACAAATTTACAAATGTCAGTTTCTCCAAAAAATACAGTTTAACCTTCGCGCCTTTTCTAATGGTATTATTTATTTTTGTCTGTCTTTGTTACTTTTTCTTTTTTACTTCAATCTTTCTCCCTCCCAGAGCCTATTGTTCGCTAAGTTTATATACTTGGAAGACCAATACAGATGTTAAAACAGCATTTTTCCGTTTCAATTTTTAGAAAGGACACGCCTTTAGGATGAGGACTAATAACTTACTGTTTGAAAATACTTCACTATGCCATCGTGACTATTTATTTCTCTATGTTAAAGGTGGCGGGGTAGGTAATTTTGGAGAAATCAGCTCGAGTGCGCTTGAATTTGAAAATACACAACCGGAAAAAAATCTGCCACTTCCTTACAGAGCACCTCCTCCAACACACACGAACGCGCACATGACCAATGAGGGCGCCAGATAAGTTTGTGCACAGATGGAAGGTTGACAGGCAGGTAGGCCATCCAGTTATTTTAGCCGGGCCGGCTCAGATGATTGGTCGTGCTTTTTACAATACTACAGATTCCACAGATGACATTTTTTTATGGATTTGTTGTAAAAGCACTTAAGATATTCATTGCTATCGGGATGTTAAGAGCATTCCATGGAATATAACAAAAAGTGTATCTCGAGCCGGTTTCTCAAACTTACCCACCCCACCTTTAACTATAACCCCGCACAAAATATTTAGCTACTGTCAGGGTAGTCGGAGATGTAAGTGGCAATGTCTATTGCTCTGTCTGAAATCAAATATTTCTCAACAAGACAAATGTACAAATGTCCTTTTCTCAAAAGAATAGAGTTTAGTCTTCAGGGCTTTTCTAATGGTATTATTATTTTTTGTCTATCTTTGTTATTCAATTTTCTTTTGTTCTTTCTTCTTCAATCTTCCTCCCTCCCAGAGCCTATGCGTGCACTTCGGGGCCTCACGTCCGCAGATATGCAGTCCAGGCAGTTGTCCCTGCAGTGGGAGAATTTGGCGTTCAACCTGACACGCTGCCACACATACTCAGTGTCCCTGTGCTACCGCTACACCACGGCGGGGGGTGGAGGGGGCCACAACACCACGGTGCGCGAGTGCCTGGCAGTGGAACACAATGCCTCTCGCTTCACGCTGCGTGATCTGCCACCCTACCACGGCATCCATGTCCGTCTGTCACTGGCCAACCCAGAGGGGAAGAAAGAGGGCAGAGAGGTCACCTTCCAGACCGAGGAGGACAGTAAGTCTCTGAAGGAGGTTACAGAAAAGATAGTGAGGAAGCACAGGACAGGACAGGAAATCAAAAAACGGAAAATGTCTTAACAAAATGGTAAACTTTTTGAGAAAAATAATCACCCCTAACAATAAAAAACTCTTAGTTACAGCACCACACATAGCCTAAACTAATACAGATACAACATCTTAAATCCTACCTGCATTAAACGTTTTACGCCAAAACAGACAAAACAGACAAAACATTATAACCTTCTTTAGTTAGGAGATATTGTAGCTCTATTGTATTCATTACTTTTCTTTATAAACTGGTAACTAAGTGTTTTTATCTTCCTTTTTTTATTCAGAGCTTGATGTCTAAAATGTACCGGAATACCTCAAATGTTTAACTATTCTCATAGTAAATGTCAGACTAGAGACTGTACAGACCCAGGACTACCCATAACCTTAACTCTACTGTCACATACTGTAGGGTTTATTCTTTGATGGTTATTTTTAAAGTTTTAAAGTTTTCTACTACATAAATTAACTGAACCACGTGTGTACAAATTATAAAGGTTCATATTTGAGTCACTTTTGTTTTATATGTGGTGAATTTTCTCAACATTTTCAAACATTCCCCAGCTCGACTATTTTTCTTCAACAAAATAGAGGGCGGGTGACCTGACTGAGGCTGAATCAGCATTACAAAAGGTCCATTTCATTTTCAGACGAAAATAACATAAAAGAGAAAACATTATATCTAAGTCCCTGGCAAGGCTGAGATAGGATTTTGTGCTTATTTCTTATCTCCTATTAATCCTTTGTGCCGCAGCACATCGTCTGCATGGCAGTTGAGGGAGAAGTCAATTCAGCTGTGGAAAACAAAATCAAAACAAACAAGATTTTCTAGAAAGAGATATACACTTTACAGAGAAAGAGAGAAAACTATCAGGAGAGAGAGAGAGGACAGGTTTTTTTTTGTTTCTGAAGAGATTAAAGATAAATATATATTTATATACAGTCTATGTCAATTATGAACCCTTTTCAAAAGCCTTAATAAGCAACTCTGTCCTCCAGACTAGCTCGATTGAACAATAACAGTCGACTCAGCTGTTTGGCTCTTGTTTTAGCCCCAGGCCTGAATCTCACATTAAAGTCTTCTTCTGTACAACCATCACACCCCATGGGGACTGGGGCTGCAGCCCAATTGGCCTAAAACACGTTTAAAAGAGTGTATTGTTGAATGTTCACTGCCATTCAGAAACAAGTTTACCAGACATATTCATCAATGTGTTTCAACTAAACTTTCATATACAATGATAGAATCCTTCTTGGATTTGCTTGCTCTTGTCTGTGTTGTGGTTACATAATTGATGCAGATCATAAATTAACTGTGTCCTTATCTGATGTTCTGCTGCTTTGGGCTGTCTGACAGTCTCATGTGGTGCATTGTGTTCTGAGCCGCGGTGACTCTCACTTATGTGATATTGACAGGAGAGGCTCACTGTGGGATTAGCACTTCAATTTTCCAGACAAATGTTTGTTCTGACAATTTCTTATAGTTCCCGGAGGAATCGCGCCAGAGTCGCTCACCTTCACCCCGCTGGATGACATGATCTTCCTAAAGTGGGAGGAGCCTGTGGAGCCCAATGGCCTTATAACACAATATGAGGTGAGCCCAGAGAGACGCTCTATCGAATTTCCCTGTCCTGTAGCTCTCAAAATTGTTTATATAGCGTTAGCTTAATTGTTCGCTTAGTTTATATACTTGGAAGAGCAATACAGATGTTGAAAAGGTATTTTTCAGTTTCAATTTTACAAAAGAACACACTTTTAGGATGAGGACTAACAACTTACAGTCTGAAAATACTTCATTACTATGCCATCATTTTCTCTTTGTTAGCTTTTACCCCACACTAAATAGTTGGCTACTGTATTTCCCTTAAGCTATGTTTACTACTGTGAGTAATAAACAAGCCGGACAACTATATTTGAATCTAAACATACCTAACATTGAAGTAGTTATGCCAATAGGAACTTATAACTATATAATATTTTGATATTCAAAAAGCACGTACCAAGCTCTTTTAGTGATGAACACTTCTGTTCTCTCAATTTCTGAGCTCTGCAATGGGCACACTACAGACATGTGTTTAATCTCCAAACCACTCTGCTCCATTTTATATTCTACCTCACCCAACCATTTAGTGCACGCTTGGATGGATTACTAAACCTGTCTGTCAGGCACAGGCCCAGGGTCCCAAAGTAGCAGGGCCTGGCATAAACCGACAGCCTGTCACTCAAATACACACCATCAAATGACCACAAAGAAACAATAGACAAAAAAAAGGCAAAAAGTCTACAAAGAGAAGCAAAACAAACTCAATTCAAAATCTGGCTTTTGATACTATGTAGGTCAGGTGGGGGCATTTTGTGCCAAGGGGCCCATTGTGTTATAATCCACCCATGAGTGAATATTGCGCTATGCATATGAGTGAAAATAGTAACGAAGCTCATATACGCTATCTCTGACTTTGTTCACAAGGCCTAGCCCTTAAAACTGGATCTTGTGCCATTAAAATAGAGCCCCATGTCATTAATAGATAACTCACATGTGTCTGTTGGGCCTTATGTTCAGCCGTATAATGATTATGGATCAGTGTGTGGTGATACATCAGTGGGCTTCCTACCTATCCTGGAGCCTTCTTTCCTTGGCCTCTCTGCAATGCTGCCTCAAGGATATTATTAAATAGGATTTTTGGTCTGACATATAAAGTGAAGGCTGCTCCGGATTTTTCTCCCTGTAATGTGTTGATCTCTCTCAGCTGACATAGAACTCTTCTTACAGAGCTTTAGAAAGCCTCTCCATTTTTCACAGATTAAACCATTGACCACTCCGCCTGAGCTCATCGACCGCCATGCTGTCCTCACTGGTCCATGCACTGTCGGGCATCTTTTATGTCTGCTTTTGTAGAAGAAACACAGAGGTCTGTCTGTGTTTAGGCACTGTATGGCCCATAATTCTATCTTCACACTAAGGAGGCGTGAGCAGGCATTAAGCTCTTTTTATGACAATCAGCAAAGCCTTTGGTTTGTCTTGAGTGGCATCTTCAGGGTGCCTTGGGTGCGCATGCAAGTATGTGTGTATTACATGAATATGAGCATAATACAGAATTTAGTGAGTGTGTGTCCATTCCCTCAATGAAGGAAAATGTTCACCCTTGTCTGATTAGAGCAAGGTCACCTCATTTAGCTCTCGTCTCTTTCCAAGAGCATAAGTGGAAACTCTCAAGGGTGCCGTGGAGGCAAATCACCGCTCAAGGAAAAACTTTATAAAAGATTTTTAAGGACATTCATGAAGAGCAATACTTAAGCATAAATATGAGTTAATTAATCTCATAAACACGTAGCCCTATTGGTTTAAACACTTTAATTGACTTTTACCGTGTCGTGTCCTCAGGCCTTTAACGCATTACTTAGTCAGGAAATCGTGTACCACTCAAATAATTTTTTGTAAAAAGGAGGTTGTATGACTTTGATTCAACAGTGCCAATGCCAATCAAGTCCTATTCATCTAAAACTATGAGCCCATTTTTAATCAGCACACATTGATTTGAAGAACGAAATTAATTTATGAGTGAAGTGAATCATATTAATCAAACATTAAAATGAATTCTTACCTCAAAGCCGTTTGAGTTAATGCCCTCTTTAGATCAGCATGAATTTATTACTTGAAATGTGTTAGCAGCTGCGATAATGAAGCATAAAATCAGTGCTGAGGTTTTATGATATGACCCTGACATCAACTTGTTTTCTACAGATAAGTTACCAGAGCATCGAATCGTCTGATCCTGGCATCAACGTCCCGGGACCCAGAAGAACTGTGTCCAAGATGAAGAATGAGACCTACCACATGTTCTCCAACCTCCACCCGGGAACCACTTACCTAATTTCAGTTCGAGGCCGCACAATCAAGGGCTTTGGGCAGACCGCCCTCACTGAAATCACCACCAATATCTCAGGTATTAGCACCGCTAACTGAATGAGCATCTATGCATCATGTGAGTAATCGAAAAAGCTTCGTAAAATTGTAAAATAGAAGCACCATGCAGGTACTACGCTAGACTTCACCCACTGTGTGCTATAATTAGGTTCCAGGTTTTCTCTCTTTTGACCTCGGCAGCTTTCTTCTCTCAAAACTACTGCTCCCTTAGTGTAGGAGCTATTTTCCATTGCCTCTCCAAACTTGTGACTCGCTGTCATTTCGCAGTTCTCAAGACATAAATTAACTTGTAGGAAGCAGAGGAACACTGCAGTGGGGACACTGCTGTGTATTATGTGTAAAAGAAAGATGCAGTACATTCTTGGGACCAGAGTGTCACTTCCGAGACTCCCACAGCTTACTACTGGTGATAGATATCCAGCCTCAATGTTTCTATTTCCTCCTAATGATGCATTTGTGCTTGTTAAGGAATGACATTACACCTCTTATGAACGTACAGCCACTCCCACCCTTTCTCGCACGCACAGTTACTCACTCGTTCCGTCTCTTTACAGAGAGGCACGGTTTGTTTAATTATAGATTTAGAGCACAATCACTGCTCACTGGCGGTATGTAAGACAGAGCCTTGGCATAAAGCCATACCGCAGATAGAGTCCAAAAGTCTTTGCAGATCATCCTCAACCTCCTCCACTGGCCCACGGTGCAAAACATTCACTTACACTGAGCCTCTCTCAAATCTGCACTGACAGCTAGCAAACACTGAACACCTTCAACCGCTACTACTGTCAGCATCTTCAAGCTATACCCACCGCAGAGTATCCAACTACACACATTGCCTCGTTGGCTTACGTGCGTTCAGACGTGTGCGCCGCCTTAACCGCTACAAAATCATCCTTCAAACAGACTCAATCTGGCAGGAGGCATCAAACCCTCTTTAAGTTATTTTAACCACAACGGACCTTTAATGTCAACAAATGCACTTTCAGTTTTCATTTAATGCCTCACCTTAATTGATGTCAGCTCTTTTCTGCTGCAGTATTTGCAAACAGCTTTTTAATATGATAATCATTGATTCCTCATGAATAGTTTGCTCTCCTTCCTCCTTACTAATTGACTACTGATATTATGGAGAAATGTGCAGCCACATCTCTGGGGAGGAGCACGACTTTAGCCAAATCCTTTTAAATTAGCAACCTGTTTAATTCAGCGTCACACACATAACTTTTAATTGGACTTGTATCCAAGACAACTAGAAGGGAAACACTGTACTGACTATAAGATTATGGATACTTGGTTTATTAGCACTGGGAAAAGGAGGGCTCTTGAAGGTCTGACAGTTTCACAAGGTATTGAAGGGCTGAAAACGTTTATGGGAGAGCAAAGACTCTGTTTAAATTGAATTAAATGAAAACTGGGTAAGTCAATATGTGTGTTATTGTGTGTGAACATGTTTCTGTGTACTCAGCTCCCACGTTTGACTACGGAGACATGCCGTCCCCCCTGAGTGAGACAGAGAGCACCATCACTGTCCTGCTTCGCCCAGCCCAAGGCAGAGGGGCCCCTGTCAGGTGGGAACATCTTCTCAGCTAATACATCTTTTTTTTAATACCAAACATGGATTATTAAAGGTGCACATCCCCTCTGTGTTACAGCACATACCAGGTGGTTGTTGAAGAGGAAATGGTGAAGAAAGTAAAGAGGGAGCTGGGGCTTCAGGAGTGTTTTCCACTGCCGATGTCCCATGGGGAGGCGCAGGCCCGAGGCACTCCTCACTACTACACAGCCGAGCTGCCGCCCAGCAGCATCCCAGAGGCCAGTCCCTTCACTGTGGGCGACAATCACACCTACAACGGCTACTGGAACAGTCCTTTGGACCCCCGCAAGAGCTACCTTGTCTACTTCCAGGCTATGAGCAACTTCAGAGGGGTGAGTGATTTTTAAAGGGGTGAGTTTGGAAGTTTTTGAAGTGGGTTTTTATAATGTTTTCTTTACTATCCAAAATCTCTTTACACACTAGATTTGGGTCAGCACACCTTCAGTTTAGAGATGTAAATAGAAGGCACAGCATGGCAGCAAAGCAATATACTTCAGTGGAAAGGGGTAACAACAAAACATATTTTAGCCACATTATTAATAGTTTGAGTCAGACTCCATTGACAAAAACAGTGATTTTAACTTGCTGAAGGAGCTGGCTCGGTGGGTCAGTTTATTTGTGTAATTGTCTGATTTTTTTATGTTTTACATTCATAATCACAATAATACAACCAAAAGGAAATGATTGAGGCAGCGGTAGCAGAGAAACCTTTATGTTCTGAAAGGTAAAATCATGTTTTTGGCAATGGAGTCTTGTTGCTTTGAAGAGAACATACTGTAGATAAAAACAGTGTAGCTTCCCCCATGGAAAAGCTGCCTGCCTTAAGATATTCTAAATATAATACACACTTAAACTGGTATTGTTTTCTTAAATGGGTCTTTCTTTCAGATGGCTACAAAATGTCTACAGCAGTACTGTACATTGCTTTGCTCCCATTTTAGTCCATCTGGGGATGTGCCAACTGACATCTACAGTAGGAAAATACACTGACAGTGTACCTCATACAACCCAAAGAAAAATCAAAACTATCATTGTAATTCCCAACAATGCTTTGGGTCTGACTTCATGAGCTAGCTGTACCCATTAGAGTTCAGAATAATGATGAGTCTTGTTAATGAGTATCTGTATTTACTAATGCTTTGGTTGTCTCCAGGACAATTGGCATTGTCTGGGCTCACAACCCTTGAAAAGAGTGCTGTGAATGGGGTTGTTATATGATAACACATTGAGCTGGCAGTGTAACTTTCTGGAGATGATGTATGTTGATATTCAGCTTGGATTATATTCAAGCATGTCCTAAACTGAAAATGACTTGCATGCATTAGTAGAGCTGGAATTACTCAGGTTCAACAAGGTTCCTTACTTCATTTCACTTGATTTGGGATTTATTTTCTATGCTCTTCATCTGTCCTATTTATTTCTCCTGTTCACCGTGTTCTCTTTCAATGGTTCTTACTCGAATGTCCTTATATTCTCTTATTTCGTTATACACATAATCAGCTGAGTATTTTTTTTAAATAGGAAGTACATTTAGACCAAGGTAAACCAGGCTTAGAGCTTTTATCTTAGCATTTATGACCACACAACAAAAACTCTTTGTGCATCCTGGTTGTAAACCCCTTAAGAAAGCAGTGTGTTATTTTACACTGTTATGTTTCCATCGATATCACTGCACAAGGCCCTCCATTCCCCATTCATACCCAGAGGACGCCACATTACCCTCCCAGATTCCATTACAGGGAGAGATGCTACCTGGGTGAGGCAATTACTTAAAGATAATTGGACACAGGTGCAGATGATCAGAGGTAGAAAGCTGCTGCTTTAATATCCACAGACAGTGGCAATGGAGCTGAGAACTGTTGCCGTGGGTTACGCAGCCTTGTGTGAACATCATCTGGGAATAGGAACATGGAAGCTGGGTTACTGGTGTTTGACTTTCCACGTCCTGTTAGTGGTTAAAATCCCTTGAACACCAGTAGGATATTTTTCCAACCCAGTGGAGAAACACACGGATGTAGTGCAGTGTGAGCACTTCACACAACTAGGCTACTAAGCATGGGATTAGATAGGGGAGGCCTGGCTTTACCAGCGGATGGGATTAGGTTTTGTTTTGTCTGGCATGGGGCCAGTATCCATGACCCACAATGAGTGGAGACACAGAGCCAAATCACACAGCCAGCACTGTCCCGGTCTCTCAGACACTGCTGCCTTTGCCTGGACATACAGTAGCAGTCACTGTCGAAATCTGGGCATCAGTCCTGTGTTTGTGCTGCAGTGCTGCAACAATTCTTCTTGATTAAGTATATTGAGGGCAGGAACCTGTGTTCAATGGCTGCACAAGATGTTTTTAATCCCAAAAATGTCCTGCAAACACATAATTACAGATTCTGCTTTATGTCAGGATCAGTGTTTTGGACTCAATGCCAGGTCTTGTGACTTGGTGCAATGTGGTGCAATCAATGTTGCTTTATTTTTAAAGGGACATCAGCTTAAATGCTTTTGATTTGGCTCAATTCCGTTCAGCACAGTTGAGGGGCTATGGCAACAAGAACAGACACATGATAAAGTGCTAATTACATAGAGAAAGATAACATTAAAGAGCACAACACAGCAGCAATTAAGCTAACAGACCAACAAATAGCAGTATGACATTGATGCGTTTCTTTGCCTCCTAATGACATTATTAAGATTGCACAAGTGATAATTAGACTGTCTGTGTAAACCACAAAACAGATGTTAAGGTTTGGCTCGTGCAGCCTGTATGGACTGGAATGTACCACTTGCATAATGTCCTTCGGGCTATTTTGTATCTTCCTTTGTGTTTTGTTTTTCTTGCCTATCCTCCGTGTGCAATTATGCATTTCAGTCATTTTACATTTAAACACTGTGCTCTCTCTGTCACAGAAACGTAGGCCAAAAATAGAGGATTTTAGCATTCTAAATGTGATTTTGTAGGGACGCATTAATGCATTCAGCATATTCATGTACTCTGGGGTATTGTTGTAGTAGTTTTTTGGATTGTATACAGAAAAGGGAAACATAATTACCGTATGCCCACTCATCGTGGAATAAGTTGGAATAAACACTTCTCTGCTCTTGAACTAATAGGGTTCCTGGCATTGAAAGCAGTCACAGATTTACTTTAATAAAACAAATGCAAATAAGAGAGTCTGCATGTGGAAGTGGTGATAATGCTTTTTATGTACGGCAAGGTTATTGTACCCTGAACACCTTACACAAAAACAAATTGTCAGCCTTCTTAGTTTATCATTTAATTGTAGAGTGCAATAAATCAAAGCATGTGTGGTTTGTCTGGATTGTGTTTGTGGGAAGCAACATTGTACCTAACTCTTGACAAAGTTGCTGCAGTGGGACTAGTTGAACAGTATATAGGACACAATATTTGGCATTTACCCATGATAATTATCTGGAGATTAAATGTCAAGCCGCCCTAATTGCTTTGATTGAGTCATCTAAAGAGGTGCTTGTGGGCAGAGACAGTGGCTTTGCCGGCCACAGAATAGTCATTCATGACCTCTACACACACACACACACACACACACACACACACACACACACACACACACACACACACACACACACACACACACACACACACACACACACACACACACACACACACACACGCACGCACACAATGTAAACCCCTAAGAGTGTACTGTGGAGGCTTACTGGTACAGCACGGCAGGACGTGTTATGGCTTCTGCTGAGTCGGCACACCACCATTCAGATGTGCATGCTTCACAAATGTGCATCGATCCATTAAAAAGCTTTTTAGTTTCTCTGTTATCATTTATAGTAGATATTGATGTCAATATACTTTGTTTTAATTGGCCAAAGCTTGTTATGATTAAAGATTTGAAATGCTGTCTCCATTCAGGAAATTCAGGTTCAGATTAATTTTCCGCTCTTGATGGAAAATATTTCCTGTAATTAAGCCAGTCACTTCAAAAGCTCAAGTTTAAATGTCAGCATTTCTGGAGACACAAGAAATTCCCATGTCATGCTTTTCCGGTTATTACCCGTCCCCTTGTGTGTTATGAAGGTTTTTATGCATGTAAACGGTCTGCAGAGTCAAAACCCTCAAAGGACACCCTGTAGCGAGTAAAACTCTAACACTATATCTACGCCGGGATCCGGAGTCGAGGCTGATCCTCTTGCTGTAGTCCTGTGTCTTGGATCCTCTATCCTGAGTTCTGGATTAAGTCGTGGACTTCGGGTCGTTGCTGAACCTGTCTCTGCGGTCCTGCCTTGGGTCTCGTCATGCTGCTTCCCTGATGGCTTCCACATTGTAGCTGACATCCTCGTGGATTCATCTTCTTATTATACACATGCATTTCCTAACATTCGGTCTATATGCGGTATAATGTATTATCTCTCCAATTTACACACGGCATCTATTGCACGTCTGTCCGTCCTGGGAGAGGGATCCCTCCTCTGTTTCTCTCCCTGAGGTTTCTCCCATTTTTTCCCCTTTAAAACTGTGTGTTTTCTCTGGAAGTTTTTCCTTGTACGATGTGAGGGTCTACGGATAGAGGGTGTCGTTTTTCTCATACTGATATTCTGAACAATCTGTGCTGTTGTATTTGCTGTAGGCTATTTTTATTATATGTACAGCACTTTGGCTCTACCAAAAATCGTTTATAAATGTGCTATATAAATAAAACTTGATTTGATTTGATTTAACGCAGAAAATACCTCCCCAAAATGCCTTGTTGGAGATACGTAACTGTCCATTGATTCTTCCGGGTACCGCATGATGTCATGCGTTACCCGGAACCAAATGGACCAATCCGTGGAGCCGTTACGTTACGTCCGCGGAGCCGTTACGTTAAGCCCCCGCTGATTGGTCCAAATTGACCAATCCACGGACTTCCTCACACACACACTCAGTGCAGGCAGCTCTGCTGATCTCTCCTCCCTGGCTGCAGGCTTATAACAGACAGTTAGGATCGCGGCGAAATTCTCTCAGCAGACCCATTCTCACAGCGTTTATCAACCTTTTTCTTACTCAATATCAAGCCACACTCATTGTCTTTACTTCGGCTGTGACTTTGTGTGTGCTCAGGGTGAGTTTGGCTGTGTTTCGCTGTGTATCGCTAAACAAGGAAACCACACCTCCACGGAGCTCAACAACGTCCTGACCAATCAGAGCACACTGTGCTCACAGGGAGGGTGGGGGCTGGAGCTATTGGAGGTACAACGAGCCGTTAAAGGCAGAGAGTGAAATTCAGTGAATTCACGTAGTTTACAGAGATGCTGTTTGAGAAACCAAAGTGATTTTGGAAAATTGCACAATATAAATCTATTCTAGTTGACCTCAACAATGGAATTATGATCAGTGGAAATGGCCATGACATGGGACCTTTAAAGCAATTTGATTAATAATTATGAATTATAACAAACATATAATCAGTAACAATGGAGATACATGTTATTAAACTGTAAGGAAAGGCAAGTTTATTTATATAGCACCTTTCAACACAAGGCAATTCAAAGTGCTTTACAAAAATGAAAGAAATTAAGAGCATTAATAAATAGTGCAGCAGAAACATATTATAAAATGGCATTTAAATATCAATTAAAAGCAGCGGCAAAAAGAAAAGTCTTCAGCCTGGGTTTAAAAGTAGTCAGAGTTGCAGCGGACCTGCAGGTTTCTGGTAGTTTGTTCCAGATATTTGGAGCATAATAACTGAACGCTGCTTCTCCATGTTTAGTTCTGACTCTGGGGACAGAAAGCTGACCAGAGGACCTGAGAGTTCTGGATGGTTCATAAATTAGCAGGAGATCAGAAATGTATTTTGGTCCTAAACCATTCAAGGCTTTATAGACCAGCAAGTGTATTTTGAAATCAGTTCTTTGACACACAGGAAGCCAGTGTAAAGACTTCAGAACAGGAGTGATGTGATCCACTGTCTTAGTGTTAATGAGGACTCGAGCAGCAGCGTTCTGAATCAGCTGCAGCTTTCTAATAGATTTAGTGGGTTAGTGGGACCTGTGAAGACACCATTACAGTAGTCGAGTCTACTGAAGATAAAAGCATGGACAAGTTTTTTCAAATCCTGATGTGAAATTATTCTTTTAATCCTCAATATATTCTTAAGGTGATAGTAGACTGACTGTTTTAATGTGACTGTTGAAACTCAGGTCAGAGTCCACACCTATCAATCAATCAATGTTTATTTATATAGCCCAATATCACAAATGTTACATTTGTCTCAGTGGTCTTCACAGTTTGTACAGAATATCAGTATGACAACACGACACCCTCTGTCCTTAGACCCTCACATCGTACAATGAAAAACCTCTGGAGAAAAACCCACAGTTTAAAGGGGAAAATGGGAGAAAACCTCCCGGAGAGCAACAGAGGAGGGATCCCTCTCCCAGGACGGACAGACGTGCAATAGATGCAGTGTGTAAATCGAAGAGATAATACATTTTACAGCGTAGGTAGACCAAATGTTTGGAAATGCATGTGTCTATAATAAGAAGATCACGCATTTTAAAAGGTTTTTCGCCTGCCGTCTGTCTGCAGACTTGTCAAAGCATTAATTCATAGTTTTTACTAACTGGTATCAGTATGTTGTTACTTCGGCATCATTTTGAAACGTGTATTACAATTAAATCACGGTCAAATATGTTCATCTTGTTGTAGTTGTAGCCCCCTTGACAGCGATTCTCGCTCTAGTTTAGCAAACTCAGCCCGACTCAGCCCTGTTTGTTGGCCTCGATAGAACCACGATTTAGTCGGGCCAGAAAAAAGGTGAAAAAGTAGCCCCGGGCCCAAACTAGGCCAAGTGGAAGCGCAACCAGAAACGGGCCCCGCACGGCTCGGCACGCTTAAAGCGAGCTCCGCGCTGCAGTGGAAACGCGCCATAATAGAACCTGGAGAGGTCAGAGAGGGGAAAAGTTTTTGGATAAAGTTTTAAATATAAGATTTAGGTTTTTAGGATTTAAGTGAAAGAGTAAGAACTAAAATGTATAGGTGAAGAGGCACAACGTATCTACGTCAATGCACTCTTATTAGATTATTTTATTTTATCATTATAAGCTTTATCAAAAAGGAAGGTCTTAAGCGTACTCTTAAAAACGGATAGGCTGTCTGCCGCCCGAACACAAACTGGAAGCTGATTCCACAAATGAGGAGCTTGATAAGAAAAGGCTCTGGCTCCCATTGTACTTTTAGAGCCTCGAGGAACAACCAACAACCCTGCATTCTTGGAACGCAATGCCCTAGTAGGACAGTAGGGTATAATGAGTTATTTAAGGTAAGATGGTGCCTGCCCATTAAGGGCTTTATTGGCGAGAAGAATCATTTTAAATTCTATCCTGTGTTCTATAGGGAGCCAGTGTAAGGCAGCCAGAACAGGAGTCCCTTTTCCTAACTCTAGTTAGTACACGTGCTGCAGCATTTTGAATCAGCTGTAGCGACTTAACTGACTTCTTGGTACACCCTGATAATAAGGAGTTACAATAATCCAGCCTAGAAGTAACAAATGCATGGACTAGTTTCTCTGCATCGTTTTGAGGCAAGATATGCCTAATATTGGCAATGACTTTTATTCGTTCCTCCTTGGCTCCAAAAACAAGTTTTATCTTTATTTAGTTGGAGACACACCCAGTCATTGATTTGTTCAATAGTCTCCTGGTGAAATTGTAAATGTGTGTGTCATCTGCATAGCTATGGTAACTTATTTAGCTGTTTTTCCTTATTTTAACCAGTGGTAGCATGTAGATGTTAAACGAGAAGAGGCCCCAAGATGGAGCCTTGAGGAACCCCACATGTCATATTTGTCCACTCAGATGTGTAGTTACCTATAGAAACAAAGTTGTTTCTGTCCTTTAGGTAGGATTCAAACCAGTTTAGAACTGTTGCCAAAATTAATACGTTGTGGTCAACAGTGTCAAATCCAGCACTGAGATCTAAAACTGTAGAGCAGCAATTCAAATTAGGTCATGCAAATAGCAATACTACCTCTTGACTTGAAAGATTTATTTTCACCCACTCTAAATAGATCTGACTGCAGAAAATGTTGCTTACTGTAGTTTCAATGAAAAGAAGACAAATCTTCATCAAGGATTTAAGAATTCACCAATGCTTTCCCATCAGCCTCAGTTAGTGTAGGTTGTGATTATATGCTATCATGCTCAAATAAACACAACCTAATATTATTCCTGTATGGCATAGTAGTATTAGCATGTTAGCATTGCCATAGTTAACATGTTAACTATCTGTTTTTGGCCCCTACAAGTAGAGTGGCACATCATGCTAATAGTTCCTCAATGGTTCATGATCAAAAAAGTGTATTATGGAATAGAAGTAGAAAGTAGCAGTAAATGAAAAGTACTTCAAAATTGTGCTTTATTTCAGTATTTGAGTAAATGTAATTGTTTCAATTTCCAATACTTATAATAAGTACACGAAACATTAGAACAAATACCTTAAAATTGCTAAACAAATTGTTATTTAATGAAAGTTGCACTGTGCTGATGATAACTACAATGGATTTGATCAAAATGTACTCCAATACTACCGTTTATTTTTCAAGCTGTTGTATGCAGGTTTAATGTATATAAGCCCATTTACCTGTTTTTCTGTTTTCAATCTCACAATTTTTCTCGACCAAAAAAAGCATTTGCTAATGGTAAACATACTCTTGTCACTCTCTGAGTCTGTATATTCTGATTCAAACCATCAATTTAAGAACTTGCTTAAATATGTGTCACCTTGAAATGGATTTTCAATAAAATAGATAATTTAAAAAAGCAATTTAACTGGAGTTTGAGGAAAGTGCTTTTTGCTCATTTCTAAATGGGCACATTTCCATAATTATCCCATAATGCCTGAATTAGCATCTGTAAATCTTAATTTGATAATGCATTTCATCCAAGAGGTGGTTGGATGGAATTGGATTACAGTGTTGGATCTCATTAGTGCTGTTTGACAAAGGCCCTTTTCATAATACTGAGATGTCATCAGTTGAAATTTGAATACAATTAATTCCTTTTTATAGTGGTGCACTGGTCTGAATCCCCTCCCTTTAATTATGCACTCTCCCTTTCAACGCTCAGATTTTCTCCTTCAGCAAGAATCTTTAATCTCCTTTTCAAACACTTCAGCACAGCTCTCATATTTGAAACATTTTGTAACCTCACGTCGTCAATAGGACTCTTAACACTTTACGTTTTTCTTTTTTAGAGGAGTAGTGCAACCCACTCGTGTTTAGTCACATGAATATTAAATCAGAGGGCAGAAACAGCAGAGAGGGTTGACAGCAGTGTGAATCCAGCTATGGTCCTCACCTGTTACCGTCTAACATCATGTTTTAATGTTCACTCAAAGTGTCTTTCTTATCTGCTGTGGCCATATTTTCAACTTAATGTTGTGTGTCTTAGCTCGGCAACTCACAACATCCTATTTTCTTTTATCTCATCTCTTTTATGCAAAATGCTAAGCAATATCCCCCCCCACCCCCCTCCTCTGATGTCTGTGTTTTCTTTATCTTTCAGGAATCAAGAATAAACTGCATCCGCATCGCTCGCAAAGGTAATTCAACATGAATATTTATCCTCCCACAGACACTGTGACCTTGAATGAGTTTCCTATGCATTGCAATGTTGTCTATTATCTCATTGTTCCAAGATAAGAAATTAAGAATGTAATTTTCACGGTATTGGTGAGTTTAGTGTACACCGCATTGTTATTCACCTCTTTCTCAAGTACAAAGATGTGGATGTGGAGAAGCGTTGTCTGACTGGTCCTTGTTGTTTAGCAGCATGCCTCTGAGAAAAGGGCAACAAGCGGGGAGGGATTAAGGGTCAGGCTTTCATCCTGTTTGTTTGGGGGCAGACGCCGGGACACACTATATCAAAGGCAGTCTCTTTGTTCTCATCAGCAGCCCGCTAGACAGCTACATCTGAGGGCTTTGACCTCGAAAAGGTCCAGAAGGGTCCTCAAGATCAAAACTACCAGATGGAGTTACTTTGACCTATCAGTATAAGAAAGCCAAACCCCACCCCCTCATCTTATGTACCTCCACCATTTGGATTCACAGGGACATGAAAAGGGCAAGGAAATTGACTCTAAGTCCTATTGGCAGGAGAGCCCTTCCTGCTGTTGCACACTGTCAGATCATGGTGAATAAAAGTCATGTATTTATAGTTATCATAGCACCGCAACAGTAAGCAGAGCCTTGCAAGTAAATTGTCTTGGCGGGAGTCTTTTCTTTGGTGAAGGCCTTTTTATCGTCTGAGAGTGAAAAACGAAAAGAGATGAGGCTCTCCTCAAGCATAGAGCCAAAAGGCAAGGCCAGCCATTTCGGCTCAGTGTCTCACTCCATCTGCCCCACGCAGACACCCGGTCGGGCATTGATTAATTATGCTTTCACACGTCAATGCAGTTTTACAGTGTGCTCGTCTCTTTTCTTTGACACTAAGCTAAGAAAGGAAGAAAGAAATGCACACGGGCTCTAAAAGTAAAAATGATAAATAAGCAACATTTTAACAATACAATCAATATACTGTAGAAAGACAGAAGTTAAAGGAGACAAAAAGTGCACAATGAAAAGTAATCTTTTGAAAAGATTGGCGGATTTACATCAGCCACGTACATGATGATTTATCTACCAAAAAAAGGACATACGAATGAAATCATCACGTAGATTTCCAATTTCAAGGTGTGACTGGTCAGTTTTTTGTTGGTGCTGTTCGTGAGCTCCGTGATCCCTCCACCATTTACATAGCATGTGCATCATTGGGTCCTAAGCCCTTATTATCAAGCAGCCCATCACAGGCAAAGTGGAGGCAAATGATTCTGGCTTGGATAACAAAGCTGGAGATTACATTTCAACTTCCAGGTGACAGTTTAATTAAGGATCCTCTGGCAGGCTCAACACAACAATAGACTTCCATTTCTCCTCTAAGTGCCAATTTCCACCATCGGGCAGCTGGCAGGTGCAGGGATTCATGTGGAAATCTATTTCATGCTCGTGTTTGGCTTAATAGAAATTTCTAGGCTAAATGTGGCAAAACCGCCTTATCTGTCCAAAATGTCAGAAAACTGAAATTGATTTTTCACCTCCTCATCTACATTTCTCGCCAATAAAACGCATCCCTGTATTTCCCGTGTACGTGTCATTTTAAATGAAGTCACAGAAGAAAATGAACTGCAAGTGCTGAGTTGTGTTTTTTTTTTAGGGCAGCACGTTAGGACTGATTCTATGTTATCTCCAGTTACAGTAGCTTCCAGACATAAAGCCATATTTGGGTGATAGCGTGTCTCTGTGTGTGAACAGGGACTACACATTGTTTTTGTATTCAGTCTGACTGAACCGCTTCCTACTACTCAAAGTAAAGTATACCTTTCAAATGAGCTGTCCGTAGGTTGAGCAGCACAAAAAAAAATCACATTTTTGGAACAACATGGAGTTAGCAATTCGAAAAGCCACTTCCTGAGCGTATATAGAAGGAACATATCCTTTCTTATATCAAGCCAATGACTAATTACAGTATCTCCATTCTCATATGCCAAACACCCATCATTGATTTAAAAAAAAACCTGCCAAATACTCAAATAATATTGTGCTTCTTTCATCTTTGGTAAGAGGGTTCTAAAGCACCCCAGTATATGCCCCCGGCTGCAGATAGTTGGGCTCAAACATGGCATCGTTTTCATTTTCCCTGCCCCAGATCTGATTCTTCCCCAGCAGGCTGCAAGATAGAGCAATATCCCCAGGCCCGCTGTGATTTCTTCTGCCGCTCTCCAGTTCCAAAAGGCTGAGAATGGTTAGTTTCGGGGTTGTTAAGGCCTGGAGGACAGGCTGACACACTCAAGAAAAACTAGATCAGTGGGCCCTGTACAACAATACAAAAAGAACCCAGTGCTCAGCACCATTTACATAAGTATGGAGCTTTATGCCAGAGAAATGAATAACCTGCTATTATGATAACGACTTTTCCAGAGGTTTACAGACACCCGGGCACCTTGAGATTATACTGTAGGGCTGTGAGGATGACTTGTGACTGGGAGAAAAAATACACTTTATATATTTATTTTCCATATTGAATAGAAATTTGCTGCAAGAGTTTAGTGCATGTACAATAGCATATGTACTATTGTAATATCACAAGGTGTCAGGTTATTGTTGCAGTGTCATTGTACAGAAGAACAATTGCTGAATCGCTCCTTTTTGTACATGACTAATGGGTCTTAGCTAATGAGTTAGCATATTTGCAAATCCTGCGAAAATAGTTTCTTCTTCTACATCAATGTATTGCAATCTGTTTATGTTCTCAACTCAGTTTGTTTTCTGTAAACATCAGTATAAATCTTTAACAGTCTAAGTAGCCGGTTGAAAACCTCTTAGACAACACTATGCAAACCAATCATTTCGCTTGTCAGAGCAGAAGTTATCATTATGTATGTCTGAGGATTACAGGTTTGTTAGGTTGGACAGCATGGACAATCGCTGTCTGTCTTCAGGCTTCACTTCTTTTATTCACTTGTCTCTTTTATCTTTAACAAGTATAGGAAATAACTACTGTTATAGAAGTGTAGCCTTGACGTTGAGAAGACTATTATATAGTGGATCTCCTCCCAGCAGTCATGATAAGCACTATGAAGGTCTGTAGTGTTTTGTGAAAAGAACACAACTCTGAGTTCTGTGTGCATTCATTAAAGTTATTTGAAGCTGTGGGTTTTCTATTTGCCCATGTCTGCATTACATTTTTCACTCTCTTTGCTTACTATGAATAATTTATTTGGCACCTTCAACATTATTTCTGTATGTACTGTATTTGCATTGTGCCATTTTTATTCATGTGCATCTGTGTTTCTGCTTCTTTAGCAGCCTGTAAGGATCACCGCAAAGCTCTGGAGGTGTCCCAGCACTCGGAGGAGATGGGTCTGATTCTCGGGGTGTGCGCTGGAGGCCTGGTGGTGCTCATCCTTCTGCTGGGTGCCGTTATTATCATCATTAAGAAAGGGTAAAAGTCTGCTGATAACTGTTGATCGCACATCATGCCTCATTATGCACACCCCCATATTGTTTTAGTCTTTTATGTTTTGTTTTGGACCATTTAGTCATCAGTTTTCATATTTTGCTGAACTTTTGAAAAGGTCATGCTTATTTAGGATAGAGTCTGAAACCAACAACCAGTGCTGCATTGTTTTCATTGCCTCATGGTGCACCGTGGGGACCAAACAACTCACATCTGTAGAGCCTATCTGAGTGTGGAGTATCTAATTAAAGGCGGATGCAATTCAATTAGCCACTTAATTACGCACACCAAGCAGAGGCCTGACCCTTAAATGAGATGGTAATTGGGAGGGAAAAGGTGTGCTTTAAGAGATTATTAGCCAATGATCCCGCAGGTTTACAGTACATCATCTACACATCTGGCTCGGCATTTATATAGCAGCAGCTGTAGGGCAGCCTGAGTTTAAATCTCAAATAAGGCTTAACCTGGCTTACTAAAATAAGATAAATGAAAATTTGAAGAACCTGCCGTGCCAAATGGGAAGTTACTCAGGGCTCCAGCAATCATTACTAAATGGCTGACACAGCCTCCCAGCTAATATTGAATAATGTTGATTCTGAAAGTCACGACTACTCTGCACATTAGCCCGGGTTCCTATGCTAAGCCACCATGAAGTCCGCTCTTAGCGAATTGATTGCTAAAATGTTTCTGACGGGAAGCCTTGCGGTCTAGTCCTTGAAGTATAACACTGAGACATATTCGACAGAAGGGAAAAAAAATAGTTTTTCCGCCAGCACCTGCTTGGTTCGTTTGCATGTGTCATACGGCCGCCTGCACAGCCGAGCTCACGGGAGGATGGATTTCATTTTCACTGTAATCAATGCATTCTGCCCTCAGCTGGCATTGCTTTCATCTTACATCTCTACTTCTTCTTCTTGATTATTTTTCTTCTTCTCCTGCACTCTTGCCAGGAGGGACTACTACTCTTACTATCCGTAAGTGACTCCACCCCTTGCTTTCCCATCGTTTCAGTGATCCATCTTATACATGCTTGTGCACTGGCTGTCAATCATAAGGTGTAGAGGGAAAATAATGAAGCAGTTATTTGGACTTTATCACCTTTTTTCTCTTAGTTGCTCTATATTTTTACCTCCATAGCATTCGTTACTAAACATAACATTTCCTTTTTCCTCCTCTCTCTTTCTCTCTCTGTCTATTACAATCTCCCCTGTATTGTTTCCATGAATAGGAAACCAGTGAACATGAATAAGACACCCATTACCTACCGGCAGGAGAAGAGCCATATGGGCTCCATGGAGCGCAGTTTCACAGACCAGAGCACTCTGCAGGAGGATGAAAGGATGGCCCTTTCCTTCATGGATGCGCACACCTGCGGCACACGCAGTAAGACAAAAGACACTCAGTGTGCACAAACCTGGCAGCTTACCACTACTACACAATGCAATTTCAAACTTGACACACATCATCCCTCACTTTTTAATCTTGCTGACCGTCACTCATTCACTCCATAAATGCCTGAATCATTCTGAAAGATAATTATCACGCTGTGTGAAAAATGTTCTGTGGTTCGACTCCCCTTCAACTATTCACTGCCTGCAGCTGATACACAAGACGAATCCCACAAGATGTGCAAAAAAAAGGGAGAAGTGAAGTAACATATTTGTATTGAAAGAAATGATTTGTGATGCTTGTCAGTACGTTTCATCTTCACCTCCTTTCTAATATCGTCAGTCTCACAGAAAGGGAACGACAGATGTGTTTACTTTACAAGAAGTGCTGATCTTGTTCACTCGTCATGCGAGACAGAGCTGCTGTCACGTCTCTATAAAATATAATATGAAGACATCCGTGTGCAGACAGACCTTAATCGAAGTGACACATCTGTAACATATACTGTACTCTATGAGTCAGTATCAGCATACAGATTCCCACGATGTAATGGTAACACCAGCATTTGTAATTCCGAACAAAACATGCTACTAAATGTTTAATGTTTTACATCGTATCACATCTTGCACATGAGTTATTCAGCTTGAGTCGTGCTGACATTGAACATGTGTCTGTGTCTGCTGCAGGTGACGTCCGTAGTTCAGTGAACGAGGCCAGCAGCCTACTGGGGGGCTCCCCGAGGCACCAGTGTGGACGTAAAGGCTCCCCATACCACACAGGGCAGCTCCACCCCGCCGTCAGAGTGGCTGACCTTCTGCAGCACATCAACCAGATGAAGACTGCCGAGGGCTATGGCTTTAAACAGGAGTATGAGGTGAGAGAGCGCTGCTACTCTCCTGTCTTACACAGCACAGCACAACACAGCCAGCTTATTAATCTTCCACTCTGACTAAATTAAGTTAAAGCAAGTGTTGCTTCTGGTGCTTAGTGTCTTAGGAAGATTGTGTTAGTTAATAATCAACCTTCACTGTTATTATTTAACGTGGGTATAATTGGTTCATTCTTGCCAGACATGCATCGAGTGGGATAACTAAAGGCAAGAACACTCAAACTGCGGTGATATACATAATCCAATGCTACAGTTGGAGGCTTGGTTACATTAACTTCAATTTTCATGCCAAAAATTAAAAAGCGGTCTAATTATGCTTAAGAAACGTATTGCAAATTGGGTAACACTTTGTATGAGGACCATGTCTATAACGCATTTATAATGCTTTATTAAAATAATCCTAACCCATTTTACAATAACTTATAAGGTCACGTAATATTATATGTTTATTTTCCAAGGATGAAAGTGTGCCTGCATTCATTACAAATGTTGTTATATTACAATATTATAATCTTTTTATAATGGTATTATAACTTTAAGAGGTCACTGTTGCTTTGAGTAAAGTGAAACAAATATATATACATACAGTACATATGTTTATTTTGTATTGACAAAAGTGAAACGCTGTAACTGTTTGCGGCAGGAGCATCAACGGTATGAACACATCAGCAGCTCTTTCTGCTTTTCTCTTTGACGCACAATGTCATCGTCTCAATTCAAACTTCAAGTTATTGTATATGAATCCCTTCATTTCTGCTACCTACTTATCTATCTTATCTCATCCACAAATTATGTTTTAAACAATAACCCGCACTTCATCCATCTATTTTCACTTTGCCTAGATTTAAGGTCTCAACAGAAAACGTTTCTTCTTTGTTGGTGCTTCCATGGCAGCGGGAAGGTATTATCTCTCAATCATGTGAGGTGATAGTGTGTTAGTATTGCTGTTAAGGCCACTGTGTGTAATACAAACTTAGTTCAGCCTGGATCGATTATTTCATTTTCTGAGCATGCAGAGCTTGTTGCCATAGGGGAGACTTGTCAAAGTTGCAAGACAAAGCTGTGCTGAGCTCCCCCCGCACCATAAGGTCCGGTACAGTGGCTACACTGATGTACACCATGGCTGGTTAACCTGCGCACTCCTCCATAACAAAGCGGAGAAAACTGGCACGTTCAAAAAAGCTGTTTTGAGTTAGTGGACTGGAGGTGGCATTGTTCTGGAGTTGAAGAAGCCAGGGGTAATCAGTAAAAAATGTTTTGTAACAATACAGCTCTTGGTGTAGCCAGGGAGGAGGAACGGGTCAATAACCAGGCTTCGCTCAGCGGGAGTGCTCAACCTTAATTTTCCACATTGTTACAGCAGGAGGAGGAAGGACTATATTGAGGACCTTATAAACCTTATGGACAAACCCTCTGTGATGCAGGAAGTGCCTGAACAATTTGAGAGTGTTGGAGTATGTATACTTGGTACAGGAAAGTAAACTCAATAAGTTTATTATTAAAAGTATTTGAGAGTTGACTTTAGTAGAAGAAACCGAAGCCCCACATATAAGTAACAGAACAGCTAGCCTCATGAATACAGAAAAATGCATCACTGACATCTCACTGCTTATCTTCTCTGTCGATTTGATATAATATTTTGTGGAAATTGCCACTTGGAATTGCTGCATGATTAACTGTTTAAATGAATTATGCCCAAATAAACTGATTTTCATTGTAGGGACAAAAACGTATTTAAAGTGTAGCTAGTCCTATGATGACAGTCACAAAATGCAATTGATAGCCCATAGAATGAGGAGTTCTGCAAGCATATACGCTTGAACTCAGAGCTGTGAGCTCAGTTTCTTTTAGTAGGGATTGGACTTTGACAATCTTAAGACCACCAAGACTGATCGAGACAAAATTAAGTATTTGAAATAGTCATTTGGTTATAATTACTGGCTGTTAGTGAGTAGTAAGTAGGATCACCTGCAATTACCACATGTTGTGGATAACTGTGAGCTTAGAGAGGCCATGTTAGCTGAAATGGCTCTTGCTAGGGGGCTGTGGGAGGCCATCAATCCTCCTCTGACATCCTCCATGAGCCCTTCTCACCACCCTCTGAAATTAATTAGTGGGGGTTAAAAAAGGCATCTGGATCACACTGTCGCTGAGCATATGAATAAATCATCCTCATTTGGCCCCAAAAGAAGCCCTCTGTCATGACTGCAGGCCTGGTGAGGTTAAATATCTCAGTTGGAGTCCTCTGTCTACAACTGAAAGATTGTGGGGTACAGAAGAGAGGTAAGGGGAGTCTGAAGGGTTGGGTAGTAAGGCAAAACGGATCAAATGTTAGGAAAGAGAGTTTTGTCTTCTATGCCCTGTCACTTCAAAATATCCTCCTCACGGTAGCAATGTTAGTATTTACCTCCCTCCTCAATACATGGTGCAGCGTAAATGCTCTATAATTTCTGAGGGTAACCATCAGACTGATATAGAGGACGCTTCTCTCTCTCTCACAGCACAGGGCTGATGATGCTGCTCTGATGAATCACTGACTTAGATATCCCGTCATCTGATCCAGTAATGGTTGGCTCTACATTCAAAATAGAGGCAATAACCATTATTTCAGACACACTGTGATCAACCAGGTTGTTGTCCCGCAGACAAAGATGGTTCAGAAACTGCATGCACTTTATCGTTGCATATTGTGAATCATGGTTCGTTTTTTGTACCATTTCCTTGTGGCGCGTTGTAAGTCCTGAGTTGAACTGTAACGGCCCGTACACAGCGGCGTGCCGTGCGTTGACGCTTCACCATTCACTTTGAATGGGGTGACGTCACTTTTCACCGAACTGCATTGTGGGAAGAGACGCGGAGTGTTGCTGGCGTGGCTCGCTGCAAAAGTTGAGCAATGTTCAACTTTTGACGCCTCGGCAGAAGCGTCAGCCAATCGAATCATATGCCAGTACAAGCTCTAGCCAATCAAACCGCTGCTTGTGTGTCAGGGGCGGGAGATTCATGTGATTGGTTGTTGGTCGAGTTTCAGACTCGCCGTCAAGCGACAGCGCACGCCGCTGTGTGGACGGGCCGTAAGTACAGGCATTTTTCTCCTGCAGAGAATTGCTTATCCCCCTCCTGCTGTCACCGTGGCTGCTGTCTCTATCTGTATGTTCCAGGGCACATAATGACGGGCCCAGATCTCTGAATACTTCACCCCGGTGGAACTTTGTGGATGAGAGCTGAGCTCACACCCCTGGGAAAAATCCATCCTTGTCACCCTCAGCCCTCATGAAAAGAGAAAACATCTTTTGTCTCTGGTTCTTGGTTTTCCCTCTGGAACTCTGCTTGTAGATTCATTAAACTGTCCCTCACGGGCAAAACACACTCCACTCAAAAAATCAATACACACCTCTTTGTTTTGTTTGTATCTCTTTGCTGTAGTATGTGTTTTGATAGAGTGTCTCTCCATTATGAAGGAAAATGATGAGGAGTATCATATTACACTGCCCGGCAGTATAGGTTTTTATTTCCCTGAAGAATACCTATGTGGTGTAAAACATTGATCAAGAATTTACAGTGAGTTGTGAAGGGGCGTGTGTGTGCAGCAGCTACAGCCATATTCCCTGTAGAGTCTTGCGAGTAAACAACAGCAGAGCTGAAACTTTAATTATTCTACTTTATACCCCGAGGCTGAGGTTAGCAAGGATTATTATTGATTCAAAGTTTAGTTACACCAGAGACTACTGAATTATTACTGTGCTTATTTAAAAACAACAGTTACCTTATTCAACATTCATACCATTTCGGCAGCATGAATCAGGCTTGTTTATTTTTTTGACATCCAATATCCCAATTGTATCACATCTGATTGGATTTTGACTGAATGTAGTGGGATTACGAATCTCATCCCCGGTTTTGGCATTTAAAAAATTGTGTGGGTGAAAAAATTAGAGGTGACATAACAGTTATTGAGTGAAATGAAAGAAAATCAAGTGGGATGTTGATGTCACATCAAGATGTTAAAAAAAGTGCTTTAAAGTGTTATAATGTCAGAAGTTCACGTCTGTACTTGAGTGTAATTATTTCTTTCATCTAATTTTCCTCACTGTATATAATCCTCTTAACCAACCCACACCACCGATTCCTGCCAATGAGGGTTTTCTAATACATTTTCCTCGGGTCTGTGTTGTTTTCCCTTCACTCCCCTGTCACTTTTTTTTTCCTGTTTTTTCTTTCTCTACCTGCTCCTCTCTCCTATATGGACATGAAAAGAGAAAAAAGACAGCTCAGAGGTCTGCTGTTAAAAAATAAGCAAGGGAGAAATGTGGAGAGAAGTTATCAGGAAAGGTAGAGAAAGGTTGAGAAAAAGAGAGACATACCCCGAGAGAGGGCCCCTGCATAGAAAGAGGAGAAAAAAGTGTGGAGGATGGTGTAATCCCAGGAAGGCTTTGGCTGGTTCTTGCTCTCTGTGGGGAGAACAGCAGTAATCCCCTGCTCAGCATGCATACTTGGGCAGAGTTTCACCAGATTCCCCTAGTGGCTGAAAATCACAGGGGGTAGACTGGTTTGGCTGTGTGTGTGCGTGTGTGTTTTTCATACATCTGAAGGGGCTGTTTGCAGACTTAATTTAGCCCACAACAGACGATCAAAAGTGGCTTACGATGACGTGTGAGAGTAAGCATTTGCTGGTGCATCCATGCAGACAGGTGGATGATAGGGAATGAGGAGAGGTGTTGCTGAGTATGATATGCTATAATATAACTGAGCAGCCATCCACTAAGCAAGTGACAGTCTTCCTTCTTTTTCTCCAATTACTGGTCTTCTCACCATACAGTGATTCACAAGCTGTATATAGAAACATTCAGTGAGTTACAGAGCTGTACTCTTCAACAACATGTCTTCTCGTTTTGCAGCAAGTCATACCTAATGTAAGAGGCTAACCTCTGTTTTTGTATTGTTCTCTTCCCACACTGCACAAAGGCAATTTACTATACTAAAGAGGCAGTTCCTTGTCTGTGAGTTCTTGTTCAATAAGTCGTGATTTTGGATAAAGACAGACATAAGCAGGCTTCTCATTTCCAGCCAGCCACCTCCATCTGATTCGTTTTTCTTTGCAGCTGAATTATTCTGTTGAAAACCCCATAAAAGCAGTTTTAAATATCTTGATACTGCCAAAAAAGATTCATGTTTATGTACGTTTTTATTATATGTTTATGATTCTTGGCTTTTGCAGTATGTACTTTTTTTCTCTTATTATGCTTATTGTGACTATTACATCCCAAAATATCAAGGCAAATCCCTTGTATGTAAAAACGCACATGGCAACAAACCTATTTCCAGTTTCCAGAGTTTGACAGACCTGCTGCACTTAGATACGATTAGCTAAGCCATGATTGGATGATTGGATGATGGCTCTTTGGTCAATTTGTGCATTATGAAACTTCCATTAACTCCATGAGCCTCTTCTGTGATAACATGGAGTCCTGGGATTACTTCTATGGATTTAAGGTTGAGGTTAATTTATTTGTATCGCACATTTCAGACTCAAAGGCAATTTAAAGTGCTTTACATTGGCAAAAGAAAAAAGACAAAGAAAACTTCAAAAAGACAATTCATAAAAGAGATAGAAATAAGTTAAAAAATAAACATTTTAGATACATATCATTCTTGAAGAAGTGCTCAAGTTACATTTAAAAACATAACTTAATCCATGGAAAAGCAGCATTTAATTAAGAGTTTTCAGTTAAGTGTCACTTGTCACTGATGTTGTACAGCAAATATTAACCCAGTATTAAAAAGCCATTGGGTTTATATTAAACATAATAAATGTATGTCCATAACTTTTGAATGAGACAAAAACAGTTTGATGACTGACTCGCACATTTATTTGATCACGTTTCTTGGATAAACCAAGAAACCTCTGTAGGACACAATACCTCTTGGTCTTATTTGTCATTTTTAATGCTGATATGAAAATATTTACAGATAAAACAAAGAAAGTGCTGGAGCTTTGATTATCGTTAAAATTTAAATCTAAACTATATGAATTGTAAATATGGAGAAGCCCTTTCCCTGAAATGCATCTATGTTGTTTCTTTATCTCTGTAGAGCTTCTTTGATGGATGGGACTGCACAAAGAAGAAGGACAAAACCAAAGGGAGGCATGACACACTGTCAGGATGTAAGTCATCAGAACACATTTTATTTAGTATATTAAAAAAAAAGCCATTGTGGAATCGTTGTATTTTAAATGTGCTTTGCTATTTAATTCTAATCCGTCTCAGATGACCGCCACAGAGTCAAGCTTCACCCTCTCCTGGGAGACCCCAACTCAGACTACATTAACGCTAACTACATTGATGTAAGTGTAATCCTGTTTTTCTGCCTCTGTTCGACATGGGATACAAATAGTCTGCTGAGTCTCTATCTCTCACACCCTGCAAAGCCACAGTCCATCTCTCTCATTGCTGTAAGCTCACCAGTCTGCTGGCCCACTTTCACCTGGAAGCTTTCATCCAATCAAAGGCCCTTCTAGCGATGTTTTACCAGCTGCCATGGTTATGAGTTGCTACGGAGAATACCTGACTCGGCTATCGCTTTTATTAAAACCGAGTGCATTTAATGCCTTGTGGAGGAAATGAACCTTTCTGTAAGATGCCACAAAATCCCCCCTAAATTGAATAGACATGATTGATGTTATTCAATCTCCGGATGGGCCGCCGGGAGGAAGTGATCCTTTCCACTGTTCACCTTAACTGTCTGCCAAACATGCAGTGCCACAGTAACATGCTAACTGATCATTTTGAAAAACTTGTATATGTTGCTAACGTGTCTCGCACAGTGTCATTCATACGTGTTCCCATTCATGAAAAACTAGAGGAGGCTGTGTCTATTCAGAAAGCATAAGTGCGCGTTCAGATTAGTGGAGTTATTGAGGAAAGAAATCGGCACAGATTTTGAAAAAAGTGATACAATAGTACAGATATACTTGTAGATAGAAACTAGTATTTTGGGTCCCCTGTGAATTCGTTGTCACAGCCCTCAGGTGTTGCTATTCCTTTGAGTCATGTCATGTCAAGCAAGTCTGATATGATTTCTTTATCAAGCAAGATTTATTTTTGCACGCCTCTCATTGGGAATAAAGAAAACATGGCACTTGGTGAAAAGTTGAGGCATGCTCATGTTCTCCCAGTGCTGTTTGAGGATGATAAGATGAGAAAAGATCCTGTTTCTGTCAAAGTCTTTATAAAGAATATATAATAAAGTTATTTTAGCGAAAGAGAAAATTACGAACTGAATTTGACTTGATTTTAGGTGGATTTATCCTTTATGGCCAATTATATCATATAAAGGCTTGACGCTATGGAATTTCTTTTTCCTGTCATTAATTTCTCTGTAGAGAGTAACCAGTCGGGAAATGCTTTTAGATAGTTCATCACAATGAGAGGGCTTTAAAAATGTGGCCTGCTGTCAGGACTGTAGTTATTATGAGGGTCTCCATTAGCGTTTAGGGCACAGAGGTGCAGGCATTAGAGAGAAAACACCACTCAGCAGCCACTACAGGGTCAGTGTCACTGATGTTACACCCTGACAAGGCTGACCCACTGAGCTGATGGTATCTACTTAGCCACAGCAAAGCATATTTTGTACAGCCTGTGATTATTTCACCAGAGGTTAAATGGAAAAGTTTTTACTCCCTCTGAAAATTGCAGTTCCAAAACAGAGTTCACCTATTTTCTCTGTCACTTAATACCCGAGCCTTTGCTTGGCTGTGGTGAGTGTTTGCTTGAAGAGGTGAGGTACTTTGCATAAGCTCCCTGAACCTTTTGCAAATGTAGAACCGTCCAGTGCGACATGTCTGTTGCTGATTTACATAACGTCTGCTTCTCAAGAGTAACAGGGTCTTTCTGACAGGTGTAGCATGTCTACACAATTAAACACTTGCAAACACACACACACACACACACACACACACACACACACACACACACACACACACACACACACACACAAACTCAGACATAAAGACAAATACACGCACGTCTCATACTGATGCTGAGTTTTGTAAAAAATGAAAAAATGTTCACTAACTTAAAGGCTTCAAATTCACCTTCTTCGACAAGTGATCAGCTCCTAAATGAACAGTTATTGTTTTGACAGGTTAAAAACTAAATCCTGCATTTAGTATTTTATCGTCTTGCTTTTCATATTGGTTGGGATTTCTTTGATAAAAGGGGATTTCACTCATTTCAGTGCGGCTGTCAAAGTTCCCGAATGTGATCGTTGTTTGTCAATGTTTTTTATATCAAATCTCATCATAGTCTCGAGCAAGCCACCATTAATATTGAATTCACCTTTAAGTGTGATTGTTACTCATTAGTCAGGCCCAGCAGATTTCATTGAGAAAGTGACGCTCCCCTGATTTTGTTTATTAAAGTCTTTTTTTCTAGTTTATCTAAATAGGAAATTCCAAACCCAAATTCATAGTAAAGGGACAAATATGTTTTCAATTGGGAAAAAAGCAACCCATAGATTAGTGTGAACAAAAAAAACCATGGCCTCATTAATTCTAACTAAAAATAAATGGTCTATTATTCATTAAGCACATTCCTGCTGTACTTATACCACAAAAACACACACACACTTCTTCCAGTCTGTCTTTTACCATAACTCCTACTTACTAAAAGCTTATTTCATTAACTAGCCTATATGTCTTCTTTTTCTACTCCTTCCCCACCTTCTCGACCTTGGACCCTGTAGATTCGGATTAACAGGGAAGTAAGTACTTCACTGCTCGTTCTGCTGCCTTCCATTGCTCTCTTTTCTCTCTCTTCCCCCTCTTCTCTTCTCACTTCCCTCTTCTCTTTCGGCTACCCTCTATCCACAAATGCTCAAAGGTCAGTGTGTTCTGGTTTGTGCACATTTGACAAACCCTCTCTTTCCCAACCTCCACCCAAGAAAACATGCCCTTTTAGCTAATGATTTTAAATGAACGCAAAGAGATGTGTCCTCTCCGCAAAGAGGACCCTGTGGTTTTTAGTTCTCATAAGTGGCAATGACTCTGGAAGTATATTTGCCATGGCCACTGTCTTAAGTGGAGGAGTAGTACTGTAGCTGTGCTGATTGCGTTCGGTCGGGGGGCCGGAGGAATTGTGGATAGCAGGCCTCACAGCACTGGTCATCCATCTCCATTTCAAACATGTCCCTGCTTACATGACTGGATGAAATTCAGTTTTGCTAATGTATCAGCGAGGCTGGCAACTCTCCATGTTAGGAAGAGACTCTCAGCAATAAAATGAAAACTGATATCAACAAGGATCGTGCCCATCATGCTGATTTGATGAGAGCCGGTGGACTTGAGGGTTCATTCAGATTATTCCCGACCTGCTTTTCAACTACAGAGTCATGTAAGGTAAATGGGGCGTCAACTATCCTCCCAGCTGCTCCTCTTAAAACGACAACAGACAGTGAACCACAGCATCCACGTGGTTGTCTAAGCGGTGTCTGCGTCTTTGAGATTGCCAGGTGTCTCCTTGACTGTGAAAGGTTAGATAGGCAGTGCTTATTTTCAGGACTTCCTTTAAACACACTGGTTGTCTTTAAAGTGCTAATGCTTGAAAGGTGCTCAGGTGACATCTCAATGTTCATTCATATTCACCCCCTATTCACGGTATGAAAATGTCTGTCATCTATATCAAAGGGCGTCATATCCTTTGATATAAAGTATCCCAGAGTACTTCACTGTATGTATTTGATTTTTGTCTGGAAAACTGTTTATGTTTGTGATGATATCATGCATTTATGTGAACCCTGTGTATGATATTCTCATGTCTTCTGAGAAGAATTCAAAAATAACTTTTTGTTGGTAGAAACCGTTTGTATTCATTTAATTTATCATCTCAGAAACTTTACAAATCACACCTTCAATACAACATCTTTATTTTTATCGGGACACCTGAAATTGAAGTGTGTGTGCACCTTAAGTTTATTTATTAAATCTTTATTAAACTGTCACAGGGACACACTTTTTGTTTAGTCAGCTAGCCTGACTTTTAGTTTGAAGTGCCAGAGATCTATCAACTTTTAGCCAAGATGTATTAAAAACCCATGTGTTGACTCAACAACTCTGAATTCTCTGTGGAGACTGTGAGGTCAAACACATGGTCAGAGGTCAGCATTAGGTCAAACAGTGCTGGACAGTTAACTGGATTCAGAGTTACAGTAGGTCAGAAGGAGAGCAGAATGCAGAGGAAAGGAAAGGGTGAGACAGAAAGACACCCTCCTGTACCGCAGTGCCTGGGGCACAGATGGCTTACTCAGCATGTCATCCCTCTTCTCTCTTTCAGGGCTACCATCGATCCAATCACTTCATCGCCACTCAGGGTGAGTTTTCTTGGCAAGGCTATAGTGTGTGTTTATTGTGCAATTGTGTGGATGAAGAACAATTCCATAGGATAAATGGGAGATGATCTAACCAATGAGCCCACTCTTGCAAAGTATCTTGCCTTAACTCATCTCTATAGAAAATCCAAAGGTGATGGCGTGACTCCCGACCTGTGAAGGCTGTGCTAGTGATGTCCCTGAATCAATCATGAGAAGACATGAATAATAAAACACATTAATAACAGCTCCTCAATCTCTAAGACATGTGGAGCAGCGTGTTCATTGTCGGGGAGAGGTCCTTTCATTCACCCTCTATCGCTCAAATATAAAATCGCTACTGATGGACAGTCGGACTCTATTAGAAAATATCCCACCGTCGTTTTCCCAAAGTGTGTCAGTTTCCAGGGAGCTACCGTCACAAAGTCACCCAAGGTCTGCTCATCCGCTTATCTTGCAAACACACCTCCCCTTCCCCCCGATAGAGAGACAGAGAGATGAAACCCGTGAGAAAGAAAAAAATATGTCAGCAGTGTTTTTGTCTCTCTGAGCATTTCTTTTCTACGTGATCCTCGTTTTTAAGTTGTATTTCCCTTCCTAAATGTCTCCTCCTCAGATGACAATGGGTGACTGATGGTCCCGTGGGCCTCCATCATCAGCTACTGCTGTTCTTTGTCACCCATCACCCCTTCACTTACTGTCTGGAATTCCCAATCACTTTATTGACAGCACAATCTTGAGAGATCAGTACCCCGCTGTCTGAGCAAGGACACTTAGGTCGAAATTAAATTAAATGTCACAACAGAATCGAGAACTCCCATATTGAGCAGAGCGTGCTTTCATGCTGCCATGTTTGTCTTTGACTTATTTCTTCCCACATCCCACCAGGACCCAAGCAGGAGACTCTCTATGATTTTTGGCGGATGGTGTGGCAGGAAAATTGTTTCAGCATCGTCATGATCACTAAGCTGGTGGAGGTTGGCAGGGTAAGTGATGTGCACTCCCCACTTCTTCCCCTCCTGTCACCACCCTCTGCACATAAACACCCCACATCCACCATAAAGGAACATTTTGGTTTCTATTCTAAAGGCTTTTATGTGTGTGATAAGTATAGATCTCACAGGAGCTTGCTCTGCATGCAAAGTGCAGCCTGAGAGCTGTTCATTTTGACAAAGATACCCTGCATTTATGTGAAATCACAGGCAGGAATAGTTGAACATTGTTGGGGAAATTGGCTTTTTTTGCTGAAAGTTAGACGAGAAGATCAATAGCAGTCAGTTAGCTAAGCACAAAGGCTGAGCAAAGTTACAGCAATACAACCTACCTATCAGCACCCTTATTGAACATTCCCATGCTCGCAATCTTCATGCTATAGATTCTTTATGCCCTGACTGTGGTAACAATCTTCTCGACTAACCCTCGGCAAGAAAGTGTAAAAGCATATTTACCAACATGTCAAAGGAGTCCTTTTACTTTCTGTATCAAATTCTCTTTGTGGCAATTGAAAACCAAGCAAGTATACACACATTTCTGTGAGCACATGTATTCCACAGAATTTGCCACATTATTATTATCTTTTATTTGTCTGTTTTTAAAGGTCATGGTATTATGATGATTTTCATGATGACTAAAGTGATAATGGAGTCCATAAAATATGCTATGAAATATTTATGAGCCTAAAATGTCTCAGCCACATATCTGCTGTCCTTGTATACACTGCATGACTACACAGGTTTCACGGCTTCACTGTAGGGCTGTTTTCACTACCCTCACATAAATACCTGTTGTATATAATTCTGTATATAAGTACCCGTTCCTGTTCAGCCCCAGAGACAAATGTATTACTAAGTGGATTGTTAAAATTGCACTGCTTTTCCAGCAGTCAAACCCACATGTGATTTCGTTCTCCATACCAACAAATCTGGAAACAGTCGAAAAATGACGAGTGGTCTGTGTGACCTTGCTCCCTTTCATGTCATGTGACAACATTTAATAGCTTGCATTTATAATGTACAGCAAACCAAAGCACAAGAGCGGCCAAAACAATATTTGCACCGCGGCCAATCACAACCTTGTTACGCCACTGTTCGACGTGTCACTAAATACATTTCACATAAACAAAGGAAAAATTGAAGTGCAAAATATTTAATTATAATGATCACTTACATAAGAATTATAATGACTCGGTTAATAGATTACCTTTGTGCCGTGAAATTATAAAACAAAATGTTTGGTCGATTGAATGCTCAATGCTTATTTCAATGTTTACATTTCAGATATAGTGGTAAGGACACCTGAATTCAAAAAGTAGACTAAGTAAAGTTTTCTAAAATAAAGCCCATCTCAAACCTGTAATTTGTTGCTTTTTGCACTCTCATAAGCAAAGATGATATCTTGTGCGATTTCTTCAAACGTCACCTTGCAGTGGCAGTGGTGATATTAATGATATAATAACGCTATTTACGTAAATTGACATTGTTCTCACTAATGATGCTCCGTCCTAACTAAGAGAGTGGATTGGAATCAAATATCATTGAAGAAATTCAGCTGGTATCTTCCTTTTTAGATACATGACAATATTTGAGCAGTGGCGGCGCCAGGGTATGGCTGGGGTAGGCTACAGCCATACCAATATATGGCATAGCCCCACCTTAGCCCCAACATGACAAATTATGTTAAAGTAAGCAAATTAAATTAAATAATAAGCAAAATGCTAAATGTTGAGAACACGGCTTGCGAAAATATACGGGTCGTGTCCACAACACACAAACTGATCCTGCTGTTACGGAACAAGTGCATTTTACTGATGCAATATGGTTGAGACCATTCGGAAATTCTAGAAGAGGGGTGCAAGGAATAGTCTAAGTAGTGGGGGAGTTTTATACACTAAAGGTGTGGACATTCTCTGGCGTTATAATATCAGCGCGGCCGCGGTCAGATCAAAATGCCTCCGAATGCAATTTGAATAGAGTCAGACCTACAGCCAATCAGAGCAACGAAACGTTGGGTCTGCGTCATGCCTTACTGATGAGATCAGTCGGAACCGCCATTCAGTATCCCCATTGGATCTTCAACGTGAACTATCATACGTCACGTTCACAGTGATCCCTTTTTATTTACTACAAGACAAATGTGCCGTTTTATTTCATACAGTTCCATTTTGATTGAGACAGGGAAATAATCTAAACCTCACGTGTGGCGTTTCACTGTCAAGGGGGGCGATATAGCGTGTATGTAATTACATTGCAAATACTGACTTGAGCCCCACCACTGTATGGGTTAGCCCTACCATACATTACCCAACAAAAATACTCTGGCACCACCACTGTATTTGAGGCATCTTTTTCAAAGAGAAGGGTAGATTCAAAGGAATTGCTCCTTAAGAGGGAGACGTTTTAGGAAAATTGGGGCCCTTTAGGACTCAAATGGATGAATTGAGGAAGCACTGGATCACATTGTCTCCCAAAGGATGAATAAGAAAAAGCGGATTTTGCTTAAGGATGGATGTTTTACAGCCAACTGTATAGACCGTTTTAGTTCAGTTTATCCTCAAATTAGGCAGGAAATTGTATTTTGGCAATTGCAGAATGCAATTCACTTATACACCGCTGTTGTAAATGTGGAGAGCTGTACACATGCATTTGCTATGACGATATTATTTATGATCAAAAACTAGCGCGTGTAAAACTTTTCTAACTAAGCGAAACATCACAGACATATACTGTATACAGTGTAAAGGGTTGAACCAGTCGATAGTTTTTTGCTTTGAACTGGAGAAAGAAAATGTTGATATTCAATCTTTTAAAAACACGATCAAACAGATACATTTATGTCACACCTTTTTTCAGCAGGTGCATTTTTCAGGAATTTTAACATTAGGATTTAACACGATGGTTTCCCTATTTTAAAACAGGTGAAATGCTCTAAATACTGGCCTGATGACAGCGAGATGTATGGTGACATCAAAATCACCCTTCTTAAGACGGAGACACTGGCTGAATACACAGTTCGCACCTTTGCCTTGGAGAGGGTAAGTTTATGTAACCCTCCTTTCCATGTATTAGTACTTGTTATATTCTTAGAAGTAGGCCTAGAAGTAGAACATTGATAGAGGGGATTAGGTACTTGACAGGATTTACTGCAGATGGGTTTGAGGCCACATATTAAATTGGGAGGAATTAACACCAGTAGCTATGAGGATGCCCCTGCCGTCTTTGTGTCCCTGATGGACTCCATCCTGTCAATCTCCTGGGGGATCTATCATTGGAGGGGCTCAGAGCGACGCTGGATTGACAGTGGCACAAACACAGAATTATCATCAAACTGTCACATTTGCTCTCCATGGGCACACGCTACTGCTTATTCAAATCGGCACGAATTGGGGAGCTGGTGACAGCTTGTTTTTCATAGCTCTATTCCTTTCTTTTTTTGGAATTCTGTCTTCGACAAATCTTTGCTTTGCCCCGCTTTACTTTGTCATCTCTGTACAGCGGAAGAAATTGCTGTGTGACTGCAGCAGCCTCCCAGTAGAGGGGAGAAAACTCACAGCCCTCCATGAGCTCCGAGAGCTTCAGTAATTCCTTCTGCGTGTCTGTCACACTGCAGCTGCTACTAGCATGTTATGCCCAGAGGCCTAACACCTCATGTAAATAATGTCCTGGTTGTCCTCACAATGAAACACATTTTCTAACATATCCATCTCAGAGGGGGAATGTCTCTAAATTGATGGGAGCACGTCTTGGATGAAATTAGGGCCTGCAGGCTACTATGGTTAATGTGCAAGCCATGTAAATGTGGTGTTTACATGTAATGCTAATGCTCACTGTGTTGCTGTTGACAGAGAGGATACTCAACCAAGCATGAGGTGCGTCAGTTCCACTTCACATCCTGGCCGGAGCACGGAGTGCCCTATCATGCCACCGGACTGTTGGCCTTTATACGGAGAGTGAAAGCCTCTACGCCTCCTGACGCCGGCCCTGTGGTGGTCCACTGCAGGTAAAGTGACACTTAGCAGCAGCTGTATCCTGTAGTGTCATAAAACTAAACTAAAGGTTGTAAATTTTATCACAATTCATGTTTCAGAATATGACTATTAGTATTAGTAGAAGATATTCTTCTTCTTTGGGAGGCTCAGAGCACGCTATGATGTTCAGAATGATGGAACGTGATCGATGGAGGCAGCCAGCAACTTTGTCAGGCTAATCTTTGGTAGCCTTGCTAGCTAGGTTAGTTGTCCTGTGAAACAAGTATTGAAACAGAAACTGAAATACGGGCCCAGGTATCTTGTCTTTTATGTTAAAATACCTTATTTCCAGAGATCAAATGTAATCCTGAGTAAAAAATAAATAAAACCTAAGACATTGGATAGAGATATTCAGATGTACTGTAGGCCTACTTTCACTGAATTGTCAGTTTTGGCCTAGCGAATCTTCCACTACCAGAGTGAAAGAAAGCCAAAGCATAACGTTTTGTAAATGATTGGTACATTTTTAACACGGGGGACGGGGGATGCATTCAGGTCATTTTACTAACGAGAGGGATTGCATCACCCCCAAACCCCCTTCTACCTAGCTAGCATGGTATTGCCCCATTTGCTAGTTTTAGCTTAGCAAATGTTATAGCTGTCTTGCTAAATGTTCCCATTTTCCTTTAAATCCTGTTGTGCTCCTGAGGAGGGCTATTGTATCTTTTAAAAACATTCTAACAACAATATCACTCACTCAAAAGTCTGAGGATATATTGCTTCATGATTGTACATGGTGCCTCATGAAAGATGTCCCCTGTGTGCAGCGTGGGGGCGGGCCGCACCGGCTGCTACATCGTGCTGGACGTCATGTTGGACATGGCCGAGTGTGAAGGCGTGGTGGATATCTACAACTGTGTCAAAACCCTCTGCTCCAGACGCATCAACATGATCCAGACAGAGGTCAGGTCAAGAGCATAGCGAAATAAAACCCATTCACATTGAAACTCAAGTCAAATATTAAAGATGTTCTTGCATACATTTGCTTCACTGGTCATAGTATTGCAGCGTGTTCTCCAATGGAAAACTTCCGGAGAGTCAGGTTTTTAAACATTAGCGTTGGGTGCATTATCAGACTCCCCCTCTGGGATTAATGTAAAGGTCATTGCAATAGTTGTAGAGAAAAGACTCACATTGTCTCTCAGTGTGCTGCGTAGGCACGTGCCGTTCTCTAGATGTGCTGATCATTTGCATAGTAACCTCTTATTATGTAAATTTGAAATTGACTTGTTTATTACATTTGTATTAATTTACAGGGGTCCTCTAATTAAATGCACATCACATGTGTTGTACATGGTTAATTCAGAACCAGGTTATGAACAATCTCTGCCATTAGTCGTATTGTTTGATTATTTTCTCACATCGGTTTCCTTCTCAACTCACCTCTATGGTAATGTTTGTTCACCTGTCAGCAACACACAAAACTCTCTTATGTGTTATCAGACAGCACCTAAAGTAAATACATGCACAAGCACAGCACTAAATGATGTTACCTGTTGTCCTTTCAGGAGCAGTACATCTTCATCCATGATGCTATTTTGGAAGCCTGTCTGTGCGGGGAGACGGCCATTTTGGTAAATGAGTTTGCGGTTACTTACAAAGAGATGCTGCGAGTCGATTCCCAGAGTAATTCCTCTCAACTACGGGAGGAGTTTCAGGTAAGTCATTACCTCGACATGTTCTCGGTCAACTTCCTAGGCAGATATTTGTTTTGTTAGAATATGAAACCATTTCACATCCTCCCACTCCCTCTTTTAAGTTGTTCTTTATGATGTTGTTTGGTTTTGTTATGTTCATTTTTCCCCTTCTTTTTTTCGGATTTTTTTAAATTGTGATACTAAAGTTACGTTTGACCTAAGTAAAGTGAGATCTGGTGATATGATAATGTTTGTAAATGTTGTAATTGTCCCTCTTCAAAATGCAGTAAAAAACATAAAACCAGGTACTCTGAATAACACAGCCCACACACAGCATCAACCAAATGATGTCATACTTATTTCATTCTTCTAGAACTTTAACAACAATATAATGTTCGTATGACTGGAGTACTAATACTACTTTAGTATTCTGTAGTACTAATACTAATACAATATTCCTAATGAGAGCAGAGATGAATAATTTCATGATTTTTTCCTTTAACCTGCACTTCTACTGCTAGTACCAGTAACAATAATATTGTAAAAGTAATATTAACGTAATGTTGTTAAGCGGATGGTTTTCATATTAAGGTTACACCATTTATGATAAAATGTATACTTTTACAATCAATTGTAACCCGGAGAGTATTATATTTGTGTATCTACTTTCCATTTATTCTGCTATGTACAGTACAGTATTATTTGTCCTCAGACAGTTACATAAACTATAGACGATGAGTAAATCCTCTGTGCTGTGGAAATGCACTTACAGCAGACATTTGAAAATCAACAGAGTGCAGAAAGTAAGGGGCTAATAGATGGATGTGTTTTTGTGTGATTGTGCATGTGTGTGTTTTTGTGTCTCATACAGTATATACACTCATAAATGTGTGTGTGGATTTGTGCAGACGATGTTGTTGGTTTACTTTTACTTTTGATTTTGCGAAATCCTCTGCCTGGTTGGTAGGAATGTGGTGTTAGAACATTGTATTAGATGTTGATTAGGAGAGAAAAGAGCCAGCTGTGTTCCCACATGCTGTACATGCTGCCCCCCCACCCCCTAAACGCCCCTCCATGTCGCTGCACAGCTCAAATAGCAGCCGCATTGATTCCAGGTTTAGCATTTCAAAGTAATACTGGAAAAGGGTCCATTCTTTAATTGAATATGGATTTATCCTTATTCTCCACATAGGAATCACGATCTATGTATTACTAAGAGTTAGGGAATTGTGATGTAGGTGGAGCATCTCTCTGATTACAAACGCTTGGTTCTTCACAAAGGGAAATGGAACATGCCCACACTTTGATCTTGTAAACCTACCCGTCTGATATTGTTTTTGAAAGCCTCTCCACCGCCCAATGAGCTCTGTGTTTGTCTTTTACTCTGTCATCCTGCCGGCTGCAAACAGCCGACCGGTAGTACTGACATCAGCAAGTCACGGATCTATTATTGATGCTGTGTGTTTATGATCCAAATGTTTTTATCCCGTTGTCTAATGTAATTAAGGCTAAATGAACAGAGAGTTCATCAAAGAAAATTGGTATGCAATATTTCCCTTTGAGGCTTTCTTTTTCTTTTTTTTATTCATTACATTTCCTTTTAGAACACAGTCGGCCTAATTTATCTTTCGTTCTTTTGAATCAGTTTGTCAACGTGATGTTCATAGTATTACGATTCTTTCAATTAACATTATTGGATTCTTCATTCTCTGCGTCCCAGTCCTCCCTCCTTCTGTCTGATTCATTTATTTTCTTCCTCCTACTCCTCCTCCCTAACATATTTGAATCCTCTGCAGTGTCTCCATCCTTTTAATTCTCTCTTCAATTTAATTTCATACTCCTGTCGCTCTCGTCTCACCTCTTAAATGTTTCCATTTGCAGACGCTCAACTCTGTGACTCCCCACCTGGATGTGGAAGAGTGCAGCATTGCTCTGTTGCCCAGAAACCGAGAGAAGAATCGCAGCATGGATGTCCTGCCGCCTGATCGCGCCCTGGCCTTCTTGGTTACGACTGAAGGGGAGAGCAACAATTACATCAACGCTGCTCTCGCTGACAGCTTCCATCGGCAGGCTGCGTTCATTGTGACCCCTCACCCTCTGCCCGGGACCACAGCGGACTTTTGGAGGCTGGTCTTCGACTACGGCTGCACGGCAGTGGTCATGCTCAACCAACTCAACCAGTCAAACTCTGCCTGGGTAAGGTCAAAGTGTTATACTGCTTTATTGCCATCGATTTGTTGACACTATACAGGAAAATAGGCATAGAAAAAGGTTTGAGTTCACCCGACAAGAGGTTTTGGTTTCAATCTTTAGTTATCTGAACTTTACTTCAGACTCTCCCAAGAATAGGCCACCTTTACTCATAATAAAGTGTCTGTAATGTGCTTAGGATTAGTTCCTTCATGCCATTTTGTTGGGCTTTGATCCCTGACCACATTGATCTCAAGGCATGACTAGATAAGACCCGCCCCAGTCTTCCCTTCCCCTTCTCAAGATACATCTCTGAAGAATAGGCTTGCACCCTCCAGCCACATATCCGTTTTTTTTTCTTCGTTGGTGTTCCACTTTTTCTCATGAGCATATGTCTTCATCTGCTGTTCCCTGATCTTTCTTTAAGACTATAATGGATATTATAATGAGTTAGAGCACAGCACGTGAATCAAGTTTCATATTCAATTAAAAACAAAACCAATCGCTTGGAACAAATAACCAAAAGATGAGATTTTAAAGTCGGTTAAGCCTTTGTTAAACAGAACTCTTTTGGTAATTAAAGGTGGGTGGATCTCTAAGGGCAATGCTTATAATGATAAATAAGGCTATAGTAGATAATCAGGTGCTTATCAGACAATTGCTTTAAAAGTCAGCATTTAATCCTATAGGCTTAGAAGTATAGTATCATATTAGGGTTTTTTTTATCAAGAGTTTGCGAGCAAACTGTTGAGCAAATGAAGCTATACTTTCAGCAAACATTTCATTTTACCTTGTATTAACACCTTTATAATTAATAAGTCCACAAGCCAAAAGCCAAAGAAGAAAAGTGGCTTATGCAAATCTAGATTTTTGTTTTTTAGGAGTAAAGGCTAAACTTACAAGCCTTGCCTAGTAGGACTTTCAAAATTAAGCTTGTGAAATATGTAATACATTGTATCACAGCCTCGGAAAGCAGCTGCTTACTTTTAATTATGAATACTATTTCGTCCAAGGTCCACCTTAGATTGTGGTGAAAACAGAATTCACTTGATTAATTAAATCACCAAAGTGAATATATTTGTATATTTATTGCCAATTTTGAATCGGTGTGTTTGACAAAAACATAACTTGATTTAATATAAGTCTGATTGAAAAAACGATTTTGACAAAAAGAACCACCAAACAGCTGCTGCGAAGTTACCCACTATTTAACTTATTTTATCCAAAAAACTGGATATGTTCTTTCTGACTTTATTCATCTGAATATTCACTGGGTAGAGAAATCTGCTAAAAGGTAGACATTTAACAGTAATTCATTGCTATTTGGCCCTGGAGAATTTTACTGAAAGATGTTTTTTTTTATGAATTGCCTCTCAACATGAGTTTAAGTGCTTTGAAAGGCTTTGCAACTGTGATACTAATACATTATATTAAATCTTGAATCAATGAGTATGATTTGCTCATTAAATGTATTAATTTAGAGTTTCTGTGTTGCCTTTTTTCATTCATGCTTTTAGAACACCCTAGTCTAGTAATATACAAATAAACAGAAATAAATTATAGCTAACCCCTTTAAAATGTTATTTTTCTTTTACTCTGCTTGTAATGTTTTTCATACTTTCTTTCAGTGTAATGCAGTTAATGTTTGTATTGCTTGAATATTGTTATCACCATCTTATCTTGTTCTCACCAAGACATCGCTATAAACTCTGCTAAACAGTTCACACGTGGCACAGCAGTACTCTGCACCTTTCTTGTTACAAGAAAGCAAAGAATGTTACATTTCTCCCTCCTCTTGCTGCTTCTCCCCGCTCATTAACACGACGGTTTCATCTTTTATTTTAAGTAGGAGCAGGCACACACCATACTCCAACTGTATAATTTCATTTCCTTTGCGTTATCCTTAGACTTTAGACTTTTCCCTAATATCATCATTTCAGCTTTTTAAATCCCTTTGCTCTTTGATGATCCAAGGTTTTGAGAGCAAAGGATTTTTTTCTGGGCGACAACTGCCGGAGAATAAACGAGTACTAACACTTAACATGTAATCACTGATAAAAAAAATCTCTCTCTCTTTCATTTACCTCCCCCTCTGTCTTTAGCCGTGTGTTCAGTACTGGCCAGAGCCCGGGCTACAGCAGTACGGGCCCATGGAGGTGGAGTTTCTGTCCATGTCTGCTGACGAAGATGTCATCACTCGTCTGTTTCGGGTCAAGAATGTCACACGGGTGAGTCATTCAACAAAGCCTGCACAGGACATGTTGTGCCACTCAGTGGTATTTCACAAAAAGAAAATGAACCTTATTAGAAATGCATTAGCTGTGGCCTTCTCCAGTAATTCAAATTTGACTACTGTACCAGTACATTTAGAGCTACCAGCTGTAATGTGCACCTAAACACGACATGACACAAGTCCTTAAAGTCAAAGAACTATAGACTTGGTTGTAATAATACTGTGTAAATTATGATTTGAATTTCTATACATCTACTTATAAGCAAACTCAAAGGATGAGTGCTTCACTTGATGCTGGATTTCCACACAGTGTTTGCCTATGCATCATTATTTATCCATATTTCTTTCTAATGCATAAACAACGGTGCTTCTCTAGTGTGTGCCTCAAGGGAAAGAGGAGGTTGTCAAATTAATACAATTTAAATACACTCTAAAGAATATAGCCTGGAGATGTGCACTGAGCACAATGTTAAAAATAAAAAGATAACAATGGTTCATAGATTGTATCATACATACTACAAAGGACATTGTTCTGATATTCGTCAGTCCAGAAAATAGAACCAGACGCACCAAGATGTTCCCATATGAGGGATACATATTAAAAGAGTTTTCTATGACAAACTTGCAAGAAAAGCCCATTAACAGAGAGGCAATAAAGGTCATTCTTTCCCTTTTTTCAATTTCTTCTTTTCATTTCCTAGATAAGCGTCTTAGGTGCATGTTGGCATACCAAAGAGGGGGCTTTTATCATCATAATGCATTGCATATCTTCCGTGGCAGGACACTCTTCTCAAGCTGCATAGCAGACTCTTTTACATTTCTTCATAAACCATGTCACACATTTTTACAAAGTATGTGGCATTTAAAGAATTAGGAAGACCTTGTGAAACAGGCTAAATAAAGTATCTGGCAGCTCTGTCATGGTAGAGGGAGCACAGGGGATGTCAGGGAGGTATTTTCTCATTTTTTTTAGTTGATTCTACGTGACTATGCAGGTATGGTTAAAGCCTGCACATTTGCATAATTACATGCATGCATTCCACTCCGGATCACTGTCAACCCAATTATTGAAGAAATCTGTATGCAAGGCATTTCTTGGCTGCTATTAGAAGCAGCGTGACATGCTTTGCACAGAACTTCCTTTCTTGATTGGCATCCTCACCTCCTCTGTCGACCGCCCTTGTCATTCTCCTCTCCACCCAGAGCACCTTTGTTGCACTCAGTACGTACGACAGTCAAGCAGAGGGCAACTTAACACAGTGTGGGAAAAGTCGAATCACACAGAAATAACATAAACCTCTTCCTCTCACTGCTTTAGGGTGTGTTCTTCCTGTGTGTGACAATGATGTATACTGGTAGGGAGTAAAAGTCAAAGAAAGTGCATCGTAAGCGTATGTATGTGTGAGTTGTATTACAAAAAAAAAAGAAGAGTACATTGTATAACTCCCAGCTCCATTGAGGCAATTCCTACGTGCATCATTGGTGTCTTCGCCAGCCCAATTTGCATGACTTACAGTTCTCCACTGGTCCTTAAGTATTAGGTGAGATTCCACGGGACAAAGTTATGAACACACAGGGACCTCTCACACACACATCCCGGGCCTAGCTTACCTCAGCGGACCTATATATCTCAAAGTCAGTCTGCTGAGTGAGCACAGCTGAGTGCCAGCACACAGCCTAGGGAGCACTCTTCTACGGGTGTTAACAGGCACACACAGAAAATACTAAAACAACCAGAAAATGCACTTCAACACAGACACAAACAGGAGCAAGCACACTTGCACTCACAGCACTGGTTTACTCATGTATTTTTCTTTTTTCTGTTGCATCCCAAGCTCCAAGAGGGCCAGCTAGTGGTGTGTCAGTTCCAGTTCCTGCGCTGGTCGGCGTATCGAGATGTTCCCGACTCCAAGAAGGCTTTCCTCAACCTCCTGGCTCAAGTGCACAAATGGCAGAGGGAGTGTGGAGAAGGTCGCACTGTTGTCCACTGCCTGTGAGTAATCTGTTAGCGACACACATCATGGACTGTTAATTAAAAGAGAAAGAGAGAAGGCAGAAATACGTTCCTCTCTGAAAAGGTCTCAGAGAGGACATTACCGCTGTTGGATAGTGACATTTAAAAGTGCATTTAAATCAAAATCTTATTCTCAGAGGGGAGAATCACATAAATGTTAAAATATGGTGAATCATGACTGTTTGATGAGAAAGAGTCTGTGTCGTGTTGTGACTGTGATGGTTTATGTGGGTTTTTTTGGGTCAATGAGATGCGATGCATTGAAAAGTATTTTTCCGTGCTAGTATTTTCATAATGTCGAAAATCAAATTGTGGTGTAGTGCAGTGTGTGTCGTTGTATGCCCCTCTGTTGTCCTAAGCCCCCGGGGTGCACATCCGTTGATGAATATGAATGGGCCGTCCAGCTCATTGCAAAGCCATCACACGTTTATCTCCACCGCCCCCATCCGAAAGCACATCACTCAGCGCTGTCACACAGTGTTACCCACGACAACCAGGAAAGAGATTATGGAGATCAAATCAATTATGGCTTAATACAGAATGCGATGGATCTCACTACAGTAAATCCAGCACTGCCAAATCACTGACGACGATTGATTACCTTAATATTGCCTGTATACGCTGCGGAGGCTTCCATGCCCACCTTCCCTGCGGATGTCTCAGGAGAGAGGAAGTGGATTGTCCTCCACCACTTTATTGATATTGCCTTTTATTTCTGATGACCAACACAATATTTCCAAGGATCCTTGCTCTTATTTCTTGATTTTCCCTTCCTTTTCTTGTGTCATTATTTTGTATCAAGATATTGCATCTGCATGCTGTATGAACGGTATCAAGTGTTTTTCATGAGGTAGCATGAACACAATAATGGGGTTATCAGATTACACACCTTCTTTCCTGCTTATACTGTGTTATTGTCTTCGGGAGCTCGAGCTGGAGACGGGAATATACATGTTTACATTGAAATGTACTGACAGTTGATGTCTGAACCTACAGTTCATCTAATGGAAGGCAAAGCAGCACAAGCTTATTTTTTTGCTTAGAATGGCAAAGCTAAAAAGCTCTTGTTGGTAGATCATTAAAAACCATTACAACTCACCCTGAAGGGAGAATCTTATTGAAGTCCAAAAATGTAAACCTCATGATGGCTAGAGGAAATGTCTAAATGTTTTATCTCAATCAATGACTATTTGTCAATATATTTCACACACATGTTCCATTCATCATCAGCGGCAGACAGACCAGTCAACATTGTTTGTTAGAAGAAGAAAAAAAGAATTGTAAATAAGATTTACAACCACAATGCTAGAAATCTCCATGACCTAATTTCTATAAAACCCTCCTCTTCCTCACGACCTGCCATTTTGCAAAGTATTATTCTGAATATTGGCTTTTATTTACATTCGCTCACTGTCTTCTAAATCTCTGCTTATCCATGAAATAATAACCAACCATAACATTGATATCATGGGCCTTTACAAAACCTGGCTAAAGCCAAGTGACTTTGTAAGCCTGAATGAGGCATCACCCCTTAGCTACACCAGCCTGCAAGTGTCTCGTGAATCAAGAAGAGGTGGGGGCCTAGCTGCTATATACTTACGTTCTTATATGTTGTATGTGAGGGACTACGGATGTAAATGAGCTCAAAGCTAAAATCCGGCATATTTACACTTGAAGCATTATTTGTCTTAAGTGTTCATTAATGTGCATTATCCCTATTCAAATAAACGACTAAATGAAATGAAAAATATACAACTCTGGTTCTCTGTCACTAAATCAAATTATTATGACTGGTTTTACATCCTTTGAATTACTACTTATGCATGCTAATGAAGAATCATTTTATATAGCAATTGTTTACCAACCGCCTGGGCCTTATTCACAATTTTTCTCTGAGTTTGCTTCTTTTCTCTGTGACATATTGACATGATCAGACAATCTTATAATCATGGGAGATTTCATTATTCAGATCTCATAGACTCTACTGATTTCACATAACATGTCAATGTACCCTCTCACGTCCATGGTCACACACTTGACTTAGTTTTAACACGTGGCCTTACCCTCTCAGACATGACTATGTCACCACATCTGCCTGCACTTTCAGATCATTATGTCTTTACTTTTAGGAGCACACTACCTTCTAGTCGTATTAATAGCCATTCTGAAACCTATACTACCCGTCGTACTGACTTGACAACTGTTCATAAACTTGCTGATAAACTCAAATCTTCTATTATCACCATCGATCAACGATCGATCACTGACACTCTCAATCATGTTTTGCTGGATGCCTTTAACTCTTTTGTACCCCTTTTATAAAAGGAGAACCAGACCAAAACCATCACCCTGGTACAACCTAGGTCTATGAAACGGAAATGCAGAAAACTGGAACACAAATGGAGAACAACCAAACTCAACATTTTTCGACTCGAGTGGTCCAACTGCCTCTGTGAAAATAAACGCACTCTTCGCTCGGCTAGAACAAAGTATTTCTCTGAACTCATCCAAAACAACAAAAATAGCTCAAAATGTCTCTTTACGATACAATATACTTTATTGTCCCCGTAAGGACATTTGTTCTGGACTCCGTCCTGCAATTCCGTATGTACATATACAAACATAGTAAACATTAAAATACATACAAATATCATCTCTCATACATCGTTTGAACAAACACAATACACAGACGCACATACTGACAATGGCGACCTATTGCATAACCCTCATGGCCAACATTTAAGAAGCACATTTCATTACATTACATGTGAATGTTAAGAAGCTTAATGGTTATAGCGGTTCAGCCTGCTCTTGGGAACCCTGAATCTTCTACCAGAAGGTAGGAGCTGGAATTCCAGGTGGAGTATGTAGGTGGGATCAGACACAATTTGTTGTGCCTGTCTAATAATGGAATGCTCATATATGTTTTGGAGAGATGGATGTTTTTTGACCCCCATAATTTTTATAGCAGTCTGTACCAGGCGAGCGATCTGTGATTTTGACTGCAGTGTCAATTACCATACCAGGCAGTGATACCTACTGTATGATGCTCTCCAACACTGCATGACGAAACAGTAACATGAACTACTGCTCGACTCCGTAAGCCCGGGGTCTACGCAAAAAAAATACAATCGCTGTTGAAGTCTAGAGCACAGACCTTCAACATGCACCTTCCAGCTGAGTATATTATCTAGATAGACACCAAAGTACTTATAGGAGCTGACCTGAGCTATGGGTTCATTTTGGATAACCACCGGCCTAAGGTCACCCACTGCCTTTGGGTCCCACACCATCTTCTCAGTCTTCTTCACATTCAGCAAAAGATGGTTAAAATCACACCATTGCACAAATCTCTCTATTTCAGAGTGATAAGCCGTTGAACTGCTGCCTTTGTGCATTAAGCCAAGGATGGTTGTATCATCTGAGAATTTGATGATATAATTCTCGGGGTGGATTCTCGTACAGTCGTTTGTGTACAGTTTGAAGAGGACTCTTTGATATGGTTGCCCATCTAACCTATAAACCGTCAAAACACCTCACTTACTGCCTCTGACTTCATAGAGTTCTTCACAGCTAAAATTGTGGATATCAGAAATAAATATCCTCCACTCCATCTTCTCCCACCCAGGACATAGAAATCTTGTATGACCTGCCTCTGCCATGCATTCTCAACCTCTCAATTACCCATGAAACTCTCTCTGTACTGGTCCTTTCCTATAATGCACAACCTCTGTACTCTATCCTATTCCCTTGAAGTACATAAAGGACCTTCTCCCGATTCTCAGCGAACCACTATTGCAGATAATAACACTCTCATTACTGGATTTGTACATGTATCGTTTAAAAAAGGGGTAATACAACCACTACTCAAGAAAAACAACATGGACTCTAGTGTTATCAGCAACTATAGACCAATTACAAACCTGCCATTCCTTTCCAAAATTCTGGAAAAGGCAGTGGCCCAACAACTCCATCAATAATCTACACAATCCATATCAATACGGCTTCAGGAAACTCCACAGTAAAGAAACTGCACTAACGAAAGTTGTCAATGATCTACTCCTTGCATCAGACCATGGCTCTGCATCCATATTGGTGCTGCTTGACCTTAGTGCAGCGTTCGACACAGTTGATCACCACATTCTACTCCATCGCTTGGAAAAACATGTAGGACTCACTGACCCTGCTCTTTCCAGGTTGAAATCTTACTGTACTTAACCAGGAGATCTCACTTTGTTGTCTTCAAAAACTGCTCTTCAGAAAATAATTCATTCAAATAAAAACATCTATATTGATTCTGACTTTTCTACATCCAACTCACAGGTGTATCATTGCTTTGAGAAAAAAGATTAGAATTTACCCCTTTTAGAAGTGAAGATATAGTTATTTGTTCTGGGAATGTCATTTTCAAGTCTGAGACCTGAAAAACAGGCTTGAGGCTTAAAAGTTTAAAGACATCACAAAAACAGTTTTTTTCCACCTTCGGAACATTTCAAAGATTCGTCCCATGCTTTCCCTAGCCGATGCTAAGACTTTAATCCATGCTTTTGTTTCATCTCGGTTGGACTACTGCAATTCACTTTTCTCCGGGCTACCAAAATCAGCAACCGCCTAACTACAACTGGTTCAAAACACAGCTGCCAGGATATTAACCAGAACCAGAACATTTGATCATATCACCCCTGTTCTCATTTTATTGCATTGGCTCCCGATTCACATAAGATCAGACTTCAAGATTTTACTGTTAAACTTTAAAATCTTACATGGACTAGCACCTCCATATCTATCATCATTAATCACCCCCCGAATATCTACCAGGCTCCCACGATCACATAATGCAAGTCTCCTTTCCATCCCCAGAATTCACAAATCATCTGTAGGCGGCAGAACCTTTTCATTCCGAGCACCTCTCCTTTGGAATCGTCTTCCATTTCAGATCTGCAAAGCTATTTCCGTTGACTCCTTTAAAAGCAAACTCAAAACCCATCTCTTCGCATCTGTCTTCCTTGTCAACTAATTTCCATCACCTAGTTTCCATCTACACTAGCATCACTTCAGTCACATGCTTTTATCACATGGCAATACTTATGTTGTTGTATAAAGATTTCATAATTTTTATGCTATGACGTTTGTATTTTGTTTTTGTCTTTGCTTTTGTTTGCTTTGTACAGCCCTTTTGAGGCATTTATTGTGATTTGGGGCTGTAATACATTTTGATTTGATTTGGTTTGATATAAAATACAAAAGGCTTTTCTTGAAGATTTGTATTTTGTTTGTATTTTCTCAAACTAATCTGCAGTAACGGTGGTGGTCGTAGTGGGACCCTCTGTGCCAGCAACATTCTCCTTGAGATGATCCAGTACCAGAACATGGTGGACATCTTCTATGCGGTCAAAACTCTACGCAACTGCAAACCCAATATGGTGGAGTCCCTGGTGAGAGCGTCTGTAAATAAATAAACTGGGTGTTTTCAATTGGCAAGAATATGCCTATGATGATGTTATTTTATTATTTTTAATTGAAGAATATTGTATTTTTCCTCAGGACCAGTATCGATTCTGCTATGACCTTGTCCTGGAGTACTTGGACTGCTTTGAAGGGAGATAGCAACCAAATATTCACCACAGCGAAGACATCCCGTCAGCTGGAGATTCAACTGAAAGCCCCCCAGAGACCCCTCTACTTTAGTGTTTGGACCTATGGTTTGAACGGACTGCAAAGAAAGAGAGAAGAAAAAAAAAACAAGATCAAGGTTCTAACTTTTAACCTTTAATGTACAGCTGTGATTTCCTCCTTGTTGGTGATGTTTATCTCTTTTGATATTTTTTGTGCTTTTCTTGGTCCTCTTTGCCTCCGGACTAAAGCTCTTTTGTGCAGAGGGTCTCTGTAGCAGCCAAACAATATTCTGAGCAACAAAATGGACCTGTCTATTCTGAAGAGGGGCCACCTTGGCTTTGTTTCATCGTGTTTAAAAAGCGAGGGGGCTGGATGAAAGTGCAGAGTCACAACAGCATTATCTAAACGTGGAAGCATTCTATTCTCTTTCAAGAGCTACATACAACAGCAGTGCTCTGCGGTTGTGGCATGACTTATCTACCATACCATAAACTGCCTTAATCTCTATTGATAGGACAGATTATTCAAATCATTGAATACATCTAAAAGGTTTTCCTATTGGTGAATAAACAGCAACACGATATTTTAACAAGGACCTACGGCATTAGGATAGCCCAGCCCTCAACAGTGTTGATGCAGAAGCTGTACAGTAGTGCAATGTGTTGTATTTTGCCATAATGTTTGTGCTGGATTACCATGTGTGCTATTGGTGGATGTTTCCAGGGACCACAGCACCGGGCCTGGTGTCACCACTGAAGATTCCCGTCTCATTACTGTCACAGTGCCAATCCCATCGACTGACTTGAATCCTCTCTTTACTTTGCTCTACTGCTTCATCTTGATGTATGCCTACAAACATACACTATGTACTGCATCAGCTATTGTTCTAGCTCCAAAGTGATTGTTTGTATTTTATACCCAGCGGGAAGGAAAAAAGGACGAGGAGAAAGAGGGGGGGAATCTGCTGGAAATGTACTGACATGCCATCGTGATGAAAAATGATGTTCCATTAATGCCGTGGTGAAGTGTCTCAACCAGTGCTGCGTTTCAGGTTTGACTCCGTGGCTCCTTTTACTCTTGTTGTCTGAGGCATTTGGTTGTACTGTAAAGCAAGCGTAACCAGTTTGAATTGTATCACCACCCTTTCAGGAAGGGGGTTAATTTTTATACGTTTTGACATGAATTTCAGTTGTTGTTCCTAGTGGTGTAAAATAAATAAATAAAATATATATAAATAAAAAGGGGCATTTACATTTTGCAGAGGGAAAAATGCTACTGCCTGACCGCTGGTGTTCTCCCAATAGTGGCCATCTTACCTATCTTACAATAATATTGGTATACAAGAGCAACAATAACAAATACTGCCCACAGACCCTGCTGTTAAGATACCACTGGTCTGACCAAATTAAATCCATTTTTTTCACCTAGCAGACAAGGCATGCAGACCTTTAGTGTTGTAAATGCCCGGATCAATTGACATCAGGCAGTATTATCCACATAATGGTCAGCTAGTGAAATGAACCAGGAAGCAATTTCTTTTGTATTTTTTTAAATTACAGTATGTTCAAGAAAGTATCTATTTCTCACTTCGTTATTGCCCTTATAAATATGTTATGCACCATCATATCTCCTGACATTTTTACAAGTGCAGGATTTCAAGACAGGCATTAAAGTAATCACTCCAGGACCTGCCCTTATAAACAAGCAGAGACACCTTGAAGCCCACAGAAACTGAGAAATGGCAGCTATGCGAACTCTGTTGCTACAGTAGTTCGCAGCTCACAGTCTGGTTCAGATGGGAGTGCCAGGGTATGTGAGGAATCTAACAATGTTCCAACATCACCAGGCTCCCACAGCTCACTGATAGAGCAGCTTGTTTTTTGATGAGGATGAAGAATGGGGTAGCTACATTGTGGTCAGCGATCTGACCCAGGATCACTGCAGGAAGTGCCTGGACACTTTTTCTCGAGGGTAGAAGGAATGTGTACATACAGATGTATATTATGTTATGTGAATACTATGTGAATAATATACTATATGTTTGCCAAGAGTAAAGACGTAGAGTAAGTAACCATTACATAACCACCAAGGTGAATGTGCTGTAAATGACCATTTTGTGAGTTTATTGCCAGAACTTTTAACAGCCGAGTGTGAACTGAGTCTCCCTGATGGTTCATTCCTCTCTGAGTAAAACAGGTCTGTCAAAGCATGTATGGATTTATTGTCTGCTTTGTATTTCATTTTGTTACTTTCAGTATATCCTGATCCACATAGTTTATTTCAACAGCTTTGTTTTCAGACTGTGTGAGCGCAATGTACTTTTGCCATTCCAAAGCTTTCTATTATGACGGCTCTCTAAACGACGATTGCCGCTGATTTCAGATGTGTGTTTCTGTATGAAGCGATGGTACATGACATGAACCTTGTATTTGTGGGCGCAGTGTGTATATTTAAAGAGAGAGACGGAGGAGATGGATGTATTTTGAGGTCGGGGAAAAAGGGTTGGTTCTGAAGAATAACAGTGATCAACAATAAAAGAAGGGAGAAAGAGACATATTGTTGTCAACTCATCATTGGGTGTTCTGTCAGAAAAGCATACACGGCAACAAAAAAAGTCAGTGTGTTTTTTTTTATGGTTTGTCAGCAGAAGCAAAGAATTGAAAGCTGGACATGGACTTCCTGTCTACGAACCTCTGACCCTTCTGCGGTTTCTCATACGGATGTGGCCTTTTAGTTGTTACCCTTCGCTTTGAACCACATCGACCATTTGATCTCTCTCTTCTTTTTAAGCTCTCTCTTTATTTCTTTCCCCTTTCCCCCCTTTCATCACCCTCCTCCTCTCACCTTCCCCCTTCCTCAACTCCTCTTCCATTACTTTCATTTATCCCTCTCATCCTTCTCCATCTGTCTCGCTTTGCCGCTCGGCCCAGAGTAAGGTGACTCCAGACCACAGACTTCCTCTCACCCACGGCTACGTTGAATAATGCAGCAGTCCTGCAAACTGATCCAGTGTTTAGGAGGGGGACAAGCCGGATTAATTAGAGGACAAGAACCCCCTACTGTTGGGATGAAGAAAATGCAGGCCCTCTGGATTTGCATTTAACACATTTGGAGATTGATAAACCTTAAAAACAAGTTCAGATATTGTTAATGTAAAAAGTTCCTTTGATAAGATTTTTCATTTGTCATGACAGTGAGCAGGAGAAAAAATGCATTATAGATTTAACAAGACATGCATAAGGAGCTTTTTCATGGAGGCAGGTCATTTACACTATCCTATTTTAATCTAAAAGATTTTCTCAATTTCCTTTTTTACCTGCAGAAAAGTAATACAACCTGAAATCCTTAGCGGCAGGCTCCATCATCCTCGTCTCAAATGTGACCGGTGGTTTAAATTAGAAGGTAATTGGAATCTTATCATTTAATTCTGAGGGTGTAATGACAGCCATGTGTAAGGTAACTAATCATGGGGCCGAGATCCAACTGGGTTTTGTCTTTTCTCTCTGGGCTTCCTGTCTAATATTCCTCCACTGACAGGCCTGATGGATGTCTCTCCTGGTCTCTCTGGTGAGCTTCGCAGTAGACACACTCTCATCTGGTGTTTCTGTGAAAGGGCCGCCACTTCAGCTGATATAAAGAAAGAGGGCAAGGTACAGTATTTAGTGATAACCGCCTTGAATATTCGTTTTCCACCTTTATTTGTCTGACCATTTATCAAATATATTTAACTAACCTTTTCAACTGTTTGTCAACAACTACTTCTCCATTCATTCATTAACAAACTTTTATCTAAATATGTAAACCATTCCTTCACTTTACCATTTAATTACTCTAAGTATAAGCTTTTTAACTTTGACCAATTTTAGACAACCATTTTATTTAAATTTGTTACGATGTATCCATTCCTTTTACTGCTTGAAAAAATGACTTCAAGTTAACTATGTCTCCTTTTTAGCCATGAATAATAGACAAGTATTTCATATAATTGACCATAACTTGCAGATAGTTATTTTTATATTTTGTTTAATGTATTTGAATCAGTGATTATGTAATTACAGGACAGGTGAAGATAATTAAAGTGTTACAAAAAAGATAATTAAACCACAAAGTATCTCTTCTAGCTAACTCTCTGCTGGCTTACTATCTTTATTATTACATTTAATTCATTAGCACTAACAAAACATGCATTTAATGTGTTTGAACTTCGTTAAATTTGTGGAAGATTTGTATTTGGATAGATATTTGTATGATGATTAAAAAAATCTCGATTTTTGTATCTGGGGGAAAAGTGCCTCAGGTTGGAAATAACTGCTCTGAAAACTGTGCTCGCAGACAGGATATCTCCTGGAAGGTTTTGGCTTTGACTAAATGTTCTGTCTCAAAGCACAGTGGTGTTTCTGACTCAATATTAAGCGTTTCTTATTTCATGCTAAATACTTTACTAAAAGATGCCGATAAAATCCAATATTCTCGTGGAGAAAATTGTCACAAAAGCTTTTGCGGGTGACCTTGCCCAAGCCTCAGTCGATAAGAAGAAAGCAGAGATGCATGCATATCCTTTAACATGGCATGGAAACAGTGTTAAGAGGCTTTTTAAAAAGGAAGAAAGATTGGGATCAATGTGCTTTCTTGGAACCAATACAGATTTATAAACAGGTCGTTTTTCTTTGATGAGAAATTCTTCTCCATTTTCCTAATAAATGCACAATGTGAGACGTGAACACATACAGTATCTTGTCTTACCAACATGGCAGTGCTCAACTTCTGCTGAATAGAGCAGCAGGCAAGACAGGTAGCTCCAGCTCTGTGTTCGTCAGAGCGAGGACGGAGAGGAGCTGGCCAGATGGCTCTTTCCACCATGTTTCCTCACTGGTTCCACTGCCACGCTCAGCCAGACCGGAGCCCTTATCTCAGCAGTGTGCTCCCAGTTCAGTGAAAGTTATGGTTCAAGAGAGGGAGCTCACTATGGTTCCAGCCCCGAACGCTCAGGCAAACAAGAAGCTCGAGACAGATAACCAGAATCACAGCACACACGAATGACTCTACCGTCCCCCTCCTCTTTATCACACTTACCTTTTGCTGTCACAAACCCTTGCAGTACGTTGCCTCTACCATGGACACAAGCCACCTTTAATTTAGGATGCTTTGACCTGTATCATTTCAAGGCCTTGCACGCATAGTTGAATCAAGCCAGTGGAGGGAGACTTAATGTGTGGCATGAAATGGCCACCGTAAAATAAAACAAGGCAAAGGGGAGCTGTAAAAGTTTGGGAAGCTATAGTGCTGAAATATCAAGGATTTACACAGAAAATCAGTCTCTACCAACATCTCTTGATAAAAATACAATCTCAGGTGAGGCAGAGGCTGAAGTTGTTTTTCCCCAAGGATAATCTCTTGTTGTTAGTACACATTGAGAAATGTTGAGCCTTGGGGGTTCTCGGGGAAACGCTTTTAAATGATCTTATGTCAACATGAACCATTTCTAGGTTGTGGCAATAAAGCATCTCCAAGCTGCCATCAATTTGAGGGATGGGCTTATCAAAGGGTCAGGCATTTGAGGGACTGGCTTAGCAACTGGATTTGTCCAACCATTTATTTAGAGCAGAAAAAATTGGGCTGCAAGCGACAACTAATATCAGTCATACTTCATTGTGACCCTTGACAAAACTTCAACAAAAACAGAAGTCTTTCTGATTTCCTTTAAAGTCAAAGAACAATAACTGGGAATTTTTACTGTCATGAATACACTGTTACATGTTCCTTTAAGTGATTTAAAAATAGAGTATAAAGAAATTGTAAATACACTTACACTAATTGCCTTTCTTGTAGCTGTAAGCACTTGTGTCAGAGACGGTGACAATTACAAGATGAGTGTTATAAGTGTTAATTGCTGCCTTTGTTTTCGTGGCAACTGATCGCACAGGTTGTGTTCTTTTAAATATTATTTCAAAGACAGGACTCTGGTTAAATGAAAACTGTTAAGGCACTTCAAAACAACAAAGAATAGACTTCTTCTTCAAGGGCGTATAGGTTTTACTCTCTAAGTGTTTATTTAATCCACCTCTCTCTTGTCCTTCCTCCCTCTTGTCTTTATCTCCCTCGTTCTCTCTGTCTTCTTTCCTTATTCTCCTCCAGCACTTGTTGAAATAAATGCAACCACAGGAAGACAGTTGTGCAACTGATAGTACTACATTAACCTCGGGGAGGACAACAGGCGTCCTCTACTGCCTCATCTTTCTTCTACACCATGCACCCTCCAGTGCAGGATGCTGTAACCCCAGCACCCCTCCATCCCACCACACCCCTGGAGCCCTGTGTCCTCCGGTTCATGCAGCCCTGTAGCTATCTTACTTCTGCCATGGCTGAGTAATGTTAAGCTATTGAGTGTGCTTCTCTGCATCCTGAATGAAAATGTGGGCCACAACTCCTTCTCAACACTTTGTTTTTCTCACTTACCAAGAGTTATTTAAAATTCCCTCATTTCATTTAGTGTCCCACCTTATGGAGAAGAGTCATACTCCTAACATGCCTGCAATCACTCTCATTTGTTTATATAGCGAATGACAGTCTAAATTTGTTTGAGGGAGGGAGGGCAGCTCTTTTCTCAAATGGCAAACACATGCATTTCAAGCAAACACAAAAACGAAATGTCTACAATGATTCAGTTTCTGGTGTACAAATTCCCCAAATACGGCTCAATCAACGTTTGCAGCTACTTTAATTTAAGATAAAGCAACTGCCAATGTGAAAAAAAGACACTATAAAATAATATGAGTTCTAGCGCTATCTTTAATACTAACCCACTGAGAATTATCCCCCTCCCCAGCCGTTCCCCAAAGCTCTACAGTGCTTTTGAGTGTATTTTGGCATTGTTATTCTGGCCTGTAACTGTATTTTTTGTTTTCAGTCTTACTGCTTTCATCAACCTTGTTTCCAGCAAGCAGCTATTTCCAGCTAAACAAATATTTAAAAATCATTGTACACCACCTCTCCAGTCCCAACGGTTAACAGAAAAAATCTGAGAGTACCTGGTGCACAAAGTAAAGCATTTAGAAGCTGAAAAGCCAGGTATTTCCCTTGTTGGTGGAGCACAAACAGAGCTAAAAGGAAAGGGAATATAGTACTTCAGGTGGACAGAAGCAATACTAATTTGTGAAGAAAGCTGCATGAAAAATGTATGCAAAACTAAGATTAATATAGACATAAATGAGAGTTGTCTTGTTTATCTAATGTAACTGTTAAATAAATCACCGACAAAATCGAACTTTTACTATTTGATTTTTTCACTGGGTTATACTTTATAGTAACATCGTTTTTCTGTGAGCTTTTTTTATGTTCATCTGTTAATTTAATTTAGCATTTGCTCATTTAACAACATTTGGCAAGTCCTTTTGCTTCCTCTGATTGCCTCTACATCTGCGAAACATACTGCTTTTACTTTTACCCATCAGCCTGCAGGTCAGCCAGACAGTAAATTGGTCTCTGGGTTTAAGAGTCTTGTCTCTTGCCTAGAGAGAGCAACTGTCAGTGTCATGTTCTGGTCTTTCACCACCTTCAAACGTAATTAGAGGAGGAAAGAACCATTTCTCTTCATCTGTCTCCATGGCTTTTCCGTCTAATACTGCGCCTGGACCATTGGGGATTATGCTGTCGTGTCATGTAGGCCGAGTCCCCTACACGCATGCAGATATGAACTCTTTAATATTCTATTCCACTGGTCGTCTGTAACGGAAGAATACCTTCTTGTCAAAATATAAAAAAGTCTTCAGAGACTGCTGTCGGACAGGATAACAACAGAATAATTCATGGCCCTGTTTTACCTTCTTTATCATTTCTCTCCTGCTCTTGCAATGCCACTATCTGTCCTTGCCTTATTTTTTACATCTCCTTTCCTTTTTTGGCCAACTGTTCTGTTTCCCTTTTTGTAAGCAGGTTTGTTTTAAGCCCCCTTGTCCTTTTCTTTTCTCTCATTCTACTGGTTGTGTGTCAGGTGAGAAGATGGCGGAGGTGGAAGTCTCTGACAGCTGCTGGAGTGAGGAGCTTTTTCTGCTCTCTTGTCAATTGCCTGCTCCACCATGTGGCCGGGGTGACGGGGTCATGACCTGCCTCGCGGATACATGTTTTTGATGTTGTTGTGTCACTCACAGTGGAGAGAACAACATCCTCAGTGGAGTCCACCTGCACACTATATAATGTTAGATCCAGCTTACTCTACACCGGCCACCAGGGCCGAATCATTAAGTTATAGACCACAAATGAAGAGGCCCCCAGACAATTTAGGCATTGTTAATATAATCTGACATAACACACATGTCCAGAATAGTTCTAATCTGTTATGGAGAGTACTGTTCTTTAATTTTTAATTGTTTAACTGTTTATTTAAAACAGCCTCCACCTCCCTCCACCTTTTATTTCAAACATTGATTTTGTTAAAGTAAGTAATCTTTTTTCTTAATTTCTCTTTTGCATGCTAAACCTACTTCTGCTTATTTTGTTTGTTTTAGAGCTTCTGTAGTCTCAATATTAAGCTGAAGGCCCAGGGGACATAGAGCAGAAGTTAAAACACAGACTATACTTCCTCAGTGTTTTACCAATAAAATCATTCTGTTTAGGTAAAACAAGTGCAGTGTGTTTGTAATTGGTAATATGGTGTCATGTCCTGGCTTGTTATACTTTGTTAATATAAAGTGCTTGAGCCTGGACCTAAATGAGCTTGTGCACCTGTGCCGTGCTCAGAATGCCGACTGGCCCAACCTGCCTCAGCATCACATTAGACTTAAACAGCAATGTAGAGGACTCCAATTTACCATCAGCAATATGGCACAAATCAGTCATATTGGCAGTGTAATGGACTTTTGTTTTGAGTTGTCACTATGGTTTGGAGAGCGGCTGCTTCACTTCTAACTTTTACCCTTGCTTGTGTTTGAAAAGAGCCAGAGAAGGTACAGAGCGAAGAAAACACCACAGTCCACTCACCATAAACAAAGAAAGGAAAGTTGCCCTCTCCTAGGTGTGAAGAATAACTTGACTATAACTCTATGCTAAGACATTGTTATTTAAGGAGTTCAGTGATGCATTGTGGCATTCCTAACTGCGTGTTTGACGTTAATGTGCTGGAATGAGTAGAAAAATAGGAACACATTGAACCGTGCTGCATTGAGCTTGACGTGTGTCTCTAACGACTGTCCATAATTACCATGAATGGCCAAACTCATGCTTGCATTATGGATGGAAGAATAGCTGGTTAAGTGATCCTTTTATCACTGCTCCCATATGGAATCTATTCTACTTCTCTTGGAATCTATTCTACTTCTCAAGTACATTTTCTTGTTAAGAATATGCCACGTCTTAAGGTCCTTTGGAATTTTTTTAACACTAGACTATCTCAGTTTCAATTCTGCTCTTGTCAGCTGGCTGTAATAGCCCTCACCATTGGGGCTGCTTTAGATGCAGATTAAATTAGCACACACAAATGAGGAGGGTTCACTCTACACAAACGCTGCAAAATTGTGTTAGACAACAGAGGCAGAGGCACAGGATGCTCCCTGTGTGTCTCTCCCTCTTTCTCTCACATGAATGCCTGTCCTCAGCTCCCTCTCTGGGCGAATTCGGTTCAGTTTATGTCGGCTAAATGTCTATGACATGTTCAGAGGTATAGACAGACCGTGTATCAGTTACCCGAAACTGCCTTGACCTTGTCAAATGTGTGGGACTGTGCACTAGATTGACAGAAAAAGAACAATTCATTTGTAATATAAATATCTGGTTATGTTCTCTGAGCCTGACAATGCCCCGTCTCCTCACAGACATGGACCACTAGGGGTGAAACAACAGGGGATCTCGTCTGATTTCCAAAGAACAAATGTTGAATCCAAGAGTTTGGACCGTTAATATGTGCTGTTCGTCACATTGAATACCAATGACAGTCTTTTTCAACTAATATATGTTGTAATGATGTTTTGCATTGTAAGATCCCTCACTCGTAGCTCACCCGGGCGTGGAGTGCATTGATGGGATGTTAATTTACTATCTGTATAATTATGTTGATAGTAGTGACTGGGCTTCATCCAGGGAAATAAATCCTATTTTTGCTCTTAATAATTATTTATAAACCAATAACACATTTTGTTGTTACTCGTTAATTCCGGGATTCATCAAAAAAGAAATCAGGTTTTTTTTGCAAAGTATGTTCTTGCATGAGGCCCTTTGTATGTCGCTGCAAATTGAAACGTATCTGACAATTGACTTTCTTTCTGTCTGATTTGAAACTCCTTTGGGTGAAGGTGTAAATTGAACTATACACCTCCATTCCTGTCTCAAACTTAGAAAGAGAAACTTCCTTTAGTTTTTGTTTTCGTCCTGAAGTTCTGTTGCACCTGCGTAATTAGGTGTGCAACTTGATGACAGCCTGACACACATGAACCCTCTGTTGCATTCACCCCCCCCTAATAACAGTGATTTGAGCTCGCAGACATGGAGGAACTTACGCATGTAAAGTAATTGTCAAGCTTCTACACATGCAGACTTCTCAACTGATAGAGTGATTGTGTTAAGTCTGATGCAACAGTTTCTAAGCTAGCTAATTTTCAGTTATTCATCACCACCTGGGTTTTTTCTTGTTCTAAACACTTCAGCGTTTTCTCACCTGCCTCTGAGCTTTCATGGTTCTGGCTCTTGGGCTTTGTGAAAGCTGCTGCTTAGAGATTGTTTGCAGCCGCAGGCACTTCCAGCTCAGTTCCAGGGGAAAGGAAAAGCAATTCCATGCTTCGGCCACAGTGAATCCGTCTCTGTCAGTTCCGCTTCTTGATGCCCTCAAATCACATTCCCCCGCCCATCCACTCTCCCATCAACTCTTGCTGTTCTGTGATCGCAGTGAGAGAGCATCAGCCTATGAGGGAAATGAGGATGTGCTTTACATGCTCCCTTACCATACCCTCCTCCTTGATGTCATTTACTTCTGTTCCCTGGCACTTGCAATTTCGCTTGCAATGAAACTCCGTACTTCACGCAGGAGTAGTCATAGCCTACAGTTATGATACGCCCCTCCTCTGTCTATCAACCTACGTAAGGCTAGTTGTCATTCTATGATAAATACACTTGATTCAAACTATATCATCTTGACTGTTTATTTACTAGTGCAAATCCTGGTAATACAGTATTTAACTGAACCAGTATTTGTTGCATATTGCAATAACAATTGTGTAAAAGCATGCTTGAAGAATTAATACATTGGTGTTTGCCTATTAAGTCTCATTTCAATCTTTTGAGAGATGAGCTGCTTTTGGAGTCTTTTGCCAAGATTCTGTTTTGCAAAACCATTTATACTTTACTTCACAGATGATGTATGATGTATGCACTCTCCATACAAGTTCAAGTTTCAATTTGATTAGGTCAACGTTAAGGTATTTTGTTAATAAGCTTGCGTGTCAAAGAAAGCTTTTAGCTGCAGTCCTTTTCATTTTCTTGCACTTAACTCATGTCATTGTGTTGATCAGAGGGAACCTGTAGATGTGACCTCTCTCACCAGGTCAGCTCCAGCAAGTTTATTTTTGAGATACATTTATCCTGGTAACTCGTATCAAAGCATCTTAACTTATACTAGAAAACTGTTTTCTGTATTTCATCTTTATCAATGTGTGTGCGGAAATTAGAACTCATCACAAAGTTTAACTTCCCGCTCATTTTACCTTCAAACTCTTACATGGTGTCATCTATCCAATTCCTAGAGACTAAAGTGGCTGCTTTGCCTTTGTAGAAAACAGGGACACATCATTTTCGAAAGTGATGAAGGCACACAGAATGATTGATGGCAGCATATTGGATGGGAAAATAACGTTCTGGACCGTTAATTTTACCGAGTCAAGGAAGCAGCCTCAGACTGTCAACACAGGAAATGAGTAGGATTTATCTCTGGCCTAGTGTCTGGGTAGCTTTCTTGTGCTGGATGCATTTATAGAGGACCAAAGTGGTGGGTTGGTTTCAAAGGTTGTGTTGTGAACATTGTAAAAGCTTTTAGACAAACATTGAAAGATAACATCATCATTGCCTATTACTGTCCATGTCAGCAGTGGTGTTAGGGCAACAAATATAAATGCAAAGTGCACAAAGATCACGTTAAGGTCATTTTTTGCATTTTCCGCCAAAACAATACATAAGCTGATCCAAAGTCACCCCCCAACCCCCCCACTGATGTGAGCTATGTTTTCTCCAGAAATTGTACCATTCCATTTTCCTTTGTCAACACAAACAGACTATCATGCTGCGAAATACCAACGATAATAGCCTTTGAAATAATGGAAAAGCCACGTAGATACACACATGGCTTTTTAGATGCACTGCAGATCTCTAGTGCAGTCAGCGGTCAACGCTACAAGGTGAGCATAACCACAATACTAATGTGTACATTGGCATATAAAGTGGTAAACTGGATATATGTCTGTACGCAGCAATAATATTCCTGTCACGGTCTGTTACACACAGTGGGGTAAACCAGCATAGCATGTCTGGATATCCTCATACTGAGAGATCGATATAAGGCACATTGGAATCACAAGGCCACCATTTTTATTTCCACTTGTATATCTGCCATCTCACATGATATATGTCCAAAATTACATCTTCTGACATGAAGCAAGGAACATTCTTTATCACATGCTCTACGATGAAGGAGAATGAAAGAGTGCGAAAAAGGAAAGCCTCCAGCTGGAAAACATTTAAAGGTCGGCTGTAGTTTTTTCAACCAACTCATGCTGCTAGCATTAGCTGAATTAACCAGCTAACTACAATGATAGTAACAGTTTACATACAGCCAGACAAATTGAGGCCGGCTGGAAATGAGGAGTCTGCCTTTATCTAAGTTTTTCTCAAATCAAGGACAATAACTTTCAATATTAACAGGTCTATGCTACCATTATTATTGTAAACTGCATTGTGTGCCGTATGGAAAGCATGATAATTGTAACAACTGGGTAAGGTTAACTGAGTAGGCTACATTATGCTTCTAATTTCAGAGCTGTTGAAAAATGCCTGAGAAAAATATACAATTCTATTATTACCATTCACAGCCATATCTCTGTGATGTGCACAGTTTTATGCAATTACTGCTTGTGTAAATAACCGAAAATCTGTATGATATACTATACTCCACATCTACATACGTAACTATACCCCATATACATGTTATGGTCTAAATGACATACCTAGACTTCTACCATCATTTATTTACTGTAGCCCTGCAGGATTTGGAGGTATCATAGCTCCACTGTCAGGGACTTCTTACTTTTTCAAATGTGATTGGGTTCCATGGGAGCAGAACAGACCTGATGTGAGCTGACACACATATTTTCCCTATGACACTTCTTTCTCGTCTCGCATAAGTCATTGTCAATGACCCCCGGAGTGAGGAGAGAGGTATGAGGGAATCATACAGCCTCTCATATTGCTGCCGATAAATCTCACTGTGAGGTGTGACAGCACCAGTGTCTCCTCAGGGTGAAGTACTGGTGAGCACAATTCTTCATGACTTGAATGACATTTGATACTGTAATCTTAAGCCCTTTTACACATTTATCCAAAATATATTTTCAGGTTCATTCACCTGTGTAACTTTGTGATTCTGTCAATCTCATATTAGGTCTGGTTGATATTTGAAGCAACTTTGGACATGCAACTGCATCAGCATTTATGGACTTGCATGTGTAGAAGGGTCTTAAAAGTCGTTATAATCAAACTTTTTGTTAAAATCAAGAAATAAGTTATTCTCTAATGTTTCTTTAACAAAAAACATATTGAGATATTTAATAACAAATTATATGAAAAAAGTCACAACTTTCACATGATAACCGTATTATGCATTTCTTATGCCAAGTGCACAGCTCAGCATATAACTATTATTAAATAGCTTATTATCTGCCACCCTTTAACTTTACTAGATTAGTAAACCTGCACAGCAGCTAAAGTTATGAGCATATGTTGAAGGCCAAAGACTAGGTGTGTTACTGCTGTCAGGATATATGGGTACAGCTTCTGTGAACAGATAACATCTCTGGTTAGATCCATTTACTATTAACACCCTGTCCATCACACAGAATCCTCGTTTCTGAGAAAAATATAAAGAGATGGTCTGAATCGTTGCTTGTAGTCAGAGGGCTTGAACTCAATCTGCGCTGTAGAAAAGAAGAGCCTTCACACAGCCCATGAGAGGGAAACGTTGTACAATAATGGCATTGCTACACTGTTACACTGTTATCCCCAGGAGAGAAATGAACAACAGGAAACCCTAGCTATTATTACTACCTTGTTTGTAATTTCAGTTTAGATTTGACAGGAGAGTGGCAAGCAGAGCGGACCAATGTGTCCTCAAAAAACAAGTGTAGTACATAACCTTCCGGAGTGCTCAAAAAACACAAGGCAAAAGGATTCTGTTCCAAGGCAAGCGGTGGGCCCAGTCACTTAAAACTTTTACTTTTAATGTGTTGGGTTGATACAGCAACACCACTGCAAGCGAACCGACATAACAGCCATTGGTCTCTGGAAAAGCGGATGGCCTGTAACTGCCACAGATAATAATGGAGGCCAATGATGGCATGTAATGAAATCCCAGATCCAACTGAAAGGTCTAAACCGTCTAGTTAGGAGGTTATAGCATGATGAAACAAGCTGTAATCTTTTCAGTTGCATTAGCATTGTTGGTCACTCGTAGCAGCTTCTTCCATAATTGAACAGAGCAAAAACTGAGAGGTTGGAGTTGTTTTAAAACCGACTGTGGGTAAAATCTGACTGCAAGATATCTCAGTACTTACCACAGTCCTGCGGTATCGTGCAAGGTGAAATGTCTGCACTTTTGACTCGCTGTCTGTTAAAAAAATATTTCTTACGGTACAGGAGATGTTTAATGAAAGAAATATATTACTTTTTACTAATTCCCTTAGCCATCACAACCTTTCACCAACCCTCATGACCCCCATACAGAGTGTGGTTATTGCCAATAGACCTTTTCCATTCATCAGTTGCTCGATTTTAGAATAAAAAAAAGATACAATGAAAGAAAATACATTAAACATAACACAACATAATACAAATAATATTATACAATGTAATTCTTGTCATTTTCGTTTTGGTATCAGCGTGATACAATAGTGAAAGCAAAGTAAAAAACTAAAACTGTGCAATGTTTTTTTCTCAGATACAAATTAACTGCAGATTCTTTGTCCTGATAATTAAAGCTCAAACGCTTTAAATGATCTCAGTCAGAGGGACCTCAAGGCGCTACATGCTACTGACAGGGGAGCTTTTAGCTTCACTCGAGCATTATCTCTCAGCAGGACTGGTAAATGCTCATTTGTATTCTTTGGAAATCTAAAGGGAAATTAACATTAATGCTTTCATTTTTTCCCAGCTACGAAGATCTATTATTTTTGATCACACAGATTTAATTGGCCATTCATGTGACAAAGATTCAATTTATTTTTGCAAGATACGTGCGTGTTTGGATTGAAGTTGTCGAGGCCTCCAAATCAAATCCCATTAGCGAATCCTGGAAAGTAATGGGCAGTTCCTATTATAGTCTATACAACACATTTAATCAAAATAAAAGATCCTGCTCTGTTTTTTACGCAGACAGACAGACACACTAAAAAAAAAGCTCTGGCATTGTTTAGTCCAAGTCCATCAGGGACAGATGAACATAGATTGCTCCAAAAGCAGAGTCTAACCACACATCTAATATTATGTTCGCGCAGGCTATTGAAACCACCTGCATCCTTTGTGCAATGCCAGTATGAAGATGTAGTGTCTTAGATACTCTATATCCTGTCTAACAAAAATGGACAGCCGAAAAACTAGAGGAACAGCTTCCATTTATATCCATCTTGTTATAAGTTGAGCTCATTAAAATAAAATATATTTTCATTGTAGGTTTTGTGGTGGTTAAAGTTCATTAGGTATAATGACTCGGGGTTGTGTTATGATTTATTTCAGTACTTTACAACCTTGCAATAACAATATAATCAACCTTGCTCTATCCTCATACAGTAGCTCAGCAGTGCAGCTGACAGCATGATGCAGTGGTTATGTGACCAGAGGACTTTACAAATGGAGACATAATTAAAACGGGATAGATCTCCAACTAGGGCTTCTATAACGACCCTTCACCAAAGACATAAACAACTCTCGTTATCACCTTGCCAACAAAATCTCCATCAAGATCGCGGTATAATTAACAGGAATAGCATAAATGTTAAAATCCATTGATCTTCCCGTTTAACCACCCACAGCTGGCTGCTCTTGTGTACCCTGTACGCTGTAGCCATTAGTCTTATGAGTAGAGCATCATAGAAAAATAGCAATTCAAAGGCTCTGTAAAGTAAATCGAAGCATGGTTACAGTATGTCAGGAAATTGTTAGAAGGACAAGCTTGAAACAAAACAAAAAGGAAGGAAAACTTTCCATACAGGGAAAGAAGAACAAAGTAATCACATGAAATCCAGCCCCTTTTTGTTTTCCACCTGAACTGAAGTTGAAGTCCTTGAGTCGATATTGCCGCACCATCTGCTGGGAAGTGGGAAGAGAGACTATCCATCTGTTGAATCTGAGTTTTCTCATCCTCAAGCAGTCAGGTCTATTCTGGTGTCGAGTACCCAGGTGTTTCATATACTTTAGAAAGGAAAAGTGGCTCCAAGTACGGACTACATACAATATACTGAACTGAGGCATATGCTCACTTCTCCAAAAATTAAAACCATGCCATAAAAATAAATTCAGCGTTAAAAAAAAAATGGTTTTCTATAGAATTGGGAGGGATGAAACCCTCTTTATACATGCAGAGCACGCAGCACACACAGTGAAATGTGGCCTCTGCTTTTAACCGATCCTAGTACCAGGAGTCTAGTCTAGGAGCAGTGGGCAGCTATTGTACAGCGCCCGGGGAGCAATGGGAGTGAGGGGGGAAGGGGGGGGGGTGTCCTTGCGCAAGGGCACCACGGCAGGTCAGGAGGTGAACTGGGACCTCTCCAAGTAGTTCACACTCCATATATTTCAGGTCTGGTCGGGGACTTGAACCGCCGACCCTACAGCTCCCAGTCCAAGCCCCTACTGACTGAGCCACTGCCGGATTTAGTGAGAGCTATCAGATTCCTATTTCTCTATAGAGAATTGAGCTGACAGGAAATACAGTGATTTTGACTCAACTGCCCTCTGAAGCCGATCTCATCTAACCTGAAAGACAGGCTCTTTAAGAAGACCTGTTATGGAAATGGGGGAGTAGTTTAGTGGGAAGAGTGGTGTGTGAGACAGACAACCCCTGTAATCTTGTCTGGTTCTCTGCTAGGTGAAAGAGGAATGATGTCACATAAGATGAACCCTGATCCAGCCGGCACATGCTCAAATCCATAACCGACTGTATATTTTAGCTGCTGTAATGGACTTCATGGGTGTGTTGAGATATAGTCTTTTAGAGGATTTTTGTGTTTTAAGCATATAGCTGAAATCATACCAATTTATATAACAACTTTTTGAGGAATATGCTTTTTTTTAAATCACTGAAGTGTTTTTTTTTAGCTGTCACTGAATCACTAAAAGGCTCTTTGAAAGGGTCAGAGGTTTTGACAGGTTAGCATATTTGCATACATTCAAAATCCATAATGCTTTTAAAACCCCAATGTTTGCGTGAATAAATCATCCAACACAGCAAAACCTTTATTAACAATAGAATCAGTCTCACTAAATCCTTGGATTTGTAATCACTGAGAAGCATTTTGTGACATTTATACCGTGCACCAATGTGAATGTTTATCGGTACATTATTAAACCATCCTCCGACTCGTTCCTTTATCTTCTGCAGAAGAATGGAAACTAAATAATGAAGTGAAAAATATTGTATCATCTGCCATTATACTATCTTCTAAGACCATGAGATTATGATTATGGTCAAATGAAGAATGGCTTTATGTAGACAGACTTTAACATTTGTGATAAAACATACCGCCCGCAACCTGTTAGCTTATATAGAACATTAAGACTGGATACTAATGTACCTGTATGTCTGTTTAATCTGTACACATTGCTGCATTAACGTGGTCCTTTGGGGGTCCCATTGTCATGTGCTTTTGTTCATTTCAGTATTCGAATCAACATAGCTGCTAGGAAGATGTGCCATAGTTCATTGCTTAGGACATCAAAACATTAATGTGCTCCTGTTTATATTGTTTGTTACCAGATTTAAATACTTAATCTAATCAATTTAGTTTACTCAATCTGGACAACATCTGACGATTTACAACCTCATAAAAAAGGACATGTGTTGTAATTGATATGCAATATCTGAATAAACAAAAAGCTTCTTACCAATCCAACATTTTCCTGTTGTGCATTATGTTTTTGTCTGGTAGGATGTCAATTATTATACTTACTATATACTATATGTGAACAGCCGTGTACCAAAATGTTTGCCGACTTTCGGAGATTGTTGTTTTGACTTGAGGGGCCGTTCAAATACATTTGGAGTCTGGAACTAATTTGTGCAATTATTCTGACAACATATACTTAAATGCGAAAAGAAAAAGACAATATCACTTCCGGTTTCCTGTCTTTGTGCTACAATAAGATAGTAGATGCTGTGTGCTGCGTTAGATTAGAGTTGCAGTAGTAGAGTTCATCTTCTCACCTAACACTTTTGTAAACATCCCTAAATATCTACATTCTTCTAAGCGTTCGCATATTCTAAAAATAATGCTGTTCCTGTCCAGTGTGCTACAGTACATGCTGCAGTGCTAGAAAATTGCTGGTAGCTGATCTTAAACTGCCTGGTCAGCAAGAACTCTGCCCATACTGTTATCTCCGTGTTATGGGCATATGACTCATTCCTGCGGGTCTGCTCGTCTGTAAAATGTTGGTACAACAGAAGTTGTGCTCTATCAGATGAAATGACAAACCTGATCGGGGGCCAATGTCTCACTCCTGGCATCCTGTTGGTCTATAGCCCATGTCCAGAGAGTTCCCTTTTGTCTGGGGGGGGTACCAACAATCCTCTAACACCTGTCACAGCCAGAAAATTGTCCTTCACAGCAGCAGGGTTAGCAAGCAGCCTAGAGGTCTGAAACAATATCCCAACTCCAATGATTTTATTTATAGCTTTAATACAAAGATGAGTTCTTCCTCTCAGTGTCATCCCTGGGGCTTTATGAGGTCGACCGGCAGTGTCATAAAATGTTCTGGCAATTGACATTCCCAGAGACAATGACCCATGGCCTTTATGAGCATAAAAAAGAGCTTTACTCAGTTCTCTGCCCATATGCGTACTTTGTTAAAGTGTGGTTATGTGTCCCTTTATCCACATTTGTACAGTACTGTATGTAGCCCCTTCATGCCAGAGGGCCTTCCAATGTGTTTCACGTGTTCCTTTTTAAAGGGTGATATTAATCCTTTCTGGAGAGATATCAGACCGAATGTAATAGCCTACCCCTGATCTCTTTAAAATAATTTTCTTTACAACTATTTATTGTCTGGCTAGGTCACAGCCTGCTGTTGCCTTTTAACTTGCTTTAAACTTTGGGATTAATTTATTTCCTACACAGCAGGATGATGGTACCGGGAAAATGTTATCTCCCAAAGCAGCAGAGGTTAAGAAGCAAAAAATACAAACCGGTACAGATAACACTATGCTTTGCACTAAAAGGCTTTAGTTACACAATTTACCACATAGCACCCTGACCCTAGTGAAAGAGATGTCAAACTATCGGCGGTAGCCAGTCTGTTCTGGCCTCCGACCCACTCAACCAATAGCTGTATTAATTCATGCTTCTCAGTGTCCCGGTTGCACATACCCTTCCTCCAAAGAGGTTGAATGTGTATGTGCTGTCAATATACAGAATGTGTGTATTTTCTAAGTAATAGAAGAATCTGAATAAAAGAAACCACGGTGGCCATCTGTATAATGTATATACAATGTCTGAAATGTAGGAATGTACAGTGACGATAAAAGGAAAGAACTGAACACACTGAAAAGTACTGAATGCACAATTGTCACTTTACCTTTTGATGCACTTTGAGGGTAAAAAATAGTCTATTCAAGTTGAAGGTTCACATGTACTTAGAATGAATCTGAACTAAAGGCGTATTTAAGTCAGTAAAGCTGGCTCATGAGACAAGTGTGTGCAAGGAGAAAAAGTTAACTATTCATGCCGGTGAATTTGTAAAATAGAAACCTTAACCTCTTAATTTCCTACATGAAATCAATGGACTTCACATTTGGTCGGTCTCTTTTTAGAAACTGTGAGAATGAATGATACAATCTTGATTTCCAGCAAACACCCTTGCAATGGCAAACATATATACATTTTTACATTATTGACATTGTGTGGTCTTTACTAGAATAAGAGCAACAAAATGTTCATTTTTCAGTGCCAGATATAAGAATACAAAGGGCTGTAAGAATTTCAAAAACAAATGCATCTGACTCTTTGACTCGCGTTTTGCCGGTACGAAATGGTCATAGCAATGGACTGCAGCATAAACGTGTGCCTACTAGTACCCCTGACCTGCATGGATATGCGAGGATCTGGGGTTCTTCTCAGGTCGATTATTTTTCATTTCCTCGCTCCTCTGTATCACCGGAAGTTGATTTGTCTGCGCCATCTTGAGCAGCGTCCCATGGCGCTTATTTCTGCCGGAGGACCGAGGAGCGAGGAGCGATAATGGAGGAGCGATAACCGAGGAATCACCAGACCATCCTCCGATGAAATCCTCAGATACTCGCCCCGCCCCCTTACGGCCCGTCCACAAAGCAACGTTAAAAAAATCTTGAAAATCTTAGAGGTGGGCGTGTCTGAAAGCTTGGGGATTTTTTGCGACCAACGCGACCAACAACCAATCACATGAATATCCCGCCCCCGACATACAAAGCAAAAAAAACCGGGGATTTTATGCGAGTGTGACATACAGAGCCATCAGTGGGTTGATATACCTACAGTATTAGTAATTACATGGTTAACATGATTTGCATTTAGTACAGCTCATGTTCAGAGTGTGATGAGAATTGTCGGTGTGTTTTCTGATAAGGAATGGTTGGTTTATTGTTTGAAAAATAGAGTGTTATCTAGCAGTATGTAGTGTCTAACTCCAACCAGCAGAGGGCGAGTTCGCTACACTGTGTTCGGGGACAAAGAGAAGTCTCGCGTGAATACATTCAGAGAACGTAAACACACACTTGAGTGAAGTCACGGTGTGTGTGTGTGTGGGTGTGGCGAACTGTGATAATAAGATACATATTTTTGCTCTTTGCAGGTAAGAACGGAGAGTTGGAATTGTGTAATTGATGGGTGAATATGTTATGTGTGAGTTTATGATCCCGGTTGGATTTTATGTGGTAGTGTTTATGAACGTTACTTGTTCAGCAACTGCGTACTGAAAATGGCTAGCCAGTAGTTAGCACTGGTGGCCCAGTTAGCTTGAGCGAGCGTGAGGCGGGAGAGTAGAACAATGAGCCGGTCTAAAGAGCCCGGATTGCTCGTGTATAGTTAATAGATAAATAAATAAATAAATAAGTTAAAAGAGATACATAATTGATATTGAATGTACAAGATGAAACTGGTTTGGAATAGCAATGCAATAGACATGATTATTGTTTGGATGTTGATGCAAATGTTCATTATGTTTCTGTGTTAGTAGAGTGAATACATTCAGAGAACGTAAACGTGTGTGTGTGTGTGTGTGTGTGTGTGTGTGTGTGTGTGTGTGTGTGTGTGTGTGTGTGTGTGTGTGTGTGTGTGTGTGTGTGTGTGTGTGTGTGTGTGTGTGTGTGTGTGTGTGTGTGTGTGTGTGTGTGTGTGTGTGTGTGTGTGTGGCGAACTGTGATAAGATACATATTTTTGCTCTTTGCAGAACAAAAATAAAAGACTTTCAAATTAAATGTGTAGTGGAGGGCTACTTCACTCTGTACCACGCTACACGAGCTATATATATAAACTCCCCAAACAGGCGAAAACCTACCAGTTTCACCCACTGTCTCTGCCACCTCGCTCCATGCCTGGTTCCTCCGGTTTGTATCCCGGTAAATACACTGAACAAAAATATAAATGCAACACTTTTTTATTTTGCTCCCATTTTTCATGAGATGAACTCAAAGATCTAAAACATTTTCTACATACACAAAATAACCATTTCTCTCAAATATTGTTCACAAATCTGACAAAATCTGTGATAGTGAGCACTCCTCCTTTGCCGAGATAATCCATCCCACCTCGCAGGTGTGGCATATCAAGATGCTGATTAGACAGCATGATTATTGCACAGGTGTGCCTTACGGTACGTCTACACTACAGGCATCAAAAAATGCTTTCAACGCTTCGCCCATTCACTTGAATGGGGTGACGTAGAAGATTTTTAATTTTCGCCGAACTGCATTGTGGGGAGCATGGCATGGCTTTGCAAGCATCACGAGCATCTATCGGCATCAAAAGTTGAACAATGTTCAACTTTTGAGGCTCGATGCTTGGCATCAGCCAATCAAATCCCATTTATGCAAATCCCGCCAGTGCAAGCGCAGCCAATCAAACCGCGTGCAAGCTGGGAGAGCCAGACCGCAGTTCATTTCCTCATATTCCAAACGAGATATTACGGTAGCAAATCACCCGGTTCTTTACGACCGGAACTATTTACCGGGATACAAACCGGAGGAACCAGGCATGGAGGGCGGTGGCAGAGACAGTGGGTGAAACTGATAGTTTTTTCGCCTGTTTGGAGAGTTTATATCCAGTTTACTTCGTTTTAACATTGCTATTGCTTTGTATGTCGGGGGCGGGAGATTCATGGGATTGGTTGCTCGCAAAAAATCGCCAAGCTTCAGACACGCCCAGCTTCAAGATCTTTTCATGCCTGTAGTGTAGATGGGCCGTTAGGCTGGCCACAATAAAAGGCCACTCTGAAACGTGCAGTTTTGCTTTATTGGGGGGGTCCGAAAACCAGTCAGTTTAACCCTAACCCTAACATGTCACCCATTGAGCATGTTTGGGATGCTCTGGATCGGCGTATACAACAGCGTGTTCCAGTTCCTGCCAATATCCAGCAACTTCGCACAGCCATTGAAGAGGAGTGGACCAACATTCCACAGGCCACAATCAACAACCTGATCAACTCTATGCGAAGGAGATGGGTGACATGTTAGGGTTAGGGTTAGGGTTTAACCCTAGGGTTTTTCGACCCCCCCAATATAGAAAATGTTTTAGATCTTTGAGTTCATCTCATGAAAAATGGGAGCCAAAACAAAAGTGTTGCATTTATGTTTTCGTTCAGTGTAGTTTCTGGTCGTAAAGAACCGGGTTATTTGCTACCGTAATTTCTCGTTTGGAATATGAGGAAATGAACTGCGGTATGTCTCTCCCAGCTTACACAGGATTTGATTGGCTGACGCTTCCACCTCAGCTTCAAAAGTTGAACATTGCTCAACTTTTGAATCCTGGAAATCTTCGCTTTGCTTCCCCACAATGCAGTTCGGCGAAAAGCGAGGCAACGTGACGTCACCCCATTCAAAGTGAATGGGCAGAATCGTTGGAAATGTTTTTAACGCTGCTGTGTGGACGTGCCGTTACTGTGTATCGCTCACTGATTGGTCGATGAAGGGCCAATCAGTGATCTGATGCTTCTTGACATGAGAGCAGTTTCCCAGCGGAGTGAAGAAAATAAATGAAACTCACGGGACTCACTCCTCAGTTTATACTGTGTTTTGTTTCAATTAATGTATAATTTAGTAACAAATATCTTATATATCTGAACAACAAAGTGGTCAAAAAATGTTTTATTCATTTATTGGAAACATTTTCATGATCGCTTTTTTCGTTTATACATTTTAAGAATGGCGTTTATCTTTTTTGAGAATGAGTTCTTATTTTATTTAATGTATTTGGGTCTACAACAGATGATATAAATGTTTGTGTCAGTAAATGTGTACTAACAGAGGCGGGGGTGTGTGTGAAAACAACGGGGACAGAGCTGGGCTGAAGTCGAATAGTCCATTTAGCTTCCTAACAGAGTGAAATGACCCGGAAGTCCCTCAGTGGCAGCCATGATAAGTGCCGTTCGAATTCTCTAGATGATTGGAAAGGAGGTTTCAAACTTCCTTTCTAACCTCCTTTAGCTTAGGAACCACTGGACCTCCCTTACCGAAAGGAGAGGAGAAAATGCTGCCCCAAAATACCTTGCAGCCGCAGCATTTGCCGTCACACAACAGTCGGCCATTCACGGAAACAAACGATTATGACGGAGAAATTATATCATGAACGTTACGGTGCTTATTAAGCATTTTAAAACGTATGTGGTAATTTGCAAAAGTGCTTTGTTTTGAACGTTCATCAGTATTATAATCAAAAAGAGAAATATGAACGTTAGTTTTTACTGAAATGATCAAATAAAGTCAACATTTCACTGAGCTGTGTGGGGTTTGTTCAACTTTTAAAAGACGTTTGAATTGTGATGTACACCGTGATAGGTGTTAAGGACTAACGTTTATAATAAATACTTTTGTATTGATTTTAAGATCTTTTCATAGTTCATACAATCATACGTATTGGGATCATTTGTATTAATGTGGACCGGAGGGAGAGGGTGACAAGCAGAAGTTTCACTTTCATTTTTTATTTCAATTCCAACTTTGGTCATGAAGAATATGTTTCTCTGTTGTTCATAAAATAACAGCATCAGAGTACGGTGCAGAGTCTCTAGATGAGTCCCTCGTTCTTATTAGACATCCATGTTGTAGTCCGCTATATAGAAAACTGTAGTTTCCATAGTTTCCCCACAGCAGCAGACGCACAAAATGACGTCCGCTGGCGCATCATAAACACGTCGGATAGTGAAAGTGCAGTCGGATTCTCTAAACTAAAGTAAAGTAAAGACTAAAGTCTCTTCTCCTAAATCCTTTTGAATTCTCCTATCCACTATCCCTTAACCCTGTGACGTTTCAGTCAGAGGTCAAGGAATAGACGATAGGGTTAGAATTTAGGAGCTGATTTTTGGATTATCCGACCGCAGCCCTGTCAGACGAACAGCTTTGCGGTCGCTTCACGTGAGGCTCTGGAGGAAAGGACGTCCCATTGCTCTTAAAACTAATTTCCCTGCTTCTCGTGGTGTCCTTGCGTTTCTCCATGCTTCCCTGGTGGGAGGGACTAGACGCAGGGAAACGACGCAAGTGAGGGACGCAAGGATTCCATTTAATCGACCTGAGAGGGACCCTTGTTCTTGCTTGCTGCTTGAATGCTGTTTTATAATGGCATCAGACATCCATTATTACATTTTTTGGGGTTTTTCAGAAATATTAAATAACTTGTCCAAAAACTAAATTAATGTTTGAGAATGTTTTGTAGTTTTAAGCAGCAAACTTGATGTCAAATGAGACCTTGCAGGAATTCTTTGAAGTGGAATGAACAAAAAACAGTAGAGAGCAGTAGCAAGGTTTTATGAATGCCTTGATGGAGGCATTCTTCTCTTCCTTTCTTCTTCCCTCCCTCTTTCTTTCCGACCCCCAATGAAAAAAACTCAGACACCGTTGGATGGTTTTCTATCTTTGGGGGGAGAGCTTTACACAAACAGCCAGAGCCAATAGAGAGCACTCTGTATTGAGCGCTCAGCTCTTTCAAATGCTGCGTTTTAATAGCTTTCACAAACATCATCAAGAATCCTCTGCCAGCAATAATGGGCCTCTTTTCAATTGCTGGCTCATACTTATCCCCAAGTGACACTGCCTGGTCATTTGGACATCCTAGATAATATTATCTCTGCTGCCCATGCAATCATTATATTTCTACAGCACACACTGTGAATGATCAGTAAATACACACACACCCGCACACACACCTTGAGCAGGATGCATGCACGCTCAGACCTGCAGAAGTGCTGTAATTAAAGATGTTGCACACACTACACAAACCCACACTCAAGTGTATTTGTGCAGATAATGAATAACTCACAGGTATAGCAGCCATTTTCCACTAGGATGGGTCATGATCTTAGACGGATCAATTTACTGACTTCCACCAAAGTTATCACAAAGGTTAAGTTACTGAAATATTTTTTATTCTCGGTGTACGAGGTAAGAAGTATACAACAATTTCAATTCAGCTATTGGAGTGTATGGGTAATTCTTATAATGAAAAAGAGAAATTAGAGAATAACAACATTATTCAATTGTGTAAAGTAATTTAGTACTCCACTCTATCAGTCACAAGAGTAAATTAGCACAGCTTTGACTGCAACCTTAACACTTTTGAATAAATAACACCATTATCTCGCAGTAAAATCACCCGAACCAGTTTAGTTCACCTCAGTGGCAGAAATAAGTCTGGGTGTTAATGCGTGTTTCATTTATGAGATGAAGAAACAATAAACTAAACTTATTAATTGACAATCCGACTTAGGATGTTGTAATTGGTGGATATTTTAAGGAAAGCCTTTGAGCAAAACTGTTTCTTGACTTCACCTGTTTTCACTTCACTTTCACAGAAAAAATACTTTATCTCTTTTTGAAAATATTCTCCAGCGGGGTTTATTTTGTTAAATTATATGTTGTATGTTTTCTAGTCCACATTGCAGCTTTGTGATTTGCCACACTCTGTGACTCAGTGGAAAAAGAGAGAGTCAGATGAAGAGCTTGAACAAACAGATGGCTGGATGAAACAATTTTGCTGAACCGACCAAAAACACAACATTACACGATATAATTGCAGCCATTACATTAGACCGCTAAACTCCAGGTTTCCCTCGCAGATTTGACTGATGCCTGAGGGGAGGCAGTTGGGATGGAAACTGAAACTCATCTACAAAGGCTTATTGTGTGCGTCATTTGTGCTGTGATTGAATGTAAACCATTTTTTTTTCAAACAAATAGCAGAAACCTAAAATGACATCTCTCAGTTTAATTACACATTGACAAACGATAATCAGTAACACACATGTTGTTAGCCAAATATCTCTGTTCTGCCTCTGAATTAATCCTTATTTACACAAACATTTTATATGTTCTTTATTATGGGTACGTTATTTTAAAAATGGTGATATGCATATATTCCTGGGACAACTCATAGACTTTATATTTCTAAACAATAATATGCCAATCTAACTCGGTGGTGAGTGTCAGGCTAATGGAGCTACTGTTAGCTTCACTAGCTACTGTAGCTAGCATCCGATAAAATCTGAACAAATGTCCTTTCAGTATGAGCACATTAACAGGTTCAAAGAGTATGTAGCTACTGGGAATTCAAAAATAAAAGGTGCATGTTTGATTTTGAAAGAAATAAAAAAACAGTGACTCTTCAGTGTCTGAAACTTTAGTTGTCTGATACAGTAGCTTGTTTGCTTCAAAGTACGTTCATTAATTTAGACAAATATTGACTGATCCGAGTAAAATCAAAGAAAAAGTTCATTGTATGGAATTATTCATCTTTATCTGATGCATACCAACAAACATGCCGTTGTTAAATGCTTTAGAGAACCAAGAGCAACTTGAAAAGGAAAATATTTAAATCCTTCTTAATATTGTCAGTGAAGCCCTAAGTATGGATAAAGTAAAATAAGCATGCACAGTAAGTATGCAAATGCATTTCTGTAGGAACAAACAGAATACGATTTGCATTGTTTTACTTTTTCCTTCCAGTCATTTCAACTGTCTTAAAAATATTCAATTCATCAGTTAAAAATGCTTACAACTCACTCCTGAGAGTGTAGAACGCCTTTGAAATAATTAGAAATGAATTTTAATTTAAATAGCATTTTAAATAAATGATAAACTAATTTCTGTTATCAAATAATAATAAAATGATCAGTATGGGAGTTTGACTAAATCCTGCTGCTTCTTATACTATACTAGCAATATTAGTGAGTGTCTAAACAGAGTGAGACAAGGAAGGAAACTATTTGTGATTCGATACATACATTGTGTCATTATTTTCTCTTAGCATGACAGAATTTTGGATCCAGAGTTGACCTCAGCTGTCATGCTCTGAATCCTTAAATTTGACACACAAGTGTTACTTTCTATCAAATGACACAGCCGCTCTTTGAGGGAGCCTCATTGAACCAAACACTTTCACATGCATGTGAATTACTTTGAAACAAGCAACATATTCGTTGTTCTGTCTGTTTGTGTATGTGAGGGTCAATTCATGAAGACTTGAGGCTGTAGTCAGGTAAGGCTAGTCCACACTTACACAGGTATTTTTAAACGTAGCCTTTTCTACACATTTGGACTTTTCCAGTCCCCTTCTGCAGGATTATCCACTTTTTCATGGCACATCTGTGCTCTCAGTAGTTTTCTTAATTGCAATTAAACAAATAGTTTACTCCTCATTTCGCATGATTTTGTAAGGATTTTAATTTCCTGCTCTTCCATTGGCCAAGATAACGGCTCTGTCCAAGTTCACTCACCAAAGAATGCGCTTCCTGTAAACAAAACAGAAAAAGGCTGAGAAGAAATGTACACTTCTACATGCAGTGAAGAAAAAAGAAGCGACAGAGTAGTAAGATATAGCTGCGTGGATCGTACTGTTTGAGTGACAATCGTAGCAAAAAAGGAGTTACTGCAGTATGAATTCAGACCAACAGTGAGCTAAAGGCGGGCCTGTCAAACGCTTATTTTGCTTACTGTATGTGAAGAGTAAGTGCTAGACCTTTGAAGTGACTAATCGTGCAAGCAAGAACAGGAGGAAAGAGCATGTACAGCACCCCCCCAACCCCCCTCGGAGATGTATCCTGCCTTGGCAAATGCCAAAAGGATCAACCAGATGCTGAAACATCTGTGAGTTTAATTCATTGACTGATAACTCCATATGGGGATTCTCCCTTGGTGATATGGGTGAGAAATAATTAAACCTTGTTTTATTCATTATTTTCACAGTGCTTCCTCCTTACAGTATGCTGCCTGTTGCGAAGGCAAACCCTGCACTTGTCGTCACATATGGCCACATTATGATAAAAAAAGCATGTATGATACCTTAATATCTGAAGTTTCACCTTGACTTGATAAATTACCTCTTTTCTTATCAAATTGACCTTTAAATACTGTGTATATGATAGTGGTATACTGTGCATTATTCAAAGCATTGTATGATACATCCTAGATCTGAATGGGAATGCAATGACTGATTTTTATTGTATCATCATAACTTTGCTAAAGATTGTCTAAGATACAATCGGTCTAAAGGAAGTCCTCTGTGATTGAATATGTAGCGATTGACAGTCTATGTCAAGTATAGTAGAAGACCCAGGGCCTTTTTTCAAATCACACGTTTTAATGTCCCCATTAAGGCAGTTTGTGTAATATTTCAATCTCAACAGCAGTGCCCAAATGCATCATCTGGCCAAATGTAATCTAAATCAGACCTGTGGGGCCTGAATTTCTCAAGCACCTGAGACATCGTGTTCTTCGTTATCATGAACAATGCCTGATTAATGTTCCCATTTGAATTCATTGTGTGGAGACAAATACATGTCATGCACAAGGGCAAAACTAAATGAGGGACTCACCAAGGGGGAAAAAATGGTTTGAACCTTGAAGTATCTAAATTAAGAATGTACAGTCCCACACAACAAGTGTTAGAATTTCACACTTTATCCAGTGTAACACATTTTCATTTCCAAGTTCCTTTAAAAAATGTACTCAAAAATGATTTTCATAATGATCTAAATGAGATTAAAGTGCACAGTCATATCAGAGGATTGATTGCATATCCCCACTGGAGATATACAGGCACTTAAGTATTTAAGCTGCAACACACAGACTGTTTATTTTTTTCACTTTCTCCATAGACTTTACAGCATACAATGAAATAGGGTTGGTCTCTCTGATTGATTTGCAACTTGAAAAACTATTGTCATATTTATGATGAGATCATAACCCTGACTAAGAAAAAAACAATGTAAACTCATTGTATTGTTGCTGAATTGCAAACTTCCCTCTAGGTTGCGCTGACATGGGCCCAAGGTGGTACAAGAATGGATCCAACTCTCAATCAATTTGTGGCCTTGTGAGACCCAGACTACTAGAAGTAGTCCTTTACTTCAATGTTGTTCCTATTGACGAGCCCTGTACTCAGAGGACACATTAGTGTATTTGGGTAGACAATAGATTAAAGCAATAAGGTGGAAGGGTTGATGAGCATGGATTGCTGAGTGTGTACAGGACACTGTGCAAAGTTTAAAGTGGCACCACGAGACTTGGTATTGGCAGTTACACAAAAAGACTGCGAGATAAACAGATAGATATTTGGAAACAGGTTTGAAGAGTTGAAATGTAACCTTCATTAACACTCACCAGGCATACCACTCAAAAAGAGGAAAGGTATGGGACAACAGCAGTGTCTTTCCATCTGGTTGAGTAAAAAACACGTTATCCAGTGTAAACTGGGAGAGCACCTTTTGTCTCAGAGGCAAAAATGTGCCTTTTATAGTGCTTCTTTACATAGCCAATCCAAGGAAATGTCTTTGAGGCCGCTCATTCTTCCATGTCAGCCGGTCCACAGTGCAGCAGCAGGCAACAGGACGAAAACAGTACGGCTGTGAAAAAAGCTTGAAAAGGGAAATTGTCAACAAAAATAAAGCAGTTCAGGGAGAATGAATCAAAACATCCGTAGTCAGGTTGAGCACTAGTGGGCAACATCATCTGCTCGGTCAGAGATGTGAGTGGTCAGTCCAAATACATTATCTCTGCTCTCCTTTTGTGCAGTGCTAGAGATGTTATTATTGAAAGCAGCTGCCAGCCGTGCCAGCCCAAAAGAGAGAATCAGTCGGATGTTCAGCTTGATAATGTGAGCCAACTGTGCTCACCTTTATTTCCATAGAAGTCCAAAAGAAACATTTTCAAATTCTCTGACCCTTAAGGTTGCACCCTGTCATATGCTGAATTTAACAATTCACATAGTCAATTAAAATGAAAACCGTTTTTGTTTGTTTAGCCGTGAAGGCATTTGGGAAATGATGAAGCATATTTGCAATAAATATATATAAATATTTGCAAGTGAACATAGGGAGTGAAAAAACCTTTCTAATGAATTAGCATTCTAATCTCTGCAGCCACATTGAAGGCCTTTGTGGATGTTGTTTATTTCCTGACTTTTGATAGATCCAGCAGAAACAAAAATACAAAAGATTTGTATTTAGTGATCCACACACAACGATTTGTGTTATTCTCTATGGCTGAGAAATTAAATTAAATATGATTAATACTACATTTATCACAGTAACTACGATGCCATGAAGACATCATTCTGATAGTTATTATTAGAATATACTTATTTATATCATTATGCTGCAATCTTAGTCTTATGGGGTTAAAAGTTCTGTCAAGCTGCACCAGAGATGTATGAATTCCAAAATCTTTTTAAAAAGTACAGGAGGGGATTTTTTAAAACACTGATGGTTGAATTTGATATGAGTATGAGAACAGGGACTGTAAACTTTAATAGGCAAAGATTTGTCTCACAATAAAACACAGATATTGTCCCAAGGCATTATGTCCAAAAGCAATCTCTCAGAGAACATATACTTTCCTCTTAAACATGTTTATCAAATGTGGAAGACATCTAAAACCAGTCTGACCCTAGCTATGGGAAGCCTATATGTTTTCTCTGTTCATGAAAAAAACACTATTGCAAAAGTATTGTGATTGCTTATTTGAGCTATTTTGAATAAAATGTTGTTCTATCGAATAAGCAGCATCATTCTCCATAAACAGCCCCCTCCCTCCCTGTCTCTCAACCCTCTTTATGTAAGTACCTCTCTTTCTGCGTTCCTTGGCTCTCTTCTTATCAGACGCGTTCAGCTGTCGTTGGAGCGTCCATAGGGACTGTCAGTGTACCGGGCTTCTTGGCAATAGTCAAAGCCTTTAATTTTCACTACTTTCCAATATTTAAAATATCTTTTCACTCTAGTGATTTCCTCTCCATCTTTCCCCGCATCTTTGCACAGATGACCCGTGACAAAAATAAACACTAACAATATACAGACCAATAGATTTTCAAAGACTTTTGGGGGGAAATAATTTCTCCTATCTCTCCTTGTTGTGATTTCCACCATACTTAGATTATTATGTAATTGAGTTTGTGTGTATTGGTGTGAGGGTTTTGGGGCAGATTTGTAAACCTGTAAAATAAAGCAAACAATAATTATATATAATTATACGTGGATTATTTACACTAATTAGTCTTTCCTTGGTTTATTTAGTAAATGTTTTATCAAGGAGGTTAGCATAACAGAGACAAAAGGGAAGTAAGAAAAAGACAAAGAGTTGTCAGCCATAGCATTTAAGCTAAATGCTAACATCAGCATGCTAACATAGTCATAGCGACAATGGTAACATGCTAATGTCAAGCAGTTATATTGTTAACAATAACAATGGTCTGCATTTAGTTGAGTGTGTTCATATGCTTACTTATGCTAATTAGCAACGATCAGAAGGCCAATTACAAGTTAATGTGGATGTCATTTGCCCATTAGATGGGTGTGGTCTAATGGCGCATTCCATTGCAGGGCCTCGCTCGGCCTAGTACGGTATAGTTCAACCCAGTCTCATGGCATTTCGTGTTCACCAACACGATTTTTAATCTATTGATTCGTGTTCACCAACACGATTTTCCCCTTTTTTTCGTGTTGCACAGCACGATTTTAAAAGCAATGTATTTCTATTGGTAGTCTCACGGCATTACGTGTTATAGGAAGACCGGAAGCTGTGTGGTTCATAAAAGCATGTTCTTACTCAATATCAAGCCACAATTATTGCTTTTATTTTAAATCGTATAATTTCGGACTTTTGTTGCCGTCTGTGAGGAAAATAAATGGGGCTGAGAGCCTCAGGATACTGAAATCTGTATATTTGTAAAACTTTTTTTCCTTCTAAGTTGTTATTCTTTTCAAAATAACACACTGTTATTTACTCACCAATAACACACAATTATCCTTGTTTTTATTTATTTGTTTAATTCCATAATCTCTGGCTTTTTTGGCGTCCGTCAGGAACTGAATTTCAAAATAAAAATAACCGGAAACGGACGTAGGCATATCGAGCGATTACCCAAGATCCTCAGCTATGGTTTAAGCTCGCCGATTGGATGTTTTAGCCGCAATGAATGCTGGGATTTGGTGTTTATATGATATGAAATCCGGAAAACATTTTTAAATAATAAAATAATACTTAATTCCGCGTGTTCTTGCTTTTCTCTTTGAAAGTCATCACATAACGGCATTGTAATACACGGTTCGGCTGCATTAAATATTACAGATCTGCCGTAGTTCTTTATTTATAGAGCCCTGATGAGAAGACCTTTGGAAAAACTGGAAGAAATGCCGCCGAAACTGAAGACTTGGCGTGGATCATAAATATATCAACAATTAAACAACATCTTCAATTTTTCTTCACACAATTCGTCTCCTTGCAGTATCAACACTAATTCGGCTGACTTTTACATTTGATCTAATAGGTAGATAGGTTATATTTACACAGTGCTTGAATTGGGCCGGTACTCACCGGTACGCAGTACCGGCACTTCTGATTTTTACCCATGTGGTACCGGCACTTCTTACTGAGTACCGGCACCTTGCCGGTACTCAGTAAGAAATGGCGGTACTCAGCCGCCGGCAATATACGTATATATTGTAAACGCAACGCAGCGCAAATGTGGGTCTGACTCTGCCTCACAGAGGGTGACTGGCTGTCTACATGACGTGGCCTGCCGACATTGCCACTTTCATACAGATCATACTAATGCCTCGATTGGTCTCTGTGTGTCATTCAAGCTCGGGTGGGTGTGTGTTGGTGTATGTGTGGCGCGAGCGAGCGAGAAAGCGCGCGCACCGGTTACGTGTATTGTTGTTAGCATCTGGTGCTAGCTAGCTGCGCTAACGGATATAAGGAGCTGTTTCAACAACAAGGTGGAGGGAGAGTCCTTTGCTGTCAGACTGAGAGGCTGATAACTACAGCTCTGGTGAGGTAAATTACTCTCTGAGTCTTTAGATAGTTAACTTAGTTAAAGTTATCTCAGTGGGTCTCAAACGGTTCGGTCACCATTTATGTAAACACATATTTCCATTTGAGGGGGTAGTGATTAGTAAAATATGCATGAATAATACAAACAAAATGTTAACTAGGTGAAAAAAAGGTAAGATAAACTTGTTGAGAGCTAAAACTAGTCTTTGCTGTTGCCTCAAAGAGGAGCAGGGGGGAGAGGAGGGAGACAGGAGAGGCCGATTCAGGAGCCCAGACACATTCACAACTATAAATGAACCAAAAACAAATAAATAAACAAGTTTCAATGTTTTTTCATATTGGATATTGTATGTTATTGGTTATGGCCATGTACTTATGATTTTATGATTATTTAAATGTATACATTTTTGTTTCATATGGGTGTAGTCTCTTTATTTCCCCCTCAAAATGCACCAGATTGATGCATTTAAGTCCAACATTTAAAAAAAATCTTACCGGGGGAGCATGTCCCCGGACCCCCCTATAGGATTTGAGGCCCGGCCCCACTGTTCCCAAATAGATTTGCAATTTTTTTTTAAATATTAACCCATCTCCATATGTTTCTTTTTGGGTAGTAGATTTAAACTAGAGGGCTATCACTTTGTGCAGCAACGCTATTGACAAATAAATCCAGCAAAATGGCACAAAAAACTGGTAGTGGCCTCAGGGACGAGGAGTCATTTAACCAGCCAGTAGGAGTCAAGCTTTACTTTCTTTTATATCCATAAAGAAAAAGTAAATCTGTTTACAGTTGTTTCATTATGGATGTTGAGAGGTATCCATATATCTCTTCATTTTGCTCTCACAGTGCACTAGATTGATGCATCTAACTTCAATATATTAAAAAAAATGTTCCCGAGGGAGCATGCCCCCGGACCCCCCTAGACTAGAGGGTGTCAGGTCCACTCCCCACTTATAAAAATAGCACACTGATTTAGAGTACTGGCACCTTTTTTATTCCAATTCAAGCACTGTATTTACACCATAACGGTGCACAGCTGATATAAAAGGACTTGTAGTTTTTAAAGATATTACTGATTTTCTTTGAAAATAAGAATGTAAATACTGAGTCTGAAATAGTATAGCAATATGCTGTAAAATTATGTGAAAGCATGAATAAAACTACACATCTTCAGATGTTGTACATACATAAATGTCCTACACTAATAATAAAAAGTTATTATGGCTGTGTGCACCTTGTGTGCACCGCCTAGTGGTTAAAGCATGTTATTGAATTATTGTTTTTATGTGTTATATTTGATTAAAAAAATATTAAGAGTACATACTTTCATAGGGGGAAAGTAGAAGGTCTGTGATAGAAATATAGAATATAAAAAATCAAGAAGATACTGTAAGTGATCTCTACAATAAAACAGTTTAGTGCTGGATGTACAAAGATATTAATATGAGGATGTGCAAAACAGAAAAACGAATTAACCTTTATTCAAACATTAAATAATACTTTAGATTAAGGTCTTCTTTTAAATAAGAAAAAGCTTTGGGGGTATCTACAGATAAATATTAAGCCTGACAAAGTACTTAACGTCTAATATATTGCTTTCCTGCAATGTTGACTATGTTGAAGCACTTATTTTAACTGATATCATACATATGAATTATACTCTTATGTATGTAGATAGTATAAGAAATGTGCAGAATATGACAGTTTAATGGTGGTGGTACCATGGTGGTACACACATATTGATAGATGTCTTGTAATGCGCTGTTGAGGAACCTGTGACCCAAGTTTTTCATTCATTGCATACACAGTTGTGTATTATGATATGTCAATAAACCTTTGAAAATCTTGAAATCATGAAAGGGATGTGCAAAATAGCCATTATACAGTCTTTAATTAACTATTAGTAGAGAATAACGAGTAATGAATATACTTTATTACTCTTTTCCATTCATGTCAATTGCAGATAAATGTTTAGTCTTCTCAAGCACCAACTATCAAATATCTCTCCTGATTGTTGGCACTTGACAATCACCTTCCCTGAATTTTACTCAGGTGTAACTAAAGTCTGCTTTAAGGGTTGTTTATATTTCACATCATTAATCAGAATCTGCAAAGTAACTCAAATAAATGTAGTGGAGTAAAAATACCAGGTTAACCTCTGAATTGTAGTGGAGTAGAATTACAAAGTAACAATGAGCTGTCATGTGGTTATATATTAATGCTGCGCATTATGGACACAAGCGATTTTCACCCATTTATTAATTATATGTTTTACATTTGATAACACCAATTTGTTTAATAATGGCAACTTCTAATTGTGGGAAAAACGAAAACGTTCAGTAGAGACGTCCCATAGCATGTGTAGTCCTGGGGGGGCGTTCGATTCCAGTTTTGGATAGTCTGGCGTGGTTTCGTTCCATTTCAAACAGCTGTTTGACGCTCGGCGTAACCTTGGCGCACTGCCATTCCAAGATCCAATCCCAGAGCTTGAAGATTAATCACGGGGACAGTAGTCCTAAACGATAGCTGGGTATTATGGGTTGTGTAGTGTCTTCGGCCATCCTGAACTCGAAATGCGTACATCTGTTTCCGGTTATTTTATTTTGAAATTCAGTTCCTGACGGACGCCAAAAAAACCAGAGATTATGGAATCAAACAAATAACTAAAAACAAGGATAATTGTGTGTTATTGGTGAGTGAATAACAGTGTGTTATTTTGAAAAGAATAACAAATTAGAAGGAAAAAAAGATTTACATATATACAGATTTCAGTATCCTGAGGCTCTCAGCCCCATTAATTTTCCTCACAGACGTCAACAAAAGTCCGAAATTATACGATTTAAAATAAAAGCAATAATTGTGGCTTGATATTGATTAAGAACATACTTTTATGAACCACACAGCTTCCGGTCTTCCTATAACATGTAATGTTGTGAGACTACCAATAGAAATACATTGCTTTTAAAATCGTGCTGTGCAACACGAAAAAAAGGGGAAAATCGTGTTGGTGAACACGAATCAATAGATTAAAAATCGTGTTGGTGAATACGAAATGCCGTGAGACTTGGTTGTATAGTTAGGCCTTGTTAGGCCTTTTTAGGACTGGCTCACTTTATGCTGCGTTTCCATTACAGTTTAGTAGCTGGGGCAGTAACTATAGTAACGCAGTGTAGGCGGAGCCACCACGTCATCTTCAATGCGAACCACAGAAAAATAACATCGACCGTTAGCTGTTAGCACTCAAGCTCACAGCTCCTCATATCTGTTCATAAACTAGACAAAAGTTAAACAAGTACAAACCACAGACTGTCTGTGTCATGGCGAATACAGTCGCTGGTTTATTTATGTCTGTATAGGCCGTTGTTTTGAGTGTGGACAGTCGGAGCATATACTGCGTTAGCTTAGCCGATCTCCATTTAGAAAAAACGCATTTCGCCTGCCGTCTGTCTGCAGTCTTGTCAAAGCCTGAATTCATGGTTTTTACTAAGCGGTATCAGTATGTTGTTACTTCGGCATCATTTTGAAACGTGTATTACCATTAAATCAGGGTCAAATATGTTCATTTTGTTTTAGTTGTAGCCAGGGCTGGCCCTGACCAATTTGCCGCCCTAGGCAAGATTTTAGCTGGCGCCCCCCCCAATGCAGACACTTACACTTACTATGACTTGCGCGTGCATACCAAAAACAAAAACAGAAAGATATGGACACAAGATGTGTGTTTCCTATCAGTTTGAACATTATTTAAGCGTGGGGGGGGGGAGGTGGGGACCTTATCTCCTCTAGGGGGGTCCGGGGGCATGCACCCCTGGGAAGAATGTATTTTTTAATATTGAAGTTAAAAGCATCAATCTGGTGCACTTTGAGAGCAACATTAGGAAATCTATGGATACATCTCTCAACACCCATATGAAACAGAACTGTAAGCAGATTTTCTTTTTCTTTATGGATATTTTACAAATCATTCCCCTTTCAAACTGTATTCTTGTTTATTAATAACACATTTTTTGTACTGTCATATAGTATTTTATACCTGTTTTTCACCTATTCTCTTATTTTTGTATAACTATAATGATCATATAAAGGTGTGCCTTTACCTCTATGAGCTGAGGTTATCAGAGCCTCTCAATCTTTCAGGAGAGAGCTCTCTAAAGCTCTCCCCCCCGCGGAATTTCTTTTTTAAAATTTCTAACTTTATTCTTTTTTTTTTCTCCCCAATTTTTGGCGTCCCCTATGGGTTGATGCGCCCTTAGCATTCGCCTATACTGCCTATGCCGAGGGCCGGCCCTGGTTGTAGCCCCCCTGCGATTCTCTCTCTAGTTTAGCATACTCAGCCCGACTCATCCTGGTTGTTGGCCCTCTAAGAACCTCGATTTTATGGGGCCAGAAAAACTGTGAAATAGTACCCGCTAGCCGGTACTACGCTAAGTGGAAATGCAACCAAAAACGCTTAAACCGCGCTCCGCGCTGTAGTGGAAAAGCGCCATAAAAGGGGGCGGCTAATGGGTCATTGTTCCCTTCATTTGTAGCCCCCCCTTTATGCCCCATGCCCAATTTGGCATTGCAGCAAGTTTGATGTATTTGCAAGATGGTCTCTTCTTTTAATCCTAAAGTTCAAAATCCTGGATTTTGTTGATGATTATCAAGTAAAACGTGTCATTAATTTATTGATGAACTTTGAGAAACAGCTATTTCAAAATAAAACTCTGATAACTGATACCTGAACCCCAAAAGTGATTCAAAAACATTGCAGTTAAACACAATTTGTCCCTTTCACCCTGTTCTGATTGTATTGCATTACACATCATGTATTTACTTATACAGTAAATACATTATGTTTTTTTACTCAAAGTATATTGTTGATGTTAGATGCTTCAATGTAGCGACAGAACTCCAATGTCATGTTCATGTCGAATTAGATGTTCTCACATAAGCTGCCAACTGCGATAAAAAAACTCATTCCACATCAACTTCTTACTGGTAATTACAAGTAGCATTGTGAAACTTTCAGCAGGCTCTGATGTCTCTGGAAAGCATCACAAAATGTGGGAGGTTGTCACAACGCATTCCCACCACTGCTGACAGCTGAGCTTAAATGTTTACATTCCCATACAAGAGCCCTTTTTCAGAAAACAGCACTTTCACATTACACCTTTGATTGCCAGAGATGCAGAAACTGACGGCTGACACAATCGAATGTGTGAGAATATTAAAAAAAAGCTTTGAGTCAAAATGCCATGCTATTTATTTGATCAAAGCTTTTTATTTATGTGTAAATGCAGTGTTTGTGTTACTGTATGTTGTGATAAGACAATTATTTGTGATATTCTGTGTGCAACTGTTTGATTTGTTTTGCCCTTTTAATGTGTGCTGGAGAGAAGCACTCAAAGCTTAACGTTTAAAATAACTGAAATAAGAACTCATAAAGAATGGTTATTCTCATTGGCTGATATCTACTAACTTATCATTACCTTATGATGCATTAATATAGTGCATTATGGTCAGTTCTACAAAACTCATTATTATCAACTATATAATCCCTGGTTAATTCATGTTCAGGTCCAGATGTTTACTTTACAACCATTTTAGTGTGTCACATTGTAAAGTTTTACCAGGAAAGCTCATTAATATTCTGTCTCTAATTTTCTTGGAGCAGTGTTCCAGGAGGACGGGGGGGTGTATGACTATCTCTGTGCCTCAGCGCACACTGGACCCGGAGGGACGGACCCATTAACAGGGATCTGTTTATTCTGCCTCACCTCAATCTCAGCGCATACCTCCTGACTAATGTCAGCCATGTTTAACAACCACCTGCCTTATCGCTTGTACACACAGACAGAAGGCACCAACAGTGAAATCAATCAAGCACAGGACTTGTGTCAATTGCTGCAGAAAATTGGAAATAAGACATTAAGAATATACTGAAAGGTAGGGATGTGATACATCGAGTGCATCTAAGAAGGATTTGGTTATTTGAGAATAGATTAATATTGCATCTATTATCTATCTACAGAACCAACACAGAATTATGTCTTTGTTGTCTATGCTTTGTAGACAGGTTGCAATTTCTTCAGAAATTCTGTTGATGCAGTCACAAGGGTCAACCCACCTTGTAGAAATGACTACTATATGTATATATACTACTAAACAACCCCTTACTACTTAAAGCCAAATGATAGACAAATCTGTCAAACCACAAAATGCTGATACTGTCAGTAAAATATTAAGAGTAACATTTGTAGGTATTAACAGCACTTATAGGGCTAGACCTGGTCCCGGGGAGCTTGCTAGTGGCTGGTCCAGGAAGCCATCTAGGTCAGAGTTCCAGGAAAATTAAATCCTCATGTTTGTTTTGATGGGAGAGTGCTACCAAATCAGTGAAATTCAACCAAATGGCAGTTTCTTACTTTCAACATTTTATATTTTTGATCCAAGATGACCAGCAAAATTGATTTGAGAAGCATCTTTATGAGGCATCTTTGAGAAAAGCGGCCTCACGACCACCATTTCAACCCTGTTGAACCTGTCCACCTTTCAACCCTGTCTCCTATGCAACTTCAGGAGACAGGGTTGAAATGTGGACAATCAAGCCAATCAATTAAGTAATTTTGACACTATGACAAAAAAAGTTATACATATTTTTCATAGAGGAAAACACATTTGTGCAAAAATAATAATATTGATGGCTGAATACCATTTAGCTGCTTACATTTTAAGAGTCCTATGTGCATATTGGTTCTGTCACCTTGTCGAGATTACTGGGACACTTCAATATTATGGGACACTTCATTATTTGCAACACCTGTAACAGCTGAATACTGCTGTGAAAGGGTCTGTTCACTTACAGGCTGATAGAAGGTAACCTGATGCCAGCACCAAAAGGTTTTTTTTTCAGCATATGTCAGATACTGACTGCTTGCAAAAATATGTCAACATATTGTTTCGCTATGTGTGAACCAGGTATTTACAGTAAATCAAAGGTTCATATCATATCATATGTTCCTGTCCTGTGAAAAAAGCAATTGGGGGTTCTGAAATGTTATCCTATTCCCTACCCAATGTTCACTAGTTCACTTCATTCAAAATGGTCCAAACATGCTGTTGGAAGTCATGGACAGGTCTGTGGCTATAAGACATTCAGTTTTCCTGGTTTTACAACTGATATTAAAGTCTTACTGTTTATCTGGAAGAGAAAATTAGCTTCAAGCTGAAATGAGACGTTCCTAGTTTAACTATAACATAATTATAGCAATAAACGTTGCTGCCCTTCATGCATGAAAAATGTACAAGTTCTCACCCTACTTATTTGTGAATACTGTAAGATATAACTTACTTTCTGGAAGTGGTCCACTATGGCTTTAGATGTTAAGGCACTGATTGTTGTCCCAAAAATAGGATGTTGTTAACCATATGACGCATGTTTCAGGGACTCTTTTACATTCATTATCTCACTACATGTCAAACACAGCCGGAAGCAGCAGCAAAGAAGCCATTAGGCCTTATCTATTATTGAACAGTTGAAGGCATTTTAATGGCTGGAAATCGCTGACACCAAGATTCTTTCATAGTCGTATGATTTACAGTCTACCCCTGCTTTAAAATAAAATAAAAAAAACGCATGCACACCCTGGGCAGAACTGTTTTGTTTACATTTTGGCATTCTATACACCAAAAGCAGTCAGCGGTCTGCTTTAATCTCTTCTCCCTGTTGTTCTCTGTTGTGAGTAGCGTAGTTAGAGTTGCTGTGTGACAACTCTGTCGACCCTCTGGATATTTCTATTCCATGCACCACAGTAGTGACATTATTATTTCATGTGGATAAAGACATTGCGAAGATAGAGATGGCTGCCCTTTCACCAATAGCTGAGTATGCGATGCAGTGCTGCTGCCTGCTCTAATATGCGTCTGTGGGCTCACTTTGTAAATGTGACCATTCAGAGGAAACGTTCAGACCTCTATCAGAAGCCGTATATATCCTGACCATTTAGGCTGACAATCGGTGTCCCTTTCAGAGAGTCAGAAGCAGAGCCACACGGTACAGATTATCTTGTTGTGTGTTGTGAAATTCTTCTCCAAGAGCCAAAACAAGTTGGAAAGGTAAGCATTTTTAATTAGTCTTTTTTAAATGACAACTGACCGACCATGTTAACTCCTTCTGCTGAAGAAGTTAATTTAATGGCTCAGTACAAATCACATTTTACATTTTAATTAAGTTTTTTATGCCCTTGAAGTCATTACTTCCTTGGCAACATTCAGAAATAACGATTTACTACTTTGTTTCTTAGTCATTGCTGAATGGATTTTTATATTTTTCTTTTTTCACAGGGAAAATTAGCTGTGCTTATGTAAAGGTGAAGTATATGAGAAAGGTTATTTTCTTACCTAACAACATATTAGGTGATAGGTAATATTCTGACTCCCCAGTGCTAAAATTGTAAACTCAACTAAGCATTTAATACAAATGTCATTCAGTTTATTTTCCTTTTCTGATAACAAATTGTATTTTGTATACTTGAGCTGTCAATCTCTTCATTATATTACATTCATAAGTTCTAAGGTTCTGTAAGAGCAGCATGGCGTAACACTGAAAGAGCCTAGGCCTGTCGCTAGAGTTACAGTACATAAGCTTTAATGCAGAGATAGCAGCTAAGGTCTCCTGTGAAACTAATGAGAAGGCAATACTAAAGGCTCTGTGAAAGGCATGCTAACAGAGCTGACTGGTGTAAGGTGAGAGCTAATCAGAGCCTTTCCATGCTCTGACAACCCTGCACCTCCAACAATTACAATGCTGAGGATTAGTGAGTTGTACAGAAACACACACTATGTCATACTGCAATCATTAAATGATGGTTCCTCTTGGTTGCTTCTGCCAAAACCAACATGGTGCATTTGTATGCAAATGCAGGTTAGTAGCAGTCCTGCTTCGGGCATAATTGACATCTGCGGCTGAATGGTAATATTTGATATCATGTTGCAAGAATTTATAGCATCCGTTTCATTGAGAAAAGCTAAGATTATGTACCAATCGACACATTGATAACGCTCTGAAGTTGTACATCATGAAGACTATCTACATAATAATGTTGTTTTCTAATGGATCAGCAATTAGCTTAAAAGTTTCAGAGAGAGTATAAATGTTCTTTGATAGGCGGCAAACGCTTGTATGTGTGTGTTTGTGTGTGTAAAATGGGTGAGCAGAGCCAAAAAAAACGACATTAACCTGGTGTGGATTTACTGCTCAGGTTGGTACTCAGTAAATCTACAGTATATTTACATGGTTCCCATTTAGGCACCAGTGTGCTGTGTTGACTCTCCAAGACCAACCCACCATGAGGTTTAGCCTCATCCATTAATGAGGTGCCTCCGAGATCAATTCTTATTGATTGTAGGCCTCCATTACTAGCTTGTAAGACATTACTGGTTCACCATTATTCCTTAATTATGTTGAAGGCAGAGCACTGCTGGCAGAGCACTCCCTCTCTAGTACAGTACACATCTGACGAGGTACTAATCATCCTTTCAAACACAAACATGGCCCGGGGTGCTACCGGCTCTACTGTTGCAGTGGTTTGCTAATGCATTCATTAGTAAACAACAGGGATTTATTTGTTTAAGGCAATGCATAATGCTTAGAGAATGGAAGTAGGAAATATTTGCATTTACTGAGTTAAATATTTTTAGGTGACAAATGAAGATACACACACACAAACGCAATAGTCCATAAAAAGCATTTTTCTTTACTTCTACAAAATGTCACCTGTGCAATCGACACAGTACTTTCATTGGCCTTTGAGAATGTTTGTATGAAAAGTATTAGCTTTTCATGCAGAGGAGGGTTTGGATATGGTATTATTTAAAATCCTGGTTTTACCTGTGTACAGAATCAGAAAATACAGCAATTCAGTTCACCACTGGACTGGTTGCCTCACATGTATCAGTGAATCATCTACTACTTTTGCAAGGACATGTTTTTTTTGCCACACTGACAAATGGATCCTGTTGAAAATAAACAAAAATCTCAGTTATACTTAACATCAAATCAGAGCAGCTCAGTATCCACATTCATTCATTAAAAACAACTTTTAAGTTTGTTAACCAGTTCTACTCAATATACAGTTTGCTTTTTTGACAACTGCCACTAGATTCTTCAGTCTATTGGCACTGTGGCTCCAGTGCACATGCAGTAGCTGTACACAGTGAATGGCAGGTAGCAGGTTTCACCATCACTGTGGCCTTGATAAAAGCTGAGTACTCCTGCAGCCCGAGGCGCTTTCTCTGCCCGCTGTGGTGTGACAGCAGGATGTCAACGCTGATCTTAGGTGGTTCTGACCTTAACACTCCAACTTGATTGAGCCCGAAAAATTCGCACTTCAACTGACCTGGTTTTTATCACCTTGTATTATTCGGCACAGGCTGGTTATTGTTATCCAAATCTCCATGCTTTCTGGACTCTCTGAGAGTGTACGATGATAAAATAGAGTGTGCATTTTCTGGACAAAAGATAACACATGACACAATGTTCCTGAAAACCATACTCCATCAATCTCCCTTTCACATTTGGGACTCTTTCTCTCCGGGCAGCTTTTAGAGCACAATAGCACACATTTCAAACAGTTGCTTGATTTTAGGAGTTCAGCTTTTGATGTCTGTTGGTCGGTCACAGCATTTATATAAGCTATTTAACTATTGAATGGTTTGCCATGTAGTACAGCCTATCATGACCTGAGAAATATATATTCCTGATAACTTTGTTGACCCCATGACTTATTTGTGGTTTTGACTGAAATTTGGTTGAAACGTTGTTCCTGTCGGGACAAAATCTAAATGTTTGACTATAATTGTTGTGTTAAGCTTGACAGTTCTACCAATGTCTCTGAATGAGGTTTGTCCATGGTTCGTCCTTGTGATATTAACATAAATTCCCTAAAACTTTATGTAGTTAGGGTCCGAGCACGGAGCGCTAGGACCCAAAGGAGTCCTAGCACGAAGTGCGAGGAACCTATTGTTATTTGTGGTATTATTATTAGGGCCCGAGCGCGGAGTGCTAGGACCCCAACGGTGTCCTAGCACGAAGTGCGAGGAACCTATTGTTTTTTGCAAATTATTATTATTATTTTTAGTCGCCATCTTTCCTTCTTTTGAGGCCTTTAAAATGCTCAAAAAGTTGTATAATTTTGCACGGACGCCAGGACCGGTAAAAATTACAACATTCTGGAGTCAACGTGCTCGCTAGCGCCACCTATCAAAATCCCATTTGGAATAAATGTACAAAGTCACACCGTAACTCCGAATGACCTGAACTTTTGCACACATATCCAGGAGGACCTGCTCTACAAATAATACTCTTGGAACCCTAAGCTCCGCCTACATTTTTTTTTAAATTAGCATAATTAACAAAAACAGTGAAATATTCACTTACATTTCTATTTTCATTTTTTCAACGCCAAATTTCGTACATAGCATCGGTGGAGGGTCAGACACATTACCATAGAACATAAGCATGTTTAGACGATAAATATTGCCGCCATGAATCAAAACGTACTCGCAAAAAGGCGGGGCTTAGAAAGAAATGCTCATAACTCATCAACAATGGATCCAAACATCACAGATTTTGGTGGCTAGGTTCAGTCTGTCTTGGGGAATAGGCACAGCAAAGCATTTTCAGCTTGTAAAATAGCGGGCGTCAAAAACACCACTAATTTATAACTCAAGAACGGATCGACGATTTTTTTTTTTTTTGTTTTACACATACTCTGGGGATGACTACAAACTGAGATTTAAAGTGTCGCAACAAATGCAGAATGTGGGCGTGGCCTATAATTTTTTATTTTATTGCGATAGCATAAAATGAGCTTCGGACGCGAAACTTGGGTCACACGTCAAAGCCCACGACTTTTTTGAGAATGTAAAAAAAAACCTGAATTTTTCAAAAAAACTGCTCACTAGCGCCCCCTATTGTGTGGTAGTCACGTATAGTTTCTCAGAACTGCACGAACTTTGGCACAAACATTCCTCATGGAATTGCAGACATATTAGTAGTTTGCTTCCATTAGCCCCGCCCTCGAAAAAGTCGGCCATTTTGAAAAATGTGCGTTTTTCATGCATTTTAAGCACATTCTTGCGAACTCCTCCTAGGGCAGGGGTCTGCAACCTTTTTGACCAAAAGAGCCATTTTGCTCCTTTTTCCCAAAACATTTTTTGTCTGGAGCCGCAAAACATATTTCATAGCTTGATAGCTAATAAAGTTGTATTTATTGTTATATCAGACAAAAACTACCGTTTTTTTTGTATTTGCTATTTATTACATTATATAAAACTGTTAACCTCTAATAAGAAACAAAGAACTCCTATAAGGAGAATTACAAATAATACACAGGCCTACTTTAAAATAAATTAAACACAGCACTTGGGGAGTCCTCTGCACATTTGAAGGGGAAAAAAATATTATTAAAATGTGCCCACTTTGAAATAAATAAAACATATAGCTGCATCCTAAAAAGAGTTAAAGGTGGGGTAGGTAAGAATGGACAAACCAGCTCGAGTGCGCTAGAATTTGAAAATACACAACCGGAAAAAATAGGCCTCTTCTTTCAGACATCCCTCCTCCTCCAACACACACGAACGCGCACATGACCAATGAGGGCACGAGATAAGTTTGTGCACAGATGGAAGGCTGACAGGCAGGTAGGCCATCCAGTTACTTTAGCCGGGCCGGCTAAAATGATTGGTCGTGCTTTTTACAGCGCTACGGCTTCCAGAGATTAATTTTTGTATGTATTTATTGTCAAAGCATTTAATATTTTCATTGCTATCGGGACGTTAAGAGCATTCCATGGAATCTAACAAAAAGTGTTTTCTGAAATAAATTACATACCCCATTGAATTATGACTGAAGTTTGTCAGCTGTCTTCCTCTCCCTTGTTGTTCCTCGATACGTAAAGGCTGCAGCACCGTTGACAACTTCTCTCTACATATCAAACATACCGGTAAACCAGCATCGTTTGCTGTGAAAACATATAACTCTGTCCACACAGAATTAAATCCTGTGTTCCTCCGGTACTTTTCTTTGATTTATCCATAGTTCGCTCATCGAGCCGGGGGTACCCGCGCGAGCGCCTCCAAGAAAAGGCGCTCGCGCGGGACCGTAGCAGGATGTGACGCATATTTTAGTTGACCTAATTAAAACCGTTTTGTTTTTTATTTATGTGTCACAGTATCACCTCAAAATACTAAACATTTTCAACCATGCAACAAAATATAAATAGTCCTACAAACACTTTTATTTTATTTCTTTCTTATTTTTGTCTAAGCTCAAGGGAGCCAGAGCAGAGGGCTTAAAGGGCCGCATGCGGGCCGCGGGTTGCCGACCCCTGTCCTAGGGGAATGATCGGAAAAATTCCAGTCCAGGACACCTTCAGCCCCTGTCCAATATGATGCCAAATTGAGAAGAACATTTTTGATAGCTCAATCGTGGAGGTCGTAAGCTAACAGCGAATACACAATTTTTGACGATTTACATGTCGCAAATTACTCCAAACTGCTCGGATATAGTTATTCCGATATTCACGAAACGCTGTATACATATTTCTATTATGATTGCACACATATTTCAAATTGCCTTCCATTAGCCCCGCCCCCCAGAAAGTCGGCCATTTTGAAAAATGTGCGTTTTTCAGCCATTTTAAGCACATTCTTGCAAACTCCTCTTAGGGGAATGATCGGAAAAATTCCAATGCAGGACAAGTTCAGCCCATATCCAATGTGATGCTAAATTGCGAAGGAATAGTTGATCGCTCAAACGAGGACTTCGTAAGCGAACGGAGAACTTTCCATTTTTGACGATTTACATGTCACAAATTACTCCAAATGACTCCAAACTACTTGCGATCGGAAAAATTTCAATCCAGGACACCTTCAGCCCCTATCCAATATGATGCTAAATTGAGAAGAACAATTTTGATAGCTCAATCGTGGAAGTCGTAAGCTAACAGCGAATACACCATTTTTGACGATTTACATGTCGCAAATTACTCCAAACTACTCGCATATAGTTTTTCTGATATTCACGAAACGCTGTATACACATTGCCCTTATGATTGCGGACATATTTCAAATTGCCTTCCATTAGCCCCGCCCCCGGGTGCAAGCGGCCGAGATGGGTTTTCTCCGCAGGGTGGCTGGTGTCTCCCTTAGGGATAAGGTGAGAAGTTTGGTCATCCGGGAGGGACTCGGAGTTGAACCGCTCCTCCTTCGCGTCGAAAGGAGCCAGTTGAGGTGGTTCGGGCACCTAGTTAGGATGCCACCTGGGCGCCTCCCTAGGGAGGTGTTCCAGGCACCTCCAGCTGGGAAGAGACCAAGGGGTAGACCTAGAACCAGATGGAGGGATTATATCTCTTCGCTGGCCTGGGAGCGCCTTGGGATCCCCCAGTCTGAGCTGGTTGATGTGGCCAGGGAAAAGAAATCTTGGGGCTCTCTGCTGGAACTGCTACCTCCGCGACCCGACCACGGATAAGCGGGAGAAGATTGATGGATGGATAGCCCCGCCCCCGAAAAAGTCGGCCATTTTGAAAAATGTGCGTTTTTCATGCATTTTAAGGACATTTCTGCAGACTCCTCCTAGGGGAATGATCGGAAAAATTCGAATCCAGGACAAGTTCAGCCCATTTCCAATGTGATGCTAAATTGTGAAGGAATAATTGATCGCTCAAACGATGAGCTCGTAAGCGAACGGAGAATGTTCAATTTTTGACGATTTACATGTCACAAATTACTACAAACTACTCGCATACGTTTTTTTCGATATTCACGAAACGCTGTATACACATTTCTATTATAATTGATCACATATTTCAAATTGCTTTTCATTAGCCCCGCCCCCCAGGAAGTCGGCCATTTTGAAAAATGTGCGTTTTTCATGCATTTTCAGTACATTCTTGCGAACTCCTCCTAGGGGAATGATCGGAAAAAATCCAATCCAGGACAAGTTTAGCCCCTATCCAATATGATGCCGAATTGAGAAGAACATTTTTGATAGCTCAATCGTGGAGGTCGTAAGCTAACAGCAAATACACAATTTTTGACGATTTACATGTTGCAAATGACTCCAAACTACTCCAAATTAGTCAAATATAGTTTTTCCAATATTCAAGAAACGCTATATATACATTAGTATTATGATTGCACACATATTTCAAATTGCCTGCCATTAGCCCCGCCCCCCAGAAAGTTGCGGAGCATATTTTTGAAAAATCACTCATGTAAGTCGTTAGCGAACAGCTAATACACCATTTTGGACGATTTACATTTCTCCAAACTACTCGTATATAGTTTTTCCGATATTCACGAAACGTTGTATCCACATTGCTATGATGATTGCACACATATTTCAAATTGCTTTTCATTAGCTTCGCCCCCCAGAAAGTTGGCCATTTTGAAAGATGTGCATTTTTCATGCATTTTAAGCACATTTTTGCTAATTCCTCTTAGGGAAAAGATCGGAAAAATCCCAATCTAGGACAACTTAGGCGCATATCCAATGTGATGCTATATTGCAAAGGAATAGTTGTTCGCTCAAACGGGGAGCTCGTAAGCTAACGGAGAATGTACAGTGTTTGACGATTACATCAATCCAAACTACTACATTTCCATTTTTGGAAAAATGTACAGTCACACCGTTAACTCCGAATGACCTGAAATGTTGCACACGTATTTGGGTGGACCTACTCTACATATTATCTCCTTAAACCCCTAAGCTCCGCCTAATTCATTTGTTTTAAATTAGCATAATGTTAAAAACAGTGAAATATTACCTTAAATTTCCATGTTTTCTTTTTCAACGCCAAACTTAGTATACAGCATTGTTGGAGGGTCAGACACATTACCGTAGAAAATTAGCATGTTCGGTCGATAAATATGGCCGTCATTAATCTAAACCTGTTTGCAAAAAGGCGGGGCTTACAAAGAAATGCTCATAACTGGTTAGGGTCAAGGCCCAGATACACCGGCCAGTCACCTGAGAAGTCGCCGACGCCGACACCGACTGTTGCGTCGCCGGACTCTCCTGCGTATTTGCCGACTTCGCGCACTGGAACACACCGCAAATACGAGCCGAGCACGTATGAACTGCGCATGCGTGAGTGGCAATAACTCTCCTTACCAGCAGGCGGCAGTAGTGTGTATTCATCATTCAAAAGAGGCAACAACCGGAACAACCGGAAGACAAAGAAGAAGAACAGACTCCGTGATATAAACAAACAACAAATAGCGTTTTTCTTTCCATTTTCACTCTCGTCCATTGAAAACATGAACGAACAGGAGCTCCATAAACCGATGAGGTGAAATAGCCGTCCGTGTGTGTTCCATCTTCCATTTTAAATCATTTGTTTACCTCCCTCACTTCCGTTAACGCTTCTCATGCACTGATTCGCTAGCTGAACAGCCAATCAGTGTTATCCCTTTGTCCGACTTCCGGTGGTGTTCCCGACACCGAATCGGCAAGAAAAGGCGTCAGGTCGGCAGAAAAGACCCGACGGTGCGGCGCACACCACTCCGAATAGGGCGTGCCACGCTCATGTTTGGCCCGACTCCCATTTACTGCCAATTTCGGGCCGGTGTATCTGGGCCTTTAGGGTTTAGGGTTAGGGTTACCCCTAACCCACACACACACACACCGGCTCTGCTGGCGGCAAATTCAATTACAACAGACACCTATACACTTCACAACAGACACCTACTGACTGTACAACACACACATACAGCTCCTAAAGCATATAATGTATATCAGGCTACAGCCCTTGTATATTTTATTATGTGAAGCACTATATGGTTTCATGAAAAATATCTACTGTTTACTTGTAGATATCTAATAAAGCATACAAATAAAGTGTGTAATGTAGGCCTGTTACATATATTATTGCTGTTCTCACTGTAAACATCGCCTCACAATGAAAGCAGTTGTATTAAAATAAATAGCCTTACATCCAGGACAGATATGATTAGTGAGTAAACAAACGGTAAAGAGCGGAAAGTCTGATTTACATTTGATCATCTTGAATAACTTATCATCACAACGGGAAAAGTTTGCAGAGCTGTGCTTCGTTGACATAAGTCCAGCCATGCGTCACGCCTCTTTTAAACATCACTATTGGACAGCCTCCTCGATAATCGATCCTCGACTACCCTTAAGAGAAATGTGTTTTCCTTCGAGACGGCGCGCCAACATCCGTTTCCGGGTCGCTGCCGGATGACCTGGGAGTCTGAGACGCGAAAATGTGACAAATGACAAACGGCTCATTTCCGAGGACTCACGCGCGTCTGCTTGACGCCGGGACGACCGGCTGCCCTCCCCGACAGGCGCACGGACGTGAGGGCCCGCTCATCACTGCGCGCACAAGTGCGACCGCAGTTTTAATTATTCTTTACTTTTGGTTTATATTGATAAAGCACACATTCCAAATGCCATTGGACTTATTGCAGTTCCATTTCTCCCTGTATTGGCAATTCTCAATAAAGTGCTGATTCTTACCCGATATATATTTAACAACAGTCAGCTCTTACTTTCCTTTTTTAATTTTAAATCTGTCATTATTTGGCCATGCTTTAAATGCCCACCAACATTGATAATACAAAGTCAACCCTCTATTTCAGTTTGCCAAAATCTATACATAAAACTACCACTTCAACTTCTTTTCTGTTGAGAAAAACTACCGAATTATGCACATACTTTATAACTTTGAGTAGATGGCGGATCTGCCTGGAGGTCAGAGCTGGAAGATGGAAGGTGTGAAACGGAGGGAGAGGGCGCTGGTCCCTCCCGTCACAGATAAGACAGCCAAAAATGATGGGGCCAAATGGCAGCAGAAGAGAAAAGGGCAAATTATCTGATATATCAGCGGCTTTGAAATCTCTGTGAATACCAACAGGGAATAAACAAGATACTCTACCACTCTGGCACTTTGGCACTTTGGATGGATGGGTTACACTTTAACCTTTACCATTCTTTGTCCCAGTTTGAGGTGGCTGTTCTCTTTTGTGCTGTGATATTTTCAGCATGTGGAACAAGATGGAGTCCTGCTGTAAGAATAGATCAAAAATAAAAATAGAAATCTCATCATACATGTTGGCTTGATGCTCTTTATCAAACAGCAGCACATGTTGAGATTAAAGAAACCATCACAAAGTGAGTGACACTTTAATTATTTTTTCTCTGAGGACTAAATGCATACAGTCAGATGGAGATGTTCAGCATGTCATAGGATCATTTAAATATATTGCAATAGAAATACAGAAAAAATACAGATATGATATTTTTCTCAATTCAGATCTATTTTTCTTCAAACATCAACATTTTATGAAAGAACAAATGCATGCTCAAACATGGATGATGGCTTTTGACTTTGTCATGTGGTATTTAGCTGTATACATCCCTCCGCAGATTATCTTCTCTGCGCTCCTGTTGTGGTGATGGTGGCTGCTGGTGTCTGACAGGTGGTGCAGCCTGGCGTTTTGACCTCTGAGATTTGTCCTCTTATGTGTGAGTGTGAGCTGACAGCAGTTTAATGCCTTGTTTTAAGTCCTGCCGTTGAAGGAGAGAAAAGGAGACAGAGAGAAGACTGCTGCTGCACTGCACACTAGTCCCCTAAACCAAAGCAGCTCTGCATAGCACAGCCTCATCAGCTGTCAAAGAAACCTCTCAACAATATTCCTCCCCAAAGTAATTTAATAAACCGGTCTCAATCTTGTTATTGTTATCTGTAGCTTTCCTCTACATGTGTCCCCGCACATTTCACTAATCTGTCCTTGGCCTCCATTTTATTTTTCTCATTCACTGGAAAATCATTAAACCAAACTCACCTGTATTACTCTTCATTCTGTAGCTCACTTTTAATAGGTTTTCAGTGGCATAGCAAACTCAAAGGCATCATAATCAGTTTTAAAACGAAAGGAATTAGTCAATGTTTTTGTGTTATGTGCTCAACCAACTTTGTGTAATGCATGAAACATTTATTCTAGTGAATAAAAAAATAAATAAAAAAGGGAAAATAATGAAATATCATGAAAATGTGTCGTCTTTAATGCTTAGTCCCTTTTTCATGTTTCATTAACCATCTAATCTGCAACTCTGCAATGCAACAGGGTGATGCATATACCAGTCACTATAAAGATAAAAAGTACATTTTTCTAACAGTAGGTATTTTAAAATATTCTAATATTATAGTATAATGCAAACTTTGCTGAATCAACATGGAAAAAACCTCACTTATAAGCGAGGTATCAGATGGGTGAAATCAAGAACTTAAATAGTATAAGTGCGCATTCCTGATGCATTGTATGCAATTTTCTTTTGTAGAAATAAGTATGACTCACAGCATTCGGCTGAAAACCACCATCACCTGCAATTTACTTCCATCTTTCATTTGCTACATTGGAAATAGCATGAAGAAAAGAAAGAAATCACATGATACGTGATCACTGCTGAAGCTGAGTAGCTGAGTAATTTGAATCCCCTTATTATTTTCTATTACAAAGTCCCTAAGTACCATCTCGCAATGCTGCAATTTCTGCCTGTGAGTCCAGCTACACTCCCACTGAGTTCCAGGACGTTCATCTGAGGTCTTTTCAGAGATAACAACCCGCAGTCGGGGAGGTTATTGCTGAAATTCAACGTGAGTTTACATCACTTTTGAACTAACTTATCATGAAGCTAACAGAGTAAGACGATGAACGTAGCTACATTGATGCTGCTTTCTCAGGTTCCCCTTTTGCATATTTTATTGTATTTACTTTCACTATTTTATCTGTTCTATTGTGTTGCACTGTTGGAGGAGCCTGGGACCTAAGATTTTCATCGACATAACTACACTGTAGCTATAGAATGACAATAAAAGCCTTGAATCCTGAATCTTTGCTCAACATGTTGTCTCTATACTGGTAGACCCTCACGCATCCAAGCTCTAATTCCTGAGCGATTGCTAGACAAATGATTCAAACTCAATAATCAGTTATTACAGGTTGCCACAAGATATTAAAGGCTACAAGGGAACATTTCAAAGCTACTTATTAGGGATTCCAAAACGAGCTGTTGGGTCTGTGTGTGTTATAAGAACAGGGTATAATTCATACTGACGGAAAGTCAGTGTTCTCTTGCTCAAAGTGCCTTCCCCCCGGTGCCATGCTCTTTCAGTATGCACACAATTTAGAAAGTGAGTGTGTTGACTTGTTACCTCAGCTCTGCATTGTATCTGCCAACTAAAACCAAATATGTGTGCATGTCAACACTCTCATTGTGTTAACTGGATTATGTTCACTAGATATTTGTGTCCAGTACTACTTATAGGGAAATTGTTATGGATGATTGCTGCGTGTTGAGCACAAAAAACAAGGTAACGAAAGCACTTCAGTTTGGAAAGGATCATGATTTTGGTTAAATATTTGTACAGTAAACTATGTCCGTTGGTCTGTTGGTGTTGTTTGCAGTGTTAAAGGAATATTTACCCATATATACCTACAGTACTTACAACTCCTAACCTTATGGATCAACACGTATCTTGGTATTTAAATCTTTAAGTTGCATGGCATTAAAAGGGACAGATGTAACTGGTGTTGCGCACTATATGGCCCTACTAACGTGGGTTGTTAAAATAACAACAGAAACAACGTCTCCATCTATATATTTTGGTAAGATGTATGCATATGATTCATATTTTAAAACAAGGCTGAAAATGGGCAGTCTAATTGACTTTTTTTGCCACAATGTTTCCAGCTTTGACTAAGTTTGGGGACATTTCTATGCAGAACGTATAAAGTTTCTCATGCATCCATCTGTGTGAGAACATGACAGGGGTGGGTGTAACAAGCTACGGAGAGGAAATTGTGGCTGGCCAGGTTGTTTACCTCAGTGAACACGGGATAGAGGCACTAAATTGAAAGAAAGGATTATAGAGGAAATCCGGATAGATATCAGAGGATGTCTACTTCAAAAAGGAGCTCAGTCAACAAACCCAGCCCCTTTCTCATCTCAGTTAAATTACACCCTTCCTATCTTCCTCCTGTCTCACAATATCTACCGCTCTCGGAACAATTCAATATGCAGCGAGAGTATCCTAGTCTTACACTTCTTAACACCCTCCTCTCAGGAGCTGGATTTCCTCCTGCAGAATCTCCTCCTGGGGCACTTTAGAGTGTTCCTTTGACTCTGAGTTGAGAATGGCTCTGATATCATGAGGCTGTGCTGATTCGGCCGTTAGATTATGGACAGAAATTCTCAGGTCCAGCAAAGATAAATCCAGACCAGGTGACTATAGAAAAAAAAGTGTGTCTGCTGGGAGTTTGAACAACCTGGGATATCTGATACTTGAAGCCGTGATCAGAAGAGAACCACGGACAGTCTGAAGTCCTCTCGCGTACAACCCAGATACACCAAGCTTATCTTTCAACTTCATAAAGAGCCAATGTGTTGCTCCTAAGGGAGGATGGTGCACACGGTCGTGGAAAGATCTCACTGTTCCCCAAGGAAGTTAGAAACAAACCTGAGGGGGTCAGCTTTAGATAGTGATAGCAGCCGGGCAGCTCGGACGAGTCTTTGACCAACAAGAATTTAACGTTCAGCGTCAACACCTTATAATACAGTACATACATGATTGATGATGCACTGGAGCGTTGGATTGATTGCTAAATGGATTCTCTGTACTTAAAAAGATACACATGATAACAGTGATGGGTAGATAGAAAGTGACAACAATTGTATATCTGTCTTTACTGTCTGAAAAATATGTGCAGGAAAATTGCTGATTTAAATAATAATTTTGATATAAAACCTTAATAAATCCATACTTATTGGGCTTTGTAAATTTGCAGCAAAATAAATGTATTTTTTGGCCTAAACATTATATCAAACAATTGAAATTGAATGGACAAGCCAGTCCTTTATCTCGTAGCCTACAGTCTATCTTATTCATAAAATAAAAATACAGCTGGTGTGTGGTAATTTGTCTCTGAGTGCCTTAAAAACACATCAATCAAACCGGAGCATTTACAGCATTTCATACGTTGCATTAGTAGGGCGTTTTAATAGTACCTATGAATTATCACCATCACATGGAAACATCATTTCGGCATAATAATTGGTGCTATTAGTTATTAGACCACATAATAAAGGCTGTTTTATGAATTGTCGAATACAAGTCTTATTTCAGGATAAACCAAGTGAATGGTCTTGTTAACCTCAAACATGTTTGTGATTAAAGGTGGGGTAGGTAATTTTGGAGAAACCAGCTCGAGTGCGCTAGAATTTGAAAATACACAGCCGGAAAAAATCTGCCACTTCCTTACAGAGCCCCTCCTCCAACACACACGAACGTGCACATGACCAATGAGGGCACGAGATAAGTTTGTGCACAGATGGAAGGCTGACAGGCAGGTAGGCCATTCATAGCCGGCCTGGCTAAAATGATTGGTCGTGCTTTTTACAGTACTACGGCTTCCACAGATGACATTTTTGTATGGATTTTTTGTCAAAGCGCTTAAGATATTCATTACTATAGGGATGTTAAGAGCATTCCATGGAATATAACAAAAAGTGTATCTCGAGCCGGTTTCTCAAACTTACCTACCCCACTTAAGCTTGGCACACAGAAAAGAGCAGGAAATAAAAACAGAGAAAGGGAAGTGATGACACTGTTGTGTTTTTGAAGGGATGTTGAAGATCACCTGTCTCATTCATAGGTGCAAAAATCCCCTCTCAAATCACTTTTTATTGATGGTAACTAAGGAAGGAAACATAATCTATTTCACCCTGAAAACCCCTGTTAAGATTAAACTTCATAATCCCTTTTCACTGAATAATTTCACAATCATAGATAAGAGATAATGCTCAGTGAAACAGGTTACCCAAAATATCACAGGGCGCGGTTTCTCTGAAGTTAGAATAATCCTTTATGCCCAACTCAATTTAAAATATCGTTGTCTAATACTCAATATGCAACATTTGAATATAGAGTGTGTGAGGCGTATACAGACTGTATATTGAACCGCAAAAGGAACTGAATCGGCACCATATGACATATTTCTCCTATTTAATGGGTAAAAAAGAGTGGATACTATTGTGAGCCTGCATATCGTTTCACCACATCAAAACTGGTGATTTATTAACCCTCCTACTGTCTTAGTGTTCCCCCACTTAATTTGGTGTTTGCGGTCAAATTGGACCGGTCCTGTTTAAACTGCTATTACATTAACACAAAAAACATGAATCATCACCAAATGTCATTTGACACCCTTTCCAACTGTAAATGTTGTATCAGACTACTGGTATACATGAAAAACTGCAGTAAATATACAAAGAATAGGCACTGAGCACGTATTGCGTGTGCCAGGTGTGATCCATGTGGGGGGATGGGCACATAAGAGTGGGAAATGTATCAAATTGTTCTGGGTGTGAATGTGTGTGTTTGTGTGTGCCAGGTGTGAGTCACATGTGGGGATGTGGGGATGGGCACATAAGGGGGGGGACGACATCTAGTGTGTGTGTGTGTGTGTGTGTGTGTGTGTGTGTGTGTGTGTGTGTGTGTGTGTGTGTGTGTGTGTGTGTGTGTGTGTGTGTGTGTGTGTGTGTGTGTGTGTGTGTGTGTGTGTGTGTGTGTGTGTGTGTGTGTGTGTGTGTGTGTGTGTGTTCTATCTGATCCGGATGGTTACTAATTCCTTTTCTTTATGGCGGTCATTTTTGACCGGGAACACCATGGGTGTTACAAAGTTGACTAAATCATCCAAAATTAAATGAAAGTGTCGATCAGCAATTGTATATGTTCAAATGTCTACTGTGAAGGATATCATAAAGTCTTAATGCAATCGAATGTAAAACAAAAAAGTTATGATTGATGAAAGTAGTAAATCGGTCAGATTTGACCCGAAGACAACAGGAGGGTTGGGAACCCTGGATTTCAGAGCGGGATGGAGGCACATGCAAATTTAGATATTGCATTTTCTGTTTAGAGCTGGATACACAGTTCTAGGCAAAACCTTTTACCTGTTGATACAAATATAATGATGACTTTAATATCCGTAAGTGGTATATTGTGAATACACAAATAAAAAATGCATGATCCTTAACTGTTTGTATATCAACCATTGTTGTTTTGAAATCACGATGTAATTATCTCATTATGATGTAACAACAACAACAAAAGGCCCTCCGGCCTACATCTTCATTATGTAAATATCTTAGTTATAGCTTGTTATCATGATGATGCACTTCATGCTGTGTATCTGTGACTTTACTCTCTCTGTGTGATACTGACTGATCATCTTCTTTCATTTCTATTATAACAATATCAACGCTTAATTTGATCATTTAAGACTTTTTAGGTTGGAAGTTATTTTTGCAAATCATGCAAATACCATGGAAATCTCCAGCTCTTAAACATTTTTTTTATTTAGCTTTGTGAAAATCCATAGAAAGCTCCCATACCATATTATTTATTTTAAACTTATCAAAAATAATAACGTTTCTTTCTTTCTTTTGTACTTCTTATACCATACCCCATATAAATTATCAGTCTATTGTTATTACATTTGTCATCTAATAATTATTGTCCTTTTTAAAATGAGTTTTCTATCCCTTAAAATCTTATTTTAAACACTAAATACTAAAATTGGAAATGTAATAAATAAAGTCTGAAACTATGTTAAGGCTGGAACAAGTGTTTGCGACTTCATTTTACCCTTGTGAGGATACATTTAAGGTAGGCCAAATATGTGACTAACAGCAGAAGAATACCCTGGACCCCATCCATCACAACCAGTCAGGCTTAAATTCACAGACATAGTTTTTAATTCATCTAAGCTGTGTGTTTCAGACTGTGGGAGGAAACACTCAAAATGGTTAGACTTCCAGACAAACTGCTCTAATGTAACATTGTCATCCACCTTAAGATGTGTGGATATACAAAAAAAGAAATGTCTTGACACAACAGATACTATTGAAGATAGGCTACATTATGACACAGGCAGAAAATGCAACATCAATCAGTTGTGTAATTAAGCTGTGATTTGACAAGAAATGCTTAATGTTATCACACAAATGAGACCATTAAACCATGAGCAGAAAACATTTGACATCAAGATAATGACATACCTCAAACTCAATCTCAAGACAGTAAAATATAAATTTTCAACCGCAGCCGCCCTGAGCTACTGCACAATGCAGAGTTCCTCCTGATTCAGCAATCGTAATCAGGCTGTGTGGAAAATGTCTGTTTGACATAATTAGGGCCCAAGCAAGTCAGAGTGGAGGACATATTAAAATTGGCAAGATTATTAATATTATAATTATTTTTAGCGTTTGGACGCATTTTTGAGTTGGTTGCCATATTCAAAAACTCATGAAGGTTTGGACATGTGGGGGGATAGGCAACACTTTAACGAGATTTAGTCCGATCTACTTCAGATTTGGTCAGGACAATCTGAAGGCTTTGAGGATGAAAAGTCATCAAAATCTTGAGTTTTCGTGAAATGATCTTCCTGTGGCGCGGCAGCCATTTTGCACAGTTTAACCATGAAACAGGAAGTTGGTGTATCTCCAGTGTACATAATCTAATCAGCTCTAAATTTGAAGAGCATTACAAGTGTCAAGCCATGACACCATTAAAATAGCAACAGTGAACCAAAGTCATACCACGACATACTGGCAACAAATTTGCTGTGCCGTAGCAGCCGTAGCGGCCGTAGCGGCCGTAGCGGCCGTAGCGGCCGTAGCGGCCGTAGCGGCCGTAGCGGCCGTGTTGGCGATTCGCCCAAAACAGACTTTGTTCAATTGGCACCAAATGACATGAGAATGATGATGGTCCAGCCCTGAATACATCTACAGGCCAATGATGTGGATTTCCCTGTCCCCTACACTTAGCCACGCCCCTTTTCATAAATCAAGAACAGTTTGTCATAGACTCTTGTGGAAGTTGTCAATGCCCTCAGCAGAGATTTCCTGTTACGTTGATAACAATGTGCGCCGCACCAAAACGTGTTCCCCACCCCCCTCGATAATTGGTGAACAGTTTGTCGAAGACTCTTGTGAGAGGAATCATACTGTACCAGTCAGCAGGTTGCACCTGAGTTATTGGTGAGACTTTGCCCCCCCCTACATTTAATTTCAGCCCACTCACATGACTCATGTAACATTTGTAGCACCACTAGCAAGAGGTATGTTCCACTGCGAGACGCGTTCATCTCTTCTCGCAGCTTTAATTGACATTTTTTTCAAGGGAGAGAAGATGTTGTAATATGTTCAATAAAATCAGTAGAAATATTGAGCACGCTGTTTATTTTGGAATGTGCTGCTAGCCATTCTTCCCTTTTGATGATCAGAGAGAGCCTCACCTGGTCATTGAAAAAATGTGGAATTTTCAATGAGTTATAAAAGAAAATCTGCTCAACTAGTGATGTGATACAATGCTGCATTGAATTTACGTTATTTGGTCACATGACATAGAAGCTATTGGAATAAACAGGACTTTTGTTTATAATACAAAATAAATGTTCAATACAATTATAAATTAAATTGCATTGATTCATTTATTTAAACATCTATTCAGAACTGTGTTGCCCGTGTGTTGCTCTCCCCAGTTAATAACTCGCAAATATAGACAATTATTTATGTCCAATAATGAATAAAGTAAAATGTAATACTTGAAGTTTCATTTAGAAACTTCTGGTCGGTATAATATAGTATAGTCGATTTTGTTTAACTTTGAGGTGAAATATCAAGCATGTTTTCTTTAGACATTATTCGTTTATAAAATCAGAGCCTTTCTATTATTCATCAGAGAAGATTAAGTCGTTGACCTTTATTCCAGAAGGAGAGATGACTTGGAAGGACAATCCTAAATTGACATATTTTAGTTACTGAGGCTACTGTGTTATGTCTTGTCACCAGGAGCTACCAGCTGAAGTTCGATGAAAGTGCCTTTGATTGTATCTTCAACTGTTTGACATTTAAACATTCGCATAGCGTTCACATGGTTTTGTTGGGTGCTGTAATGACTCTAAACGTACATTTTCTTATTAAAGGTCACACGGTGAAGAACTTAACTAAAGTGGTTCCCTCTAAGAGTTACAAGTGTGGTTTGCTTTGATTATTATCCTGTCTTTATTACCAGAAACAAAGGAGCCAAAGTGTAATGGCCTCAACAGTGTGTTACAGCCTACCTGTAAACAATAATGCATCCAGCTATATGTGTACAAAAGTAATATTTACTATACATTTAGCCAATAACTTATATGGACCCAGGATGTAAAATATAACAGAAGCTGGGGCTGACATTAGACGATTAGCCAGTTAGCTACAATATTTTTCCGTAGAATGTATTTGCCATTAGCCAATGTGTTAATCAATATTATTATAATATTTCACTATAAACACTCAAGACAAATAAATCCTACTTTTCCACTAAATGAAGAGACACGTTTGAATACAACTTCTTTGGCCGTTATCATTGTATTTTACGATACAACAAATCAGACTTCCTTAGAGAAAGAATCGTAGCTGACGTTACAGTCAAACTAAGCAAATATTGAAACTAGGAACTAATAACTTGGGAAAGTAAAACACAACAGCTGGGTATTCCTGCAGTCTATAAGTCACAAAATGTAAATAAAATGGCTGTTCTTGTTACTGCTTTTCCTGTGCAAAGAAACACATTAATTATTAGATTTACATTGAGCTCCCCAAAACCTCATTAGTGAACTGCTGCCTCCATAATGACATCCACATCAGACAGCACACACTAAACAAACATACCAAAATAGAAGTGCTGGAATACCGGCAATAGGAGGGGCAGAGAAGCTGCATGAGTATGTGTGTGATATTGAGAGGGAGCAGGCGGAGGAGTCACTCTGAGAACTCCCCGCAGTCTCCTAGAATATTCCCTTGACATTATACTCCCAAAATGTCTCCACGCTTTATGTGAAACGTGTTACCTCTTTCAAAGATCAACAGAATAGACCCTTGGTGACATCAATAAGGCCCCTCCAGTCACACAGCAGAGAGAAAGGGAAAACTAATTCTCAGCTGATGTTTGTGCTCCCATAGCGCCCCTGTCGGTCGTTCTGGGAGCACAGAGTTTGGTGTAATGTACAGTACTGTAGTGGTAAAGGGGAAAACTGGCTAACAGTCTCTAATATATGAGTAAAACTTTCTTCAACACACACTTAAAGACGCTGCTCCATGAGGACAAGGCAATACAAATACAATGTGTTCTTTTTTTACTGAGGTTTAGGAAGAGATAGATATTTTATTAACAAAATATCGTCTAATGGCATCACACATGCTTTGTTGCAGACCATAACGCCAAAATGGCTGATGGATGTCGTTAAAATAGACTACAAAGAGTGACAATAATTGCGTGCTTCGATATATGAGTCTTTTCTAAGTTGAATTTCCATCCCCTCAGGCTGCGAAAGTCCAGCCTTCTCATTTTCAGAAAAATAATAATGTCTGTATGCTCTCGCGCAAATAAAGTGCATCTGTGTGGCTCCTCATTTCCATGCAGCTGTCTGGCTCTGGGAGAGGCGATGACAGATCTGCTGACTTCCAAATGAGTTTCAGGAGAGCGAACTTCATTTTGCAATAAAATCTAATGTACAGATGTAGAGGATAACATCTCATAAAGGTCCACGTGCTGTCAGAACAGCCTAACATGGCTGATGCACGATATCAACTCCCCCTATCTCCTGATTCCTATCTGTCTGTCGTGATATATAAGCAACTTCACTCCTCTAAGTTAAACAATAAACAGTGATTGAGTCTGATTCTGTCTTGCATATTATATCAGACAGGTGTGAAACAGCTGCTTTAAAGCTACTTTCTGGGCACTTTTCTTGTTCTACCAGTGAGGCTCCTTAATGAATCCATTGTTGCCTTTGAATATTGAGAGGGAAGAAGGACCCACTGTGCTTCCCTCACAACGTTTATTATTAAGACATGAAAGGCATGCAGCGTTATTGTGAACGCATGGCAGTAGGATGGAACTGCCGTCCCCTGCAGGACTGTGCTGTCTGCTTCAGACGGGGGCAATGTCTGTTCAAACTGAACCTTGCTGGCTACACCCCTGCTATAATGGGCCTTATCTGACAGAAGGATTAGTGTTCAGCGGAGCAAAAACACAATTTAGCCATGGCCAGCTGGGAGGGCGCTAGAAGCCCCTGTGTGATGCATTGGCTTTGTGATCTCACAGCAAATGAAAGGAAACAGGGGAGCTCTGAATTTGCCTCATTACTGCAGAAAGCCTTTATTGGAATTAAGGAAGAATGAGGTGAACACCAGCAACCAGCAAGGCTACGAAAATGTGAAAGGATTGAGGGTGAGATTTACCAGCCTTGTCTTACTTGCATAGAGATTGCAGTTACTAAAGCACGAGGAATCACATAAATCTAGTTTTCCCTTTTTTTACAATTGTTTTTAGACTGCCATCCGACAATAAATAAAATAGTAAAGGCAAATGCTGATCAAAAGCTGATAGCATAATCCAAAACAAAATGCATTTCAGCTACGCTGTTGGGTTTTTGTGGATGGCGCTTTGACATGGATCAATCACAGTTTTATAATCATAATTAATATTGCAAAATGATTAACAATTTACTTTATAATGCTGTTTCCTTGTATGGGAATGCCATTTTTTGGATACCAGACTGCAAAAGTAAGAACAGACTATCGATTGATATCAAAAGTAATTAAAAACACCTTCAAAGAGTATTCCCCCTCATCTTACCACTGTTTCTATAGCAACATTCACCTTCAGAACATCAGGCATCTGAATGTGAGATAAAGGCAGAGCAGGATTCTCTGCATGAGCATTTGTTACCGAAACAGGGACGTACCACAGCTCTGCTGGTTTGGAACTGACAACTTTGTGTAGCAGCTGGTGTTTCTTTGACCTCAGCGCTGGCCTGCTTTTCTTTAGGCTGAGCAAAAGTGATTTATCTTCACATGTTGCCCTTTGCTTCCTCTCCAGAAGAGGGTCTGCACAGTCTACCAGCCTGTGAAGATACTAAAGCACTTTGTTGTTGAAAATGGAAACAATTTACTGCACAGCAATGACAGAAATACACTGTGTGGTTCGGCTTTGGGGCTCCTTGTATACTATAGGAGAAACACAATTCAGTCATTGTTTAGTAATACAAATGCATAATAGGAACAATCATATTTACATTCACATTACCTATGATTAAATACAAACGTTAAGTGTTTTTTTTTTATTGATTTGCCTTTCTATACAGAATAAAATCAGTGCTGAATAATCAGTCAGTAAGTCAGTAAAATCAATGGATATGATTAACTCTGCCTCATCATTCCTCATTATCGAGTATGACTGTTTTATTTCTGTCTCTTTTCTGCAAGAAACAATGATGATAATCAAGATGGAACGTTGTAAAAAGAATTCATCTTTAGTTTTCTTTCACTCATAATGAATTAAAATCATGAGAAGAAACTCCTCATTAGGAGATCTTACTTTCTTTCTTCTTTCTCACACACTTCACTACTTGTATATATTATCATTCCCGCAGAGTGTGCCTTTCAAAGTAGGGCATTTAATCAGTTTGTACAGAGTGATGTATTGTGCAGTGTTTTTGTCCTATCTGCTATTGATCAGCCCAGCCTAGGCCCTATACAAAGACATTTGGTTTCACACTGCACAGTTGTTTTATGCGTTATACTTATTTGGTGCACAAAAAATAAATGTATTTTTTAATATTACCCTGTATTCCCCTGTTCCTGTCTTTTCCATCATTTTTTCCCATTTACGTTGTTTACATCTGAGTCAGATGAGGTGTATTGCTTTTATTGCTTTGATGCGATGAGTGGCAACTCAACAAGGTTACTATTGATTTTGCAGGCTTGATGAATCAATCATCTGCGTCCTCCTGCAGGTATATACAGTACAACCCAGTCTCACAAAAAAAAAACGAGTAACAACTACGTTGGTCCACAACGTAGGACGTAGTATTTCTATAAAAACGCCTCTGAAATTGTAAGATCCCTACGTTTTTTTTCACCATTCATTCCAATGGCTGGCGTCTATGTCACGTGATCTTCACATTTCTTCCTGCAGAAAAAAAAAATATGGCCGAACTTCGTTTTATTCTCGGTGTAAAATGCCTATTTTAAAGTTAGTTTGGCCATTAAAATGCGTTTTGATGTCATTTGATGCGAGAAATATGAGTTGTTATTTCAGATTATGTGTGCAGTGGATGTACATGATCTTTAGTTTGCTATTTATTATGAAGATTACTTCAGGAAATTGTGTCTATACAACGTTTTCATTGTTACCAAGGTGGTTGCTGGGGACGCTGCTATCGATATTATTTCTGTTATGTTGTGTAAAATGGTGTTGTCTTTATTGCTACCCCCTTCCCCTTCAATGTTGGTCCACAGCGCAAACGTATTAGTTTAACAAAATCCGCAATTGTGGCATAGTGTGGTGCCGAGAGATGGGAATCGGGGTATCAAAGGTACAAGCTAGACTTATATTTAGCATCTCAAAAACAGACCGGCGGAGACCGAAAGTCCGGCTCACAAAAATGTCCGTGCAGAAAAATACCCTAACCAATAGATCCGTGGGTGAATAATGTCAATCACCACAATAGATACGTTATTTTCCCCTGTGCAATTCTCAATTTACTCAACAATAACACATAATTATCCTTGTGTTTATTTATTTGTTTGATTAATAAACACAAGTTGGAGTTCGTCAGGACCAAGGGTCGGAGCAGCTCATTTGCTTTACAGAATATTACACCCGGAAGTAAGTATTCTCTCCGCTTCGCTTGGCAAACCCCGTGATAGTTCTCAAGCTCTGTGATTGGAGAGTGTGCTCCGAGGGTTATGCCGAGCGCCGAACAGCACTTTGAAATGGGATGGAACCATGGCAGACTACACATGCTGGCTATTGTGTTTCTCAACATGTTCTCTATCTATGGCACGTCCAGTGGCGGTCGGCCCATAGGGGCGCTAGGGGCGCCGCCCCACCTCTTCCCACATACAATTTTTTTTTTTTTGTTTAAATATTAAATTAAAAAAAATATATTAAAAAAAATATATATTTAAAAAATATATATATTTTTTATTTTTAATGAACAAGGTAAATATCATACAATTGGTATCAGTAAAATGTATAATCTACAATAAAATCTTGTTTAAAATTGTGTTACGATGTCTAAAGTTACTGATAAGTCACATGTTTCCTGCCTGGCCTTGCCCTTGGCATTAGTTTATCATTACGGGGCGCTGCCCCCGAGCCAAACAGCAGCAAGCAGCACGTTGCAAAAGTCTCGATGGTAAACTGTGCCGCCGAAACATAATTTCAGCCAATCAGCGCCGTCAAATATTTTGGTCACGAGAGCGCTCACGTTGGCGCCCACGTTACGTGCGTTGACGTGAGTTGTTTTTTAGACTCGTGAGGAACTGGGGTAGTATCTATAGTAACGCAGTGTAGGCGGAGCCGTGACGTCATCTTCAATGAGCTCCCCAGAAAAACAACACAGCCGTTAGCTCTTAGCACTCAGAGCTCACAGCTCTTCATATCTGTTCAGAAACTGGACAAAAGTTAAACAAGTACAAACCACATACTGTCTGTGTCATGGCGAATACAGTCGCTGGTTTATTTATGTCTGTATAGGCCGTTGTTGTGAGTGTGGACGGTCGGAGCATTTACAACGTTAGCTTAGCCAAATCTCCATTAGAAAACACGCATTTTAAAAGTTTTTTTGCCTGCCGTCTGTCTGCAGACTTGTCAAAGCCTTAATTCATGGTTTTTACTATCCGGTATCAGTATGTTGTTACTTCGGCATCATTTTGAAACGTGTATTACAATTAAATCACGGTCCAATATTTTCATCTTGTTGTAGTTGTAGCCCCCTCTCTATTGTATGAGCTATCATCCCTGTTTTTAGATGAGAATAAAACAAAAACTGTCCAGTATCATAGATACATCTCACTCCAGGGTGATAGCACGACACCCCATGTCGTCACTCAGAAAAAATGTTTTTTTCTGAGTGACTAGAATGTCCTGATTTTTTCTGAGTGACTAGATGGGGTGTCCTGCTATCAGCCTGGAGTGAGATGTATCTATGATACTGGACAGTTTTTGTTTTATTCTCATCTAAAAACAGGGATGATAGCTCATACAATAGAGATTTCAAAGGTCTTTTATTTTGAAACTCTACATCAGAATGTCCCGATTTTTTCTGAGTGACTAGATGGGATGTCCTACTATCACCCTGAAGTGAAATGAGTCTTTGATACTGGACAGTTTTTGTTTTATTATCATCTAAACACAGAGGGATGATTTTTTTTGACTCTACCGTAATGCATAGGATATTCACGCACCACAATATCACGTGAGGGCTGGCTTGATTAGGTTTTCCCGAGTGGAGGCTGGCTTGACCGCAGTTAGTTTAGCGTACTCAGCCCGACTCAGCCTGGTTGTTCCTGGCCCTAGAACCACGATTTTATGGGGCCATTATATCACCAGAAGTCCCAATTTAAGGGGTAATTTCTCCCAAAAAAAAATGTTTTACTCACTATATCAACAGCCCCACCAAAGATATTTTCCACCAGCCGCCGCTGGGCACGTCTCTTCTGGGAGTTGTAGTTTTAAAAGACGTTTTCATATTTCCCATAATAAGAAGTTGCCAGTATTAAACTGTGTACATCCCTGGAGGTTTAGGGGATAGGAAACACTCAAATTTAAAACATATAATTAATAAATGGGTGAAAATTGCTTGTGCCCATAATGGGCAGCATTAATATATACCCACATGCCAGCTAAGGTCAGAAGAGCTTTATTTAACAGCTGCTCTTATGTCTGTGACCCCTCCTGTTGTTAATTGATAAGCCTGAAACATGCACTTGTCAAGGTTCAGAGGCACATTTTGCAAATATGGCAGTAGCCATCGATCATCTTAAGATAAGATATACTTTATTGATCGCAAGTTGGAAACATTTGCGTTACATCAGCATATGTAACAGTTGTAAATATGCAGTGGTGTTTATTTGTAAATCATTTAGTATAATCACACAAATTCTGTGTTTCATATTTAATAGTTCTGTGTTCTTTATTTATTGATTGTTCAATACCTGACAGGGCCAGAGATGAAAAACTTGGGTCGCAGGTTCCTCAACAGTGCATCACAACAAGACATCTATCAATATGTGTGTATACCTCCACCATTAAACTGTCATGTTCTGCACATGTCTTATACTATCTACATACATGTTATATACAGTGCTTGAATTGGAATAAAAAAGGTGCCAGTACTCTAAATCAGCAACAAGTATTTGGCACAAAGTCATAGTATATCCTATAATGCTGGTGGGTTTGTCTCTTTACTGTATATTTTAGAAAGGCTCACTGTACTTAAACAAAATGACTCAGGGTGCATCTGAGATTAGAGGGGGTGCAGTGGTAAAGTGCTATTTTTATAAGTGGGGAGTGGACCTGACACCCTCTAGTCTAGGGGGGTCCGGGGGCATGCTCCCCCGGGAACATTTTTTTAAAAATATTGAAGTTAGATGCATCAATCTGGTGCACTTTGAGAGCAAAATGAAGAGATATATGGATACCTCTCAACATCCATAATGAAACATCTGTAAACAGATTTACTTTTTCTTTATGGATATAAAAGAAAGTAAAGCTTGACTCCTACTGGCTGGTTAAATGACTCCTCGTCCCTGAGGCCACTACCAGTTTTTTGTGCCATTTTGCTGGATTTATTTGTCAATAGCATTGCTGCACAAAGTGATAGCCCTCTAGTTTAAATCTACTACCCAAAAAGAAACATATGGAGATGGGTTACAATTTAAAAAAAATTGCAAATCTATTTGGGAACAGTGGGGCCGGGCCTCAAATCCTATAGGGGGGTCCGGGGGCATGCTCCCCCGGTAAGAATTTCTTTTAAATGTTGGACTTACAGTAAGTGCATCAATCTGGTGCATTTTGAGGGGGAAATAAAGAGACTACACCCATATGAAACAAAAATGTATACATTTAAATATTCATAAAATGATAAGTACATGGCCATAACCAATAACATACAATATCCAATATGAAAAAACATTGAAACTTGTTTATTTATTTGTTTTTGGTTCATTTATAGTTGTGAGTGTGTCTGGGCTCCTGAATCGGCCTCTCCTGTCTCCCTCCTCTCCCCCCTGCTCCTCTTTGAGGCAACAGCAAAGACTAGTTTTAGCTCTCAACAAGTTTATCTTCTTTTTTCACCTAGTTAACATTTTGTTTGTATTATTCATGCATATTTTACTAATCACTACCCCCTCAAATGGAAATATGTGTTTACATAAATGGTGACCGAACCGTTTGAGACCCACTGAGATAACTTAAACTAAGTTAACTATCTAAAGACTCAGAGAGTAATTTACCTCACCAGAGCTGTAGTTTTCAGCCTCTCAGTCTGACAGCAAAGGACTCTCCCTCCACCTTGTTGTTGAAACAGCTCCTTATATCCGTTAGCGCAGCTAGCTAGCACCAGATGCTAACAACAATACACGTAACCGGTGCGCGCGCTTTCTCGCTCGCTCGCGCCACACATACACCAACACACACCCTCCCGAGCTTGAATGACACACAGAGACCAATCGTGGGCATTAGTATGATCTGTATGAAAGTGGCAATGTCGGCAGGCCACGTCATGTAGACAGCCAGTCACCCTCTGTGAGGCAGTCAGACCCACATTTGCGCTGCGTTGCGTTTACAATATATACGTATATTGCCGGCGGCTGAGTACCGGCAAGGTGCCGGTACTCAGTAAGAAGTGCCGGTACCACATGGGTAAAAATCAGAAGTGCCGGTACTGCGTACCGGTGAGTACCGGCCCAATTCAAGCACTGGTTATATAAGAGTATAATACATATGTATAATATCAGTTAAAATAAGTGCTTCAACATAGTTAACATTGCTGGAGGTATACACAACGTTTTTCATTCATTGCATAACTACACCGTTTGTGTATATATGTCAATAAACCTTAGAAAATCTTGAAATCTTGAAAGGGATGTGCAAAATAGTCTTTATATACAGTCTTTAATGAACTATTAGTCGAGAATAACGAGTAATGAATATACTTTATAGCAGTGGTCACCAACCAGTCGATCGCGATATACCGGTCGATCGCGAGTGTGGTGCGGGTAGATCGCGGACCGTTAACAAAAAAAGTAACAAAAGAAAGAAAAATAAAATAAAAATGATAATGTTTGAAAAATATGTTTTTAGATGTAAACATATCATCCACCACCCCGTTAGCAGGTGCCACTTGATTGACGTATATTTGAGACACCTTAATAATATAATACATTAACCGTGCTTTATGTGAACCTCATCATGACACAAGAGAGAACGGCAGGACTGCAATTTCCCGTGTTCAGTGAATGCAACAGAGGCAAGTCACCGGACCAATCAGAGAGTTGCATGGAAATACACATGTGCTTGTATCATTCAAGCTTGGCTCTTTGTGCGTGTGTGTGTGTGTGTGTGTGTGTGTGTGTGTGTGTGTGTGTGTGTGTGTGTGTGTGTGTGTGTGTGTGTGTGTGTGTGTGTGTGTGTGTGTGTGTGTGTGTGTGTGTGTGTGTGTGTGTGTGTGTGTGTGGCATTAGCGCATTTAGTGTGATAGAGAGAGAGGGCGAGAGGGAGAGGGAGAGAGAGGGACCGTTGCTAGCGGGGACCGTGATGTTAGCATCTGGTTAGCTAGCTGCACTAACGGACATAAGGAGCTGTTTCCACAACAAGCTGGAGGAGAGTCTTCCTCTGTCAGACTGAGGGGCTCAGGTGAGCTAAAGGACTCTGAGTGTTTAGATTAGAACGGTTTTGTCACAAATTATTCAAAAGATTATTTCCGAGGTACACCTTCATATGATCATTATAGTTATACAAACAATAAGAGAATAAATGAAAAACAGGTATGAAATACTATATGGCAGTAAAACAAGAATACAGGGAAAAGGGGAGTGATTTGTAAAATATCGATAAAGAAAAAGAAAATCTGTTTACAGTTCTGTCTCATATGGGTGCTGAGAGATGAATCCATAGATCTCTTCATGTTGCTCTCAAAGTGCACCAGATTGATGCTTTCATCTTCAATATTTCAAAAAAAAATCTTCCCGGGGGAACATCCCCCCGGACCCCCCTAGAGGAGGTGAGGTACGCCCCCCACTCGCACATAGCACTTTACCCCTGCCTATATGCTGTGAGCTGATTATGGAGCCTCCATTGTAACAGTAATTCAGATGCAATTAGCCTATATAAAAGGCCTCAAATTGGAAGCACTGTCTGGGCCGTCTTTTTCACTCAATTCTGCAATAGGTAGATCTCGCCTTTCACCTAGGCCGAGGTCGGTGATCTTGGGCTTAAAAAGGTTGGTGACCACTGCTTTATAGGGATCCTATTAATATCTAATAATAAAAATAATGAAATTCAATAACATGCTTTAACCACCAGGTGTCCCTTTCTATCAGCTGTGCACGTTTATGGTGTAAATACAGCCTATCTACCAATTGGATCAAATATAAAAGTCAGCCGAATTAGTGTTGATCCTGCAAAGAGACGTATTGTGTGAAAAGAAATGTAAGATGTTGTTTAATTGCTGATATATTTATGATCCACGTCACGTTTTCAGTGTTGGCGGCAGTTCCTCATGTTTGTCTAGAAGTCTTCTCGTCAAGGCTCTATATAATATATCAGCAATTAAACAATCTTCTTACATTTATTTTCACACAATACATCTCCTCACAGTATCAACACTAATTCGGCTGACTTTTATATTTGATGCAATTGGTAGATAGGCTGTATTTACACCATAAACGTGCACTCCTGATATAAAGGGACACCTGGTGGTTAAAGCATGTTATTGAATTTCATTATTTTTATTATTAGATATTAATAGGATCCCTATAACGTATATTCATTACTCGTTATTCTCTACTAATAGTTAATTAAAGACTGTATATAATGACTATTTTGAACATCCCTTTCAAGATTCAAGACACACACTGAAGTATTATTTGAAATATTTGAAGTATTAAAGTAACGTGTTATGGCAGGAAAGTTCAATCTGGTATATTCATTTTAATGTCACCTTATATATATTCATGTGTGTTAAATTTGAAGGGACAAAGTATATTTTTCCTCCCCAATATATTGAGGTGAAGTCTTTGTGTTTAGAGAGGGATGTGAGCAGGGGACATCCGTATTTGGGGATAGTTCCAAAACTCTGGAATGTTTCCCTCATAAAAGAAGAGGGTGCGTTACACATGCTTAGGGCAAATGTGTGTGTTTTCATTGCAGTAAATATATGTGCTGCGTGATTACTGTTCAACTATACCTCTGTTTTTATTCTTTCATGTGTGGGAACTAAATGGCTACAAACATTGTGGAGAAATTAGCTTAAACATGTTTTATTACTCTATATGAAATGGAAGCAGCTTTTATGACAGGGACGAGAGAGCTGGGGGAGGGGGACATTCTTCCGAAGATTTTCAGCATGTCAATTATCAGGGAAATCTACTTGTTTTAAATAGATGTGTGTGGTTAATTACTTTGTATTAATAATAACATTATGTGTAAAGGAAGCTGGAAATATGCAATGTGAAACCTTTTATTTGAAGTAAAGATGTGAAAAATAGCTCAAATGGCGGGAAGGGCTGTAGGACAAATGAGTGTGTTCTCTATATTGGGCCTGTGTGAAGTTTGACTATTTGAAAAGCATCTCTAATACTGCTTAAGAGCATAGGTAATGTGTTCCTCGTTATTATTGATATGAAAGTAATTTACATGTATTAAGTATATTTAGCCAACTATAACAACTATATCTTAAAACATACTTTTAACTTGTGTGTGGTAACCTGAGGGGGGGGGGGGGGGGGGGGGGGGGTGGGAGTGAGAGACACAGGGACAAAGAGCCATAAAGGGGATGTGTGTGTGCTGGCTGCAAGATGTGAAATAAGATAAGGAAACTTGTTGTTTAGAGCAGGTTCGTTCCAGACACCAAAAGGTATCTGGTTTTCGTCAATCTGAAAGAGACTTTTTGTTTCCGGGTTTCTTCTGCTGTGTCGCGCTGATTGGGCACGACAGGCCATGTGTTGGTCTCTCCCAATAAGATGACCTCTGGGGGAAAACATCCACACACCTCCTCCTGTGTTTTAAGTATGAAAGCCTGTGTTTTCCTTTGGTTCGCTCTCTTTTTCTTCAGAACTGACCAGAGAGTAAGACAGGAGAAAGAGCAGGAAGTACTTCCTTTGAATTTGTATTATTACTTTGTGTCATTTAAAACAAGATTATTGTTTAACTTGCATTCTGGTGTTTCTTAATCCCTTCCTTTTTACAAATTTACCCAGCTTACCAAACGACACGCGGAGACGAGGTTGGTTTTAAACATCCTCCAAATCTCCAACAAAACACACACACACACACACACACACACACACACACACACACACACACACACACACACACACACACACACACACACACACACACACACACACACACACACACACACACACACACACACACACACACACACACACACACACACACACACACACACACACACACACACACACACACACACACACACACACACACACACACACACACACACACAAAGAGCCAAGCTTGAATGATACAAGCACACGTGTATTTCCATGCAACTCTCTGATTGGTCCGGTGACTTGCCTCTGTTGCATTCACTGAACACGGGAAATTGCAGTCCTGCCGTTCTCTCTTGTGTCATGATGAGGTTCACATAAAGCACGGTTAATGTATTATATTATTGAGGTGTCTCAAATATACGTCAATCAAGTGGCACCTGCTAACGGGGTGGTGGGTGATATGTTTACATCTAAAAACATATTTTTCAAACATTATTATTTTAATTTTATTTTTCTTTCTTTTGTTACTTTTTTTGTTAACGGTCCGCGATCTACCCGCACCACACTCGCGATCGACCGGTATATCGCGATCGACTGGTTGGTGACCACTGCTATAAAGTATATTCATTACTCGTTATTCTCTACTAATAGTTAATTAAAGACTGTATATAATGACTATTTTGCACATCCCTTTCAAGATTTCAAGATTTTCTAAGGTTTATTGACATATATACACAAACGGTGTAGTTATGCAATGAATGAAAAACTTTGTGTATACCTCCAGCAATGTTAACTAGGTTGAAGCACTTATTTTAACTGATATTATACATATGTATTATACTCTTATATAAGATGTATGTAGATAGTATAAGACATGTGCAGACCATGACAGTTTAATGGTGGAGGTATACACACATATTGATAGATGTCTTGTGATGCACTGTTGAGGAACCTGCGACCCAAGTTTTTTATCTCCGGCCTTGTCAGGTATTGAACAATCAATAAATAAAGAACACAGAACTATTAAATATGAAACACAGAATTTGTGTGATTATACTAAATGATTTACAAATAAACACCACTGCATATTTACAACTTTTACACATGCTGATGTAACGCAAATGTTTCCAACTTGGGATCAATAAAGTATATCTTATCTTAAGATGATCGATGGCTACTGCCATATTTGCAAAATGTGCCTCTGAACCTTGACAAGTGCATGTTTCAGGCTTATCAATTAACAACAGGAGGGGTCACAGACATAAGAGCAGCTGTTAAATAAAGCTCTTCTGAGCTTAGCTGGCATGTGGGTATATATTAATGCTGCACATTATGGGCACAAGCAATTTTCACCCATTTATTAATTATATGTTTTAAATTTGAGTGTTTCCTATCCCCTAAACCTCCAGGGATGTACACAGTTTAATACTGGCAACTTCTTATTATGGGAAATATGAAAACGTCTTTTAAAACTACAACTCCCAGTAGAGACGTGCCATAGATAGAGAACATGTTGCGAAACACAATAGCCAGCATGTGTAGTTCTGGGGACGGAGTGGGGGAGGGGGGGACGGGGTGGACCTGTTCAAATCCAGTTTCTGACAGTCTGCCGTGGTTCCATCCCATTTCAAAGTGCTGTTCGGCGCTCGGCGTAACCCTCGGAGCACACTCTCCAATCACAGAGCTTGAGGACTATCACGGGGTTTGCCAAGCGAAGCGGAGAGAATACTTACTTCCGGGTGTAATATTCTGTAAAGCAAATGAGCTGCTCCGACCCTTGGTCCTGACGGACTCCAACTTGTGTTTATTAATCAAACAAATAAATAAACACAAGGATAATTATGTGTTATTGTTGAGTACATTGAGAATTGCACAGGGGGAAATAACGTATCTATTGTGGTGATTAACATTATTCACCCACGGATCTATGGGTTAGGCAGGGGTGCCCACACTTTTTTGGCTGGTGAGCCACTTTTGAAATGACCAGCTCACCGAGGTCTAACAACCAAAAATAAAATCCCAAATTGCAAGGGTTGCTAATAAGATGTTTTATTTATACATGGGAGAACTAAAATAGGGCTGCAACAAACGACTAATTTGATAATCGATTAATCTATCGATTAATGAAACGATTAATCGACTATTCGGACTATTACTGTATGCCTTGCACAATTTCTTAAACGCTCTTATTTAGCCATCAACTTTTAGATTTAGCTTGAGGTTGTTTTAGGCATGTGGAAACTAACAATGAAGACAATAAAGATGAATACTTGATTCAAAAATACATATATTATTCAATTAACTTAACAAATTGTGAACAAAATTAACATTGCTTTTTATTTAAATTGAATAAATAATGTTTCACATCAGAAGAAACAACAATGTTTTAACAAATCGTATTAAATAATGTGATGACAGAATTGTAAACAGAATAGCTGAAAGTTTAACAAAATAAATAACTCAGTTACCTGTAATCATTAACCCATCTTTGTATCATTGAGTTAACTCCGTGTGTTGCTGCTAGCATACATAGCACCTGACGTGGTAACGTTACTCGTGGATGGAGCTACAGAGCTACTAGAAAGACAGTCGAACCTGGTGCATTCCTCCGTCTGAATGTGGCACACTGCTAAATGTTTAGACAAATTGCTCGTGTTACCGCCCTTACATGCTAAACTCTTATTGCACTCTTGGCAACGAGCATTGTCCACCTCAAGACGGGTAACATTTAACCACACCTTGGAGCGCTTCTCTCCGCTATCCCCGCCGTGTGTTGCTGCTTGTAGCAGCTGCGTGTGTGTAAACTGCCCCGCCCCCTCGCACACAGACGGGGGAGAGAGATCTCGTCTGGATTTTTCGTGTTTATCGTGTTATTAACTCCTGAATTAAGTGGCAGGGAGGCCAAGGGAGGAGGGATCATGTTTATTTTAACGGAGCTGGATTTTTTTTTTTATGAATGACTCGCGATCTACCAGCATTGCCCCCGCGGTCGACGTACTGGGCACCTCTGGTTAGGGTATTGTTCTGCACGGACATTTTAGTGAGCCGGACTTCCTGTCTCCGCCGGTCTGTTTTTGAGATGCTAAATAAAAGTCTAGCTTGTACCTTTGATACTTTGCCTCTGAGTCCTCCAACTCCCATCTCTCGGCACCACACTATGCCACAATTGTGGATTTTGTTAAACTAATACGTTTGCGCTGTGGACCAACATTGACGGGGAAGGGGTAGCAATAAAGATAACACCATTTTACACAACATAACAGAAATAATATCGATAGCAGCGTCCCTAGCAACCACCTTGGTAACGATGAAAACGTTGTTTAGACACAATTTCCTGAAGTAATCTTCATAATAACTAGCAAACTAAAGATCATGTACATCCACTGCACACATAATCTGAAATAACAACTCATATTTCTCGTATCAAATTACATCAAAACGCATTTTAATGGCCAAACTAACTTTAAAATAGGCATTTTACACCGAGAATAAAACGAAGTTCGGCCATGTTTCTTTTTTCTGCAGGGAGAAATGTGAAGATCACGTGACATAGACGCCAGCCATTGGAATGAATGGTGAAAAAAAACGTAGGGATCTTACAATTTCAGAGGCGTTTTTATAGAAATACTACGTCCTACGTTGTGGACCAACGTAGTTATTACACGTTTTTTTGTGAGACTGGGTTGGTATATACCAGGGGTTGGCAACCCGCGGCCCACGGGCCGCATGCGGCCCTTTAAGCCCTCTGCTCTGGCTCCCTTGAGTTTAGACAAAAATGAGAAGTAAATAAAATAAAAGTATTTGTAGGACTATTTATATTTTGTTGCATGTTTGAAAATGTTTCATATCTTGTATTTTGAGGTGATACTGTGACACATAAATAAAAAACAAAACGGTTTTAATTAGGTCAACTAAAATATGCGTCACATCCTGCTACGGTCCCGCACGAGCGCCTTTTCCTGCGGGTGAATAACCTGACCCCTGGCTCAATGAGCGAACTATGGACAAATCAAAGAAAAGTAACGGAGGAACACAGGATTGAATTCTGTGTGGACAGAGTTGTATGCTTTCACAGAAAACGATGCTGGTTTACCGGTATGTTTGATATGTAGAGAGAAGTTGTCAACGGTGCTGCAGCCTTTACGTATCGAGGAACAACAAGGGAGAGGAAGACAGCTGACAATCTTCAGTCATAATTCAATGGGGTATGTAATTTATTTCAGAAAATACTTTTTGTTATATTCCATGGAATGCTCTTAACGTCCCGATAGCAATGAATATATTAAATGCTTTGACAATAAATACATACAAAAATTAACCTCTGGAAGCCGTTGCGCTGTAAAAAGCACGACCAATCATTTTATCCGGCCCGGCTAAAATAACTGGATGGCCTACCTGCCTGTCAGCCTTCCATCTGTGCACAAACTTATCTCGTGGCTTCATTGATGATGCGTGTTCGTGTGTGTTGGAGGAGGGACTCTGTAAGAAAGTCTGAAGGAAGAGGCAGATTTTTTCCGGTTGTGTATTTTCAAATTCTAGCGCACTCGAGCTGGTTTCTCCATTCTTACCTACCCTACCTTTAACTCTTTTTAGGGTGCAGCTATATGTTTTATTTATTTCAAAGTGGGCCCATTTTAATAATATTTTTTGTTCCTTCAAATGTGCAGAGGACTCCCGAAGTGCTGTGTTTAATTTATTTTAAAGTAGGCCTGTGTATTATTTGTAATTCTCCTTATAGGAGTTCTTTGTTTCTTATTAGAGGTTAACAGTTTTATATCATGTAATAAATAGCCTAATAAATGCAAAAAAACTGTAGTTTTTGTCTGATATAACAATAAATACAACTTTATTAGCTATCAAGCTATGAAATATGTTTTGCGGCTCCAGGCAAAAAAATGTTTGGGAAAAAGGAGCAAAATGGCTCTTTTGGTCAAAAAGGTTGCAGACCCCTGGTATATACGGTACGTTTGGTGGCTGTGGCTCAGGAGGCAGAGCAGGTCATCCAATCATCACAGGTTTGGTGGTTAAATCCCTGGCTTTACGTGTAAAAGGGAGGCTGTGGCGTAGTGGACTACGCTGGTGTTCAGATCAGGCGAGCACAGGTTCAAATCCCACTGCAGTCAGCATGCCCTTGTGTCCCTGGGCAAGACACTTCATCCCAAATTGCTCCTGTGGGGATTGCCCACAGTATTGAGTATGTAAGTCGCTTTGGTTAAAAGCGTCTAACAAGTAGTGTAAATGTAATGTAAAAGTGTCTTTGAGCAAGACACTGAACCGCCAATCTTGTTCAAAAGTTTGGAAAAGCTTGCCACAAAAGTTTTATTGGGTACTTTTATCCATGTATTTTTTCTTTTAATGTTTATGTTTATCTTTGCTTATTAATGACTGATTTTAAATGACATTTTCTTAATGTCTTTCATTTTTTGTAAAGCACTTTGAATTGCCTTGTGTTGAAAGGTGCTATATAAATAAACTTGCCTTGCCTTACAGTCAGATTTCTGAATGGTCTTTCATGCGTTCAGGTTGTATAAAGTCCTTACAAATATATGTTATTCAGTATCAACGGTATGCAAAAAGGAGTTTTGTACATGGAGAACAGAAAGCTGTTCAAGGGTTCAACCAGACTAACAAGTGAAAGGTGCAGAAAGAGACAGACATACCTCAGAGCTACAGTTAAAAGAAATTGGAAAAAGACACCAGTGATTTTTTTGCATCAAATGTGTTTTAGTATAAATAGGAGCAGGTTTCTGTTTCAGTGTTTTTTTTGTTTTCGGGAATGCTTTATTTAAAAATAAATAAGGTTATTTTTGATTGAATTCTTGGACTGAAAAGCGGAAGGTATTTGGGGGAGACGGCAACAGTATTTTGCTCTGTAATGCACTGTGGGGACATTAATATAGGGACTAAATGGTACTTGTATTCCTTAAGTTATTCTTCTTTTGGGTCCAAAACTAATTCAAATACAAATAAAACATATGATGTCTGAATCATGCTGTGTTTATGTTAAAATGGTCGTTATTGAATGATAGAATAAAAACATCAATATGATGGTGATTCTAAATGTTTGAATGGCAGTATAAAATATTAAAGCAGTCCATTTTCCAACCCTTTTCCACACTAAGTGAAATAAGGATCCATTTTTCGCTCCGTATCCTGCTGACTTCGTACTTCACTGATCTCATCTGAGCCTCTCCAGTTATCCATTATCTTCGACTCAGAAGCGTGTCACACAATGCAAGTTGTGCTCCTAATGCAGCTGCTGCCATCGGAGACAAATCAAAAGCTATGATTATTATATTTCACATTTAGCATCACCATGGGTTGCAACACTGCACTGCCTATATGTCATATTCACTGTACTATACTGCCCATTTCTCCCTGGGGGTATATCATCACATTCTTGATACAGCTCTGTTTGAAGTGGTGTGCATTTCTTCGCAGAATTATACTTTTCCAATAAAGGCTTAGTAATTGTTTCACGGACCATATCAAGTCATATGAAAATGAATATTGACATTTAATACATGAAATACGATGCGGATGGGAGAAAAATATCTATCTAAATTCTCTTTTACCGACATCAGATGATGTCACAGAGGCTTAGCTAGAGTGCAACCACTTCAAACCTTTTGCCTGAACAGTTATTTACTGTTTGAAGTGGCTGGTACAAACTATAATAGGAATCAAGACCCCTTTTTCTTGTCTCCTGACAACATTTCACTGTCACAGCATGGAGTTCTCTCTAGTTTCTGTTCGTCCCCTTGGGCCCACACATTTATGCAAAACAGCAGCCATGTTGTTGAAACAGTCGTGGCTGATTGAAATCCGCAATGGCTAGGAAATATTTTTAACCGCTTAAGAAAGAGGTACTTTAAAGGGAAACAATAGCCTATAACTATTGATACTTTACACGTAGGATAGAAAATATACACAACGCCAAATATAAAAGAAAAAGATCTTGATTTGAAATGGTTTTACGATAAGCCTTTAACATCAGGTACTAGTATCTAGAGAACAATGTGTCCCTATATCAGCACATAGCAGAGAACCTGACTTGGCACAGCAGATGGCAGGTGCAGCACTTTACTTCCCAGAAGTAGAAGAAGAAACCACACCCAATTTGAAGCCCATATGGATGAGAAGCAATGCTCACTAAGAACTTGTCCCTTTAATCAATCACTTTAGTTCATGATAAATGTCACCCCCGTTCAAAATAGATCCCCACCAGGTGCTTGGGAAACTGGAAATCTGGGTTTGTTCTGACTAAAACAGATGCATCACAACAGAATAATGAATTACAGACACATCGGAGCACACACTGGAGTTCCCTGCCATTATGTTTAGTGTTCTGTATACATGTTTTACTTGCAGGACTACAAATATCTATTATAAAAGAAAAGATCAGGAACATCTCAAGTAAATACAAACGCCCCGCAGCTGCTGCAAAGATATTTTTCAGGATTGAAAAAAAAAAAACTCAAGTCCAAACTGAATATTTTTCCTGAGCTTGAATTCCTATTTATTGTGATTGTTTAATTTGAGTGGGTGGCAGTAAACTGCACATGGATTTCTACTTGCCAGGAATCTGGGTGACAGTGTGGTGTTCATAGCTTTTTGTATAAAAGCAAGAAACCTATTTTTCTCTGCCCTGTGTGCAAAGATTAGAAAAAAGAAAGAGCAGAGACAGAGTGTTGTTTGTGCACTCACTTAACTGCTCATTCCCCACCTGTTTCAAATGATATGAGTCCATTAGATGGCCGTTATCAGTGTCCTAGATATAGGTTAGAAGGGGCCTGCTGCACATAGGAGGAGCTTCAGAATGCTTTTATCAGCTATTCACATGGTTGCTCACAGATAGGAATACAAGAAGGCGTTAAAGGCCAAAGTAATTATGATGGGACGATTTCAGAATAAAAGGCTTGCCTTGTGACCTTATTAGTGGGGAAATGCACTTAAAACAGCAATATTTGATCATATCACATGTTCTGCCTAAAGTATGAAGCACGTCATTTAGATTTGTACTTTTTTACCATATGCACAGATAATTTACAGATAGGAATTCAGTAAAACAACATCAACAACATGACACACTATTCCCACATTTGCCAACACTGCACTGTTAAGGACTACATGGTTATCTAAGTTGTTCACTTCAAACACCATTTTTTGCAGAGTTCATGTTGACTTAAATATTCAGAATGATTTCCCTATACCTTTCTGGAGAAGTAACCACATTTATTTGGTAAATTAATGGATTATGTCTGATTTCTATCTGCATAAATACAGCCTATGCAAATGACCCCCATCTATTTGCATGTAATTCCTTTTATTTGTTATCTGTTAATCCCAATCATTTATGTTGATTACAATTGAAATCTTGTTCATTACTAGAAAAATAACTGACTTTTAATGTGTGATGATTGTGCTTCATAAGAATTGGGTTTTTAATTGTTGCTTTTAATGTATAAAAATAAGTATAAATGTCCTTGTTCCTATAACGTTTTTTAGGCTTTAAGAAGCCTTGATGCATTTTTTGAAGCTCAGCATCGATCTGTCTTCTACCTCATCTAGTACTGACAAAAGCAGAAAACATGTATAGAAGCCTTGAATAATTCGTTTTATAGAGAAATGTGCACACAGAAAGAAGGGGAAGTAACAGATTCTTCTGCCAAGCGCCATGAACGGGAACGAGGTGTGAAGAAGGTCTGGCACCTTGTCAGGGTGCTATTCACACTCACAAGCAACAATATGTTAGAAATAATATCAGCGGCTTCATGTATTTGGAGCCAGCAATACTGACATTGATCTATTCATATCAAAAGGAAACTTAACTGACAAGTAAAGACGAGATGATATTGAACTGTTATGATCCAATCTCTGTCTCTGTCAAACATGATTTCCAACCTTGCAGCTTCAGAGGGTCTTATTATTTGGGTTGTCTACAGCCACTGGTTCTGAGCACACAAACAGTACATTGGATCTGAGTTGAAGTATTGGTAATTCTGCTCTCATTTACAAGGCAATTAGTAGTCTGCACAAGTAATCATCACTCCATTTGCAGAACAAGGCATGCTTGAACAACTTATTGATAAACCTTATAGCAGGAAAAATGAAATTCTTGGCAGGCAGGAATGTTATAGGGGATATTTCCCTCGAGGAGGTTCTGCATGTAATGTCATTGGCTGTTTACATAAATGTTTATTATAGACTAACAAAGGAAGTGCATACATGTTCTTCCTTGTTTAGCTTTAAATTCAATCAAAATGCATAAGGCTTAGCCTTAGAGTAATATAATACATATCTGTCCTCTTGCCAGGAAAATATACTCTCAGAGGGAAAATAGGACAATAAATCAGAACATAGAATCCATCCCAATGCACAGCTGTGTGCTTTACCTTTAGTCCTACTGTTCCCAAAAGCAGATGTTGCACAATACCAGAAGGCTATGGCAAAAGTCTCAAACGCTGCACTTCATTAATTTCATTACTTTGGTCCGCTCCTCTTGGGTGGGAAAAGATTGCATTGCATTGATTAGCATTAATTAATATTGATTAGGATTAATCTAGCGGAACAAGGGTAACTTGAGAGAGCTTAGGTGATGTCCCTCGAAGAGATTTCTGAAACACCTGCATTAACTCATTTAAGTAATGATCCCTGTCCACAATCCAACAATGGAAGGCAGAAAACACCTGGGAGCAGAGTTTGTCTGTAATTACTAAAAGGGCTTGGAGAAAGTAGTTTTTGAGTGTTTGTACCAATTGAATAATAGCTCACCTCGTCTGAGTAATTAAAGTAATTAAATTAAATACAATGGTGACCCAATACCCTGAAAGAAATTGTCCAGAGAGGCTTAAGCTGCAAGAATCTCTAATTAATCATTTAGCAAAAATAATTGTTATATGCAACAAAATTCAAAAGATAATAATGCCAATGTTTTGTGTTGTACTTTTTTGTTTCCTGCAATGTGTGCACATGGTTTGATTAAAGTCAGGAATCGATTGTAAAGTTTGGCAACTAGCTTGGTTATGTGTGCAGGCTACTGTATGTGAGAATAGTCTGTAAAATATCTTGTAACTTAGTTTTGAAAAGTACTGCAATGAAGTTTGTTATTGAACACTTTATTCCGCAGGGTATAGTAAAAAGTATATAAAAAAGTATGAGGAGAAACAAATAAACAAATACAAAGTAATACAATGCTGTCGGTGTGTAATTTTTCCTGAATATTAGAATGCCAGGGATTTAAGTGAACACATCTGGGAATGTGTTTCTTACCCTAAACATTATTCAAAAGCAAAATCCATCCCTAAAGCAATGGTTACTGCACCCAAAACAATGTGTGTATCCACCCCACTGAGCAAGCAATAAACACAACCTTCTGGAGGACTGTCTGCAGTTATCAATTTAAATATATCCTATTTTCTTCCCCACAGAGCCAGCGTGGCAGAATTAAAAGTTGAGTCAGGGGAAGCAGTGGTGTATGGCCAGCCATTACTTATGCTCCGGTAATTTGATTATGACTCTGGGCAGCATGTTGTGCCACGCTCCTGGGGCCGGGACATATCAAATTAATAATTGCAATTGACAGGCAGTCCATATGTTAGTGTGTAGAGTTAGTTGGTTGGGCTGATGGTCTCTTTGCCTCCCCCCCTCCCCCTCACTCAGACATCTGTGCAGCAAACAGCAGAGCTGGCATTAGTAAACTTCCTGAAAGTCTGTTTATTCCTATGTTTTCCATGGGGGATGCTCCGAACACACTGGACGTACAGCTTCTCTCACTCATTGCCACTTTTTCCCCACCACATTTGTTTTGTCTGAGAAAAAAACCGAACAGCTGGCCTTTAGCTGTGAGTAAAAAATTACAGGAATTGCAGAGCAGATTCAGTCAGATGATCAGATAATCAGACAATAACAATAATGAATACTAAAAGTAAATACAAACTATTAACAAATTAGGTATTAATTGACTGTTTGCCAAACTCCTCTCTCCAAGGGGATGTCATTTTCTTTGTAATCACTAGTCACATCAAGTCAAAGGGTTTGTCATATGCGCAGTTAAAAACATATTTTCCTGTACAATGAAATCATCTATTTGCCAATGTACAAAAAAACAAAAGGTGTAAAACACGAGAAAATAAATACACGGAATAAAGCACTATATGCAGTATTTACCATTTACAGAATAATAGAGATCTCTGCAGACTTGTATGCAGACTGGGGTATAGGCTAAATGTCAGTGACATACTCTACAGTCTGGAGTGTGTATGACTGTGTGTGTATCCGCTTATGATTATGTATGTGTGTGTGAGTGTGTATGTGAGGTTGTTTAAGGAGTGGATCGAATCTACAGAACTAATTTGTTTATGATTGATTATTGTAAGTAAATAATGCATATATTGAGTAAAACTATATCCAACCATGTTACTTGAAGGAATCCCCGAGCAAAGTGCTGCAATAACTGCGCTAAAAGCTAAACATCACATACATGGGAAGTTGGTGAGCTGAGGAGAACAAATATTCGACTGCTAATAGTCTTAGAAAAATAAATCTGACATAAGACTGTCATTTTCTGTGTACAACCTACTCACTACACAGGGGAAGGAGGTAGCGGAGCAAGTAAATGCCAAGAAGAGCTCTCTAATACTTACAAAACTGCTGGTATTTGACTAGATTTGGTGTAGGCAACAGCGATTGTCCATGATGCATCAACCAATGCTGGAGGTGGTGGCAGTACACAGTTTAGATAACGGAATATGTGTACTGTGTGTTGGTTTATAAATAAGCATGTTTACATGCTTATTTATACAATATTGTACTGCTGAAGTGACATGCATCTCCACAGGGATGAACCATTTAAGTAAGTAACATATACATGACATGCTTTTAAATGTGTGAAGAAAAAGGTTATGAGAAACGTGTTTTGTTGAGTGAGTGTTACATCTTTTTTTTTACTCTAGTTACAAAGTGGAAAATTGCAAAAAAACGAATTCCGAGACATATTTACTGTGAAAAGAAAGAACAATTTGCAATGTGATTAAATGTTAATCTTTAAGTTCTATAATAATATATTATTTTAGAAGTAGCTACTGCACTCTTCTAAAGTCCTCTCTTACAGTTTGTGCCCACTTCAGACCTTGTAATAACCACATTTGGAAATCAGTGGTCAGAAACTAAACTTCTCTAACTCAAACTTGCCTGTTTAGTTTGAAAGTCAGAACGGTTTCCTTTAGCATACTGTTACTTAAACTCCATTTAACACCGTTAACCTACTTATATTGCTATAAGAAAAGCAATTCGTTGCATTGCAGTCTGTGCCATATTGTTTCCCGTGTGCTCAGATTAGATCAAATACTTTCGCCTTGAGCTTTCTTAAACTGTGCGCGCCGCAAACTGCAAATTATATAAAAACTTGACTTGGAAGCAACTTCTTTGTATGAAATGACACATAAAGGGTCTGACACATTAAGGGTCTGACAGTTATCCTACCTGTTATTTATGTACAAGGTATTCAACACAGTGAGCTGTAATAATAATGTCAGCGGTGTACTGACATTATTATTATTTTTTTTTTTTTTCATTTTTTTTTTTTTGCTAGGGGGCCCCTAGTGGCTGCAGGGCCCTAAGCGGCCGCTTATGTCACTTAATGGGTCGGGCCGGCTCTGCTCACCCATTATGTTACTGATTTAAAAAGACTGAATATAGCCAGGACAAATGAGGTTTAGTGAGGCTGTGTTCGTACAACAGCACCTTTGCTCACTGTGTTGAATACCTTGTACATAAATAACAGGTAGGATAACTGTCAGACCCTTAATGTGTCAGACCCTTTATGTGTCATTTCATACAAAGAAGTTGCTTCCAAGTCAAGTTTTTATATAATTTGCAGTTTGCGGCGCGCACAGTTTAAGAAAGCTCAAGGCGAAAGTATCTGATCTAATCTGAGCACACGGGAAACAATATGGCACAGACTGCAATGCAACAAATTGCTTTTCTTATAGCAATATAAGTAGGTTAACGGTGTTAAATGGAGCTTAAGTAACAGTATGCTAAAGGAAACCGTTCTGACTTTCAAACTAAACAGGCAAGTTTGAGTTAGAGAAGTTTAGTTTCTGACCACTGATTTCCAAATGTGGTTATTACAAGGTCTGAAGTGGGCACAAACTGTAAGAGAGGACTTTAGAAGAGTGCAGTAGCTACTTCTAAAATAATATATTATTATAGAACTTAAAGATTAACATTTAATCACATTGCAAATTGTTCTTTCTTTTCACAGTAAATATGTCTCGGAATTCGTTTTTCTGCAATTTTCCACTTTGTAACTAGAGTAAAAAAAAAGATGTAACACTCACTCAACAAAAAACGTTTCTCATAACCTTTTTCTTCACACATTTAAAAGCATGTCATTTATATGTTACTTACTTAAATGGTTCATCCCTGTGGAGATGCATGTCACTTCAGCAGTACAATATTGTATAAATAAGCATGTAAACATGCTTATTTATAAACCAACACACAGTACACATATTCCATTATCTAAACTGTGTACTGCCACCACCTCCAGCATTGGTTGATGCATCATGGACAAGATATGCGAACATGTAAGCAAAGCATAAATTACAGCTACGTTGAAGTTACTTTGAATCGCGGGGGTAAGCTAAACCGTTAGCAAGTAGCTATAGCTATCCAGATATATTAAATAAACACTTAGTCATACAATCTAAATGTAATGTTTTTTAGCGTTACCTGGTGATTTCAAAGAAAGCTCTCTGGAAAATGTTGACTTACTGTTCGATGAAGCTCGAAGCTACCTTTTATGACGTTGCCATAACAACACCTGAATTTAAATGTGCAACCTCTTTTTGTGACAGATTTTTACATTAAATTATAATTCTTCTGAATGATATTCCTATTGACAGCTAGTTTCTATGTGAACATTATGAGATGGACAGCCAGAGAGAATAAATGAAAAACAGTTGTGAAATACTATATGACAAAACAAAAATACAGTTTAAAAGGGGAGTGATTTGTAAAATATAAGAAAAATTAAATCTGTTTACAGTTCTGTTTCATATGGATGTTGAGAGATGTATCCATAGATCTCTTAATTTTGCTCTCAAAGTGCACCAGATTGATGCTTTTAACTTCATTATTTAAAAAAAAATCTTCCCGGGGGAGCATGCCCCCGGACCCCCCTAGCGGAGATGAGGACCCCCCCTAGAGGATGTTAGGTCCACGGTGTTTACATGCTTATTTATACAATATGTGTGCTCATGCTAACATCATAAGACAAAAGTTGGTTCCGTGTTGTGTGTATTGAGAACGCGCTAGTGAGGGGGGCCCCCAAGCCAAAGCTCGCTTAGGGCCCCCAAAAGTCTAGGGCCGGCCCTGTGGGTGAGCATAAAACCTGGTAAATGTCGAGGACCAAGGTTGTGTTGTGGATCATCATTATCTTTAGTGGGGTTACCGGGACACCGTGGAAGGTGGATGGGCTTTTGACCAGAGCTGTGAAGCCCATGCTTGTAAATATAATTAAATGTTAGTATAAGATAAAACCAATAATGTATATATAGTTTTAAAAGGATTGCATTTTGCTTCATGCATTCAGTAGCAATAAAATAATACTCTTATGTATCTGCATATGTGGGGAGGACGCGTTGACGCAATGTATTTTGAGGTTTTGAAATTAAGAAAAAATACATAATTGTGTGCCATGCTATTTAAAATATTTTCAAGAAATGAATTAAATGAACCCCTATGATGGTGAACCCGGTTATTTGGATGGAAGAGAAACATTTTTAATAATGTACAACATTTCAGTCAGACAATTCACGTGTTTCTTAATATGTTTATTAGAAGCAGCATATTGGCGTCTAGGCCTGGGCCTCATCACTCCATAGAAAATTGAGTAATGATTAGATAACTATCCCCCGACCCGACAGGTGGAAGCTGGGGTGCTGGCGGGGCAGGCGAGCAGCAGCAACGTGAACACAGCAGTGTCAGCAGCAGCATATCGAGGCAGAGGCAGGCAAACTAGTGATGTGTCAGTCGGAAAGAGCCGGCTCTTTTAAGTGAACGACGGGAGCCGGTTCGCGCCCGCGAACGAGCCGGTTCTTTTTTTTTGTTTGTTGCGGAGGGATCTAGATCGGGATGAAGGCACATTATGCAATGTGCAATGTGCACATTATCCCGCTTATTACATGGCCACATTCTCAACAAAGTAACGACATGACTCCCAATATTAATTGAAATGCTTTTATGGATTTAGAAAATGATTTTATTGATTTAAAAAATAGTTGTATTTATTTAAATTGACATGCATCCGCTAAAGAAAAATAGTCCGTTGTTACTGTGTGAACTAACGTAGTAACGGCAGGAACTGCTTCGATAGTGTTTTTGAGGAGCTTTTTGATTACAGATTTGAAAACATCGTTGCTTGCTTTAAAAGTAGCACAATGCATTATGTCAAACCTTGGAAAGTATCTAGATATCCCTGCCCTAATGCCAAAGTAAATATCAACTGAATATGTGTCGCCGTTTGATGTCTATGTCTGGACCGCTGCGTAAAAAGGAGGGTTTCTGCCCCGTTACTTCTCTTCTTACTTCTATAAGAATAAAACACAGAGGAGGGAGATGTCTTTTTCTCCCCCTCTTCTGAGAGCCCAGCAGCTGATCTCAGAGCACGCTCCCCTCTCCTGCAGGGGGGCGTGGTCAGCTGCAGCTCACAGAATCGGCCTTTTCTTTAAAGAGCATCTTGCAGGTTTTTATTTTTTCTACATTTATGCTTAAACTTGCTTGAAAATTACAATTAAAAAAGTGAATGCAGGATTTGATATGTTTTACGAGACATAAGGGCAGGAATTCAGAGGGAAAGGAGCAATTTTGAGCTCTGCTCTTAAAAACTGCTTTTTTTAAGGTCATACGTCAAACGCGTCATATTACATCACACAGGGGACACATCTCCGCTTTCTGACCGCAGGTATAGTAGAGTTGCGTTGAGTAGAGCGGTTGTGTTTTAAGGAGCTGTTATTTTCCGGTAGTTTTACATTGTATTTCACAATTTGTAATCATGGTGCAGTATTGTGTTTGTGCAGGTTGCACAAATACCAGCCTGTCAGGACATCGAGTCCACAGTAAAAAGGACCGGAGCTAGCGTTCGTTCCTGGGTGCGTTGTGCATCCACCTCCCTGCAGCACTATACTCTCCTCAGCTTTATCAGGAAACCATATTACTTCTCTCTCTCCCCCCCCCCCCTTCGCTGCTCTCTCTCTCTCCCCTCCGGTACACGGCACCGTAAGACATAGTGTGGAGTTGCATTAGGTAACGCTGCGGTGGCTGTACTGCTCCAGCCGTCTCCTTTGTGCTTGTTTGTTTCCCCCTGTCTGTGTTGTTTGTGTGTGCGTGGTGGCTGTCACTCCTGGCTCCCGGCTCAACCTCCACTCACCTGCTGTAATCAGCTGTGCACCCTCCCCGACTACACACCTGCTTTCCATCAAGCCATTTACAACGACATATCAACGGAGGCTCCACAACCTTTCTCCGCCAGATCGTCAAGTATCAGCCGTATCTCGCGTCTCTCCTCCGGTACACAGCACCGTAGTGTGGAGTTGCATTAGGTAACGCGAGATACGGCTGATACTTGCGCATTAGTTTCTGTTATGGATCAGTATCAACAGTCCTGCCAGTAACGTTACTATATTATCAATGCTACTTTAGTTATAGCCTGATATATGATAGCTAACTTTACAATTTTGTGATGTGACGTTAGCTAACATTCTGTAGCTAACGCCGGTCACTCACCAAGATAGCTGCCCAGTTCTCCACTGGTTCTCCTCACACCACAGCTCAATTTCTCTCCGATGGCCGTTATTTCTTCTAATCCTTGGCTGCTCCTGGTCTCTTGGACGCCTAGCAGGCTCATAATTATAAGGTTGTGGCCCGTCATATGCATTTGAATATTCATGTTCAACTTCTTCTGTGTCTTCTGTGTCGAAACTAGCATTGGGATCCATGTTTATTAATACGTTACACCGGCCGCTCTCCCCCTTGTGTCCCCCGTGTTACGTCACACGCGGGAGGTCACGTGCCGAGGATTTTTTATACGGAAGTGAACATTTCTTACAAAAACGACGCCAGATGTCACTGTAGTGTATATTTCTGTATATTTTTTTTGAAAATCTAGTGTATTCATCATTTTCCTACACATTTATTCACAGGTGTCTTTAACCTGGAAGTTGCTCTTTAAATATAATTTTAAAATGTCGATACAGTAGCCCCTTTTTTAAAATAGCTTTTATAGGTGTTGCTATCTGTTTTGTGTAGCGTGGTTCTACAAGCAAGTCAGTGCATTCATGGGGTGGTATCAGACAGTTACAAGGGTCTGTAAATGCAATGAAAACATTTGGCCTGGACACAGCAAATAATTTATATTAAATATGTAATTTTTACTTTTGAATACTTCAGTACAAAGGATGTATTGATTAATTTAAGTGATATATGTGTACACATAGGCAAGGGTGTAACTTTGGTTTGAGAAGTGGGGGACACACAAAACAGGGGGTCCTCCACAATGAAACATTTTCTCAATTTAATTCCATTTCCTGCCTTTCTACAAATATATTAGGGACTATAGTGTTAACAAATCCAAGAAAAATGTGTAGTGTATATAATGAGTGTGCACACTTATCTAGTATCCTATCCATGTGAACCTGTTTTATTTGTGATGACCTCACATCCTCTGGCATGGGCATGCACCCCCGGGAAGATTTGTTTCTTTAAATTGAAGTTGAATGCATCAATCTGGTGCACAAATTAAGAGATTTATGGATACAGCTCTCAACTCATATGAAACAGAACTGTATAGCTATTTCAAGAATCAAAAAACCATTAGAATATGCTCACAACCAATAACAAATCATTGATAAACTCCTCTCTCCTATCTTTATCTTACCTAGTCAGCATTCTTTATTTTTATTTATTTTTATTTGACTAATCACTCCCCTTTCAAACTGTGTTTTTAATTTTGTACTGACCTATAGTTCACATTGGAAGGATTTCTTAACTTATTTTATATACAACTAATATTAGATGGAAATATTTGTTTACATAGATGACCAAACCGTTTGAGACCCACTGAGATAACTTAGACTAAAGTTTACAACCTAATCACTCAGAGTCCTTTACCTCCCTGAGCTGACGTTATCTCTCTCAGTCCGACAGGAGAGGACTCTCCCCCTCCTTATTGTTGAAACAGCTTCTAATCTCCGTTAGCTCCAAGCTAGCACCAAATGCTAACAACAACCCACGTAACTCTCAGTGTCTCTCTCTGTCTCTCTCTATTTCTCTCTCTCTCTCTCTCTCAGTCTCTCAAAGTCCGACAGGAAAGAGCTCTCCCTCTCCTTATTGTTGAAACAGCTACTAATCTCCGTTAGCTCCGAGCTAGCACCAAATGCTAACAACAACCCCCGTAACTCTCTATGTCTCTCTCTCTCTCTCTTTCTATCTCTCTCTCACAAGATGCACTCGTGCCACACACACAAAGACGCTCTTCCGTGACGATGACCGCTTGCGTAAAAAATAATAATAAACACATTTAAAAAGTGGGGGGGACACAAATGGCATTTTGAAAAGTGGGGGGGACATGTCCCCCCTGTCCCCAGTGGAAATTACGTCCATGCACATAGGCCTATACATCATTAATTAGTCAAAACAGGGCTACATTTGATTTAATTATAAAAGGTATAATATGTGGTAAACTGAAGAGCCGTTTGGGAGCCGAAAGAGCCGGCTCTTCTTGGTGAGCCGAGCCAAATGATCCGGCTCACCAAGAAGAGCCGGAATTCCCATCAAACCTGGCAGCTTAAATAGAGCTGCAAGTTAAGGACAATGTGTTTGGTTGGTTGTAAGAGGGACGAGGCGTGTCACGTGTTAATGTATCATTAGTGCTCGAGTTGACTGCCTGAACTAGCTTGTTGCTTCCTCAACAGTTTTTGCAGGCAATGAAACAATGAAAGGAAGGTAGACATTAAATGAATCATTAAAAAGCGCACTGAGGCATGATTTGTGTGTGAAGTGAATCATTTCACTTTTATCCCACCCCTAGTGAAGTTAGATACTGATGTTGTTGCCCTGTGTTGTTTTGCTTGCGGCTCTTTTTACTGATGCAGCAGGAATTGGTCAGAGGACACCCTTGAGCTTGATTACAGTACTGCATAATTTAGGACTCCTCTCAATATTGTTTTGACATGTTGCTGTGATCGCTGCCGCTCTGACAGACACAACAGTGGCGTGTTAATTATTCACTGCTATAAATATTACTCAGATCAATAATTAACTAGAGAAACTGAGGAGAATCACTAAAATCACGGCGGTTGGAGCACTATATAATGCATTAACACGCCCTTTTATGTTGAATTGGAAAGGGATAGAGTTTATATTTTGATATCTGATTCATTACATGTGTTGCATCACTTGTGTCAAAGAAAGATGAATTTGAGGAAAGTTGTTGCATGTCTTCAGAAATTAGTCAGTGATGCTGCTTTAAAGATACTTGTCACTGACTCTTGTTTGTACACCATTCCTCTAAATGTGCACATGACACGTATTTAATACAGATCATGTAATTGTTATTGGTGCACCTGCATGCATACAGAACTCAATGACTACGAGTAACAATTAAACTCATATTTCAACTTGTTGATTTGCAAAGGCGTTACAGCTGTGTAGCTCTGCAAGTCTGGTGTGTTTGTGTAAATAAGAGGCTGACGAATGTAGGAATTATTCACTCACCGAATTGCACAAACAGAATCTCGACATCAAGGGGTGGGAAAGTTTGCTTTCATGGTTGTGCACTGGGAGGATATCAATACAGGTAACTGCCTCTTTGATACTGTGCTCCTACAACATCAATTCCACTAATAGACAGGCTCATCGTTATTGCACTTTCAAGTATGTTTCTGAAGAACAACGTGTGCAATCTTTAGATTTCAAATGAAAATGTGGTCTGCACGTTCCTTTTGTCAGGTGGCATGTAAATCTATTTAGTATAAAGGAAAAGACAATATATGTGCATATACAGGACTGTCTCAGAAAATTAGAATATTGTGATAAAGTTCTTTATTTTCTGTAATGCAATTAAAAAAACAAAAATGTCATACATTCTGGATTCATTACAAATCAACTGAAATATTGCAAGCCTTTTATTATTTTAATATTGCTGATTATGGCATACAGCTTAAGAAAACTCAAAAATCCTATCTCAAAAAATTAGAATAGTTCCTCAGACCAAGTAAAAAAAAAAGATTTATAACAGCAAAACACAATCAAACATTTGAAAATGTCCATTAATGCACTCAGTACTTGGTTGGGAATCCTTTTGCACGGATTACTGCATCAATGCGGCGTGGCATGGAGGCAATCAGCCTGCGGCATTGCTGAGGTGTTATGGATGCCCAGGATGCTTCAATAGCGGCCTTTAGCTCATTAGCATTGTTGGGTCTGGTGTCTTTCAGCTTCTTCTTCACAATACCCCACATATTCTCTATGGGGTTCAGGTCAGGGGAATTTGCAGGCCAATCGAGGACAGTAATGCCATGGTCAGTACACCAGTTACTGGTGGTTTTGGCACTGTGGGCAGGTGCCAGATCATGCTGGAAAATGAATTCCTCATCTCCATAGAGCTTTTCAGCAGACGGAAGCATGTAGTGCTCTAAAATCTCTTGGTACACAGCTGCATTTACTCTGGGCTTGATGAAACACAGTGGACCAACACCAGCAGCTGACATGGCTCCCCAAACCATCGCTGACTGTGGGAACTTCACACTGGATTTCAAGCAACTTGGATTTTGCTCCTCTCCAGCCTTTCTCCAGACTCTGGCGCCCTGACTTCCAAATGAAATACAAAACTTGCTTTCGTCTGAAAAGAGGACTTTGGACCACTGTGCAACTGTCCAGTGCTTCTTTTCCTTAGCCCAAGTCAGACGCCTCTTCCGTTGTCTTGAGTTCAGAAGTGGCTTGACCATGGGAATACGGCTATTGTAGCCCATTTCCCGGACACGTCTGTGAACAGTGACTTTTGATACCTGGACTCCAGCTTCAGTCCACTGTCTTTGAAGCTCCCCCAAATTCTGGAAGCGACTCTTCTTCACAATGCTGTTAAGGCTGCGGTCATCTCTCTTGGTTGTGCAGCGTTTCCTGCCACATTTCCCCCTTCCAACAGACCTTTTGTGGATGTGCTTTGAAACTGCACTCTGTGAACAGCTTGCTCTTTGAGAAATTTCTTTTTGTGTCTTACCCTCCTGATGGAGGGTGTCAATGACGGTCCTCTGGACAGCAGTCAGATCAGCAGTCTTCCCCATACTTGTGATTTAGTTTACTGAACCAAGCTGAGTGTTTTTCAAGGCTCAGGAAACCCTTGCAGGTGTTTCGAGTTAATTAGACGATTCAAGTGATTCGTTGAACACCCTACTAGTATACTTTTTCATGATATTCTAATATTTAGAGATAGGATATTTGAGTTTTCTTAAGCTGTATGCCATAATCAGCAATATTAAAATAATAAAAGGCTTGCAATATTTCAGTTGATTTGTAATGAATCCAGAATGTATGACATTTTTGTTTTTTTAATTGCATTACAGAAAATAAAGAACTTTATCACAATATTCTAATTTTCTGAGACAGTCCTGTATATATATGCAAACATATGTTTTATATATAATTGTAGATTTCCTTCCACCACAAGTCAGAACTGGTGGAAACACTGAGACACTGATGTTGAAAGTTGTCAGACTATAAATTGACCTGAGGTTTCTGCATGGAGTTTCTCAGAACAGTTTCCTTTCCAGCTCTCCGCAAACGCTCCTCCGCTATAATTAAACATGCCATCCCTTATGACTGATGCAGAGCTCCTCTGGAGGTAACACTGTGTCACTGTGGTTATACCTGTAAAAGTGGCTTCATAGGGCTTGTCATAATGTAGAAAATGCCAGAACGCAGTGGGCTGATGCATCAAGCTCCCAAGGAAGCTTCAAATGGCACCTGATGTGTCTGGGATTACACCTTTCACAAACAGACAGACGACACACAGATGCAAACTACGACATTAATTATTTTGAAATGACATGAATAACTTTTAAAGCATATAATGTGGGTTTAGGCCACAGGGAGTTTCCGTCACAGTGCTTATTAAAGCTAGAACAAATAAAACGTTTTCTTCTTACAAAAGAAGCATCTTCTTTTGAGCATCACAATATAATTTCATTTACAGTAGGAATCATACAACTTTTCGCATGTTTTTTCTGTCTGCAACCCAATTATCTCAGTCACTGGCCACACAACCCTCAGGTTATATGGCTGCACTGTAAAAAAAACTGTAAAATAAAATAGTGAGATAACATGTAAAAAAAAAAGTAACTTACGTTACCACAAATAGCCTCTATTACAGTAATGTTACATGATATATTTTTCTTTTCACATATATCATTTGTTAGAATAGAGTTATAAACCTCTAGAAAACAGAATAATCTTTAAAAAATGATAAAGAAAAGCTAAAATACGGAAAAAGTATTTTATTATTACAAAACATATATATTAATTGTTAGAATAGAGTCATACACCTCTAAGAAAACAGAATAAATATTTGTTTAAATTATAAAAAAGCTTAAAGACAGAAGATTACTGTTGTTATTTAAAAACAAATACCGTAAATTCAAGATTCAAGGCTTTATTGTCATTTGTACATTAGCTTCATTTTAGACATGGCAATGAAAAACTGAAGTCACAGGCTCCTCCAACAGTGCAACATGTATATAGAACATAGAACAAATCAAACAGATAAAATAGTGCAAGTAAATACAAATAAAATAGAATAGAAATAGTGCAAGAAGAGTCTATATGCAAGTAAAGGGAATATGATAGCACTGCCGTACCAGGCCGTGATGCAGCCAGTCAGGATACTCTCTATGGTGCACCTGTAGAAGATGCAGAGTATCCTGGAGTCCATGTTGAACCTCCTCAGCCTGCGGAACAATTACATCATAATGTCCAGGGACTTTTCACACGGAGAGAAAACATACACAAGTTGAAAGGAAACTGAATCTTTTTAAAACCACCCATACGAACAAATTCCAAACTTCATTGCATCACAACAGAAGGTGTTCATCTGTGGAATAACTGTAATGATGAGCTGAAATACTGTGCAACTTTATCTAAACTAAAACTCTTATTTAGAAACCAAATCCTGAATGGATCTTCTTCTTGCCCCATTTGAACATGATAGAAACTTTGAGAATAAATTTTTTTTATACCTTGAACCTTGAATTATTATTATTGTTTGTTTTGTTTCTAACATGTTCAATAAATTGATTAATACATTTTTTTTTAAAAGAGCCGCTGTTGTGGTGATGGTGTTAGTGTGATGAGTCCAGGTCAGGTCCTCAGTGATGTGGACACAGAGGAACCTGAAGCTGCTCTCACGTAGTCCCATTCAGCGCCATATAGACTGAGAGTTACGTCATCTCCGTTCACTCCAATTAACCACTTTTTTACAGCAATGGCGGATCGCGGAGCCTCTCAATCGTTCCCCGGAAGTTAGCGCCAAGGCTAGCAGAGCTGTAGAGTTGCAGCATAATAGATCGTTCGTGACGGACTTTTAAAGGTAAGAAGAAGTTTAAAGATTTATATTGCGGATATTATCAGTACATCTGATTCAAATTAACATGTGTATTAAAGGATGTCAGTGGATTATCCTTAAATTAGTAGATTTAGGGAACGTTTACAGATAACAGATTAAGCTAGGATACCATACCATAGTACCATACACTATACCATAGTGGTTGAATACACAGTATTAGGAAACACTTTATACTTACTGGACATGTTATACTCATTATATACTGTATATAAAATATGACCAAGAATGTGAGACAACTTTATACAAATTCCTATCACATCATTTACTGATGCCATTTGTCATACTTTGTTAAACTCACAAATAATAAAGTTCCATAACTTCAGTTGGGAAGAAAGACCACACCTTATCTCCCCAAGGCAATTCCCCATCCAATAGGTGTGCTATATAGGTGTGTATAACCCTTTCTCCTGTCTGTTACTCCCTCTTTCAGCAGAAGAACCAGAGGGGGATTCAATGGAGCCTGAATACCTGCACTGAGACCCTCACCCTGCACCCTGAGTCTCAACTCTGTGTTTTTCAGTGTTTTTTTGTATTAAACAAAACATTAAGCTTTCCCAATGGTGTGGTTTTCGTTTTGTGAAAAAGTGCAAATGCAGTGTTTGTATATAATAACCTCACATATGTTTTGCTGTTGGTCGTGAAATTGCTCCTGCTGACTTGAGCCAGCCATTTTTTCCTCCGCCCTGTGTCAGTGGGGAAGCCGTACATTCGTACTCCTTTCTCGGAGCGATTTGAGCATCCCCAGGCAGCACAGCAAACCATGGTGGCGACTAGGAGGCAGTACAGCAAACCAGGACAACATGGAGGAAAAGGCACAGACAAACTGCATGATATGCTATTCAATGTTTATTGAATTCCATGTATTTGCAATGGATGTTCCTAAAACAACACATTTAACATCATCATCATGCTGCTGCTGCTGCTGCTGCTAGTCCTTTGATAGTCACCTGTCGGTCTCCTGTCCTTTCTGAAAGCCATAAAGATGACATTAGTCATTTAGATAGCTTGTGTCCTCAATTACCATGGGATTACTGAAACTACCATGAATTTAAGAAAATGGTAGAAATGAATCTAATCTGAATTTTGAAGCATTCCTTTAGATCCCCTCCCTCTAAATATATCAATAAACATTAGAAAGTGATGCTCCTGACTACCATACAGGTTTAAGAAGATAATATTGGTTTTAAAGAATTCAAAGCTATTAATAAACAGCAACAGGCTCTTTAACCAAGGCACTGTTAGCCTAACATGTAAACTAGTTGTTCACACTAATCCTAATATTATCACTTAATATTAGGAAATTCTATTTTATTTTTTAAAACATATTGATGTAAATACATGTATAAATATTGCAAATCAAAACCTTTATTCACTAATAATTACCAAAAATTGTAGTTCTATCTCCTGTTATCAATGCATTCACATTGCCCGCCATGAACTTCCGGGGAACGATCCTCGTCTACATGAACCACGTGACGATAACCGTTTTTGGACTTCGTAACTCTTCTATCTATATCGCGCTGGTCCCATTGATGGCGGTGGGGGCGTGTTCCTCTCCCTGCTGCTTCCTGTAGTCCACAACTATGGCGTTATATTTGTGCCTCTATCCTGAGCACGCAATGAAACATGTTGAGCCTAGAAAATGCGATTGAGCGCACACTTGAACATTTTTGAGCACAGAGAAATATATTTTCTCTCATAAAACTCCTGCTCCGTGCACAAGCAGACCGCTGCACGCGCTCTATCCCTCGCTCGCTCGACCTCTCCACCCTGTGCGCGCTCAGCTTTGCCTGCCTGCTCGCTCAAGTTGTCACAGCGTTACAAATGTGCCACGAAACCAACCAATCGGAGAACTCGAAAAGATCAATTCTGATTGGCTGGTCCAGCACCATGTAGAGAGAAGAGTTGCGACAGCGGAAGTCCAAAATGCTTGATTGTCACGTGGTTCAGAGAGACTCAGAAAGTTCCCGGAAGTTTGTGGCGGGCCATTTGAATCACGATTTGAATGCATTAATAACAGGATAGAAATGCAATTTTTGGTAGTTATTGGTCAATAAAGGTTTTGATTTACAATATGTATACAACATATCGATATGTGTATGTAGTTACATCAATGTGTTTGTTTGTTTTTTAAGTAAAATGTGCTAATATTTGAGGATTAAGACAAAATAAGAAGTACTTTATTGATACCAATTGGGGAAATGTTAACGCGGCAGCAGCAAAAGACAAGGCATTGTACATTAGACAGTTAAAAGACTAGAATTAAACAATCGAAAATGTAAACATCTTAAATAGAAATAACATAGCATTGCAAAAAGTTGAAAATATACATGTAGTTAGGGAAAGTTAGGTATTTTTTTGGCCATATCGTGAAATAATTTATTACCAATAGCTTTTTTTACCATATGTCCCCATAGGTGTCTAGTAACATCTCCCAATTTATCCACAGCCAAATCCTCTGGGAATCGCCTTGAGAGCCAATCAAAGTTGGGGTGCCCAGAGGGCCTGGGTAAAAATAGTGAAAACATTTTTTCTACCAAAAGTGACTTTTGAGATGTCTAACTATGGTTTTTTAGGGGTGCTGAATCTATCCCAGCCATTAGTTTTGAGTCAAAATGACTCCTTAACCCTGAAATATTGATCTGTCAAATTTAACCTATGGATTTGGGGTGAAAAATGTATTCTACACATTGAATAATCCACTCTGAATTTAAAAGACACTACAGTAATGACATCTGCTAGGTACGTGCTCAGTATAATTACTTCTCTGCACGTGGAGAATATCAAGGTAGAGGTATTTTGCAGCTGCTTTTATTCAAAGCGTGCAGATTGAACCCAGGCCTCCCGTATACCAGTCGAAGACACTAACCACTGCTCCAACACGCCCACAACAAAGTTACTTTCTGACATGGTAAGTAAATAATTTTGCTTTCTAAAGTTTAGTTGGCTATACATTTATTTATAGGCCCATGCATCATTTTTATCTCTTAGTTACAGCCTAAAATGAATGTTGCTAGCTAGCATCCAGCTTAAGTTAGCTAACATTAGGCTAATATCAAATCTAGTACCTTAGCTAAATAAACCATTATAAATTGTCTCTGTGTCATTGATCAACATTAATTGTGTTGTAAATTGTGTCATTTTATAGTGGGCTCACTATATGATTCAAAGTGAGATTATTGTTCATAGTTACACATAATCTATTAATGTGGCTGTGTGGACCCATTCTGCATGATATGTTTGATAAGTCTTGCCTTTGCCTTGCCTTGCCTTGCCTAGTAAACAAAAAGAAAAAGTAATTGTTCACCGAGCTGTCTTGTCTTTTTAGGACAGTATGGAAGTTGATACCACAAATTGTCATGGTTTGAGGTGCTTCATCTGTGGTGGTCCTGGGACTGAAATGCAAAAACTCTCAAAAGTCACTCACAAAGGTTATCAGCAGCTATTATCTTATTCTGAGATCGTAGATGATGCAATGCTGATCAACAGACTACATGAGGACTGGAATGATGGAGATGACCCCAAGCTGAAGTACCATTTGGATTGTAGAACCGAGTTGTACCATCGTTCGAGAAGTGTATCCATTGCGAAACGTTCAGGTTTTCTTTTTCATTATGTCAATGTTGTTGCCACTTTCTGTCAATCATTCCGTTCAACTCATCATTTCAATCCAATACATTTTGTGGCATGAATAAAAGCTCACGAAATTGTCTTTCATCCATCCAAAGGACAAGATGCTCAAGACCAACGATCAGACAGGATGAAAAGACGCAGCGTACTGTCTGGGCCAAGTACTTCAAGTGCTGGTAGCTCCACATTCCAAACCCCATCAGCACACCTGGTCTACCGTGATGTTTGTATCCTCTGCAATAAGAGCATCAATGTTGAAATGCTTGTAAAATACCCTAGTAAGTTGCCTGTCTTCTACATTCTCATGAATGAGTTTGAAAGGTCTTTCTTTTTTTTCAAATTAAAACTCTCTTTAGTAAATCATATATGTGGCTATAACCCAGACACAGCCCGGAAGTTGTATCGTGCACCTGACAATCGCTTCCAGGACAGACTGAAAAGGAATTTGTTGGAGACAGCTGTGAGACGAGGAGATGCCTGGGGAGTTGAAGTTGCTGGTCGCCTGTCTGGAATAATAGATTTGGTAGCTGAAGAGGCACTGTATCATCTTCGGTGCAGGTCCCAGTTCGAGAACCCAGTTACAAACTCTGGGGTAATATATTTTTTTCAAGACCAGAAGTCCCAGACTCTGTAGACAAGGTTCTGAAGCCAATCATTTCAATTAAAAGTTGTTTTTCCCCCACAGGTCGGACGGCCTACAGATGAGGAGAGGCAGTTGCTGTTTGAGAAACTGTGCAAATGGATGGATGAAGAAGTGGAGCATGGTGTAACAACTCTCGCTGAGATCCACATGAAGATGGAAGAACTTGACCCCACGGAGGACAAAAGTCTCACATATGGACGGATGTATCTTAAAAAAAAGCTTCAGGAACATTATGAGGAGTCTCTCTGTTTCACATTAGATGAGGGAGGAAGATTCATTGTGTGGCTAAAAGACACTACAGAGGCAATCCTCCGAGACTACCATCAGCAGGTCATCAACCCCTCACAAACCATGGATGATTCTGCACTTAAAGACCTCATAATTTCCACTGCCATTCATCTGATCTGTGGAGACTTGGCAAGAGTTTCACTCGACACAAAGCAGTATCCCTCAGTAGACAGCATGACCAATACACAGAGCCAACTTGCTCTGATTCCTGACAGCCTCAAGCAGTTGCTGAAGGCAATTGTAAAAACTGACGAAAAGGTGGCAATGTGGGGACAGAACCTGCTGAAAGCATACCGCCCTCGATCAGGAGTTATGCCCTCCCAACTTGGACTTACAATTCAGCTTGACCACATGTTTGGATCAAAGTGGTTGATTGACCGTATTCATCACTTAGGATACTCTGAATCATATGTTGAGCTCCATCACTACAAGTATTGTTACTTGAACGTGAAAAATGGATGTGGTGGCATGGACCAGGATACCATAATCACAGATGAAGATGGTATAGATGTTGTGGAGCATGAGGAAGCAGAGGTCGATGCAGTCCTATCTGCAGAACAGCCAGAGGAGCAAGAGGAGAGTGGTTCTGGAATGCATGAAGAGAATCAGCAAACATTTGCCCTCTTTGTTCCTGCCGATAGCACTGTTCATCAATGTGTTGGTGATAATATAGATCTCAACATTGCCTCACTACAAGGAAACACAGCATTCCATGCAATGGGCATGATCAGAGTAACTTCTCCTGCTCCAGCAACAAGACAACATGAGCTTCACACAACCATACCAAGGAGGAACATGGCAGTTGAGGAAAAGGTAGCAACTCTCAAAGCAACAGAGGTGAAAATACTGTCCTTTGTACCAAAAAACAAAGCAGGATTGGCAGACATCCGTTTGGTTCCCATAGCTGATCTCCACCAAGACCCTCCGGTTTTGAAGTCAGGGGACATTGGTTGGATGGCAGGATGGGCTATCAAGAATTACAACGCCACATTTGAACATCCGAACTGGAATGGCTTCATGAAATCCATACATCAAACTGAATGCAGGAAAAAGTCCCTCATTGAGTTTCTTCCAATCATTGAGGGTGACCCAAACGAGTACAGAACCATCTACACTACTCTAATGGAGTGCCTACGCAGCGGTCAGTCTCCTGCTGTCATCACATTTGACATGCCAATATGGCTGAAAGCAACTCAGATAGTTCTCCAGTCTGACTTGCCCATCATCACTAGACTAGGAGGGTTTCATCTCCTGAAAAGCTTCCTGGGCTCTATTGGGGTTATTATGGCAGACTCAGGGCTGCAAGAGCTGATACAGCTAGTTTACCCAGGCAGCAACACTGCAGAACACATTCTCTCAGGCAGGGCTTATGCTAAGGCCATCCGGTTCCACCTTCTTGCATCAGCGGCAATTACCAAGTTTTTGCTGAAAGATGTTGCGTTCAGCGAGCAGGACTATGAAGACATGGAGAACTTCATCAGGACTGCAAAAGAAATGAAAAGAGGTAATTTGACCTTTCCCTAATCTGTGTCTCAAACTATCTCGGAGTATGCCGAATTATATTTTCTCATTATGTAGTAATACAATTAAAACTGTCTATCTCTAACAGGTTCCATGGACACACCAAGGATAGTCACTGTGTTCAAGGAGAGGATGGAGGAGAGGTTGAAGACTTTGTCTAAGGCTGGAAGAACACCTGCACTCTGGGTCTGGTACTATGGCAGAATCGATCTAATCAAGGTATTTATCAGGAGTGAGCGTGTCCCAGACCACACAGGTCACCTCAGCTGCATCATTGGAATGCTGAACACCTTTGCAGCAGCAGGGCACCATCAGTACGCAAAGGGAGCAAGGCTCTATGTACAACTAATGCAGCAGCGACAGGACTGTCCCATGTTCCAGGAAACTCTGTCCAAGTTTACTGTGTATGGCAACCATGTAGTCCGGTTCTCAGACCATGAGTGGTCAGGCACATGGACTGACATCACAATAGAAACCACACTCATGCGTGAGGCCAAATCCTCAGGTGGTTTAAGCAGAGGGCGGTTCCGGAACAAATCTGCTCACAAGTGTTGGGTTCAGACTCTCAACCACTTCTCATTCATTCACCAGGAGCTTGAAGGAGTAATGAACAAACGTAGGGTACCTATCCACACAGACATCACAAAAGCCCAGATGGAGAAAGACAATGACTCTGTTAATGCCATAGTTGGATGGTTGGAGGAAGTCAACCCCTTTGATTCCATACGGGACAGTAAGACCCTGGTATCTTTCTCGACGGGGTTCAGCAGCACTCCTGGGGACTCAGTCAATGCTGATCAGGCAGAGGAGGTTGGCAGAGCCATACAGGCCAAGATGGATGGGAAAACTGTTCTGGATGCAATGGAAACCAAACACAAGGTCAAGTCATTGGCAAGCCTCAGATCTGCTCCTAAAATCAATGGAGAGAAGCTAATCACTGACTCACTCAAGCTCTTCAACCGCCTCATCATCATTAGTGAGCGTGAAGTCAAGACCAAAGAAGCTTTGCGCTTTGAGTTGACGCCAACACCAATGTCTCTATTTGACAAGAATCAGAAGTTGCGAAAGCCAGACAAGGCTGCCCTAGCAAAGTTCCTGAAGGCTTTTGTGGAGCCTGTTGAAAAACTAACCTGCACAAGCCTGGTGGTTGATGGCGGTTGGCTCCTGCACAGCGTCAAATGGGAGGCTAACCTCACGTGGAAGGACATCACTGAGAGCTACCTCCGGTTTGTGATGTCCATGGGTAGCCAGCACGTCCGGATCACTGTGGTCTTTGATGGATATGGTAGCTCCACCAAGGACCATGACCACCTGAGACGAACCAAGAATGCATGCTGTGACATTCAGATTCGTCCAGACTTAAAAAACATCATTCCGCGGGAAAGGTTTCTTGACAACAAGAACAACAAGGCTCAGCTCATTCTGCTCCTTGCTGAGACCTTCCAAAGAGCTAGGATCAGTGTTCAACTATGCTCTGATGATGCTGACACCTCCATCGTGTCTGCAGCACTAAATGAGGCAATAGAGTCTTCTGTTGAGGTGAGGGCTGAGGACACAGACGTCCTGGTTATGCTGGTCCATCATAGGGCAAACCACCCGGTCTTCCTCACGACAGCTAAAGATACAGCTTATGATGTCAGAAAGATTCGAGAGGCACTCCCGGAGAGGTACCGTAAATACCTTATATTCCTACATAGCTTCTCTGGCTGTGATACTGTATCAGCAATTTCTGGGTTTAGCAAACCAACGTTGCTCAGCAAGCTCTGCCAGACTGACAAATCAGAGCGGGCCATGGATGTGTTCTGTGACATCAGAGCCAAGAAAAGTGACATCATCGAAGCTGGCTGCGAACTGTTCAAGAACATATTCCGTGGTAATCCATCTGGAGATTTGGAAGATTTAAGATTTGATATCTTCAGCAAGCGGGCGGCAGCTGGGAGCATCAAGCCTGAGAAACTGCCTCCAACTACAGGAGCTGCAGCACAGCACTCACTGCGGGCATATCTCCAGACCAGAGATTGGCTAATGCTACAAAGTCCATCTTTGGATGTCCTTGAGTATGGATGGAAACAAGGAAAACATGGTTATGAACCAGTCCCTACAACAGATCCCATGGCACCAGATTACCTTCTGAAGTTAGTCTGCTGCAACTGCGCAGGTGACTGTGGCACTCTCAGGTGCTGCTGTAAAAAGCAAGGAGTCAAATGTATTTCTGCTTGTGGGAACTGTCATGGTAACTCTTGCCAGAACATCAACCAGCCAGATGATAATAGTGAGGGAGATGCAGGGGAGTTTGATGAGGTTTGTTAAAATGTCAACTAATAACGCTAGTTTTGATTTGCAATTGTTCAATAAAACCACTTTTTATGGATTGTTTATGGAGTTGGAGTCATTTTTACTCAAAACCAATGACTGGGACAGATTCAGCACCCCTAAAAACCCCTAGTTAGACATCTCAAAAGTCACTTTTGGTAGAAACATTTTTTTCACTATTTTTACCCACGCCCTATGGGCACCCTAACTTTGATTGGCTCTCAAGGCAATTCCCAGAGGATTTGGCTGTGGATAAATCGGGAGGTGTTACTAGACACCTATAGGAACATATGGTAAAAAAAGCTATTGGTAATAAATTATTTCACGATATGGCTAAAAAAATACCTAACTTTCCCTAACTAATGGATAGTGTGAACAGCTATCTTACCTGTTAACATACATGTTAGGCTAACGTTGCCTTGGTTACAGATCCAGTTCCTGTTGTTTATTGCTTTTAATTCTTTAAAACAAATATTATCTTCTTAAACTTGTATGAGTCAAGAACATCACATCCTTATTGATATATTTAGAGGGAGGGAAGGAAGGTTTCAAAATTCTGATTAGAATCGTTTCTACCATTTCTTTAATTCATGGTGGTTTCAGTAATCCTCTGGTAATTGAGGACATAAGTCATCTAAATGACTAATGTAATCTTTATGACTTTCAGAAAGGACAGGAGACCGACAGGTGCCTATCAATGATTGTCAACTGACAGCAAAATGAGTCAAAGCACTAGCAGCAGCATGATGATGTTAAATGTGTTGTTTTAGGAACATCCATTGTAAATAAATGGAATTCAATAAACATTCAATAGCATGCGTGCAGTTTGTCTGTGCCTTTTCCTCTGTGTTGTCCTGGCATATAGTCTCCCCCATGGTTTGCTGTGCTGCTGGGGGATGCTCCAATCACTCATAGAAAGGAGTACACATGTACAGCTTCCCCACTGACACAGAGAGGAGGAAAGAATGGCTGGCTCAAGTCAGCAGGAGCCTTTTAACTATCACAAAAGACAACAACAGCAACAAAATATGTGAGGTAATCATATTTTTCACAAAACGAAGACCACACCATTGGGAGGCTTAATGTCTTTTTAATCAAAAATAAGGAACAGGGAGAGGCTTGCAAAACTCTGGGAGTTGAGACTCAGGCTAAGGGTGAGGTTCTCATTGCAGGTCTTCAGGCTCCATTGAATCCCCCTGGAGTTCTTGTGCTGAGAGAGAGAGACAAAGACAGGAGAAAGGGTTAGATACATCTCGCAACCTATAGGATGGGAAATGGCTGACCTATTTTAAACTTACCTTGTATTTTCACTCTAACTTAAGTCCCTCTCCCTTTGCCATCAATCCAAAATCAGCTGAGCTGCAACATAATACAGAAAGGTAATAATCAACAGAATTACAAGGACATAATATGACTCTGCTAAAAACACTCACCCATAAATTACGTTTTTGTTTACTTGTCTCAAATATCCACTCTAAATCCATATCAATAGCAATGTATCACAAAAATAGCTCTCTTCCTTATTAGTGTGCCACGTTAACTATATTATGCTAGCTTGAACTCCAAAATGGATATCCTCATTTCACCACCTCCACCCACTACAATCACACGCCCCAATGTTATATTTAACTTCCTCCACCCCGGATAAAAGCACGTTAAGAAGCCCTTTCTCTCTAATTCCACAACGTTGGACGGAATAAACATTAAGAGAACGGATTAATAGGCTGTTCATGGTTAACGTGTGTTGCTAACTTTATCCGGTCCTAGCCTAATCTGTTTAGTTGTCCGGTTGAAAATTAACGCAAGCTCTATGCCCATTGTAGAACAGGAAACAGAAGTTGGTCCAGGTTCTGGTCAACCCAAAATTGTGATAGAGAGAGAAACATGTTTGTCATTCTGCCACCTCTAATGCTTACAGCAAGTAATCAATACAGAAGGGTTCATGGCGTACATGTAGGCTACGGTTTGTTAGCTGTTTGCTTAAACTACCCCTATAGCTATGTTGCCGGCTAGCAAACTCAGGCATTGCAAACAATAACGTGATATCAGAAAACTAGAAATGTATAACTCACCTGACACTGTGGTGTGCTATTCTCTTCATTCGAGTCTGTCATGTCCTGTAATGTCAACGACGGATGTGTAATAAGAACGTCAACAGCCTGATGGCAACCGAAAATCCCTCTCTCATCTCAGATACAAGATATGATTGGAGACGACCAGCCAATCACAATTGACCTTCTCGAGTTCTCCGATTGGTTGGTTTTGTGGCACATTTGTAACGCTGTGACAACTTGAGCGAGCACAGGCAAAGCTGAGCGCGCACAGGGTGGAGAGGTCGAGCGAGCGGGGGAGAGAGAGCGCGTGCAGCGGTCTGCTTGCGCACGGAGCAGGAGTTTTATGAAAGAAAATATATTTCTCTGTGCTCAAAAATGTTCAAGTGTGCGCTCAATCGCATTTTCTATGCGCAACATGTTTCATTGCGTGCTCAGGATAGAGGCACAAATATAACGCCATACACAACCAGCTCCTTGGTTTTGCTGACGTTGAGATGGAGGTTGTTATCCTGGCACCAAGATGTCAGGTTTGCGACCTCTCTGTACGCCGTCTCGTCGCCGTCGGTGATCAGGCTGACGGTTGTGTCGTCAGCAAACTTCACAAAATCTAAAAAGACCATTTACATGTCAAACACAAAGAAAACATGTAATTTTACTTTGCAAAAGCCCAAGTTTGCATTAACTGTCAGATGTTTTGTAGAAGAAAATCACAGATATATACATGTATATATACACAATATATTATTGAAAATAATAATATACATCACAAAAATATTAAATAAAATATATTTAAAGTAATAATAAAGCAGAATAGACCGGCAATGAAAAATGTAACAATAGCCCAAAAAAAATCAACATTTTGTTCAAAAGATAACAATTATAAACACTAGAGAAATCTACCAGTTATGTGTGTCCGTGTGCATGTCTGTGTACATGACTATGTGTGTGTGTTTCTACTCTCTCCATTCAAAGTTAGAAATGTTTGTAATGAATGAATGCACCTTTATCGAGTGCTGTTTTTATTCCTTCCTCTTCACTTTAGTCCCCTTGTCCGGATTGATCTTGAATAGGCACCTGTTAAGACAGAAGTACACTTACATTTAGTGTTTAATTACAAATTCTGTGGATGATACAGCCATTCATTGTCTTTACAGTTATACAGCTTGAAGTCAAAGGGCAATGCTACTCTTAAATGTACTTTTCATTAACTGTTATGATCATATCTGTACATGTAAACCATTGGTTTGAATAGAGTTTTGTTATATAAAGTCGTCACTTGGCATCACTATCACACTGGACAGTATCGCAGCAGGTCTGTAAACAGGAGCAAGCGTCACTTGAAGATCATTTGAATGTGGGTAGCTACGAGTGCCATCTTAAGAGGTTTGTGTGTAACTGGGGCAGATGAGGTGCGTGTCAGTAGCAGAGTGAGCAGAGTGAGCGGTGTAAAAGCATCGTAGTTAACGGAAATAAGTTTTAATGTGTTTGTTAACTGCAATAATACCAGGTTCCGGTGCCCATCCCATTTCGGTGCAAGAAATAGTTGCATCTTCCTCGTCAGATTCCATTGTCATCAGGTGCTGACACTCACGCTAAGCCTTTACTTGGTGGTACAAGTACAAGATTGTAATTACACTTGTGTGTTTTTCTGTTATAGACAACACATATACACTAAACCTGCTCCATGGCTGTATTACTGTGCTGTTGTGTTGATATTAATAAGTTAAGGAAATCAACCGCTACCAAGAATCTTGTGTGTTCCTACCGACACTCTAAAGTGTATGTCTCTCCGAGTGAAACCTTCCCCTATAGTCCTACCTGAATCCCTATTCAATAGGACTCCTTGAAAACAATTCTGTTTTCCAAATAACTGAATTGGTTTTCTTTTGTTGTCGACAAAGGGCCCTCTTTCCATAATTTTCATTGAGCTGAAGTAAACATACCACCGATTGGCTAAGAGTGAGTTTGGGTCTTCAGGGAGGAGCCAGCACACCACTGCAAAGCAAAGGGGTACGCTGAATTTACAACCCAAGACAAAACGAGAGCATAATGCGAAACAGAATGCAGCACAATAATCTTTTTATTTCGATTATCTTGTATTGTCAGGAGCACTTATCGTGTGTCAGAAATGTGCACAATCCTCTACTCTGGGGTTTAAGATGGAATGCCTTAATAATTACAATGCAAGTCTTGCAGAGATCTTGGAGATCTGCAAGAACTCCAGGGTAGCTCCCAGTTCTGAGCGATAACTGATGTTGAGGCAGTAATATGCTGCAAAAATATTTGGTGCAGATTGTTAATATTTCTTTTACATGGCCAATTGTATTTTAGGAATTATTAGCTCCTGCAGCTTTATTTTCTTTCTTAAGTGTTTCCTAATGTTGACAGTATAGAAATGTCACATCATAAAGGGATAGTTTGGGTGTTTAAAGTGGGGTTGTATAAGGTACTTATTTGCGTCGGGCCGAACCACGCCCCTTAGCTGTGATATAATGAGCATATACCACGGCCTGTCGTGAGCTATTAATATACAACAATACGCATAGTGCAATTAGCAGTAGGTACCATAAATTAAATAACTGAATAAATAACTAAGCTGAATAAAATGACATGTGAAAAGTCAGAACATTTCCGATAGCCGCGATGCTAATTTCCGCTATGTTAAACTTCAATGACTTATGCTAAAAATGTTAGCGATCAAAAAGTCCGCTATTTTTGGCTGTTTTGGGTTGACTTCAGTTGACTGTAACATCGAAAATCTTACTGAATTGGATGTTCACAAAGCTGCGGACCGGTTATACACTGCATAACAAGGGAACTAACATAGCTAATTTAGCTAACGTTAGCTAATTTAGCTGTTGTAGTGCCGAGAGACGGGACCTACGGATTAAGCAACTAGACTACTTGTAGTGTACATGCAGAATTATTTCAATTTAAAATAGTTATAAATGCTAACCCTCACACAAATACCTGACTCTCGTGCTGTATTTTCCTCTCGTTTCTTTTTCCGTTTCGAAGCACCTGATGAATGCTTTCTCTTTGACGGCGCCATAATCCCATCATCAACAGACAGACGCAACGCACTTTCATTTGAATCTGCCAATCAGATCCATCCATTGCTGGAGAGGGGGGGCCTCCCCGAAATCTGTGAGATTGATTGGTTTTATGATCACTGGCACGTAATGTGTCCAATGAGAATGCGTTTTAGAGCGTTATAAAAAACATTTCTTTAGCGAAGACGGAGGTCAGTTTTGGATAGCAGCGGAAAGCTGCATTAGTGCATTACCTATGATCCTCAGCCACTGTCAGCCGGAAGTGGCGCGTTCGATTACTGTTTTGGGCTGTCTACCGTGGATGGGCTGCATTCCACTCCAAATAGCTGGTCGGCCGTAACCAGAATCCAAACATCCGCTGTTTTATGGATTCTCATTTAATTTCCAAGAATATCTCAGTACTGGATTATTTCCAAATTTCAAAATAAATATATATATTAAACGAATAGAAGTAAGTATATTATAGTATATTCAAGAATGAAAAAATATGTGCATTGCATTGGACACATGTATATGTATATATATATATATATATATGCATATATATATGCGTGCATATATGTGTGTGTCTGTATATATTTATAAACTGTATATTATTCTTGATTGCTTTATTTTTGAGAAACCTATTCTGCACCTACCTTGGTGAAGAGAGTCCAATACCCTATGAGACTGTTCAGTCTCATAAAACATGCTCAATTAACTTTTTGAAAACACAAGCTCACAATAAAGTCAGATGGGAGATATACAGAAGCAAAGTGTGAAAGACAAAGATGCATTCCTATATTAAACAATCAGAAAATAAAACGTTGTTGTTCCACGAGGCAGTTGTAGCCATAGCAAATGGATTAAGAAGTGAATTTAGGTACTTAACCTTCAACTGCTGCCTGAAATCATTCATGACATTCATTCGCGGCACCACTGTAGATTGATGTAACCAACTAGCTGTGTGGGACATTATCACAATACATTTTTAAGTTAATTGACTTGGATTTTAAAGGTATTTCGCTGTAGTTACTAGCTTTGTCAACATGCTTTGGTAAAGGCCTATTCTTTCAATATGAGGGACTTGAATAGTTTGATATTATTAGACGTCTAAAAGGACAACATAGGTTGTTTGTTTTACTGTTATTGCAATGCTAATACCAATTTAGCGTAGTGGTAGCACTAACTGCTAACAAGGTTTTGATATTCAGAGTCTGGTTGTTAGTGCTTGCTAGCATGTTCAATGTTATGGGCTAAATTGTACGCTAGTGTGATAAGGCCTAGGGGTAGATGCTAATGTTATTTAAGTTCTAGATCCTTTCATTTTTCACTTACAGTGAAACTCAATATGTTTTTTGCATACTGTCTGCCAATCACTCTGTTTTAAATATTTAGTTAAAGTCACACATTTCAGTCCATTGATACATTTCTAAAAGCTACTTTCCTAACAAACATGGTGCAGTTGTAGCAATCACTACAGATCACATATCTGATCATCTGTGAAAAGCTAAATGATGTCAGAAATTGACACAGCTTTTTCTTGTGTTGAAAAACATCAGCAGGTCAATGTTAATGCACCGAACTCTGTCTGTTAGTGCTTGTATATCCTCCCTGTGTGTGTAATGTGTTTAAACACAACAGAGTGGAAGACATTTCCCTCTGAGAGATTAATAAAGTATATCTTCTTCTTCTTCTTCTTCTTCTTCTTCTTCTTCTTCTACTTAGAAATCATAAGTGAATGGTCACATTAGGTTTGCCTGCAGTGAATGCTGACAGCTATGAGCTAGTTTAAGATGGCATAGACAAATGTCTCCTATATAACCCACAGTCTATGGCTGTTACTTGTGGGTTATAGCATCATTGTATATCTGTATTGTGCTCTGGTAGGAATTCTCACCCAAAATGTTAATAACAGTCAACTTTTTTTTTTGTTGCATTTAACTCTATGGTTTTACACAGTTTTTATAACCTGAAATTCACATATTTAACAATTCAATCCTCAAAGTAAGACAAGTCATAATGTGGCAAAATGTAGTTTTCTTTTACTTTAATAGGATATTCAATACCTGTGTTTTTTCAGTTTATCAATGTAAAGTTGTGGTTAAATTAAGCAAAATTACAAAAAAATCTTTCTTTACTCATATATTTTCTTGCAATTATACATTTTTTAAATGAGTATTAACAGTATTGTTATGTATTTGACAGTGATATATAGCCATAACAAAAGTATTTTTTAGTAAAATGACAGAAAATGCAGCTAATTTTGCAAACAGAAAATCATTTTTTATTTTTCATTTTTACGGTTGGTTTTGTTAAATTCGCATTTAAAAACTGCTAAAAAACAGAAAAATAATGTATTCAATTTCTACAGTTTTTGTTAAAAACACATCACACATTTCAATAAACTGTTTATTCTTGTAATTTTAATATGATTTCCTGTAATTAGGAAATACAATAAGAAACTGTAAATTTTTTGGGGGGAAAACATTGTTTTTTTTACAGTGTGGTGAGAATCGGAGTACACCCTTCAACACGATCAAATTACACTTCGGCACCTGGGTGGCCTGCTTTTCATGTAATTCATTGAATTAATAACAGGCTGTCAGTGTAGTCTTTTTAGCTACTACCAATCTACACTTACACTCCCGCAGGTACACACTAATGTGTATTTTCTTCCAATCGCAGGCGACAAGGCGTTCACAGCTAGAACAATATGTTTCATCTTTAAAGGATGTTCTGGTTCAGTTCGAGATGGCTTATTGACTGCCCACACACTGCACCTTACCCTCTGAAACATTTCTGCTATATTTGCTGGCAATGTTGAGAAATACATTTGCTGTCATGCAGGAGATAAGGTGTTCTGTCCGAGAGCGGCCATTGTATCAATCACCTCCTGCTGCTTGGCCGAAAATGACTTTTGGCCACAGAGGCAACAAAATCAAACTTTACTGCGAGCAGTGCTGCTTTTCTGTACAATGACTTTATGGCCTTTCAGTTTTGATTTCAGGGACATCCATGGGGTCTACAGATGAAACCTCTTTAAATCTTTCATTATACAAACTCTGTTTTCTGAGCATTAGGAGGCTACTGTAAGCATGGCAACATTCACTTTTTGATTTCCTGTAGAAAATGCAGTGTGCAAGGAGTCCGATTAGTGGAGGGTGGTGAAACATCAAACCTCCCTTCACCCTTGAATTATTGTTCATGGATTAAATTTGGTTCTTGCCATCTCTCTAGTTTGTGGTTTGAAGCAGGGATTTCTTACATGCCATATTAGTGAGCTATGACACCATCTTGAAAAAACAATCATTTCCATACTAGTTGCATCATTAGTATCACACCGCCTCAGAAAACCCCATCTGACTCACACCCACGTGTGAAAATACTTTGTACTGAGTGGTACTTTGGAAAACACAACCAATAGTTTATGTACTTAACTGAAGATACAGTTTATTACTTTTTGTACTTGTTTGTGGGCGTGTACCACCACTGTTAAGGAATGCATTAAAGTTGGAAACTGGGGAAGTAGGGTTAAAAGAGGGGGGAGGCTATTATAATTTGTATTATGTCTGCATGTAAGATAGTCTCAGTTTTGGGAGAAAGCTATATTTGTTTCATACATATTTCATTTCTGTGCCTGCATGTGCCCAGTTCTTTTAGCCAATTTTTTATTTTGCACACACAGCAGAGGTAACAGTGTTGTTAAGATCTTATTCAGCCTGCTCTATTCCGTCACTCATTTCCGGTTTTGTCTCTTATCTGTTGGATGCTAATGCTGGCCTTAGTAAATATTCCTGTTACACACAAAGCCTGCCATACATGAACCAAAGTTGGTCAAATAAGAAACATAAAAATACGATCTTCAGCTCTAAGTTATGTTTGGCATTAATTTGCTTAGCTACTGGAACATTGTATGTATTATAAACCAGATGATTTGTTACTTTGCTTGTTAGGACATTTTCCAAACAACATTTTTCAATGGGAAAATATATATATATATATATCAAGTATAAAGACATTTTCAAAAGCCACAGAGTTATTTTGTTGTATCATCATAACTCCCATTCTGTGCAGGAAAACGGATATTGGGGTTGCAGTTTTTTATGCAGGATGTGGGAGGTTCAAAAGTTAATCAAAATAAAGCTTTTTGCATTTCATACAGTCCCTTTCCTTCAATTTCATGGCAAAGAGATACAAACTTGTGTCTATATCCCTCTTATTTCTTGCTTCTAATCCAAAAGCCCCCAATGTTACTTGCGATAATAACTGTGAACAAATCATGTGAGTTCATGTGCATAATGTTGACACTTTTGACTGACGTAACGTTCAACGTCTGTTTCCGATGCAGTTCTCAGATAGACACGAGGAGACCGTCTCATACCTATGAATAGACTGACACCACAGTACATTCTCACACAGGCATTAGATAGGAGTGCTGTGCTTACTAAGCTTGTTCCTATTTAGCTTGTATCTCTCGGGCAGTAACTCTATGCCCCTCTCTTATCTTATCACAGGGTTGCATTCAGCATAGCAGCACACAGCAGAAGTCACCTTGGTGCTCTAAGAGATGCAAACACTCCTGCAGAGGTCTGTCATGAGGTAGAGAAGTGTGCCACTGCAGTCTTATCAAAACAGGCTGGGAAATTAGCTGTAAAGCTTCTGTTACCTAAGATACTGTTGTAACATTGATTAATTAAACTGCCATACCTAATTGTAAGAATACATGTCGGTGTAACTCAGGTGGATTGATTAAGCTTCAACATTTAAGCACCATGGCTCCCACTCGAATGGCGGAAGCAGATCCTTGAGAATAGCTCACTTACTTTTAAATATTGCAGGATTTGTTTAAATTGAAATTTCTTAATAGCAATAACGCTTTTTCATGAGGATGTAGAAACTCCTCTTATCAAATATGTTACTTTGTATGAAAGGTAACAAGTTGATGTTAAAGGTCACCTATTATGCAAAATCCACTTTTTCATGTCTTTTATACATGAACATGTGTCACCTCTTTGTAAAGAGATTCTGAAAGTTTCAGGAAAAAAGATTCGCTCACTTTTTGTCCTGATCCATTTATATACAAATAAATGAGCTGATCAGATGTCGGCCACTTTATGATGTGTGTGTGTGTCCCCACCCCCCCCCCCCCTTATCACCTGAATCTCCTTCCAGAGCACCATTGTGTTCTTTTTAACCAAATATCTCTCAGAGGGTCGTGGGGAGTGGCTCCTTATTTTCATCTAAAGTAACAGACACAGAATCAGTACTTTTGAAACAGGGCTGAAACAGAGGGGTTTATGGGATTCTACAACACTTCAGAGACATGTTTTGTATGTAACGGAGAACTATAATATATTGATGAAAAACAGTATGATAGGGGACCTTTAACATGGAGAACAAAACTCTGTGAAATGGTTCAACCAGACATTTACAGGGCAGAAAGAGACAGAGATACCTCTCAGCAACAGTTGAATAGAAGAAGAAACATAGCCACTCTTTAGTAATGAAGCTCAGCGCCGGTTCAATCTGGAAGGCCGTCTTTATACCCTGTCATTGACGTATTTCCATCTTACTATGCTCACCTCCACAGCTAAACCATCACTTTCGTTTCTATTCCCACAAGTCAATCATAGAACATCGTCAAACCTTTCAATCTGCTCTCTCTTCATCAATTCCTTCTAGCCTCGATCACCATAGTGTCTGGACCCCATGGGTGGGGGGGGGGTATCGTCTCGGGTTTTCTCTGCCCAAATGATACTCCTGCACAACGGGGTCTAATCGGCAAAAACTATTACCTCTGTGTATTCTGGGCAATAAATATATGTTGTTACATCAAATAAGTCTCTCCTGATTGAAGAATAGGAATAGGAAGTGGTTCATGTTTCACTGTAGAGTATGCCTATAATAAGCTAAAATCAACAGGCATGTTACTTTTGAAAAGCATTTTTTTGTAGCTTCATAGAAACAATTGTTCAGGGTTCAGCATTTCTGGACATGGATCTGGGAATATCAGCTGAACAAACCACAGAACGACATATAATAGTTTAAAGCTCTTCAATCTAACCACTTGTACATTGCATCGAGCAGAAAGAAAAACACCTTTACAAAATATTTTAAACCCAATTGCAACGCTCTTATTCAACAATGATCGGGGGTCACTGATGCTTTTCTGCACTGAAAAACAGATTTAAGATCAAATGGGAGAATGGCTCCGATGGTATTGTTACGTGTGCACAGTAGGGGCATCGACTAAAAGCAAGTTGGAATCATTTAATACTCCTTTTTTTAAGCCTGAAAAATATTTGAAGTATAAATAATTCATGTTGTTTCTGAGTTATATTGTTTTATATGAACTTTAATTTAAAAAGCATTAATGAAGGAGAAAGAAAAAAACACTCATCCCAACAGGTGATCACCAACATCTGAAAGGTGTTCTTTCTAAGACTTGTATACTCCGTTAAACGCTTCTTCCTTCCTCATGAAAGATGTGAAAAAAGGGTTTGATAACACTTTTTAATCACATGCATTGTTTGCTAGCTTGCAGTCTTCGTCTTCCCTGTCTGCAAATATTGATTTGTTACTGCCACCTGGGTATCGGTTAAATATTGTCACTGTCTGCTCCCTCACTCACCTATTTTCTGCATTAGCATTTCGCAGTCACCTTATGGCACATTTCCACTGCAGCGGGGTAGCCCCGTTTAAGCGTCCCTAAGCGTCCTCGCTCAGGCTGCCTCGCTAGCCGTCCGAGGCCGTGGTGCATTTGCATTACAGTTTAGGACATGGGGTAGCAACGCAGTGTAGGCGGGGCGATCGGCTTTTTTTTCACATTTCGAGTGGTTCCGTCGAGCTCCCGCTGGATTTTATCATCCCCAATGAGATGTAGGAACGTTGTCACCTCCTCGGTCGATTTGACGTTGCCATTTTTGTAGCTCCTCCGTTCAAAAAAATGCTGCAAGCTTGCTTCTAGATATATATGCGACGCTAGGGATTATGTCTCGCGCGATCTTGTGACGATTCTCTCTGACCAATCAGCAGTCGAGAGTGTTGACGTCACTAGTTCAGCCCTGGCCCTGGCCTGGTAGAACCACGGTTTTTCTGGGGCCGGAAAAAGAGGGAAAAAGTACCCGCTAGCCGGTGCTACGCTATATGGAAAGGCCACCAAAAACTGGCTTGGCCGCTTGAGGAAGATTAAGGACGCTTAAACGTGGCTACTCGCTGCAGTGGAAATGCGCCATTAGTCACCTGGTAGTCACACCCTGTCTCTTTCACACTTTGTTACACCCATTAGCTCCACCAGTTTATAGGCCCCCTTCACTCTCACCTCAGTGCCATGATCGTACTTCACAACATGCAGTTCTTTCCAGCATTACTTCCCAGATTGCTCTCCCGGTTTCGACCTTGCCTAACCAGCCTGCTTCGCCTGTTAGTGTTTTCTGACCCTGCCTGTACCCGGACGATTCTGCCTCGCCTGCTCCCTGACCCTGCCTCCTGTACCTGCGTCTCCCGTCTTGCCTACTCCTGGAACCTTCGCCTGTCCCCGACCAGCCCTTTGCCTACTGTCTGCCGGTTTGTCTTACACCAGAACTTTTCTGTGGAAACTAGTTATAATAAAGCTGGTTACCGACTTTCCCTGGTCTACCGTGTGATGCATTTTAGTTTATCAGCTCGTTCCTGACAAATGTTGTGATCACATTGTAAGGAGTGTGTATCATGCCACCTGTGGGTTTGTGTGCTTTCATATGCATCCTTGTGCAAGTACACACAAACAAATAGAGGATACCACAACGATCAATGGTGCTACCAGTGGTCAAAAACTTCACAAGGTGCCTTTAAGCTATGGCAAACAATGAGTAAATCAGTTAGCAGTCACCTATATTCACAAGCCACTATCAGCACAAGGCAGTAACTACTGCTATCACTTGATTTGAAATAATTATCATTTTATTAAATAAACAACCAAAACTGCATCTTTTCACTGTAATTAAGAAGATATACTCTGGCCATGTTTGCCTATCTTTTTTCGTCATTATCCAATGTTTATTTGTATTATCCGCAGATCTCGGAGGCAATAATTAAGTCTTTGATGTAATGGAGAGAGAATATGAAGGGGAGGAAAAGGATGAAGAGGGAATGATTGCATCTTTTGTTATTCTTCTTTTTTCTTCTCCCAGCGAATTAACCAGATAAATATTGCAGTCAGTTTTGCGCTACGGGAAACTGAAGCTTCTGTGTTCTTATTGATCGCCCTGCTCCACGTAAGGATCATTGACCAGCCATGGCAGAAAGAGATGTCATGCACTTCTTGTCCTCTTCAAAACCAATACTATCAGAGGTAGTATCACGTGCCCGCAGTTTGATGTTAACTAATCTATCTATTGATTTGGAGGGAGACTTTTGAATATGTACCCCCCTGTGTTTTATTCATGACTTTATTTCAAGAGTTAGAGTACTTTTAATTCTGTAGTTTAACAAGAAGAAGACATGGATTATTATAACTCCTTTTCTTTCTATACTCTTCCAGCTAATAACACCCTCCATGTGCTTTTAGAAGTCACTGCTCACATCCCGGTCAACCTGCTGAGTCGATCGCAAAGACAGTGATACATGTTTCAGACGCTTCAGCTGCTAATGGGAATAATTAAGAGAAAGCGAGGTGTCCTGCCGGGTTGATTTATGTGTTACAGAAGATTTTTGTGCTCACATAACTTCCCATTCCTCGGTGGCTAAAGAGGTTCGAAGTAAGCTTTCCAGATTGACTTCCACTTAGTTGAATGAAACGATACGATCTAAAGTGACCAATAACCATAGAGGGCAGAGGGAAATTGTCCCGAAGGTGCAACCGCAAGGTGAAAGTGATAATCTGAGCTTTAATAATGTCCATTCCCTGCGAACATCAATGATGGCTGCTTCGTTGCTCCTACACAGTGTGCTTCATAACAATCTGGCTAAGTGACCTTGTCTCACCGCCGAGTCTGAAACAGCATAGGATGGCACAAAAGACAAGAGAAAAAATATATTTAATATACACATCATTATCTAAGCAGCGACAATCATTCTTCAGATGAATGTTTATAGAGAGAAAACCACCCGACAGCTAGAGAGGGTTTTTACAAAACGCAGTATATAGAAAATAAGAGCTTTATATTATTGCAAACTGCATTTCACTTTATATTACATGTTATACTGCAAACTTCTCTTCAGCACATACACATTTGGGTAATTTCGAACAATTGTTTATGTCCCTGGAAAGTAAAGATGGTAAAGAACATGGTAACCTCACCAGCTGCAGATAGCAAAACAATACAGTTATATAACCATTGTTTAATTTCCGAGAATTGGAAGACACATCTACAGTAAGGAGTCAATATCAGGAAATGATGTAAGTTATCTAATATATGTGACTACTTAAGACTGTGCAAAATTAATGGATTCAGTTTTTTGTTGAAATTAAAGCATGTCGATCTCAGACGCTTCAGTCTCTTTCTCAAGTTGACCCGAAAGTATACAGTTATTAGCATTTAGGAGCCATAACACCTTCATTTATGGTGGTTATGAAATTACCCAGAGGTGTGTTGGATAAGTTTTACTTACAATGAACAATTATGTTTCGACATCTTTCATCAAAATACTCGTGTACTTTTTATCGTGTTATAAAACGTCTAAACTAACTGCATACGAAGTAATATAACAAAAGCAGAAACAAAGAGCCCTCTTATGAATCAGAACTCAACATTTCTATCTATCTAAGAGATATTTGAAGTAAAACCAAGACCAAGTAAAAGGTTAAGAAAAATATCATGTTGTGTTTTGTGGACAAATCACAGAGGGTTTCTTTTTTTACTTTTCCATTAACACAACAGGCTTTTTAACAGCATACATTTTGACTTGACACAAAAGGAAAATAACAGACATTATTAAGCACTTAAGAGATGGCTCTGCTCTATTCAAATGTCCCAGGAAGCTACAACACGATACCAGGACCTTGAATGTGAAGCAGCCAAATGAAAGTCAGCCATCATTGATTTTATTTAGAGTATTTACATCATGTCTTCTTTGAAAAATGTTTGTGATGTTTCTATGCCATTGCATGGTTCCTTAAAATGCAATTTCCCTTGATGTGAAATTGTTTGGATGCTGAGACACTCCGGTGATCAAGTGCTTTTAATGTTGCTTTGATCAAAGTCCTTCAATATATGAACTTTGTCGGTAGAAAATACAAACTAAACAAACTGAAATGGCTCATTCTAGGTGCAGGCTCCCCTACACACCATGGGATAATTTAATCACTATTAAAACATATTTTCAACGCTGTTTTACACATTTATTTCTTCTTGTAAATTGATTTATCAAGATATATTTGCGTGCTGAGAATATCAGTCTGTAAAAACAGACTTCGCCCACGATGCATCACAGCACTTCACATGTTTATTATTGCACACATGCTCTGTACAAAAAGTGCAAATGGCTGGGTTTTGACGATGTACTTCAAATTAAGTGGGTCAGATTTGGTGGGCGGTCATTCAATAGCTAGTATTTCATTAGGGAGATTTCCATTTTGTTTCGACAACAAAAAGATATGTGGATCACTGTATGTCCTCTATAAATGTGCCGTTTGTGTCGGCTTGAATTGCAGATTATTGTTTGGATAATTCTTTAGGCCTGGTACCTGAGGGGGATGTGATCGTCTTTCTATTCATCTCGGCACCACGGGGAGTTGTTTGATGTTTTCATTAACCTGCGCCCTGCTTGTCTGAAGGCCGCAGGGTGGCTTTTGGACCATGGCGCTCCATGCCTCTTGCACCTCACATGCGCCCAGGAGAGTTCAATCACATGCCCTGCATGGGGCAGAGATGGCTGATGGGATACACTACAGCCTTGGAGAAGATTTAGCTGTATAACCCAGCTAGTGTGCAAGGGGAACTTAAATGCATACTCCACTGGTGTATGAGGGGGGTGAGCTTGAGTTATTTGCGTTGATAAATAAAACTGGACATGTTTGACAAGTGAGGAGATACTCCTGCGATCATAAACAGCACAGAACAAAATCAAGTTAACATTTTTTGATTTCTAGATGAAACGTCTTCTGAACATTTGTAATTGTATTTTGTTTAGGCACAAAAACTAATTATGTGTTTCTGGTTTTGTGTGTTTTTCAAAATGCTATCTTATAACCGTTTTAAGTTTCCAATTTGCCTTATCTTTCATTCACTATTCCCTCGCTCGTGGCTTTTGTGCAACACATTACCTATTTTGCAACTGTAATTGCAAGTGTATTTGTTGTGAGCCAAGCTGCCTTACACAGAAAAGATTGTTACCCTTCATTTCATTTGACTCTTTTTGATTGCTTTCCCAACTTTATATTTGTTTAGAATCCATGTTTTCCCACCTCGGATTCACAGCTTTTATGTAACTGTATTATTACTCAGAATGATTTAGTTTAACACTTTGAGGTCAGATTCCACTGAGAGCTGTTTTTGTACACAATGTATAAGGTGACTGCCGGGGCGAAACTTAATGAGTTCATTGCACTGTGAGAAGGTCCAATAAATGCTTTAACAGCTTAGAATAACATAAATAGCAGCTTTAGTAAGTTACAGTAGGTCAAAACCAACTAAAGTAGGGGCATATTTGACATCACCTACAATAATAGCATATAGGTAGGTGTGATATAGTGTACACAGTAAATTAAGTCGTGAGGGCAGAGGGCTTCTCCAAGTCTTTATCCTTAAAATTCTTTAGGTAGTTATTTTTCAAACCTACTGTGTGTAGCTATAACGCTGCGGGCAGTTTTATTTCTCTCAACAGATCTGCCTTTGGGCGGTGTTTTGGTTTCTGTATGACTGTTTTTGTAAAGGGCAACTTTAATGAGGATCTTTTACCATTTTTAACATCTCTGGTTTTACATTATTGTTTAATATCAACACTAATTATCATTAAACATATAATCTTGGGATCCATGTGCACGAACACAATGTACCTCAACAGTATATGACTTGAAGCACAAATGATTGTGTCTAATAAATTAAAACAAAAAGGGGGCTTAGTAAACTTTATTTTTTAGTACATATAAAATAGGTAATAATGAGGGTTAGGTTTAGCGTTATCTCAACTCAGTTTATTAGCTATCTAACAAAAGACCCAGCTGAGATGCATTATGGGAAAAGTAAGCTTGTTTATTTTTTCTTAATTCACACTTGAGGTATCTTGGCCTCTTCTGCATCAATTCTGACCAAATCAGTTTCTTGCAATCCTCCTGAGTGTATGAAATCAGATGTAGGAGACTCAGCTTGATTTTTTTTAATATAACATATGTTACATTTAATATACGTGTCATATTGTATGTTTTATATGTTATTCATGTAGTGGTTGTGCATCTCCTTTCAGACGATGATAGTGTCTGCTTCAAGCTTTGGTAATATAATATAAACCTAGAAAGGCTATGGTGTTTGGCGATACAAAGACAGTTTAATTATCTCCATTCCCCAATTTTCTCATTGCTCATCTCATTGTATTTTTCAAGTGGGCTAACTACACGCCAAATCTCTACACTGCATTTGCATCCCATTAATAAAGTAATGGACTGAAAGACAGAACAGCATATGTCAAGTTGAGTGCAGGAACATAGCTCTAAACATCTAATGGTGGATGGAAATGAACGGTTTTGGTGGTGACTTTATGTTCTAGCCTAGTTTTCCATTTTCAATAAGTTATTTAAAATCTGACTAATCTCTTATTTTGCGTTTCCTGAAAAGCTGAAAAGAGAGTTGCTTCCCTCCCATAAATTAGAAATGAGGCTGGTGAATTAAATGTTATAATAACTACGGAATGATTGCCAAAATATTGAAAATAACGTTTGAAAAGTTTATATTTTTACAGTTTAACACAAAGATTTGCTGTGTCATCATTGTCGTAAACGGATTAAAGCAGTATTTTCTTTTCTCATCCGAGAGAAACATTCACTTGATGTTTGACTGCAATTCTTCAGATTGAGACATAAATTGCAATGTTAAAATGAAAAAGTGGTTCTATTACTGTGGGATTCATCCTGTATTATTGCAACTATTCAATATGTTTAAGATGTCAGATGTTGAGATCTATAAATATGCCTTGTTAGCGCCGTCATGCTGGCAGAACATACTGTGTTCACATTATTATTTTATTGGCTCCCTTGTTTGCATTGATTAGCATCCTGTTGGTTTGAAAGACATATTCCTTGGGAATGAAAATATGAGCCCCTGTCACACTGTCCCGAAATTGACACCCGATGGACACACGAATATGGAATTGTGAATTTCGCACGAAGATGGCCCCGAACCACACACGAAGGCAACATTTACATTACATTTAAGACATACAACTGCAACGAAAGTAACGATTATGTTAAAGTACTATGATACTGTACTGATATTTTCAGACTTTGTTCTTTACTTTATCCGTCTTTATATGTAGAAGATATTACGTTTTCTCCGTAATGTTATTTCCATAGCAACAACAACTTCCTCGCCTTCAAAATAATATATTATATCCTTTTTAGTTTCACAGAACACAAATTGGGTTATTTAAATAATATGTTTACATGATTTTGTTGTGCAATAAAACAACCAGATGGACACACGATAAAGGAAATGTTCAAATTCGGCTCTGATTGTAGCAACATCGGGCCATTCGTGAGGGCATCTTAAGCCATCTTTGGCATTCCAAAGATTTTGCCACCGCTCCCGAAGTTGCTGCCGGAGCCTGATAAATTCCACCGGCGGTCATATGATGGCTTAAGATGCCCTCACGAATGCCTTACGAAGGGCAAAATGGACACCCGAAGTCAACACGAAAATGAACCTTCACAAGGTCCTTCGGCAATGCTTTGTGATGCCAAAGTTGTTGCCACCACTCCCGAAGTTGCTGCCGGAGCCTGAGAAACTCCACTGGCGGTCATACGATGGCTTAAGATGCCCTCACGAATGGCCCGATGTTGTTACGATCAGAGCCGAATTTGAAAATTTCCTTAATCGTGTGTCCATCGGGTGTCAATTTCGGGACCGTGTGACAGGGGCTTTAAAGGAAAAACCTTAGAACATATTGCCATCATATACACATACAGTAGGTATAGACTGTATGTGTATATGATGGCATACACTAGAATAATGATTTTAATAATACATTGCTGTAACATATATATATATAACATATCTGCTGAAACACAGTTGGAGATCACGCAACATGTGAGAGGCATGCAGGAATTGTTCCATCAAAAGAAGTGAATATAAGAAGTTTATATTCACAGGATGGAAGTGTAGTTTACAGTTTTATTATTATAATTATTTATTTTATTATTATGCTGCTGTGTTTTTCTTGAGAGAATGGCTCGGGGTAAAAAAACTCCTTTCAATGAACACTGAAGACATTTTACAATGGTCAACTGCGCATTGATTATACTGTCCTGTTGAAATAAACTGAAACCAAAAGCTTTCCTTAAGTGTAAAAAAGAAAGAAACTTTTAGATAACCTAAAATCCTCAGAGTCTTGAACTGATGCTGTATTTAATGTGCTAAAACAACAAACACCAGCACACAGTGCACATATTCACAGAGATCCAAAGGGGTAATATTTCAAATAGAGTAGAAAATGAAATACATGCTTCATAAAACTTTTAGTACGAGCACCCAAATCACTGTTAGTCGGCTGAGAATGGCTCCCTCTCCCCTCTGTGCTTAACTAAGCCTCGGTATATAGAAATGATGTGCGTGCAGGTCACAATCTGTCAGTGTTAACCTGACTGCAGGTTAATTCTCTTCTCGCTCCCTCTTCGCTCCTTCTACTCACCAAAGTGCTGCTTTAAATTTCAAGTTGTCACTAAGTAAGATTCATTTCCTCCTCAGACATCGGGAGAATACTGAATCATTATCTCAACTCCTTATATTGCTTTAACATAATTTGTCTGGTATTTGTTCTAGAGGAGCTATTTGGAAACCATTTGAAGACTTAATATTAACTCAGGTATGGTGAAAAACCCACAATGACTTAGTGTGAATAATGGAAAAAAGCTCATCAGTTCATCGATTAATGTATAGTTTGAAGTTAAAGCCACTTTGTACTCAAAATGTGTCAGCCTTTTTATTTAATATTTTAGCAGGGTCGTCCAAAGCTCGTATCCTTTGGATGACTGATGGGATGTGAACAAATCTATAAATTCAAAAGCTTTTGTTTTACAATTCTCAGTGAAAGCATTGCCAGGCATGTGTAATGGCAGCTCGCAGACTCTTATAGTTCCTCAGCGGGAAACCATGTGTGATTTGCTTTTTGTCTGTTTGAGAGATGCATACATTTTTTTGATAAAAAAAAACATCCGCCCCCTCCAGTTCTTGCTGGCTGATAATGACAACTTCATAGATATTTCCTGTAGGACAATCACACTGAGGAGACATTGTGCTGTTAGCCGGAGCCATGAGAACAATTCAAATTAGAAAATTGAATTTGTCGTACATATGAGGGAATAGGCAAACACAAATTAACTGAGGGAAGCAGACCGTCAGAGTTTGTAAATCAGTTAAATTGATTTTTCGACTTCTAGTTAATTCAGACGTTTGTCAAGATATCGAAAGTCTCTCAAGAAATTGAAAAGACCACGTTTCTAGTCAAGGGCCAATTAACATAAACACAATACAGAGGGAAAATATCTGCAGTGCTTTGGATAAGTCTCTCGCCCCGTCTCAGGTCGGATAAATGAAATCCTTGCTTCCCTCACTTGTGTCGTTTCCCTGCGTCTAGTCCCTCCCACCAGGGAAGCATGGAGGGACGCAAGGAAACCACGAGAAGCAGGGAAATGAGTTTTAAGAGCAATGGGACGTCCTTTCTTCCGGAGCGTCACGTGAAGCGACGTCCGTTTGTGATGACACCGCACAGCTGTTCGTCTGACAGCAGCTCTGTCCCCTGGCCCTTCCCACTTCTCTTATTTTTCATTTCCTGGCTCATCGGTCTCGGTCTCACCGGAAGTTGATTTGTCTGCGCCATCTTGAGTAGCGTCCCAATGGCCTTATTTTTGCCGGAGGAGCGAGGAGCGATAATGGAGGAGCGATAATGGAGGAACCATCAGATCATCCTCTGATGAAATCCTCAGACACTCGCCTAGCCCCTTACTGTGTATCGCTCACTGATTGGACGATGCAGTGCATGCACTGATCTGATGCTTCTTGACATGAGAGCAGTTTCCCAGCGGAGTGAAGAAAATACATGAACCTCACGGGACTCACTCCTCAGTTTATATGTTTTGTTTCAATTCATGTATCATTTAGTTACAAATATGTGATATATCTAAACAACAAAGTTGTCAAAAATCATTTTATTCATTTTTTGGAAACATTTTCATGATCGCTTTTTTCGTTTTACATTTTCATTTATTGTCATCGGGCCCTTGTCTCTAGTTTCCCTTTGAATTGCTTTCTTTACAACATTAAAAAAACGATTGGTTTTCATAAACATTCAGATATGATATGAAGCCAAAATGTGTAAGCCTGTCAAACTTTCAAGGTGAGATTAGTAAGTACATTATCTAAGCTACCTGCTTAACACCAGTCTTTTAGCATGCATTGTTATTATAGGCATGTTGGAATGCTTAAATTAGCATTAAGCTAAAGGCACTAATGTGCAAAAGCCTCACAGAGCTTCTAGCATGGATCCTAATGTTGTTCATAACTTAAATCTGTTCGACATGTAAAATAAATGTGTCTGCTATTTCATATAAAAGTAAGGAAATGCATTGAAAGCAGTTCACCTTCTCAAAAACTGCAGCTTGATTGACTTTGTGATTAAATAGTAATCAATTCTCTCAAGGTCACTACGATACAAGGAATATTTATTCGATATATGTGGCAGCCAATGGCAATGATCTAAGTTCCCTCTGCCACTATCGCCTCCATAAATAACAATGTGAAGTCACAATATCCACTTTCCACTGTGTGTGGCACATAAAATGATATTCCTTTGCGCCAAGAGCTCTTTCAGGTCCACAGGGTCTGACTAACTGACAGGAAGATGTGTGACACAAAGACTCTGTGCTGCCATTTGATTGATGCTTTCCTCATTTAACAGTAATCATTTCCACCCATGGTGGACCTTACATATCTAAAATCATGTTTCCAGTTTTGGTGTGCGTGTGTCTCTCTAGGTATACCCATTGTTATGTGCAGTGGTCCAAACCAGACATGAATGTCTTACTCTTTCATCACAGCATTTCTGATGTTACATTGTCGTAACATCCAATGTAAAGCCAATTACCCTGAACTGGACAAAACAGTCAAATTAATTATTAACCTCTTACTCTTTGGGGTTGCTGGTGATGATTATACTGTGTAAATGAATGGGCTCATTAGAAGAAGGCAGAAACATGCGTTGAAGACATTTCCCCTGTCTGCTGGGTCACTGAACTGTGGCTACGGGTCTTTATGAAAAAGTAATAAGACACCGTTGGAAGCAGCCTAGGATACCTCAAAGTAGAAGATGGTTTTACCGTGACCAAAGAATTGTAAGAAATTAAAACTGCATGATGAAGAGATTGCTTGACAAGAATATGATCTTATACAATGATGCATTGAGACATCATTGATCCAAGTTCCAAGAAGTGTCTACTGCCAGGACTTTTGTTTTTCAGGGCAGCTTGATTTAAGGCCTACAAACAAACTGTTATACAAGACCATTAGCAGTAAAATGTAATTGTTGATATTGTCGATGACTGACAGATATATAGAGGAGGAGGTCTTCACGGACCCAAAGGAAAGAAGAGGGACTTTCCTCCTCCAGAGGCTCCCTGAGCTGTCAGAATTATTTATGAATGTAAATACTGCTTCCTCTGCCTCGTAATTACTTTAAGAGTGCACTTCAATTAGAGTAGCTAATTAGTGTTTGTCGTGTTTATGTTTCTCCTACCCCATCTCTCTCTCGCTCTGTGTCTGTGCTGCTCTGTCTGTGGCGTTATATTTGCCATCATCTTTAACATCTGCGGCTGAAACTCATGCCCATGCAATTCCTCGATTTTGTAAATTAATGATGTAGTATCATTTTTTATTCAGAGGAATCTGCTTTGAAGTTTGGTAGTCATTAGGATTATCTGCTCTCTTTGGCTCACAGGAAGACACCAGGGGACAATCTGCCTCACACAAAACATTTTATTTTGATAAAAACAATGGTTTGACCATGAATACAGGACTTCACCTGTTCTGCTCGTTTTCCATCTTGCTAAGGTAATTGTGTGTGTGTTATATCTCCTAATTCTGCAGGACAACACTGTCTTGCACAGTAAATAACCTTGCTCTATTATTTACTGTGATAGAAAGGAAACTGTCCTCACAGTTTTCTAGAACAGCATCTGAGTCAACACATGTCCTTGTAATGGGTTTTGCTTGTAGGGTTTAGATAACAGAGTGCAGTATAGGACAACAAACTTTGTCAAGGTTGGTGAAATATTCAATTTGGTTGTACTTGAGGGGTAATAACTGGCACAGGCCTATTACAAAAGCCCAGCTATTACAAGACCAAACAACCTTCAAATCAAATCAAGTTTTATTTATATAGCACATTTTTAAAACGATTTTTGGTTGAGCCAAACATGCAATAAAAACACTTTACTACAATAGCAATCAGAATACAATACATTACAACAGCAAAAATAAAGATCACACACAGGGAAATGTCAGGAGTCGTACTCCGCTCTGACTAGAAGGCCAGAGAGAAGAAGTGAGTTTTAAGTGTAGATTTAAAAACCTTCCTTTGAGTATTACTAAAAATTAACCTGAAAAGAACTTGATTTACTGAGAAGAACTCTGGCTTTGTGTCATTTAAACAGTAACACATTGATTTTAATTAATTTGTTTAAGCATGTTGGTCCATTTTTTTAAGAGCTTTTGTTCTTTACTGAAAGATGTACTTTATAAAAATGGGTTGCTTTACAAAAGACCTTACCAATTACACTAATCTGGAGTAATGTGAAAATATTTTTAGAATCCCTCAAAGGTATCTTTATGGTCAGAAATCCAGGTAAAAAAAAGATCTTGTCCTTGGATCAACCCATTTTTAATAATCAAGAAGAGTGCACTGAGCTGCTTATTTGCGATGGTGTGTGTGTGTATGCGTTTTTGTGCATTTCTTAATTCCCCTCCTAAAATGTGTGTACAGCAGATGTATTACTGTATCTGTAAACATGCAGGTTCGTGTGTAGGGGGATGAGAGGAGTAACAGAGGAGAGCAGGAAACAGGTAAACACTGTGTAGGATGTTGAGTCTGTGCACTGCTCTCTGTAGGCCAGATGGTATCTGTCACTGATGTGTATTTCTGTGAGTGATCCCTCCACAGCGGTTGGCTGTGTTTATCTGTTAAGTCAGCATCCTCCTCTTTCAAATAAGTATCTTTACTCGAAAACAGACAGAATACTTTCCAAACAGTTTTTTTTTTCGTTGGCATGAAAATGAAGTTAACACTAAATAGACATTCTCAAGAAAGCAATACATTAGTAGATGTTATTTATAGAGCACTTTCAACCACAGTTACAGAGTGCTTTGAACACAATAAAGAGAATAATAAAAATCCTAAATAAAAGCAGGAAAGCAACATACTGTAGAACATTTCATGTATTTTGGTAAAAGGCTCCGAGTAGTACAGGTGACGGGGATAGAGTGAACGAGCAACAAGTAAATAAAATAAAAATGATTCTAAGATGTAGTTGTACTGCAAAAAATAAAACAGTTTATTTAATAATTAAGAAATAGCAATAGAAATTCTGTGGAGAATTTCATCATAATAAATAAAAATTATTTTTTGCAATTATTATGGTTAAATAAAATGCCCTATTGTGCTGAAATTCATATTCATATTTGTGGTTTGTGCTTCTGTTGTAACATGTTTCCATGCTTGAATGTTCAAAAAGGTCTTTATTTTTCTCACTGTGCTGCTTCCCCTCTTCTCACACTCTGTCTGAAACCAGAGCCCAGTCTGCTCTGATTGGTTAGCTGGCCGGCTCTGTTGTTATTGGTCAACCGCTTAGAGATGTCCTGCCCCTTAGCCTATCACGTTAAATGTTTTGGAGCACAAGCCAATAGAAGCGCGAGTGTTACATAGTGATATCACTATGTTATGAAAGTAAAGGAGTCCAATGGAGGGAAATTAACCTTTGCAGACCACTGGCGTGCACAAAAACCTATATAACACTCTACAGGAAAGGAAAAATACCACAACAGGGTCCCTTTAAATAAAAATACACCTCCCTGCAGTTTTTAACTATTCACACAAAGTATTGATAACTGTCCTGGTGGAACATTAATTCAGTGGGAAAAAGTTATTTGATACAAAAAGATTATTTTTCAATGTTTTGTTGCAGACACATTGAGGCTCGCATTATCTCAGTAAAGCCTTGAGAAAAGACCTGTGACAGTTCCCAGATGAATCCCTGCTTTCTAATGAGCACGAAAAACAGCAACGAAAAACACACAAGTTTCAGAACACTGCACCATTAGACCAAATAATATTAATGATCAAGAGTCTAATTAAGTCTGTTGCTTCTCTGTTGATGAAGTGTCAACCAAATAAACTGCATTAAAAATAAAGGCTTGCTTAAAAAAAAATATATATATACACACACAGTATATACTAATATTACTGTTTCATTCGTTGCATTCTCCTCATGAAAGGAGGATAATGTGAAATGCTTTTTCGTTCCCTTGCAAGTATATGGATTTAGGATGTGTACCAAAATAACATAATGCAGCCATTTTGCTAAACCAAAATAGGCAGACCACTGAATGAACAATGCCCGTCTGGCTTCTCTTTTATAAAGCCTTTCACAGTTTGTCTCTGATTTCAGAGCCGGAGGAGAAAAAAACTGCTGTGTTCAGTTATTCTGTTTCTCTTTACTTCTAGAATGTCTGACACTGAATGCCTAAAGAAATGTAAAAGACGCTGGAGCACAAAGAAAAGATGGCACACAGGTGTGAAAGAGAATGAAGAGGTGACATATTAATACATAATAAACAGCTCTCTCTGCTCCTTGTTAATCAGTTTTGTAGAATCCTGATCATATTACTTTTTGATTCGGTGAACATAAGCATGTGGGCTGGTTACACCCTGACACCTCGGCTCTGCCCCCGTAAAATAATTGTTTGTTCTGGCTGACTGAGCCCGTGTATCCCCCACCGATAACGCTAAACACAATTTCCCCCAGGAGCGGAGTTTGCCGAGAAAAACCTGTGCAGTCCATTTCCCAGTAAAGGGCAAATTAAAGGGAGGAATAACGGGACCCTCCATATTGAACATGCTGCGTTCAGCATCTTCTTTAGTGTATATACCCGTGAAGGGTATATCAAGGAGATATTTTCAATTATGTTCTAATTTACATCTGTCTGCATGTTGGATATGTGGTCAGACTTGCTGTCAAACAGAACGTACTGTAAGATACACTTATTTGTCAAAAATATTGTGGAGAAAAATAATGAATTGGGTTGGTTGGATTCACTACCTCCCTCCTTATGTATGCCTCAATGTCCCTTAAGATGTCATTTCAAACCTATGTCAGCAGATGAGGCTACATGGGTTTATATAGAGCTGTAAAATACAGTGTTATTGGTGGGTGTCCATCATTGATCAACGGCAGGTATAGCCTCTCCTGGTAGGGATTTGATTGGAGAAGCAATCGGAAAGCTCCCATGTAATTGAAATGTCCCTGTTGTGTATAGATGTCTGAGAGAGAGATGACAAATCAATAATGTCCTCCATTAAGTTGCCTCCCCATTTTAAGAGGTGGGGGTTGGCGTGTTAGAAAAAAAGTGCTCCCTGTCAGGTGCGCTTGCATCTTGGGGTTCAATTTATCTAAGGTCTAAAAATAAAGAAATTGCTGCCTCCCTGTTGTCTTGAGCTTGGAGAAATAAACAGTCAATATTTGCTCTTAGGGACCCGCAAAAGGACGCGCACATAAATCACCCAGCATGCACCTGTCCAAAGAATCAGCCTCAGAGTCCTGTGTCATCGCGTTTAGGATCATGCTGCTGCTACTGAGGCCCCCCCTTCATCTCTGAATCAATGTGCCAGGGGCCACTCCTGGTAGAAGGGACAGAAGATGAAATTACTTTCCCTATTCCATCGTTTCCCATTGTGCTCTCACAGCAGCCTGTTTACATGCACTTCCATGCTGTTGTGATGAAGATCGCAAACTATGGCCTCACATTGGTTATCCCTATAGGTCTTCATTTTCCTCTTTATATGTTAATATACAGTATGGCTGTCATGCAGTGAGATAATTGCTTTTTCTTTTTACATGAAAGTGTTTATCTGGATCAAAAAGCACTTCATAATTACAGTTTGAATTCTTAAAAATATGATGATAGTACATCTCTTTTGCTTTTAAAGATAACATAATTTACAGACCATGTTGGCTTTCATTCATTATTTATTTAGAACTTTTGTTCAAAATCTGTTTAATCAAGTTCTGATATACATCTCCACTTGAGATGGAAAATGAGTCTGGGCATTTGACTGGCTCAGCCATTTCTGATAACTTTCTTTGAGACAAATAAGACCTGCCACACATGCAACAGGGGTCTCTCATCACATCCTGTGTCATGGGGGGGGGGGGGCCTGGAAGAGCCTAGAGCAGCTGTCAGGAGGAAATTCCCGGCTCTGAAAGACTGATAGGCCTCCATTGACCTGGGCAATCATGCTGAGACAACAGAGGTTCTTATACAATTTCTCACAGTGTAGACGTTTTGTCCTCTGTAGTAGTGTGATGTTGGTTGTTACAGTATCAGCTTCAGTGTCTGTAATATCATATACATGCTTCACGTGAACTGTGTAAGCGCCTAATTAAAGACTTTGTCTATATGACATATGCAGTGAAACAATGGGAAATATGTCACTGCCAAGCATGAGTAATGCATTTGAAACCCGTGTTTTGTCTCTCAGCCTAATTGTTTTATCAGTGGGATATTCAGTGGAGTGGAATACGGACAGAAGGCTGGCGGTAGAAAAATGGAGATTCATGTGGGATAATGGCTTCTCTCTTCCCGCTCTTCCGTCTGCCAGTCTGTCTGTCTGCACACACACACCCCACTGGTGTCACACAAACACTTTCAGGGGTCCTGGCAATCTGTTCAATCACTCCCTTCTGCAGGTCTTTATACAGTTCTCTGAGGTCTAATTATCGGTGACAAAGGACTTTACCCAGTTGAACAAATGACAGAGCATAACGAACCGTCCCTCCTTCACCACAGTAAGCAGGAGCTTTTAATGTAAAAGCCCCCTAATAGTCAGTGCGTTAAGTCTTAATAGACGAGAATCATCCTCGGCCTTAAGGTGATGAAAAGGCAGCAGGATGAGGGCATAAATGAGAAAAGGGAGTCGTAATGTTCAGTGGCACACTTTTAATTGAAAATGGCATTTAATAGAGACTCAAATGCTGCAGATGGATGTCTTCCATTACTGCGATGTAATACAGATCAGTATTGAGTGACCCAGTGAGTCCGAAGGATGCAGAACGACCTTTGGATGTCTTTTCAGGATCATGAAGAATATTATTTCTGTTGGAAATGTATTCAGAAAGATCTATTTTTTGGACATCTTATTCAATATTTACTTTATTATTTGCCCCTCTTGTTTGATTGTATGACATGTCAAGCAGCCTTGGGTTCCTTGAAAGGCGCTATACAAATGTAATCTATTATAATGATAATTATTATTCATTATTTAAGGTTTCTCTTTTGTCGCTTTAATTTGTCCAAATGTATGTTATGTGATTTGTTGTTCCTGTTCGTGGTATCCTTCGGAAGAAGTGACAAGTACCGATACATGAGTCATGTAGATAAACAGTGGATTTGTTTCATCAAGAGGTCTACTTTTACTCTACAGACAGTTAAATAACAGATTCATTTAAATCTCTGTGAAACAAAAATCTTTTAGAAACACAGAAACAGAACAGAGTGAGGAGGATCTGAGATGAGATAAGCCCTGATTGAATTCCACAAACCTTTGCTCTCAAGTTTCTCTTCTTTTGTGCTACTTTGCGATACTGAATGTTATGTATTCACTTGGCGTAGCTTGTGCAGTATTGCTGAATTAGAAAGACTGGAATTGCATTCATCAGCTGAAAGAGTTAAGAGTTAACGACATGCCAGGTGGGATGATATGAAAGCCTTGCTTGAACAGGGAAAGAGGGAATACAAAGTTAATCTAAAAGCAGTGGGAGGTGCACGCTTCAGAACATGATAGTGTGAGAGGGAGGCAGCTTATATTTCATGCAAAGCCTAGCTTTTCTGCAGAGATCTTAATGAAAACCTGGGACGAACATTGTCATCCTTGATGTCCCCTGTTGTGCTCCGCTGCCTCTCCCTAGATAACTCGTGGAAAACCACTTGTAAGTTCTTTATTGAACTTCAAGATAACGACAGCTGCTAATACTGTCATTCTGCCACAATCTGAAGCTCACAATGTCTCCACACTTATCAGCTCATTCGTGGATTTTAGGTAAGAGGAAGGAGGAGCTGCGCATAAAACAAATAGGAGATTATGGACACACAACCTTTTCAAGGATATGTCCCTGTAGTGTTTACGGTATATCTCAGAACCGCTTTAATACAAATTATTATTCTGTTTATTCATCCAGAGCAGGGTGAATGTTCCTTCTGTCTGGATGTAATAATTACCGTTATCAGGTATGTATAAGTTTGGTTGCTTTTGTGATGTCAACAATTTGAAAAGATAAATATCCTCTTGCAAATCAAATAATGTGTTATTAAAGGAAAGGTGAAGAAAGTAAAATTGTATGAATCCTCTGCCAATTCCACAACAGTTTGTTTATAGAATAGAGAATACTTTGGGAAATATTTCTGAAGAAAATAAATACTACTCATGCGCAAAATACGGGGTAAGAGTAGGATTGCAGCTAATTAGCTTAGCATAAAGACTGGAGGCAGAAGGAAACAGTTAGTGAGTGTCCATACAAAGACCACAGGAAGTCAATGCTGCCGTCCAAGACAAAGTCCAAAATTAAACCTCCACTAAAACCACAGTTAGTTTTACATAAAAAATGTGTGATGTTTTTACACTAATTGTCCTTGGTTGAGAATTTGGTGTGTTGGTCAGTGTTATTTTTGTTAACATTTTGAACAATGTTTTCCTTTCCTTTCTTATTCTCTGTGACTGGCGAAGCCACACACAGTACAGTCTTCAAAATACTTATCTCCTCTTATTCTCCTTCTTCCGCCACAAGTGTTGTCATGCTACTTGTCTGGCAGCGTTGACACAAAACATACAAAAAACACATCAAAACCTGTGGAATGACCGGGATCGGGTTGCTATGTCTTCTATAAGAGATTTGCCAAGCCGTTTTCACGCAAATCGCAGAAAACTGCGATCATTTGCCCCATAGGAATTAATTGGAAATCCATTTGAACAGAGCTCAAAAACACCCCACTACAACAACAGAAATTACAAGTTTAAACGGTTCTCAAGACTTTGGCCTTTATTAGACTATGGGATATTTTTTGATAGCTAGTGCGGTTCTCACGTTGTTGCAGATTACGTTTTGTGAAAATGTCACACTTTCACATTTTATAATGAGTGTGTATGGGAGAGTTAAGACTTAGAGTGACATCACGGCTAGAGGGGAGAGTGTACAACTCTGTACACCTGTTGTCAGAGTGATAAGATGCTTACAGTTTTTCTCAATCGCTAAACCCACTTTTTAGAATCTAAATTCATTTCTTCAAAACAAGAGCATAGCCATCTAAACAGAAACACACTTGCCATAACTCTGAATATCTTTTGCAAAATGCACTTACATGACCAAAACTGAAAATACTGGTCACAAAAAAGAATAAGTCGATCGAAACAGAACAAATTGTCCTCTAATGAGACAAATGTGTTTTCATAACTGAAACTCCGGTCACCATAATAACCCATTCTACCATAACAATATACATTTCTTGCAAAGTGCTCTAAGGCACTCAAAACTAGAAATACCCCTTCCAAAACCAGATACGTTCTCCAAAAACAAACATTTGTCAGCTCATTAGAAGACTATTTGAACAGTCATTACTAAGTGGCACACTAAATACTGACTACAATCATCAATACACAAACCTCAAGCTATCGATATTGGAAAATGAACGGAAAACTGACAAGCTGGGAGAAACAAACTTACATAAAGGAAAAACAGTATGTTACTGTAACTATGTCATTGTTTTTATGTCTCATTTTCAGTAGAGCACCGTAACAGAAACAAAAGATGAATAGCAATACACTGGAAAAAAATAACATGGGTAAATGATGTAAATCAGCAGTAAAGCAGAGAATGAGATCTATATAACTTTACTGATCTGCTCTTTGGCGTCTGTCTGGCCACATAGCCTCATCTACGTCACAGCGTATGTCTTCCCTTGCAAGGCAGCGTGGGAAATATCTCCTTGCGTGTCGACACCACCCTTGACAGGATTCCGCAGAGATGTCCCGACAGCCAGCATTCATTGCGTCCAAAAGGGGCATTCTGTCATGAGGATGATGGTCATAAACCTTCCATCTCCAGGCAGAGAAGAACTCCTCAATGGGGTTTAGAAATGGGGAGTATGGAGGGAGGAACTCCATGGCCATGTGTGGATGAGCCTCAAACCATGCCCTCACGTCACGAGAGTGGTGGAATGCCACATTGTCCCATATGACCACGTGAACCGACCTCACTTGATCCCTCTCTTCTGGTGGCACAAGTCCGTCATACAGGACATCCAGGAAGGCAAGGACACGTTGCGTGTTATATGCTCCCATTACAGTAAAGGGATGTGAGCAAGGACGCCTTGTGTCGAGATAGCCGCACACAATGTTATGTTTCCTCCCCTTTGGCCTGGAACAAAGACTGTCGCTCTTTGCCCAATAAGGTTCCTCCCACGTCTCCTCACTTTGGAGAGGTTGAAGCCTGCTTCATCCACATATACAAAAACATGTGGTAATGCATTGCCTTCCAGCTCCATCATTCGCTAAAGAAAATGAAACAAACAGAGGACCGTTTTACATTACTGTAAGCAGTCAGACATACTAAAAATATAGGCAAGCCATCAGTGTGATTGAGGTCCTTACCTGTACATACCGGTGCCTTAACTCCTTCACACGGTCAGAGTTGCGTTCAAAAGGAACCTTATAGATCTGTTTCATTCTGAGGTGTTGCCTCTTTAACACCCGGTCAATGGTTGCAACACTTATAGACTGAATGTTACTGAAGACATCCTGGTCTGCAATTATTCTGGCCTGAATCTCCCTTAAGCGGATTTCATTGTTGGCCACAACCATATCAACAATGGCAGACTCTTGTTCTGGAGTAAAGGCCTTTCGTCTGCCACCAGAGCGGGGTGCTCTTTCAGTTCTATCAATAAATATTTGAGAATGTTATGTACTGTAATATAAAAACAGTGATCGAAACCTACATCAAAATAGAAATGCATGAAGTGCTGTAAAAAAGGGTTACAGTAGCTTACCTATTTTCGTGCCTGAAGATCCTAATAATGGATGCCACTGTTGATCTCGGTATATTGGGCTGAACCCTTTGGCCAGCCTCACTGAGGGACATGCCATGGTTTATGACGTGGTCCACAATAGTTGCACGGGTGTTGTCCGAAACTACTGTTCGCATTGGTCCCCTTTCAACTCTTCCACCACGCATACGTACAGCCCTCCCTCTTCCTCTCTGAACATGAGGGTTCCCTCTTCCTCTCTGAACATCAGCTCTCCCTCTTCCTCTCTGAACATCAGCTCTCCCTCTTCCTCTCTGAACATCAGCCCTCCCTCTTCCTCGCTGAACAACAGGGTTCCTTCTTCCTCTCAGAGCTCCTCTACCTACTCGATCAGCCATTTTGTTTACACAAACATCTTACTGAAGTGAGGGAGGTCTTTTATAGGATTCTCACTACAGTAATTACAATTACTATAGGAAATTCATTGATGTCAGCTGTGAGCAATTCATTTACATGGAAGTGAAGTACTCAATTCACCCCAATACAAAAAAAACATTTCTCAATGTGCAAAAAGGAAAAGACCACAATTACTGACTGTAAAAATGTTGTATCAGCTATAGCTAATCCTCCCCATATGAACATCTCAAAGAGCTATGCAAGTCATATCAACACTATTATAGCTTTACCGGCACCATTTAAAAAAATATTTTAAGTACAGTCATGCAAATTCTATCATGTAAATGTTTTCAATGTAACATCATTACTGTAAGGTATACAGTACATTCCATGGAGTTACCTTTTTCAATGGGCTGATTGACTGATAACAAGTGTTAATATTTTGCACATCAAGTGTCAATTAGTGTAGCTATGGTCTAAGTTTATGAGGAAGTGTTATCCACTGTGAGAAGATTATTTGTTGTTTTGTAGACATGAGTTACACAACAGATTTTTGATCTTTGTGTAGAGAATTGTAACTTCAGTTAGAGAATTGTGTGATCTGTTTTGCAAAACACTGCTTAGCATCTGCATTTTGTGTGATATCAATGAGAAATGGTATACTGTTGTAGAGAAATGGTTTTCTGTTTCGATGGCTGTGCTGTTGGTTTGATGAAAGGAATTTTGATTC